>NC_137777.1:21395666-22595666 GCF_963455305.1 Plecotus auritus | reverse complement strand
CATTCTGACAGGTGTGAGATGGTACCACATTGTTGTTTTGATTTGCATCTCTCTGATGATTAGTGACTTTGAGCAGGTTTTCATATGTCTCTTGGCCTTCCTTCTGTCTTCTTTCGAAAAGTGTCTATTTAGATCAGTTGCCCATTTTTTGATTGGGTTGTTTATCTTCCTTTTGTTAAGTTGCATGAGTTCCCTGTAGATGTTGGAGATTAAACCCTTATTGGTGATATCATTGGCAAATATGTTCTCCCATGCAGTGGGCTTTCTTGTTGTTTTATTGATGGTTTCCTTTGCTGTGCAAAAGCTTTTTATTTTGATGTAGTCCCATTTGTTTATTTTCTCTTTAGCTTCCATTGCCCTAGGAGCAGTATCAGTGAAGAAGTTCCTTCGGCACATGTCTGAGATTTTTCTGCCTGTGGATTCCTCTAGTATTTTTATGGTTTCCCATCATATGTTTAAGTCCTTTATCCATTTTGAGTTTATTTTTGTGTAAGGTGTAAGTTGGTGATCTAGCTTCCTTTTTTTTGCATGTGTCTGTCCAATTTCCCCAACACCATTTATTGAAGAGACTGTCTTGACTCCATTGTATGTTCGTGCCTCCTTTGTCAAATATTAATTGAGCATAGTGATTTGGGTCAATTTCTGGGTTCTCTATTCTATTCCATTGATTTTTATGTCTGTTCTTGTGCCAGTACCAGGCTGTTTTAAGAACAGTGGCTTTGTAATACAGCTTGATATCTGGTATTGAGATGCCACCTACTTTGTTCTTCTTTCTCAGGATTGCTACAGCTATTCGAGGTCTTTTTTTATTCCAGATAAATTTTTGGAAAGTTCATTCTAGGTCTGTGAAATATGTCGTTGGTATTTTAGGGGGAAGTGCATTGAATCTGTAGATTGCTTTGGGTAGTATGGACATTTTGATGATGTTGATTCTACCAATCCATGAACATGGTACGTTCTTCCATCTGTTTATGTCTTCCTCTATCTCTTTTTTCAGTGTCGTGTAGTTTTCCATGTATAGGTCTTTTACCTCCTTAGTTAAGTTTATTCCTAGGTATCTTAATTTTTTTGGTGCGATGGTAAATGGGATTGCTTTTTTAGTCTCTCTTTCTGTAAGTTCATTATTGGTGTATAGAAATGCCATAGATTTCTTGGCATTAATTTTGTATCCTACTACATTGCCAAATTCATTTATTAAGTCTATTAATTTTTTGATGGAGTCTTTAGGTTTTTCTATGTACAGTATCATGTCATCTGCGAATAAGGACAGTTTTACTTCTTCTTTTCCAATTTGGATGCCTTTTATTTCTTCTTGTTGTCTGATCACAATGGATATAATCCTTTTCAGAAGGAATTAAGGTGCTGGGAAGGCATTTGAGCATTCTATATTGGCCCCTCTTGCCTTTTGTGCCAAGAGGGACCCTCTTCTCACAATCCAATTGCCCTCAGCTGTTGCCTGAGCTTTCTGTTCATGCTGAGCTTGAAGCCTCGTGGTGGCTGGTACCATGGATCTGTCTCTCGCCCAATCGTGTGAGCCGGGCCCTCCCTGGAGAAGAAACCTGAGTTCCCCAAGATATGTGATCAGTGCTGGGGCCCGCCAGCAGGCCAGGGGATCCCAAGGCAGGTGCTGGGCGTGGAGGCCATGGGGGCATAGGCTACCAAAGGGAGACAAAACTGAACCTCAAATCACCCTGCTTGGCCCCGGAGGATGACTGGTTAGCCAGAGACGGGTAAGATTCCTCAGGGAAGGAACAACCTAAGACAGGCACAGTCGCAGAGAGGCCATCAGGAGAGAACTTGGGGATCAACAGAGGTGGGGCACAGACCCTCACCCCCCCCAACCTTTCAGGGGCCTGAACCCTCACCCCATCTGAGGGAGGTCTCCTGCCCCCATGGCTGCTTTGCTTCCCACACCCAGCTCAGATTGGGACACAGGTGACAGACAGTGACTTGGCCCAGCTCAGATTGGGACCCATGTAACAGACAGAGACTTGGCCGACAGCAGCTGCCCTATATCTAAATCCAGCCTAGCACCGGGAATGCTCAAGGCCTACTCAAGAATGCAAATAATCATTTCTACTAATATTTACAGTGTAAATTAAGATTGTTGGTAGAGTACTAAATTTGACAGTAAAATAATAATCAAGTTTTCAGATTAATTTAAATAGGCTAATTGAAATAAGTGAATATTCAAGAAAATTTAATTGTACTGAAAAAAAGCTGTTCCTAAAGTAGTAACTAAAATTTCTATTGGTAGTTCATCTCATGGTAAAATTCCTGAACATGCAATGAAACTAAAGCAGTCATATTTTTGTGCAAAAAATTAAAATTTAAAGTTATCAAGACTGCATTATAAAATTTACAAAAGCCTCCATTAATCAAAAAAGGGGGGATAGTAGGGTAATATCATGTAAGGAAAAATATCCTATAAGTAAATTAAATCTAGAAAACTTTTACTTTACAAAATTAGTTTTCATTTGTAATGCTAACAGCAAGACACCCATGAAAAACACACATGGTGTCTAAATAAGACAAAGGAAAATCACTGGGGCAAAAATAAAAAGGATCCCAAGTCAATTATATAGAAAAGATTCCTTTATTAACTTTTGGTCGAGAATATGTTTGTATATTTTCCGAAAACAACTCCAAGACCATGTGGATTCCTGCAACAGAGAGGAATTGACAGGTCTGCTCCAACCATGAAGACAAGAGGAGAAACAGTCCAGAGATGGAAGACGCTGATGATGCCTTGCCACGCTAGCAGTCAGCAGCTGTGCGATGCAGCAGGTTGCCTAGGACCAAACCAGAGAGGGTCGGACCTGCATTGCCACCACGTGCCCACCATCCAGATATCATTGCTGACATGTACACTTAAGGAACTGTTGGACATTGAAACGGGGACTCAGAACTGTTGGACATTGAAATTGGGACTCAAACATTTTTTGTTATTATATGTTTATTTCTAGTCTGCAGAGGCAAGATTTTTTTAAAGGAAAGAAATGGGGAAAAAAATAGATACAGAGGCAAAGAAGCATTGAACAGACTGTCAAACTACAGCGGGAAGGCAGAGGAGGTTGGTGGGTGAGGGGGGGCTGTAAGAGATCAACTGAAGGTTCTGTATGCATGCATATAAGCATAACCAATGGATAAAAGACCCTGGGGGGGGGGCAGGTAAAGGCATGTACTGGGGGGAAGGGGAGGCCAGGGGGAGGTCAATGGGGGGAAAAAAAAAGGAGACATATGTACTACTATTTGTAATACTTCAAACAATTAAAAAATAAAATAAAAATGGAGGAAAAGAAAAAAAGGATAAACAAGATTGATGAACCTCTAGCCAGGCTCACCAAGAAGCAAAGGGAGAGGACCCAAATAAACAAAATCAGAAATGAAAGAGGAGAAATAACAATAGACCCCACAGAAATACAAAGGATTGTTAAAAAATACTATGAACAACTCTATTCCAACAAACTAGACAACCTAGAGGAAATGGACATATTCCTAGAAAAATACAACCTTCCAAAACTCAATCAGGAAGATTCTAAACATCTCAATAGCCTGATAACTATGGAAGAAATTGAAGCAGTCATCAAAAAGCTTCCAGCAAACAAAAGCCCGGGCCAGACGGCTTCATAGGGGAGTTTTACCAAACATTCAAGGAAGAACTACAACCTATCCTCCTCAGACTATTCCAAAAAATTCAAGAGGAAGGAACACTTCCAAGCTCATTCTATGAAGCCAGCACCACCCTAATACCAAAACCAGATAAAGACAACACAATGAAAGAGAATTATAGGCCAATATCCCTCATGAACATAGATGCCAAAATCCTCAACAAAATTCTAGCAAATCGGATCAAGCACTACATCAGAAAGATCATACACCATGACCAAGTAGGATTTATCCCAGGGATGCAAGGATGGTACAATATCCGCAAATCAATAAATGTGACACATCACATAAACAAATTGAGAGATAAAAATCACATAATCATATCAATTGATGCAGAAAAAGCATTTGACAAAATCCAACACCCCTTCTTGATCAAAACACTCAGCAAGGTGGGAATAGAAGGATCATACCTCAACATAATAAAAGCCATATAGGAAAAATCCACAGCCAACATCATACTCAATGGACAAAAATCAAAACCATTTCCCCTAAGAACAGGAACAAGACAGGGATACCCACTCTCACCACTCCTGTTCAGCATAGTACTGGAAGTACTAGCTATTGCAATCAGACAGGAAGAAGAAATAAAAGGCATCCAAATTGGAAAAGAAGAAGTAAAACTGTCCTTATTTGCAGATGACATGATATTGTACATAGAAAACCCTAAAGACTCCATCAAAAACTTATTAGACTTAATAAATGAATTTGGCAATGTAGCAGGATACAAAATTAATGCCAAGAAATCTATGGCATTTCTTTACACCGATAGTGAACTTCTAGAAAGAGACTAAAAAAGCAATCCCATTTACCATCACACCAAAAAAATTAAGATACCTAGGAATAAACGTAAGGAGGTAAAAGACCTATATGCGAAAAACTACAGGACACTGAAAAGAGAGATAAAGGAAGACATAAATAGATGAAAGAACATACCGTGTTTATGGATTGGTAGAATCAACATCATCAAAATGTCCATACTACCCAAAGCAATCTACAGATTCAATGCACTCCCCATTAAAATACCAATGGCATATTTCACAGACCTACTACAAACCTTCAAAAAATTCATCTGGAATAAAAAAAGACCCCTAATAGCTGCAGCAATTCTGAGAAAGAAGAACAAAGTAGGTGGCATCTCAATACCAGATATCAAGCTGTATTACAAAGCCACTGTTCTTAAAACAGCCTGGTACTGGCACAAGAACAGACATAAAGATCAATGGAATAGAATAGAGAACCCAGAAATTGACCCAAACCACTATGCCCAATTAATATTTGACAAAGGAGGCATGAACATAAAATGGAGTCAAGATAGTCTCTTCAATAAATGGTGTTGGGGAAATTGGACAGACACATGCAAAAAAATGAAACTAGACCACCAACTTACACCATACACACAAATAAACTCAAAATGGATACATGACTTAAACATAAGACGGGAAACCATAAAAATACTAGAGGAATCCACAGGCAGAAAAATCTCAGACATGTGCCGAAGGAACTTCTTCACTGATACTGCTCCTAGGGCAATGGATGCTAAAGAGAAAATAAACAAATGGGACTACATCAAAATAAAAAGCTTTTGCACAGCAAAAGAAACCATCAACAAAACAACAAGAAAGCCCACTGCATGGGAGAACATATTTGCCAATGATATCACCGATAAGGGTTTAATCTCCAACATCTACAGGGAACTCATACAGCTTAACAAAAGGAAGATAAAAAACCCAATCAAAAAATGGGCAACTGACCTAAACAGACACTTTCAAAGGAGGACAGAAGGAAGGCTAAGAGAAATATGAAAACATGCTCCAAGTCACTAATTATACGAGAGATGCAAATCAAAACAATGCGATATTATCTCACACCCGTCAGAATGGCTATCATCAACAAATCAACAACGACAAGTGTTGGCGAGGATGCGGAGAAAAAGAAACTCTTTTGCACTGCTGGTGGGAATGCAGACTGGTGCAGCCACTGTGGAGAACAGTATGGAGTTTCCTCAAAAAACTAAAAATGGAACTCTCATTTGACCCAGTGATCTCACTTCTAGGAATATATCCCAAGAAACTAGAAACACCAATCAGAAAGGATATATGCACCCCTATGCTCATAGCAGCACAATTCACCATAGCTAAGATTTGGAAACAGCCTAAGTGCCCATCAGCAGATGAGTGGATTAAAAAACTGGGGTACATCTACACAATGGAATACTATGCTGCAGGATAAAAGAAGGAGTTCTTACCATTTGCAGCAGCTTGGATGGAACTGGAGAGTATTATGTTAAGTGAAATAAGCCAGTCAGAGAAAGACAAATATCACATGATCTCACTCATTTGTGGAATATAATGAACAACATAAACTGATGAACAGGGACAGATCCAGAGGCAGAGAAGCATCGATCAGACTGTCAGACCTCAGAGGGAAGGTAGGGGAGGGTGGGGGTAAGGGGGAGAGATCAACCAAAGGACTTGTATGCATGAATATAAGCCTAACCAATGGACATGAACACCAGGGGGGTAAGGGCATGAGTGGGGAGGGTGGTTGGGGGTTAATGGAGGGATGGGGACACATATGTAATACCTTAATCAATAAAGAAATTTAAAAAAAAAGAAAAGAAAGAACTTATAATTCCAAAAAGCAATTTGTCTGTGGTATTGGAATGAAGTTTGAAGTTTAACTTATTAGCATATATATATACATACATATATATATATATATATATATATACACATACATATATATATATATATATATATATATTAGGTCATTCATATAATTAGGTCATTCATAAAATACATTGCATATATGCATAAATAATTAGGTGCAGAAACATCGATATGTTTATTTGCAGGGATTAGTGTACATATATTGCCTAGCTCTGTGCAATGAGAAGTCTGGGAAGCAATGACATCCCAGTAACAATAAATACACCTGGAGCCCAGATGTTGGATCCTAAATGCCATTGTTCATTTAAATATATTTAGAATACATCAAGACTCCTTGTGGAGTCAGGGTCAGGGCAGAAAAAAAAGTTTAAGGTATTTTAATGTTCTAGCTCTAAATTATTCAGTTTTTTCACTAGGGGAAGAGCATCAGTACATCAAGCAAATACTCTTCTATTAGTTTTAAAGAAATTGAAGAAGACATCTCCTTAATAGTAGGATTAGAGCAGAGGTTTTCTTCATATTAAAAGAAAAATACTGATGTTGATGCAAGCCAAAAAACAACTAAGGAACCCTCCGCTGTGCAAGCCAATGATTCTAAGACTGGTTTGTAATGTGTGTAAGTCATACGTATTTCTTGTTCCAATAAAAATTGATTTATTTCTTTATCCAATACCTCTAATAAAGGAACCAGCATTTTTATTTTTATTAGAATTCCCAAATGCATTATGTAATAAACATATTTCTTCATTACAAAAATATATATGAAATATGCATAATAAGCAATATCTAGTGAGATAAGTATGCCACAAGACATGCTTCACAGGTATATTCCAGGAGCAGATGTATGAAGAATTCACAGATAGTTATAAAACAAGGTATACTCTCTCAGCATTGCAAAACAATAAAAAGGCTGTATTCTGGGAAACAAATATAAGTAAATTTTGATAAGTAAATTTTGATAGGGGGCTGTTTTTGGAGAAATGTGACATTTGAAGAGGACCATGAAAGGTAGGCTTTGAAAGGGCATGAAAACACTAGGCTGTGGAAATCTAATGTGTTAAGACACTGTGGAAAAAAAAAAGTATTTCAATGTGTCTTAAGTTCAAGCAATTAGTTACGTATTGCCTTTAAAAGGTGGCAAAAAAACAAAAAGTTAGAAGTCATTGTGTTAAACCACTGTCATTTATTCAGAGTAGATCAAAGCTGAGCAAATATAGGAGTTATTATTTCTGCCCCAAAAGTTTCAATTTTCCTACTGGGACCAGTCGTCAGCCTGGGTATGACTTTCTCATGATTGTGGCAGAAATGTAAGAGAGCATCTCTCACTTGTGTTACATCAGCCAACATCCCTTTAGTCAAAACGAGTCATGTGCTCTGGCCCAGAATCAAAGAGTAGGAAGTATGACTTTGCCCTTGTAAGTAATGGGTAGAGAATGAATATTTTCAAAAAATAATCTTGTATGAAAAACATGTTACTATTAGTTTTCTTTCTACAAAATATCCTCTCTGCATTCTATAAAAATTCTTATGGTTATCTCTTGTTATGTGAATGCTTCTGAATGAAGGAATAATAAATAATTTATATTTTTGTACCAGTTATGTAATCCACTACCTTGACTTTAATATTTTAGCTGCTCATGGAACAGACATTGGTAATAATTAAAGTTTACTATATTTACAATAACTCAAAACAATATATCAAGTGCTCATTTTGGTAGCACATGTACTAAACTTGGAATAATAACAGAGAATCTTAGCATGAGCCCTGCACAAACATGACATGCAAATTCATGAAGCGTTCTGTATTTTCTTGTAAGGACTAGCAAATAAGCCATAGAGATCCAATGCACAATATAATGAATATCCTATATAATAAAAGCCTAATATGCTAAGTGTCTGGTTGTCCTTTCAACCAATATGCTAATGATATACTAAGGTTGCTCAACCGCTCACTATCACATGCACTGACCGCCACAGGGCAGATGCTCCAACTGGTAGGTTAGCTTGCTGCTGGGGTCCAGCTAATTGGGACTGAGCAATATGGGCCAGATATGCCCTAGAGCCTTCCTGTGGTTCCCCCCCATCCCTGCTGGCCAACTTCCCACATCCCTCCCCGGCCCTGATCGTGCACTGGTGGGGTCCCTCGGCCTGGCCTGTGCCCTCTCACAATCTGGGACCCCTCATGGGATGTTGGAGAGCCAGTTTCAGCCCAACCCCGCAGGCCAGGCCAAAGGACCCCACTGGTGCATGAATTCATGCACCGGGCCTTTAGTAGATAATATTGTACTACAATATTATGTGACAAATATTGTTTCAATGGCAATCATATGGCAATATATAAATGTATCAAAGTAACATGCTGTACACTTTAAATTTATGAAATGTAACATGTCAAATTTAATAATTAAAAAAGACAGTCCATAAAGTTATATATTTCATTGAATTCATTATTGATTTTGAAATGTTTGTCACAGAACTAAAACTGAACTATTTTAAAGGAGAGAAATATAAATGGTATAATTGATTTAAATGGTGCATTTTAGCTATAAAATACTATGGTAGCTATATATGATTTTAAAAAACATTTCCCCCTCAGCTTTTAGAGAAAAGTGAATTTAATTAAAAATACACCTGAAAAAAATGCTTTTTGACATATTGGAAACCAGTCCAGTTTTAGCATATCTAATCACTCAAAGCATGGAAATAAGTATTCTCTAAGAACTTCTGTATCCCAAAGTCAGAGTCTAGCTGGAGGATTTCCAACTAGATGTCTAGTTATTGGTACAGAAAACCTTCTAGCTTTCCCAGTCTGAACATAATTCCATGTGTACTATCATGTACTTCCTGGAGAGAATATTAGGTTTAAAAATGTGGTATGCATAGATGTGAGAGTTCATCCTTCTGTTATGTTGCCATTATTACTCAGCAGGGAGTTCAAATGCTAATATAAGGTACTTTAAACTTTGGGTCTCCAACTTTTTACAAATTACTATATTTACCCTAAGTTTTTAAATTTATAGAGGGAAGGCAGGTATTTATTTTTTCATAGTTTTTAACTTTAAAAACCTGGGAGATTGAGCTATCTTACACAAACAATATAGGAAAAAAAAAATGCATCTGGCTCCCAAAATGTGTAAATAATGGAAACCATCAATCTCTCTATACAAAGTTGTTATGTTTTCAAATAACTTCTAGAATGTGTTTTGAAAGTTGATCCTCCAGTTTTACACATGTGGTCAAGAAAACTGTTCCAAGCTTACTATATTAAAGCAAGCAATACACTGTGTGTGTGTGTGTGTGTGTGTGTGTGTGTGTGTGTGTGTGTGTGTCTAACAACTGGTGAAAGATCTGAGAACTTTAAAGTATACAAGTCATTTATGTATAATCTTCTTAAGACTCAATAAATATTAAACCCATAGACGATATGTGTCAGTAATAGCTATTTTGAATGTGGACATTTATCTTTTGTCTGTATTTCAGTGGTGTTCAACATTTTTCTCATTTGATATGAGATTGTACTGTATATATTTCAGAGGCAAGATTATGTGAATCTGTTCTCCTGAAAAAAAAAAGTAAGATTTGCTTTAAAATATTATTTCCCCTCACCATATTCCTTTGCTCAGAATAAATAAAACACAACCAATTGGAAATTAACAATTCACCAATTATCAATTTATATGCAAATCTCATCAATTTTTCTATGACAATCATGCCTGATTCCAAGAAGGAATACTAGTTTATATGATACTGTATCTCTGCTTTCCTACAAATTCACAAACTGGGCTTTTTAAATGACTGCTGACCACTGAATACTATGACCATACCAGTCCTTTAGAATGTAGAAGTGAAATATAGCACCTAACAGACTAATTTTTCCTGTTGACAATGTACTATTTTCATTACTTAAATTTAAATATTACAAAATCATGCATAGAGTAAAAGTTCAACATAAAAAGTTACATTTGAGCCATCAATTTATTTTATTTGCATACAGCTCTTAATAAAATTTTCAGTGTGTCCAGGGCATGCAAAAATACTTAATTATTCTCCTTATTACCTGAACACTGTATTAACTTTGTTCACTAATAAAACCATATTTTCAACAGCACTCCCATGAACTCAGGTTAGATCTAATATCATAGGCCTGATTACTGAAAGTCAATAAAAATTGATTGACCTGTAACCTCTAGAGTATTGTTTTTCAGCAGAAGAGTTTGGTGAAAATTGTCCAGAAATATAAACTAAAATATTACCTCTTATGAATATAAAATTTGTTACATTTCACCAAAAACATCTCTTTTAAATAGGTCTTATTTTCTTCCTTGTGTAATTCTAACTTCTACGACCTAGACCAACATCTGGGCTTTCTCTTCAACCCTAATCTTAAATCATCTTAAACTCGTTGAGGATGAATGAATGCTGTCATGGTTACTTAGATCCTGAAAGGGTGAGAGTAGAGAGAGAGTGGACATGAGTTTCTCTTCATGGAAATAAGCACATTGCAATCATCAGTTGGATTTCCCATAGCATGCAAGAGAAATCAAAGTAGGATATTTTTCCTCAATATGCCTAGGCCCTGCAGAGTTAGAAATTTGAATTTAATGTCACTTTTTTGTTTTACAGAATAGTCTATTGATTATTAGAAAGAGAGAAAGGGAGGAGAGAGAAATATTGATGTGAGAGTGAAGCATCTATTGGCTGCCTCCTGCATACCCCTATGGGGATCGCCTATAACCCAGGCGTGACTTGACCAGGAATTGAACCAACAACTTTGGGTGCACAGGACGATGCCCAACCAACTGAGCCACACTTACACTGACCAGGGCTAATGTCACTTTTCTTTATGAAATGCTTTTGCTGTGGTTGAGTCAAATAGCTCTATGGATAACAGCAGTCACATTCAGTGAGCTCTGATTTCTCAGATGTGCTGTTGCTAAGGGTCCTTGGAGAACAAGAACTAAAGACCTTTGACCTTTCTGTCTTTAAAAAATTGAGGCCTGATTCATACCAACATTGCATCTGGACTTTGAAGTTTCTGAGGGTTTTCTGTTTGTTTGTTTTTAAATAAGTGTTTATTTATTTTAGAGAGAGAAAGAGGAAAGGAGAGGGAGAGAAAGAGAGAAATATCAATGTGAGAGAGAAACATGGATAGGCTACCTCCTGCACGCCCCTTACTGGGGATCGAGCCCAGAACCAGGATATGTGCCCTAATCGGGAATTGAACCAGAGACCTTTAGGTGCATGTGGTGGTGCTCAACCAACTGAGCCACACCAGCCAGGGTGAGGTTTCTGTTTTAAGAGGGTGAAGCAATCTTTTCATTTGGTGATTGAAGAAAAAGCCTCCTCCACATATCTCCCTACCCTTTGCCCCCTTCTGCCTTTTCACAGCCATTGTTTTTTATTTTATTTTATTTTGTTAGCAGGTATTGAAAATATATTTCATTTTATGATACATGCAAATTTGAAAACAACAGAATCACAGAGTCAGAGTTGGAATGAACTTTAGAGATCAGACAGGCCAGGTTTCCACTTATTGCTAGAATCTCTCAGGCATATGACTGATGGAAGATATTCCGGCTCTGGATTGGAATCCTGACTCCACAGAGTGATACATTCCAGTTAGAACAACTTGGATTGCGTTCCAACTTGGGTTGGGCAAGAAGCTTCCTTCCTGTGATTTTTATATAAAAAATACAACTCACAGCCATTATTTTCCGTAAGGCAAAATAAAAGTATTATCATATTAAGCCATGTGAATCATGGAATATACTAAAAGTTGTTTTTTATCTATTTAGCTGTGCATTCATTTAGTTCATATCTGTCTTGAATTCAAATAATCGTAAGCACTTAATCTAATTTGAGGAGTTCCTTCCGTGAGCAAGACAAACTTGGTCCTTGCTCTCATGGAGCTTATGTTGCACCTCTTAAATTTTACCACTCTCTCCTGTATCTGTTTCTATTTGCTTTCTAGCTTTAGACTCTTAGCCTATCATCAAATTTACTGATTCTATCCTCAACCTTGATGATTCTACTCATGAGCCCATTCAAGGCAACATTCACTTTTGTTACAATGCTTTTGATTTCTAGCATTTTCTTTCAATTCTCACTCAGACCTTCTATCTCTCTGTTTACATACCTGCCTGTTCTTGCATGTTGTACAGATACATTTTTCTTTAGAAGCCTTACCGTGTTAATAAACAATTATTGTTAATGATCTACCTGACAATTCAAACATCTTTGTAATATCACAACCTGGTGTTGACATTTCATTTGTCTTTTCAGATTGTGTTTTCTCTTGCTTTTTGGCATGAATAATACATTTTTTATTCTTTTTTTTTTCTTTCCTAATAATTTTTTGAAAGACAGACATATTTTGGGTAATAGAAACTGAGGTAAATAGGCCTTCAGGGTCAGAATTTATGTTAATTATGGTAAGAGTGGGGCTGTTTCATGTTTTCTGTAGCTTTAAGTACCACAAGATTAAATCATCTAGTGCAGTGGTCGGCAAACTCATTAGTCAGCAGAGCCAAATATCAACAGTACAACGATTGAAATTTCTTTTGAGAGCCAAATTTTTTAAACTTAAACTTCTTCTAATGCCACTTCTTCAAAATAGACTCGCCCAGGCCATGGTATTTTGTGGAAGAGCCACACTCAAGGGGCCAAAGAGCCGCATGTGGCTCGCGAGCCGCAGTTTGCCGACCACTGATAGTGTCATTGTTTATGCCACCATTCTTGACTTTGGACTTCCCTAAGTATTCCATATGAGAAAGAGATTGCCTCTTTTAACTATAACCCGCTGTTCTTATACTAAAGCCCTATTGGTATAGTAGTAGGGGATAGAGGAAGGGAAATATAATGTATAAATGCCAGTCTGGAACTCTGGGCTGTAACTTTCATGAGTATTTCTCCAGTGATAGCCCCCCCCCTTTTCCTCGGTTCTCTACTCCCTCCCCTTACTTCAGTGTGTCCAATCTATATTTTTGAAGCCCTAACTCCTGTTGATATTCTTTCTCCAAACTTTGGATGAGACAACACTAGCAGAAGAAGCTGGGCTGGGAAAAATTCCTTTCCTCTAGTTGAGGTAAAGTTTTGGCAAAGTCTTTTCTTTTAGACAGTAGGTCTTTGTTATGGAGAATATTCTGGGCTTATTTCTCAAGGATTAATCTCCTCCTCCTCCTTCTGGAGCCATGAAGGTATATTTCTCAGACTTCCACTAAAGTGTGGGACCTCTCCAAACTGTGGCCTCAAAAGTTTCTCAGTCTCATTCTACTTCACACTCAGCCTTCATCTGTTCATCAAAATTACCACTTAGCCAAAACCGGTTTGGCTCAGTGGATAGAGCGTCGGCCTGCGGACTGAAAGGTCCCAGGTTCGATTCCGGTCAAGGGCACGTAACTTGGTTGCGGGCACATCCCCAGTAGGAGGTGTGCAAGAGGCAGCTGATCGATGTGTCTCTCTCATCAATGTTTCTAACTCTCTATCCCTCTTCCTTCCTCTCTGTAAAAAATCAATAAAATATATTTAAAAAAAAAAGAGATTATCCACCCCCAAGATTTAAAAAAAAAAAAAAAAAATTACCACTTAAGTTGTCTTACTGGTTTACCATTCCTGCACACATTACTCCAGCTAACCAAACCTCAGATTAACTCTCTAGATGGATCTGTTTTGTGACATTTGTGTTGGCAGTTTGCCCTGCAATGTTAGTTCTCTGATGAGGGGAAGAAAACTCCCTGCTTTTCAGTTGGTCCAGATTTTTCTTATTATAAGAACAGGGGTAACTGATGAACAAAATAGATCCAGAGACATAGATGCATTGAACAGACTGTAGAATCTCAGAGGGAAGGTGGGGAAGAGTGGGTGGGTGGGTGGGAAGCATTCAGCCAAAGTACTTGTATGCATATATGCATAACCCATGGACACAGACAATAGGGTGGTGAAGGCCTGGGGTGGGTGGTGGGGATGGGCTAGAAGGGGTCAATGGGAGAAAAAAGAGGACATATGTAATACTTTCAACAATAAAGATTTAATTAAAAAAACAACAGATGTGAGAACTTCTAAACTTTACTTCATGGAACTGAAATTTGACTTCTATATTTTTAACTAATGAGATTGTGGAAAAGCATAAAAGGCATCATGAAGTTACTGGCTTGCTTAACCCTGCATATGTATTTGATATGAGAGCAGGATATCATTGTAATTGATATTATTTTATATAAGTGTATTTAATAAATATTGGCTTTTTAAATTTTTGTGCTAAATGGTTTAGCTGTTACAACATCCAGGGTTTTAAATTCAGCAACAAATCCATATCTGTCACATTCTCTTACCTTTAGTACCTATGTGCTATTCCCTCACCTGTACCATCCTTTCATTATCATATTGATGACTTGCCAAAAAGTTAATATAACTCAACAGACAGTGCCAAATTGGCAGAGGGGTGTCCACCACACCAAAGCTATTCATCTATCTCTTTTTAAATTAATTTGCAAATCAATTTAATAAGTTCTTGAAACTTCTGCCATCCACAATCAACACTTGATTTGGGCTGAGGATGTCTACATTCTCATTTTATTACATTTTGACCTGTGGGCCCATGTCCAGCAGAGAGAGAAAAGAATATAACCTTTGATCTCAATCTGGTACTTTAATCCACTTTGGCAAAGGGTGAAACCACTTGGAATAGCCAAGTGACAGATTTGCTGCTATGAAAAATAAAAATATGCCTTGTGAAATTATGCTTACAGACTGTTTTTGGTCTTTAGAAAAAATTTCCCCCACCAAAGTTTATTTGACTATAAATAGAGAGAGAAACTCAGAAAATAAATATTAGAAAAGCAATAAAAGATCCCTTTATATGGAATGGCTTGCTCTAAAAGGAAGAACCACATCAAACCCATCAAAAGACCAATCTCCACCTTTCTGTTTGCTCCTGCGAGTTCACCTGCAAGAGGCAGACAGACATTTGGGATTTTGAGGTTATGGCCAGGAAAACAGATTTATGAAGCTAAGTCTCCTCTACAAATTGACCAAATGTATTTAGACATGAAAATTTGATTTTATTCTTATTAGAAAAGCCAACCTATACTAGATAAAGAAAAAAATCAAGACAAGATTATAAATATATATATTATATATATACACATATTTAATTTTCACAACAACAACATCCATAATTATTAACTAGAAAACATTATAGATGAAGCCAAACAGTACAGCAAAAAACTATTACAGGCCTGGCCCAGCTGCCTGCTTTAAAAGTATTAAGGGCGACCAGGAAAATGGCGGCAGAATAGACGGACGTGTCCTGAGCCTTGTCCCGGAGCAGATAGAGGGAGCAGCTGAAACGAGTGGAATCCAGCCTGAATTGGCGAAGGAGGCGCAGCTGGTGAGACAGTTTGCAGCTGGGAAGGGCAGAGATCCCCCGATAAAGGTAAAGCCAAAGATCTAGGCATTAGAATCTGCTAGACCTCTGAGCCCAGGTAAGGGAGAAACTACACAGCGCCAAGCCGCGTCCCTGAGGACAGGCAAAGCGTCTGACTGAAAAAAAAAAAAAAAAAAAAAAAAAGGAACCACGGGATTGCGGGAAGTAGGGGATTTTAGACCTTGGAGTCTGGATTTGGGATCTGAGCTCTAAGGCAGCCCTGAAAAGCTGCTGGACCGCGCAGTGCCGGCAAGAAAGGAACTTGCAGAGACGCGGTCCCTCCTCGCGCTGGGGCCTGCGCCTTTCTCCACTGAACCTGGTTCGTAGGACCCTTAGGATACAGACGCTTACCTGTAGTTGAGGTGCAGAGGAGGGAGTGGGGTTGTGGAATCTGGGGAGAGTAGGCAGCGGATGGTCCAGGAGAGGTGGAAGCGAGTCTGGTGCTGAGTCATATCTAGGCCCTGTCGCCATTTTCTCCTGAGAGATAGCCCCTCCCTCCAGTCTCCAGGCAACCAATATAGCCACACCCAGATCCCACACTGATTAACACTGTGGAACCTGAATACTCCCTGAGGCTATAGGATCTGCCCTAAAGAGAAATCTTTAGAAATTAAGCACATTAATTACACAGCTGCACTGCCAGAGCCCTTCAGAGTGCTTCAGTGTGCCTCGCTGGCAAATTTAACAGCGGGTACTCCTGTGAGCCGCCACTGGGAGTAAGCACCTACCCACCACAGGTGCAGCAGTGAAAGCTGAGTCTGCCCATCCCATAACTACAGAACTCTGGGCATCACAGTCACACCTTTCCAGAGTGCAGGCCCCCTGAGCCACATCACCCCGACAGACAGTTCCTTGGTGCCACTGTGAGTCCCCACTGGGCATGCGTGATTTCAATTAAGGGTGCAAGACAGCAAAAATTGGGATACTCCCCTCCACGGCTGCTGACTTCTAGATACTGCAGTTGTGCCTCTCAAGCTCGAAGGCCTACATCAAGAGAACCCAAATAGCTCAAGTAGGGAGCTACACTAGATTACCAAGCCCAGGAGAACTAAGAGATTACACCAGTAACACCATCACCAAAAGAACCTGGGTAGCAAAGCAATTGGATCTACAATTAAAACATTACAGGAAAACATGGGGAGACAAAAAAGCAACTCCCAAAGGAAAGAAAAAGAGGAATCACCAGAGAGGGAGTTAAATGAAATTGAGGCTAGTAGCTTAACAGAGAAAGAATTCAGAGTAATGGTTATAAGGATGTTTAAACGGATGGATGACAAATACACACAACTCAATGACAAATACACACAACTCAATGAGAACTATAAGGAGCTGAATGAGAATGTCACCAACATGAAAAGAAACCAAGAAGAGATGAAAAATGACATAGCTGCAATAAAGAACACATTGGAAGGCTTAAACAGTAGACTAGAAGAGGCTGAGGACCGCATCAGCGAATTAGAAGACAAGGTAGGAAAAAACACACAAACACAGCAGCAACTGGAAAGAAGACTTAAAAAGCAAGAGGAGAGCCTAAGAGAGCTTTGGGACAACACAAAACGAAACAATATTAGAATAATAGGGATACCAGAAGGAGAAGAAGAAAAGCAAGGAATAGAAAACCTGTTTGAAGAAATAATGACAGAAAACTTCCCTGATATTGGCAAGAAAAAAACTATGCAAGTCCAAGAAGTACATAGAGTCCCAAACAGGTTGAACCCCAAAAGACCAACACCAAGACACATCATAATTAAATTGGCGAACACTAACGACAAAGTAAGAATCTTAAAGGCTGCCAGAGAGAGACAGAAAGTTACCTACAAGGGCTCTCCTATTAGAATATCAACTGATTTCTCAACGGAAACACACCAGGCCAGAAGGGAATGGAATGAAATATACAAAGTGATGCAAAGCAAGGGTTTGAATCCAAGAATACTATACCCAGCAAGGCTATCATTCAAAATTGAAGGTGGAATCAGGAGCTTCACAGACAAAAAAGGGCTAAGAGAGTTTATCACTACCAAGCCAGCAATGCAAGAGATGCTAAAGGGACTGCTATAAAAAGAAGAGAAAGGCAAAAAGAAACACAAACACTAAGGAAAAATATGACAACAAACATGTACTTGTCAATAATAACATTAAACGTAAATGGATTAAATGCACCAATCAAAAGACATAGGGTAGCTGAATGGATAAGAAAACATGACCCATATATTTGCTGTCTACAAGAGACCCACCTCAGAGCAAAGGATTCACACAGACTGAGAGTGAAGGGATGGAAAAACATTTTTCAGGCAAATGGAAATGAGAAAAAAGCTGGGGTTGCGATACTTATCTCTGATAAAATAGACCTCAAAGTAAAGGCCATAACAAGAGATAAGTTAGGCCACTACATAATACTGAAGGGAGCAATTCAACAAGAAGATATAACTCTGGTAAACATATATGCACCCAATACAGGAGCACCCAAATACATAAAAGAACTCCTAGAAGACATCAAGGGAGAGATCGACAACAATACAATCATAGTAGGAGACTTTAATACACCACTGACATCACTGGATAAATCCTCTATACAAAAAATCAGCAAAGAAACAGCAATTCTAAATGACACACTAGATCAAATGGACCTAATTGACATCTTCAGAGCATTTCACCCCAAAGCCACGGAATATACGTTCTTCTCAAGTGCACATGGGACATTTTCAAAAATAGACCACATACTGGGTCACAAGCAAAGTCTCCCCAAATTCAAAAAGATTAAAATCATATCAAGCATTTTCTCAGACCACAATGGCATAATATTAGAAATAAACCATAATAAAAACATTCCAAAAAATTCAAACTCTTGGAAGCTGAATAGCATGCTATTAAACAATGATTGGGTGATCAACGAGATCAAAGAAGAAATTAAAAACATCCTGGAGACTAATGACAATAAAAACACAACAATGCAATTGCTATGGGACACAATGAAAGCAGTCCTGAGAGGGAAGTTTATAGCTCTACAGGCCTACCTCAAAAAACAAGAAAAAATGCTAATAAATGATCTAACTCAACAACTCAAAGAATTAGAAAGAGAGCAACAAGAAAAGCCCACAGTGAGCAGAAGGAAGGACATAATAAAGATCAGAGCAGAAATGAATGACATAGAGACCAAAAAAACAATACAAAAGATCAACAAAACCAAGAGCTGGTTCTTTGAAAGGATAAACAAGATTGATGAACCTCTAGCCAGGCTCACCAAGAAGCAAAGGGAGAGGACCCAAATAAACAAAATCAGAAATGAAAGAGGAGAAATAACAACAGACCCCACAGAAATACAAAGGATTGTTAAAAAATACTACGAACAACTCTATTCCAACAAACTGGACAACCTGGAGGAAATGGACATATTCCTAGAAAAATATAACCTTCCAAAACTCAATCAAGAAGATTCTAAGCATCTCAATAGGCCGATAACTATGGAAGAAATTGAAGCAGTCATCAAAAAGCTTCCAGCAAACAAAAGCCCAGGGCCAGATGGCTTCACAGGGGAGTTTTACCAAACATTCAAGGAAGAACTACAACCTGTCCTCCTCAGACTATTCCAAAAAATTCAAGAGGAAGGAACACTTCCAAGCTCCTTCTATGAAGCCAGCATCACCCTAATACCAAAATCAGATAAAGATAACACAATGAAAGAGAATTACAGGCCAATATCCCTCATGAATATAGATGCCAAAATCCTCAACAAAATTCTAGCAAATCGAATCCAGCAGTACATCAGAAAGATCATACACCATGACCAAGTAGGATTTATCCCGGGGATGCAAGGATGGTACAATATTCGCAAATCAATAAACGTGATACATCACATAAACAAATTGAGAGATAAAAACCACATAGTCATATCAATTGATGCAGAAAAAGCATTTGACAAAATCCAACACCCTTTCTTGATAAAAACTCTCAGCAAGGTGGGAATAAAAGGATCATACCTGAACATAATAAAAGCCATATATGACAAACCGACAGCCAACATCATACTCAATGGGCAAAAACTAAAACCATTTCCCCTAAGAACAGGAACAAGACAGGGATGCCCACTCTCACCACTCCTGTTCAATATAGTGCTGGAAGTATTAGCCATTGCGATCAGACAAGAAGAAGAAATAAAAGGCATCCAAATTGGAAAAGAAGAAGTAAAACTGTCCTTATTCGCAGATGACATGATATTGTACATAGAAAACCCTAAAGACTCCATCAAAAAATTACTAGACTTAATAAATGAATTTGGCAATGTAGCAGGATACAAAATTAACGCCAAGAAATCTATGGCATTTCTATACACTAATAGTGAACTTACAGAAAGAGAGACTAAAAAAGCAATTCCATTTACCATCGCACCAAAAAAATTAAAATACCTAGGAATAAACTTAACTAAGGAGGTAAAAGACCTATACGTGGAAAACTACACGACATTGAAAAAAGAAATAGAGGAAGACATAAACAGATGGAAGAACATACCATGTTCATGGATTGGTAGAATCAACATCATCAAAATGTCCATACTACCCAAAGCAATCTATAAATTCAATGCACTTCCCATTAAAATACCAACGACATATTTCACAGACCTAGTACGAACTTTCCAAAAATTTATCTGGAATAAAAAAAGACCCCGAATAGCTGCAGCAATCCTGAGAAAGAAGAACAAAGTAGGTGGGATCTCAATACCGGATATCAAGCTGTATTACAAAGCCACTGTTCTTAAAACAGCCTGGTACTGGCACAAGAACAGACATATTGATCAATGGAATAGAATAGAGAACCCAGAAATTGACCCAAATAACTATGCTCAATTAATATTTGACAAAGGAGGCACGAACATACAATGGAGTCAAGACAGTCTCTTCAACAAATGGTGTTGGGAAAATTGGACAGATACATGCAAAAAAATGAAGCTAGATCACCAACTTACACCATACACAAAAATAAACTCAAAATGGATAAAGGACTTAAACATACGACGGGAAACCATAAAAATACTAGAGGAATCCACAGGCAGAAAAATCTCAGACATATGCCAAAGGAACTTCTTCACTGATACTGCTCCTAGGGCAATGGAAACTAAAGAGAAAATAAACAAATGGGACTACATCAAATTAAAAAGCTTTTGCACAGCAAAGGAAACCATCAATAAAACAACAAGAAAGCCCACTGCATGGGAGAACATATTTGCCAATGATATCAACGATAAGGGTTTAATCTCCAACATTTACAGGGAACTCATGCAGCTTAACAAAAAGAAGATAAACAACCCAATCAAAAAATGGGCATCTGATCTAAATAGACACTTTTCGAAAGAAGACAGAAGGAAGGCCAAGAGACATATGAAAACCTGCTCAAAGTCACTCATCATCAGAGAGATGCAAATCAAAACAACAATGCGGTACCATCTCACACCTGTCAGAATGGCTTTTATCAACAATTCAACAAATGACAAGTGCTGGCGAGGATGTGGAGAAAAAGGAACCCTCGTGCACTGCTGGTGGGAATGCAGACTGGTGCAGCCACTGTGGAGAACAGTATGGAGTTTCCTCAAAAAACTAAAAATGGAACTCCCATTTGACCCAGTGATCCCACTTCTAGGAATATATCCCAAGAAACTAGAAACATGAATCAGAAAGGATATATGCACCCCTATGTTCATAGCAGCACAATTCACCATAGCTAAAATTTGAAAACAGCCTAAATGCCCATCAGCAGATGAGTGGATTAAAAAACTGTGGTATATCTACACAATGGAATACTACGTGGCGGTAAAAAAGAAGGAGTTCCTAGCATTTGCAACAACATGGATGGATATGGAGAGTATTATCTTAAGTGAAATAAGCCAGGCAGAGAAAGATAAATATCACATGATCTCACTCATTTGTGGAATATAATGAATGGCATAGTCTGATGAACAAGAACAGATCCAGAGACTGAGAAACGTCGAACAGCACGTCATACCTCAGGGAAGGTAGGGGAGGGTGGGGATAAGGGGGAGAGATCAACCAAGGGACTTGTGTGCATGCATATGAGCCTAATCAATGGACACAGACAACAAGGGGGTGGGGGATAAGTGGGGGGTGGGGGGTTATGGGGGAATAATTTGTGTTTTTGCCTCCCTGACAAAGTTTATATAAAGTTACAAAAAGAAATTGTCAGCCAGTTTGAAATTGAATTTCCATGGCCTAGAGCAAAGAATATCCTTACATGATATTATTCTACAATGTCATTATAATTTTAGATATCTTACAACAGCATACTGTACAATTATCCCAAACAAACTTACAAACTAATTCTTGGAATGTTTGGCAGCAATTTAAAAAAAAAAAAAATGAAAGGATTTAATTCCTTTCAGAAGGAATTAAGGCACTGGGAAGGCACTTGAGCATTCTATATTGGCCCCTCTTGCTTTTTGTGCCAAGAGGGACCCTCTTCTCACAATCCAATTGCCCTCAGCTGTTGCCTGAGCTTTCTGTTCATGCTGAGCTTGAAGCCTCGTGGTGGCTGGTACCACGGATCTGTCTCTCGCCCAATTGTGTGAGCTGGGCCCTCCCTGGAGAAGAAACCTGAGTTCCCCGAGATATGTGATCAGTTCTGGGGCCCCGCCAGCAGGCCAGGGGATCCCAAGGCAGGTGCTGGGCATGGAGGCCACGGGGGCATAGGCTACCAAGGAGACAGAACTGAACCTCACATCACCCTGCTTGGCCCCGGAGGATGACTGGTTAGCCAGAGACGGGTAAGATTCCTCAGGGAAGGAACAACCTAAGACAGGCACAGTCGCAGAGGGGCCATCAGGGGAGAACTTGGGAATCATCAGAGGTGGGGCACAGACCCTCACCCCCCAACCTTGCAGGGGCCTGAACCCTCGCCCCGTCTGAGGGAGGTCTCCTGCTCCCATGGCTGCTTTGCATCCCACGCCCAGCTCAGATCGGGACACAGGTGACAGACAGTGACTTGGCCCAGCTCAGATTGGGACCCAGGTAACAGACAGAGACTTGGCTGACAGCAGCTGCCCTATATCTAAATCCAGCCTAGCACCAGGAATGCTCAGGGCCTACTCAAGAATGCAAATAATCCTTTCCACTAATATTTACAGGGTAAACTAAGATTGTTGGTAGAGTATTAAATTTGACAGTAAAATAATAATCAAGTTTTCAGATTAATTTAAATAGGCTAATTCAAATAAGTGAATATTCAAGAAAATTTAATTGTACTGGACAAAAAGCTGTTCCTAAAGTGTCCTAAATTTCTATTGGTAGTTCATCTCATGGTAAAATTCCTGAACATGCAATGAAACTAAAGCAGTCATATTTTTGTGCAAAAAGTTAAAATTTAAAGTTATCAAGACTGCATTATAAAATTTACAAAAGCCTCCATTAATCAAAAAAGGGGGGATAGTAGGGTAATATCATGTAAGGAAAAATATCCTATAAGTAAATTACATCTAGAAAATTTTTACTTTACAAAATTAATTTCTATTTGTAATGCTAACAGCAAAACGCACATGGTGTCTAAATAAGACAAAGGAAAATCGTTTGGGCAAAAATAAAAAGGATCCCAAATCAATTATATAGAAAAGATTCCTTTATTAACTTTTGGTCGAGAATATGTTTGTATATTTTCAGAAAACAACTCCAAGACCATGTGGATTCCTGCAACAGAGAGGAATTGACAGGTCTGCTCCAACCAGGAAGACAAGAGGAGAAACAGTCCAGAGATGGAAGATGCTGACGATGCCTTGCCACGCTAGCAGTCAGAAGCTGTGCGACACAGCACTTGCCTAGGACCAAACCAGAGAGGGTTGGACCTGCATTGCCACCATGTGCCCACCATCCAGATATCATTGCTGACATGTACACATAAGGAACTGTTTGACATTGAAACGGGGAATCAGAACTGTTGGACATTGAAATTGGGACTCAAACATTTTTTGTTATTATACGTCTATTTCTAGTCTGCAGAGGCAAGATTTTTTAAAGGAAAGAAAAGGGGGAAAAATAGATACAGAAGCAAAGAAGCATTGAACAGACTGTCAAACTACAGTGGGAAGGCAGAGGAGGTTTTTGGGGGGAGGGGGGCTGTAAGAGATCAACCGAAGGACTTGTACGCATGCATATAAGCATAACCAATGGATAAAAGACACTGGGGGGGGGGGGGGGGCAGGTAAAGGCATGTACTGTGGGGAAGGGGAGGGTTGGGGGAGGTCAATGGGGGAAAAAAAAAGAGACATATGTACTACTATTTCTAATACTTCAAACAATTTAAAAAAATGTAAAAAAAAAATAAATAAAATAAAATAAAAAATACCCCCAAATGGATCCAAAAAATAAAAAAAAAATAAAATAAAATAAAAGTATTAAGGGCCCATGACTCAAGCACATTCATTTTATGTGAAAATAAATTTCCCTGAACCTTTTATATATCTTTCAGGACACAGAAATATATTTTAATTATACACTTTTGCTCTCATTTTTTTAAAATATCATTTTTTAAATGTATGTTCCTTCATATTCTTTAGTATTATTGAATTCTCACCATTCGTATTAGTCTCATAAAATATAATTCATATAATTGAAAAACAAAAAACTGAAGGATAATTGATAAGATCAGGCTTTGGTTAAGTTTCTAAGTGTTAAATTTCATAATATGAAATTCTTAATTGGTTATAAAACTATAGGATTTTTAGCATTTATTTTCAAAAGGAAAAAAATAGATATTTCTTAGCATTTAATTTCTGGGAGGGATTTTAAAAAGTTTCAAAATTCTGTAAGTCACAGTTGAAGATGCTAAGACTTAAGAGTAGAGATAATTTGCTTTGTTATCACAGCCAGTAAGTTATGGTTTAATAACTCAAATTTCCATCTGTTGATTTTCAATTCTGTGTCGCTATGTCTTAATACTGTGTATATTTTTCATCTTCTCTGGCCATCCATTTTTTTGTTGTTTTATTTTTCCTTTCTGCCTTTTAACTGAAGCTCAGGACATTGAACATAATGCATTGGTCACTGTTTTTCCCTGCTTATTTTGCATTGGTGTTTCTGAAATTGGTTTACTTGAAAATTACAAACTGTAACATTTTGTTCACATAATAAAATTGAACTTGCTGGAGTTTTCCAATTCTGCACCCCCCTTCCCCCCAGCCCTGCCCCAAATCCTAATACAGGAATATGATTTAGCTCACTGAGTCAGCAACTTTTCAGAATAAGTTACCCTTCTGTTCCCTACACACTGCTGAAATTTCTAGAGTTCCCCCAATCTGTGCATCAGAAGAGGCTGCACAGAGTAGAGCATCCATAAAGGGCTGCTGCAAGGAGATCTTGGGAGACACTGAAATATTCTGAAATTAAGGTAGCTCATCACTTCAAAATAGAGTCTATTCATTTGAAATGTCACTGCCTTCCACTAAGTACTCACTATGACAAATTCTAGTTTGGTGCTGATTTCTTTTACAAGCAAGTCATAAAGTTTTTGAAATAAAGTTTGCATTGAAAATGCCAGCAAACATGTAATTATTTAAAAAATCAGTGCCTGAAAAGTAGAGAAAATATATATATTTCCATAAATTATCCCTGTATTTTTTTTTTAAGAGTAGGGAGCTTTGGTGATTGTTTATATATGATTCAGTAGCTTTGGTTCATTTTCCTTAAAATATTGTATTAAATAAGAAAATTACTAAAATAAATATATTAGTACACGATTGTACATTACAATTCAACAAGGATAATTGCTGGAAACCGTTATCTTTTTTTCTAGCCTTTGGGCTACATGACACCAGAACACAAAAATTCCAAATGTCTTTTTAGTCTTTTCTTTTAAAAAGAAACGGGGCCAGCTAGATTGTGTGTAGCATCCAATAAGCTTCCTGTACCTAATTGGTTTCAACACACAAAGTGGCAGAAGTTTTAAGCAGCATAATTGCATCATAGATACCAGCACAATGCAATGGCTTATTTTTAGCTCTTCTCTATTCTCTATTATAGCATGTTCTATCCACAATAGCAACGTCTCAAAGTGAGATGTCCATTATTGTGAATTTCAAATTGCACACTGCCAGAGTCTCTGTATCCTAAAGGACCATACAACCTCTCCCAGGCAATCATTTATATTTTCCCAGTCCTTTTTGCTTTCCAATCTGGCCTGTTACCAAGTAAGAGAGCAGAGCACAAGTGGAGCATGAGTACCTGTTTTACTGATCAAGAGGAGTAGGTTGGAATTTCTCTGCTACATCCCGCTATAAATCAGTGCTTTAAAAATACCTGCCATGTTAACAACAGATCACTATCCACTGACGCAGACATTGTTACCACACAGGAGGAAAGAAGTTGAGAGGTTAGGAGACAGCATTTGATTCGGCAAAGGAATTAAACCTGAAAATAGCGAAGGGAATCTCGGTTTGCTGCATATTTGAATACTATATTAAGTGTACTGGAAGAGCAAATGCAGTGGGTATGAACTATAATCTTCATTTATTCCTTTTTGTTTAAATTATATTTTTATTTTTTTTTCAGAGAGGAAGGGAAAGGGAGAGATAGAAAGATCAATGATGAGAGATCAATGATGCCTCCTCCTGGGGATCAAGCCTGCAACCCGGGCATGTGCCCTGACCAGAATAAAACTATGACCTTCTAGTTCATAGGTAGACACTCAACCACTGAGCCACACCAGCCGTGCTATTCTTTACCATTCATTGGTGGAAATTTTCTTTGGGATAACAAGGCTAATAAATAGAAAAAAATAAATCATTCAGTAATACTGGGATATAAAATCAAAAGCACAGAGACTTGTAATAACTAAAACATGGACATTTTTAGTTATAAAGACAATGTTTACACTTTCATAATTTTTATCTTTTTGAAGAATTTATAGCTCTATTCATTCAAGACTTGCACTATCCCAATATGATTACAAGGGCAACATTGCAATTGCTCTAAGCAATTGAATAAGCTCAGAAGACTATAGTAAATAAGAAACGAAGACTCTGGTACAGAAACTGTTTCATCATTTACCATTTATGTTTCCATTCAGTTTTTCAGGACCCAGTTGCCTTACTTAATTTCTTTTTTTTATGTGAATTGTGAGAATTCGAGATTGCATGCATGTGTGTATGCTTTCACATACATGCTTGTTGAAGCCTTATAAATGTGCACAAGGATGAAATAGGACTGGTTGACAGGCAGGATATAGAGCTAAGTGTAGAGATAAGATATTGGAGAATTACAGGATGAAAAAGTAATGCTAAAGGTAAAGAAATAAAATATTGGGGGAGTATAATATACTTTAAAACTGGTATTATTTGAGCAGGGCAGGAAACTTAGAGTTCATAAAAGTCTAGCTTTACATTAATATTTAATATTCAAGCCCTCATGTAAGAATATCAAAAACACTAGCAGACTGCTATATGTGTGTAGTTGAGGGTTGGAACAAGATTCAGACTTGCTGAATATTTTTAAAAGCACTTAGCAGTCCTGTTCAATAAAATATTCATCAACCAAAAATTGCTGTTTCAATCCTGAAACATTGATGTTTAAAGACCGTGGAGCTCTGATTGCACACCCAAGACCTTTGTTAATAATCATATTGTTGCCCAGTCGGCGTAGCTGAGTGTCAATGTATGGGCCAGGAGGTCACAGTTCGATTCCCAGTCAGGGCACATGCCTGGGTTGTGGGCATGCAGGAGGTAGCTGATCAATGATTCTCGCTCATCATTGGTGTTTCTATCTCTCCCTCTCCCTTCCTCTCTGAAATCAATAAAAATGTACTTTAAAAATAATAATATATTGTCCCCAATATTGCAGTAAAATATTCCAATCTTGACTAAATGTTGTAAACACTACCCCTGGGACAATCCTATCTAATAAAAGAGTAATATGCAAATTGACCATCACTCCAACACACAAGATGGCTGCCCCCATGTGGACACAAGATGGCCACCACAAGATGGCCAGCAGAGGAGGGCAGTTGGGGGCAATCAAGCCAGTAGGGGAGGGCAGTTGGAAGGGACCAAGCCTGCAGGGGAGGGCAGTTGGGGGGACCCAGGCCTACAGGGAAAGACATCTGGGGGAACCCAGGCCTATAGGGGAGGACAGTTGAGGGAGACCCAGGCCTGCAAGGGAGGACAGTTGGGGGAAACCAGGCCTGCAGAGGAGGACAGTTAGGGGTCACGAGGCTGGCAGGGGAGGGCAGTTAGGAGTGACGGGGCCAGCAGGGGAGGGCAGGTGGGGGAACCAGGCCTGCAGGGGAGGACAGTGGGGGGCGACCAGGCCTGCAGGGGAGGACAGCTAGGGGTGACCAGGCCGGCAGTTAGGGGTGACCAGGCTGGCAGGGGAGGGCAGTTAGGGGCAATCAGGCTGGCAGGGGAGCAGTTAGGCGTCAATCAGGCAGGCTGGCAGAAGTGGTTAAGGGCAATCAGGCAGGCAGGCAGGCGAGTCGTTAGGAGCCAGCAGTCCAATCAAGGGGTCCCAGATTGGAGAGGGTGCAGGCTGGGCTGAGGGACACCCCCCCATGCACGAATTTCATGCACCGGGCCTCTGGTGTGTCTATAATTTCTATTAGCAGGTGCCCCCACAAAGGTTCTAGTACTTTCCTTACTGCCAGTCCTCAAAGTAAAGTCTCCAGGGAATTCTTTCTTGCTATAAGGAGTGTATGGGTTCCTTTTCTCTTTCCAGTAAATAGGGAAATATAAAATAATTATTTCCTTACATTTAGTTTGAGTACAAATGTCCAATTCTTTTTCTCACTGCTTAATTTCCTGGAAAATTCCTTGGTTATAATCCTTAATGAATTGGCATTGCATTTCACTTGGCTTCTACATGAAACATCCAGTTTTTAAAGTTACATCACACCAGTGTTGCAAAACTGAACTCAGAGTAGTTTTTACAACATGCCCGAACCTGTTGAAGTTGTAACCCTGTCAGGTAAATTTCTACTCTCTTGTAATATTAATATTGAGGATATTTGCTGTTATTACATTTGTTCCTAATTTAAGCAGTTCATCAAAATCAACAGAGTGGTATATCTAAAATTATAGATTCTCGGACCCTTACTGAATCAATGATACCAGATGATATGCCAAATGCTGCCCTATGTATTCAGATATAAAAGTTTTGTTTAATGCTTTGTTGTTATTGATTTTTTTCAAATTGTTTAATAATTTTTTCACTAGAAAAGGAAAAAAAACAAGGGGGGAGGGAGGGAGAGAGAGAGAGAGAGAGAGAGAGAGAGAGAGAGAGAGAGAGAGAGAAAGAGAGAGAGAGAGAGAGAGAGAGAGAGAGAGAGAGAAATGAGAACTAAGCATAAATTGTCTGTCTCCTGCATGCCCCACACTGGAGATTGAGCCTGAAACCCAGAAGTATGCCTTGACCAGGAATCCAAATGCTGACCATTCAGTGAATGGGTCAGTGCCCAAACAAATGACCCACACCAGCCAGGGCTGGTCAATATTTATTTTAGAACCTGAAAAGCAAGTCATATTATTTACAAATTGAGTGTGTTTTCCATATAAGCAATGTTACATGTTTTGAGTATTTAGCGTTACAAGTTTTTTATCTTCATGTACATGATTACAGTCTTCCTTTTGTTTTTCTCTTAGCACACAAATCTTAGTGTGTAAATCTGTCATGAAACTAGTTGGATATTTGGTACTTGTAAAAGCTTCATTTTAAATTTCCTGCAAGGTAATAATTTTACCATTATTAGGTAGATAAATAAGTAGAAACAATTTTGATATTCAATAAAAAATTGTAAACACACACACACACACACACACAAAACAAAACAAACACACACACACACACACACACACACACACACACACACACACACACACACATTGTGCCCTGGAAAGTTTCCAGCCAAGAGAATTGAAATGTCTGCCCAGACATCCTAAAAAATGCTGCCAAGTTGTGGAAAATAAGTGGGAGGAGTTACTCAAACAAACAGAAAAAGACATTTTCAGGAACAACACAGAAAAAAAGGAGATATGCACAGACATGGGGAAGAAGATGCATTTTTAATGGACTCAATCACCACAGATTATAAGATACTATGCATTTTTAGCCAGTATTATTTAGTAATTTAAAGCCTCTTTTAAAACCTTCAGTAGACAAGGAACTATGTAGAAGTAGCAGAAGCTTTATTATACTTTTTAGACATAATTTAAAACTGAATAGGCCATGCAAATTCTTCTAGTACTCCTACCTTTCATGTTTCCACAATCATACATATTTTATCTACCTCCACCTCTTTCATATAATTTTTAAAAATATGTATGCAATGAATAGAGTAGAACCCTAGGAAGAACTGTCAGACTTGTAGGTTATCAATTAGTATTTTATTGAATAGTCTTCATATATGTGAAATAATAAATGCTGGTATAACATAATATAAATGGTTATTCACACTGTAATTTTCTAAGAAGCATGATTCTGAATAATTTCAGTATTTTAAGGCTATCATTTAGAAATTGTAAAGCTTCATCACATGGGAAAGTAAGGTTCACAGAAAAAAATATTTTTTAAAGTCAATGTTTTATATATACAATGAGCATTAATATCTTTTAAAATTGAGCATCTATAAGAAGGTCAGACTAGGGAAAGGATAAAGCTATAATTGGTAAAGAAGCAATAGTCACTCAGCTTCGCTAGAAGGCAGAGATGGAAGGGAGGAAAAAGCTGTTTCTTTTACACTCACACTACACTTCTGACAGCAGATGTGTGGGCCTTTTCCCCACACCAACTAATTCTCCAACTCTCTAAGACACCAACTGGATGTCCTACAACTTAATTATGACAGTAACTGTAGTTAATACAGACCCCACTGGTTAAGAGCTGTTCCAGGAGACTTCACTACCCTTCTTTAGACACCAATTGTAAGTCCAGGTTGTCATTCAACTGTGCTTCTAATCAACTGACTATAAATCGTAGGTTTCCATAGCCCTCTTCTCAGGTTTGATAATTTGTTAGATCAGCTCACAGAACTCAGAAAAACTTTTACTTACTAAATGACAGGCTTATTATAGATTACCCCTCAGAGACATCCACATGGAAGAAATGCATGGGCAATATATGGCGGAAAGGGTGCAGAGCTTCCATGCTCTCTCTAGGTGGTCACCACCTTTCCAGCACCTCCATGTGCTGGAAGCTCTACAAATCCCTGCAGGTGAAGATTTTGTAGAGGCTTTATTGAGTAGGCATGATTGATTAACTTATTGGTCATTGGTGATTACCTCAATGTGGCGGGAAGGGCTGGAGAGTAATGAGAATTCCAACCCCATGCCCTAGCTGGTTTGCTCCAGTGGATAGTCAGCCTATGGACTGAAGGATCCCAGGTTCGATTCTGGTCAAGGGCACATGCCTGGGATGCGGGCTCGATCCCCAGTAGGGGGCGTTCAGGAGGCAACTGATCAATGATTCTCTCTCATCATTGATGTTTCTATCTCTCTCTCCCTCTCCCTTCCTCTCTGAAATCAATAAAAATATATTTTTTAAAAAAATTCCAACACTCTAATCACATGGCTATTTCACCTGTTAACCAACCTCCCATCCTTCTGCTATTCAGTTACCCTGTCACCTGTCATCACATTAGTACACAAAAGAATATAAATTCCTAGGTGTTATAGGAGTTGTATATCAGGAAATGGGGTCAGGGACCAAATATTATCATAAGAATTATACATTTCTTATTATGTCACAGGGATGTTTTACACTGTAGATTGGACAATTTTCATGTTTTTTATGTGTGTTTATGGACTATAATGGACTGCACTGATTTTTCCCAAAATTTATATGTTGAAGCCATAACTCTAAGGGTTATTCTTTTTACAGATAGGGTCTTTAGGGAGGTAATTAAGGTTTAATAAGGTCATAAGGCTTAGGCCCTAATCATACAGAACTAGTACCCCAGAAGAAGATAAAATACACCAGAGCGCTCTCTAAAGTGTATACAGAGGGAAGGACACAATAAAAAGGCACTTTTTACAAGCCAGGAAGAGAGTTCTCACCAGAAACCAAATCTTCCAGCACCTCTCTTTGGGACTTCTAGACTCCAGAACTGTGAGAACAAATTTCTGTTGTCTTAACCCCGAGTCTATGATATTTCTTCATGGCAGCCTCAGCAGACCAGTACAAAGAGACTTGTTTTTATGTTGATCGATCATGGTCACAGACTGAAGTTGACATATGGAACTCCTGTGAGATTGTTCATTTCAATAGAATACCTCTGTCTATTTCTGACTGCCAGGGCAGTTTATATAACACTAAGGTCTGACCGATGGTATGAGGGCAATTCCCGGTTGTTAGGGGCTGCTTTTCTCTTTAAACTTGTATACATCTAAGCTACTCTTGGGATTTTGTTGTTGTAGTTGCTGTTGGTTTTATTAATCTGAACTAACACAGATGGGACTAGGAATGGTCTGAGAAAACAAGCAATAAGGTAAAGTTTTAAGGCTATCTCTCATTATCCACTGTAGGGAAGGCTCCATCCTGAATGAATGTGGACCATAGTGATGTGCAAGGAAGCAGGACTATATCTGGAAGATTTTTATCAATGGTGACCTGGGAAAACATCCCAGTGGTAGGAGATGCCTTGACTGGTTGGTGAGATGATAAAGGCATTTGCAAGTTGTAGGGAAAACAATGTCTACAAAGGCAGTAACATTGCCTTTTTTTTCCTACCATGTTACATTAATGTCCAACAGCGGAATGATTGGGGAAAAAACACTGAAGGCAGTTAATACAGTGAAAGGATCAGAGTAAGAGCCTAAGATCCTACTTGGTAGCCTGTAAAAAAGCCCTTGGCTCGCCCCGACCGGTTTGGCTCAGTGGATAGAACGTCGGCCTGCGGGACTGAAAGGTCCCGGGTTTGATTCTGGTCAAGGCATGTACCTTGGTTGCGGGCATATCCCCAGTAGGGGGTGTGCAGGAGGCAGCTGATCGATGTTTCTCTCTCATCGATGTTTCTAACTCTCATCCCTCTCCCTTTCTCTCTCTGTAAAAAGTCAATAAAATATATTTTTTAAAAAAAAAGCCCTTGGCTCCTACACTAGAAGAGTGACTTAGGTGAGTATATAACTCAGGATCTGAGTCACAGAAGACCAGAGATGCTTAAATCTTGTCAAGCTGGCTGGTATGCCAACGTCAGGCATAATTTGTAAACCTTGGCATCCTTCAATGTGTGCTGGTGTATTTCCACCTGGAACCCTAAGAACTTGTGGTGTGCACACCATTCAGAGACTGAAGAGGTGACCCATCTCTGTGCAGTACAATGTAGCACTCCCGTGAACAGAAAGGTATATACAGCCTTTTCTCTATAAGACAACAGATGACTCTCTCAGGAGCTGCTTTCCTAACTGCCATGCTCAAAACAAGAGTTATACCATCATTACCAGGGGGACATGCTGAACCTGATAGGGTGAAAAGTAATTACAGGCAAAAGGAACTGCAGGATCTGACCAGCATATACCATATAAGCCAGCGAATGTCTCTGAGATTCTATCTGAGGGATCAAGGGGACTATAGCATAACTAAATAAATAATAATTATCATAGGTATTTTCTTAGAACAGGAAATAATAATAGCTAGGCAAGGATTTCAAGGGACTTTCTGCTAGGGTGGTCCTTAGAAACCTGGAGAAAGTAATGGCTCAAGTTTAGCAAAGTGTAAATGCCCTTGCCCAAGTTGCCCTGACAGATAGTAAGGGTGATATCAAAAAGCTCAGGTAGGTGAGTGTGCTGACTGGTTATATGAGCAGATGTTTTACCAAGGCTGTACTATTTGTATGAGATATCATCAATTCAGTGCACCAGTGATAGTCTGTGAGATAATTCAAACAGTCTAGATCTCTTTGGATAATATGAAAGGGAGCAACAGAGTTAACATAGCCCTGGGCAATCTGTAACTAAATGCCATTATCACTTCCAAGTGAATGTGAGCTTACTCTGATTCTCTCTCCGATTAGAGATATAAACAAATAAATTTGATAAATCTATGGCCTCATATCATGTGTCTGTGATCCTGTTAATTTTCTCTAGCACAGATACTGCATCTGGTAGAGTGGAATTAAAGTCACCACTTACTTGAGATAATGAAATTTAATTTTTATGCTCCACATCCTGTCTCATTTTTCCAGGATCTGGACTTGTGAATTAAATTGAGATATAGTAGGGCTACCACTCTTACATCCATTAGTTTCTTTTTATATCCTCACTCAAAGATATATTTTAGATAGAGAAGAAGGGGAAGGGCTAGACAGGAAGGGTGAGGGGAAGAGAGATGTGTGAAACACTGATTGGTTGCCTTCCATACTCACCCTAACCTGGTATCAAGCCTGCAACCTAGGTATGTGTCCTGACAGGGAATGGAACTCACAACCTTTTGGTGTACAGGATGATGCTCCAACCAATTGAGTCACCTGTTCAGGATCATTAGTTTATAAGGTACTATTAATGTTTGCTATACCCACAAAGATATGATTGTTATTTAATTAAAATCCTAACTGTGGGAGAGGATCAGTTTCAGAGGAACCATAGGCTATGGACCAAATGTAGAAGTTATGCCTTATGCCAAATAGACTCATTCTGATTATGTATTTGGTGGTTAGTGTTTTGAAAAATGAGCACCAGGTCAATCTGTGGACTCATTGTGGAACCACTGGGTCTGAGCTCAATTTTATACCTGTTTCTTTTGTGTCTCAGATGCAGAGCATGGTAAGAAAAAAATAGTTAAAAACTGGGAAGCATCTAGGATTTGCTCTGCTTGCAAGCTAACAAGTCAGCCTGCCACAAGTTCATGGATGCTAGCAGAAGACATGAGTCTCCTGGGTCAGAAACAAAGAATTTTATTACTCACAACATGGGAAGAATCTTGAGTTTCATGTTTTCATTAGTCCCCCCTGTTCTCCAAGTCCCATTGGGGCTCATGTGGAGTGATCCAGGTGGATCCTGCACAAAGAGTGGCTTTGCATCACAGTTGAGGATCTCATGCTTTCAAAACCAAATCAGAGATAAAACACTATTAGAAAACTGTATCAAATACCTCCCCAGAGGTAATGATAACTATATTATCATTGCCATACTCAAATCTGACCTCTGCCCTGAAAGGAGAAAGTATCCTTATCTTCTAAGGCTGTTTGTTCTATACAAACATTCTTTAAAACATATTTCAGAACAGAAGTTGATACAAGATATGTAAAAATTGAGAGCACCATGGAGAATTCTCTACCAACATTCATGATGCTACTTCAGGTCTCCAGATATACATGTCAAATTGGACTTTGTGACCAGCATCATCAAAATTCTTGGGTATTCCCCCAATTCCTCTTCTCACCATCACAGAGTTATTATAATACTTGTGTTTCAGTTACTTTGGGAAAGGACTGAGGTCATTATTCCTATTTATAATTCCATTGTGGAGTCCTTCCTCCTGAGTACCTAACCTTTAGTTCAGTCAATTTTCTGAGTCAGAAAACTAACTTAGGTTTAGAAAGTAAACAAAGCATCATGATGTTTTATTGGAGCAACTGCCCTTAGCGACACAATCTTCCATCGTTGATATCTTTGGATTTTACAAAGTTAGAATAACCCTATTGACTGCCCACATATTTTGCCCTCAAGATACTGTGTGCTCCTAAATATTCCTTAACACTCTTTAGGTCTTGGTTGTCATTCTGACATTATTATTCATTACGATCATTGAACACGTGGTAATCGATGGCTAAGTATTGACTCTGGGTCTATATAATTTTGCACTTCTAATGTCCCAATTATTATCAGTGAGCACAATATTATAACGGAATCCTTCTAAGGTCTGAAGCCACCAGTGAACAGCCAAGATGCTGGTGACTGTGCCACTCACCAGTGCATCCCACATCACTTTGGTAAATGGAGTGACCTCCAAACCTTCCCCGGGAACATGCTCATCTTGTGGGTTTTGCAGAGTGGATAGTACATTCACCTTAACATGCTCAGTGCAAGCCATCTCCACCTCAATTAGTACAGCTTATGGCTTGTTTTGTAATTCTAGGAACCATCATTACAGCAGGTTGGTACAATCTCCAGAGATAGGAAGTAAATATAGTTGCTTTTTAAAAAAAGATTAAATAAGCTAATAAACTTCCTGCAACACTAATCAAAAAGAGAGAAAACACAAATCAACAATATCAGCAATGAAAGAGTAGACAACCACCCAGATATACTACAGTAATCAAGAAAATAATAAAAAATATGCATAATGAACAACATTATGCCAGTAATTTGAAAACTTATATCAAACACAAATTTGTTTTCACGAAAAGATCAAATGAAAGTCCTCAATAATGAAAAACTAATTTTTCATTTGAAAATTAATTTATTATATTAACAATATTGTGGAGAAAAGTGTATGATCATATCAGTAAATGCAGAAAAAACTTTTCATAATATTCAACTTGCATTTATTTTTTTTAAAAATCATCCATTTAGGAATAATCATCATAGTTCCTAATAAAGGAAAACTTAATAAAATAAAGAAAAATATAATATTAGCACATAAGAAAGCATTCCATTGAGCAAAAGAAATCAGATTCAAAGTATATTTAATCATAATTTATTATTTTATTTGTATGAAACCTCAAGATAAGCAAAATAAATCATCATAACATAAATCAGAAAGGGATTTTTCTCAGGGCAGGGGTGTAGAGGATTGGAAATTAACTGAAAAGAAACATTCTGGAACTTTTCATGATAATGGAACTATTCTATATCTAATTTTATTTTTTATTTTGTTTATTTTTCTGTTAATCCTCATCCGAGGATATTTTGCCATTGATTTTTAGGAAGAGTGGAAGAGAGAGGGAAAGACAGAGAGAAACATTGATGTGAGAGAGACACATGGATGGATTAGTTACCTCCTGCACCGGCCAGGGAGAAGCCTGCAAGCAAGGTACATGCCCTGGACCGGAATCAAACCTGGGACACTTCAGTCCACAGACCAATGCTCTATCCGCTGAGCCAAACCAGTTAGGGCATTTTTAGATTATGGTAGCTAGGTATGTATGATTTTAAAACTCATTAAAATAAAAATTTAAAAACTTTATTATATGTAAATTATATCAACAATCCTATCTAATAAAAGAGTAATATGCAAATTGACCATCACTCCAACACACAAGATGGCCACCACAAGATGGCCAGCAGGGGGAGGCAGTTGGGAGGGACCAGGCCTGCAAGGAAAGGCAGTTGGGGTGATCAGGCCAGCTTGGGAGGGCATTAAGGAGGGACCAGGCCTGCAAGGGAGGGCAGTTGGGGGCAATCAGGCCTATAGGGGAGGGCAGTTGGGGGCGACCAGGTCTGCAGGGGAGGGCAGTTGGGGTGACCAGGCCAGCAGGGGAGGGCATTTAGGGGCAATTGAGCTGGCAGGGGAGGGCAGTTAGGGGCAATCAGACCTGCAGGGGAGCAGTTAGGCATCTATCAGGCTGGCAGGGGAGTGATTAGGGGGTGATCAGGCTGGCAGGCAGAAGTAGTTAGGGGCAATCAGGCAGGCAGGCAGGTGAGCGGTTGAGAGCCAGCAGTCCTGGATTGTGATAGGGGTCCCAGATTGGAGAGGGTACAGGCTGGGCTGAGGGCTCCCCCTACCCCCGTGCACAAATTTCATGCACCGGGCCTCTAGCATTAAATAAAACCATTGGATTTGCTTATAATATTTTCTTTTTAAAAATGGATTCTGAATTGGTCAATTAAAATGGCTTATTTGTTTTGGTTTTGCTGGTCTATGCAAACATGACCCATGATAACTGTCTTGTTTGCAGTGTGCCTAATTCATTTGTAAGTATACATGGTGATAAAATATTATCAGGCAAGCTGTAAAAGGAGCATTTATTAATGTTTTATCCATTTTATGGGTTTTCACACCAAAATAACCTATTTGTAGCCAATAGTATTTCTATAAAATGTAATACAACAAATATCATTCATTCACTGATGACTTCCAAAATCATATCTCCATCTCATCTCCCTACTGAGTACTGAACTCCTTTATCCAACTCCCAACTTGACTTCTACAACTGAATATCTAATAAATATCTCAAAGATACAAGTCACTATGACTGTAGGTCCCAGTTTAGCCAGAACAATCTAGTACATTTATACTTATAGTCATTGTCTTTGCATAATTACTTTAATGCATTTCTAATCCACCTCAAAGGGATCTTGATTTGGGGATATTCTATCCAAAAAGCCCTCTTGAATCCACTCCCCAATTTAGTTTTATTCATGGTAATAACAGCAAATCAATTCACCTAAGCACTTAGTCCAAAATAATGTTTCATTCTTGACTACACTCATGTGCTTTTATTCTGTCTGCTAGAAACTTCTATCATTTATGATTTCAAAACATATTGAATCTAACCAATTTATTACATGCCACAATCATTTCAGATTTATAATACTTTCATTTTCCTTAGAGGGTACTTTTTTCTCAAATTTTACAACCACATGGCATCCAGGGTGAAGTTACTAAAATCTAAATTAAATCTTGCCATTCCATTACTCAAGCCCTTAAATAGCTTCCCATGACTCTCAACATGAGGTCCACATTAAAACTGATAATAAATATTCTATATAATTTTGCCTATGCTTATCTCCCTGAGGTTAATTTTCTACCACTATATGCTTTATTTACTCTGCTTTTGTCAAATATAACATCTCATTGTTTCTCTAATGTGCCATTTTATGTGACTCCAGAGCTTTAAATTTATTGGCCTTTTCTGATGCTAGCTTCCTCGCTTTAATTCAAATGTCTTCTCAAGAATTCTTTTAGTTGGGAAAAGAAAATTTCAATGAATCTCTTACATCTCTTCATGCCTAGCTATTCAAAACACATTTACTTAAGTTTATTTACATTCAATGATTAAATACAGAATCTATTAACTATCTATCTATCATCTATCTATCTATCTATCTATCTATCTATCTATCTATCTATCATCTATCTACCTACCTACTTACCTATCTACCAAGATGGCAAATATAAAGGTCTCAATTCTCTTACCAGAGAAAAATTGCTTACATTTCAGGGTAATCAAAATAAGGTTTCTCTCTGGAGAGGAAGGTGAGCATGTTTTCTAGAAGTCACATTATAAGAATTCCTAAATATTTCTGAGCTATGACACAGACCACTGTATATACAACATCCACTTGGGCCCGCCTATGAAGCACCCCAGTGGGACTTGCAAGAGTAAGGCAGTGATACAAACATGGAGTTCATACTACCTGCTGTACTCTGAGTAATCTACTTTCTAAATTCATTTGGGTTGTCTTCTCATCAGCTGAATCAACTGAAGCATGGTGAACCATCCTAGAACCTAGAAGTTGCCACTGCACTATCCCTTAAGAAAAACTGGGGTACTTAACAATAAAAAATACTATTCACTTAATTTCAAGGAGTGTGTGGTCACCATATCAATAACAATTCTCACATGCCAGCTAGAGTCGGACAAGTGATAAGGCAGTGATAACAGTTCTTAGTTTGGGAAATGGATTCATATGCTCTCACTAAAAATATGACTGTCAAAATTTATCTTAGATGAGATTAAATAGTAATGAGTTGATGCAATTAAATTATGCTTTTAATTGAAAATTATTATTTGATTTTGGAACGTATGGGTTGGCATTCTCAAAATTACAAAGCAGAAACCAATATTAGGGTGTTAAGAGAGATTTACCATGGTGATAGTACCGTATTTATCTTAGAGTGAAATTCAACAACTGCCATGCATTTTATTCATTAAGAAATAACTTAAAAAGAAAAACGACAACTACAGCAACAAATTGTCAAACAACAACAACAGCAAAACCCATCCAGCTATATATGAATAGGAGACAGATGTGCATTCTAACAAAATATTTAAAGGTAAAAGAAACTCGATACAAATAAATGTATGTCTGTGGATGAATGTGAGTATGTCCTTCTAAAAGGAAAAGCATTCTATCAGTGTGTTCTATGATTTAGGATAAAATTCTGAAGTGTGTTTGGCTGCTTTCTGCTGGTAGATTCTTTCAGGTGTGATTTTCAATTTAGGTTACTTGTATGTTGAAAAATATTTTTCTGAATGCATTAAAAAATCATCTGGAATCTTCTTTAATGGTTTCAAATTATTTTATCCTAAATTATAATCTTGCTGGGTGGGATGAAATAGATAACTAAAAATAAGCAGGCTTATGACAATATTTTATTGACTAATTTTAATATTTGTTAGAGGCTCACATGTATTAAATTCTTAAAATGTACCAGAAACTGTCGTAAACACTTGTATATATTAACTCTTTGAAATATCAGTATCCATTGAGCTAGCAATTGTTATCTCTATGCAAAGAAGAGGAAAATAAGACACAGATACGTAAACTATGCAAGTTCACATAGCTAGTAAGGAGTAAATCTGAGATCTGTAGTTATTTTGATTATTTTGTTTAACTGCAGGCCTGATGCTATAATAACTACATCAAGATCTATTAACTATTATGAACTGAAGAATTAAATATATGGAAAGGTTAGCAAAACTAAATACATGATATAGGGATGATAGACTTTCAAATATTTAGAATACTATTATGCATCCAAAATAAAAATCAATATAATTACCCTGTTTTTACACACATATACTTATTAAGTAATGACATATTTAAAACAACTCTTCAATCCAGTTATAAAACACTCGAGTCTTCATTAGATACTACATGTAAGTGAAATCATGTGGTACTTGTCTTTTACCGACTGGCTTCATTTAACATAATACTCTCCAGGTCCATCTGAAACCTATATACTTTAATTAACCAATGCCACCCCAATAGATTCTATAACAATTTTAAAAAATACTCAAGTCTTTAAATGCCTAATCTTTGTAAGCATGGAACCAATAATGTGCTTTATTTATTCTGACCCTGGGATAAACTCTGTTATAATGCTCCTTTGTGAGCCATTGAAATGAGTATGGGATTTAAAAAACCATTTATCCTTACAGATTGTGGGTCAAATCAATATAAATATAAAAACTAAGGTCCTTATATTATAGTTATATAAAAATGATGGGGGAAAAGAAAATTGAGTCATTTGATTTTTATGTTTTTTTTCTAGTGCCCAGCAATAATAGAAATGATATTAATATTTTCATTCAGTCATACAAGTATACAGTCAGTCCAAAAACCATTTTGATCCAATGAAACACAATAAACAAAAAGCAACTCTTTTGTTTTATGTCAAATAAAAGTAATAGCAAGACAGGGGGAGGGAGTCAAACTGCTTCGGCCTTAGAGCTTTCAGAGTCCAGAGAACTCGATCTTAGCCTGTGTATATTTTGATATATATATAGTTTGAGAAAATAATCATGCAGATTTTAGTTTCTAAACCAGGAATTAGCAAACTATAGCCCAAATGCTTAGTGTGGTCTTTTGCCTGTTTTTGTTTTATATGGTGAGCTAAGTAATTTTACCCCTAATATTTTAAAAAATATCAAAAGTATGAAAATTATAGGCAGTCAAGCTTTAGTGTATGTACATAAGGCTTTTTAAAAAACACAAGCATGCTCATTCCTTTATGTTTTGTCTGTGGCTGTTTTTACACTATACGAACAAATTTGAATAGTTATGAAAGACGGAATGGACTGCAAAGCACAAAATATTTGTATCTGTATCTTTATAGAAATGTTTATTGCCCTCACATATACTATCCTTAAATGAAACATTGAAATTAAGATACTGCCAATAAACTGTGGCAGTGGCTTATTTCCATTTTTACTTAAAAATATGATAATATGTTTCCATGTTTTCAATATGTAGTATTTTTGTTTTATACATAATGTTATTCTATTTAGCCATGATGTTATTAAAAAAAAAAAAAAACTTGAAGGAAATCATTATTTGCCAGGACATGGATGTCATTTTTTTTTTTATTTAAACCTTTAATGTTAGAATAGATTAATGTTGGGCATAAGGCTAATGTTTGGTGATTTTACTATACCACAGATTTCCCAAAAGCAGTTTTCAACTCCTGGCTATATTTTTAAAAAGCTCTTGGCTTGTTTTATTAGCAATTTGATTTTCTGGCAGCTTACATTATTAAAAATTAAATTCATATTGATGGCCTAGATTAAAATCAATGATTATCCCTAGATAAACTGTTCTACAATATAAGTGATAACTCTGGATTCTATCTTATTAGAAGAAAGCTTTTTCTCCAGACTTATTTTTCCATCAGAAAATGTTCTGGATTGATTATATAAAAACTTCACTAGTTCTGTAGTTAAGTCACACATCTAAGGAAGAGTGGGATATCCTTCATACGTTAGTGTAAATAGTAGCATTCATTGACACTTATTGTAAACTGCAATTTGACTTGGAATAGTGGTAAATTATCTATTCAATTATTAATGAATCCCAGTGTAGCTGTAACTATCTTCTCACTAAATTTTTTTTTCTAAGACCCCTTTATACCCATAGTTTTTTAAATCACTTTTACATGCCCTTGACTATCCAAAATCTGCACTGCAGCTCTAAATTCCTCTTGAGCACCAAACCAGTGTCTCCAAGTGTCTGGTGAATATCACCCTGTATGTTTCATAATTTAATCTCATAATGCTCAAATCTGAATACATCCAGTTTTCCTTGCCCTTTCCAACTTCACTTCATGGTCATCTTCCTAATTTCAGAGAATAGTATCAGTCTCCTCTCACTTGAAGCCAAAATATCAGCATTATTCTAAACATGTTCCTCACCACTTCTCCTCATTGCACACACTGAAGCAACTGGAGATCAATATTTATAAATGTTAGCTTCTACATATTTCTCTAAGTACTAAGTATCTAAGCATTCTCTCCTTTCCATTTCAACAACCATATCCTTAGTTTGGTTTATCATTCTGTAGGTTCTTGGTTTTTTTTATATTAGTCTCTTTACTAGATTCCTAAACTATCTATCCTCCACAATGTTTATAAAAACAGTTTAACAAATCTCTTTTAAATAATTCAGTTGACATTGCTCAGATTAAATCCAAATATTGTGTTATCGGCATAAAGAGCTCTGAGTCTCCATCCTATCACCTTTTTAAATTCATGCCTTTCTTCTTTTAAATGTACCCTATAAGTTAGCCGTGAAGAACTAGGGGAATTTTCTAGCACACAGACCAGTCTCCTTGTGTTTTGGGGCCTTCTGACCCAATACTGTCTCTACCTGGTTTGTTCTCTTACTTTTTCCACCTGACTAATTCCTGTTGGTTCTTTCAAACCCAGTTGTAACATCATCTTAAATGTTTTATAGTGTTGTCAGTGAAAATGGCAAAGAAATCCAAAAGTTCATCCTTCCATAAAGTCAATGAGAAACTTGTAAAAACTGTCAGAACCAACTTTCTTCGAACTCTGGAAACTCACCAAAAGCTTTCAGCAATGAGAGTAATGCTTAAGCAAGAAAAGGCATCTAACTCTTGGTAAGAACTGAGAGCTTTGTGGTACCTTAAGTTACCCCATTCCAATTTCACATTCCCTACTTATGTAATGTCTTTGAAGATAACAACCCATAACCCTTATAGGGTGCCAGTGCTAAAGTGAACAAAACATAGCTCATTTGCAAAGAATGGTGACAGTTTTGCAAAGAGTGTTGAAGGCATGACCAACATGCATACAGAGGCCATCAGCAAAGACTGGGAGTTTATTGTTTCCAGGTCTGTAAGCAAATCTCGGTCCAATCTCTATCTCACCACTAAACTAACAGAACAGAGACATTAGTGGCAACACATGACAGAGAATAGAGACTTCACAAAATTAGTTTAGAAAAGTCACATAAGTAATCAATAGCAATGGCTACAGGAGCAACAACAAACCTGGGGAGGAAGGATAACTGATTTACAGAGATGCCATCTTTCTAGATTTAATATTAGCATATTTCAGTTTTCAACAACAAAAAAAATATGATGCAAACAAATAAACAAGAAAGGATGACCTATGAACAGAAGGGGAATAAATGCAATAAATAGAAACTGTCCCTAAGTTAGATCAAACATTGAACTTACTAGACAAAGAGTAATCTATTTATGTGTTTTTATTTATATGAAATGTCCAGAATAAGCAAATTCATTGAGACACAAAATAGACTAGTAGTTTTCAGGAGAAAGGAGCGGGGGAAAATGAAGAATGACTTCTTAATGGAAATAGAGTTTCTATGAGGGTGTTTAAATTTTTTTGACTTATAGAGTGGTGATGACTGCACAATATTTTGACTATACTATATCTGACTGAATTGTAAATTTTAAATGATTAAGGTGATGGATTTTATGTTATGTAAATTTATCTCAATAAAAATTATTTTCTCCTCTCCTACCCCCAAAAAAGACTTTCAAGGCTTCTCTGCATTAAGTTTGGTCCTCCGTATAGGTATCATCTGATGCCTTACAGGATCACAGCACCTATTACATTATCTCTATCAGATTTTCTTGAAATTGCCGTTTTCTTCTGTATCTTTTCAACTTGACGATGTGTTCACAGAGATTAGTGACAATGTACCTCAGCCTGACAGCTAGAACTGTGCTTGATGTACATGTCAACTACAATGAAAAAACTTAACACAGAGCCTTTAGATACCTAGTAGGGATTTCTTTATGATCACAAGGCTGCTTCAAAAGAATGGTAATTGCCCTGAAAGGAAGTGTCAGGAGCTAACATGGTAAAAGAAAAATGCTTCAGGTATTCACCTTTCAGAGGTGGCCAGAAAGAGCCTTCCTTTGAGATATCAAAGAGCTTCCTGAGGACAGATGATAAGCACAAATGAAATAGTTCAGCTACAGCACAATATTTATAAAATTAAAATACAGGAGATTATATGCATTAAAAGATATCAGGGGAAAAAAGTAAAATATGAGAGGGAACACCATAGAAAGAGCTACTGGGGAAACTGGGATTGGGTCTGGCCATGAATAATGGTTATTTACTAGTAAGCCTTCCTTGGGGAAGGGACTCCCCACTTTCTTATCTGTAGACTGAGTTCTACCTCATCTAATTGGGTTGTTGTCAACATGAATGTGGTTAGCAGACATCCTCAAAGCCTAAGACAATTCACTGAATATTATGGAGCAAAAAAAATTTGAAAATTATCCTAAGTTTGCAGGATTTGTAATGCCTCTAATAGAATGAAAAAGACAAGAAGGGAAATCTATTTGGAGTGTAAAATGATGACCTTAGGGTTGGACTTGTTATGTTTGAAGATTATGTGGAACACAGATACAAAAATGTCAGAATTCAGAGGTAAGGAGTGAGTCTTCCTTAATATAAACCCAGACTTTTTACAAATAAATAAAAATAGATGCTCTTCAAATTCACTTCTGGGTTTTGTTGCTTTAAATGACACATATAAATTTATGTAACAAATAAGGAAAACGTTTTTTAGCAAACTATTATTTAATTTGGATTTCTAATCCTTGATGTAATGATTGATCCATTAATCCATTTAATCAATATTAATCAATGTCCTAATATATGCTAAGAACAGATGCTGAGGATAGATTGGTAAACACTATCTACAAAGTGCATGCCCTTATAGAATATATATAGCATAGGAAAGCTCGGCATATGTCAGTCAAGTAAGGTCTTAATCATTGATTTAAAAATATCAGTATGAATGTGCATTGCATAGCTGTTGTCACATAAAGATTTATTTTGTTGTTGTTGTTTACCTCCTGCTCAGCAAATTAATGCACTGTTACTAACTTTATGGCAAACCTCATGTGGTGCTGCCAAGGAGAAGCGTTTTTACCAGTCTTCAGTTCTGAGCTGTCCATACAGCTTCCTTAATTTGTTTTTGTTTTATGTAACAAAGACATACTGAGTAAAAATAAGTGCTTATCCCTGGGGTACAGCTGAGAAGACAAGCATACCTAGGTATATCTGATGGTAGCCCTATACCAGAAAGACGGTAAAGCAGAAAAGTACACAAGTATGAAATTTTTAGAGTATGGAATGAGATGTGTAGATTGTTAGCACTATATATCAAACCAGCGAAACTCAGTGTTTTAATCAGAATTAGGATTATTATATTAAAGGTTAAATACCAGTGTCCCAGGATCATGGTCAGCATCAGAATACCTGAGTCACTAGTGCAGTGAGCAGCAAGAGTGAGAGGAGGTATTTTGCATCCTGTTTCAGTACCCCTGTGTATACGTATAGTATACTCTCCATTTGCAAAAGTCAAGATGGTACCATTTTGCTTGATTAAAACTATATTTAGAATCACACATTCATTTCTCCATACTTCAAATTTTAACCCTTTAAAATTATCGGCATTGGAAATATTTTTAAAATTTAAAAGACAATAAACTTACATCAGAATAAAAAACTGAAATTCTATAAACAGTTCTTAAACCATAGACACAGACAAAAGGGTGGTGAAGGCCTGGGGTAGGGGGCGGGGTTAGAAGAGGTCAATGAAGGAAAAGGGGGAATGTATGTAATACTTTCAACAAAGATTTTTTAAAAAATTTTTTAAGTAGATAAAAAGTACTTAAAAAAAAGACTAAAACCAGAATATATATTCATTTCAAATAAGCAGGGAGGAATTATAAAAAAAATGATCATGTACTAAGCCACAGAGACATTTTTACTAATGAATGGATATGAAGATGATATAAAAAGTCAAGGAAAAGTATACACAAGGTAGTACACTGCAGTGGAAGAAACTCATAGAGCAAAATACAGAAGTCAAATTGAAGTGATGAGTTCAGGAGATGGCATATAGCTAAACCTGGCCAGAATTTAATTATTATGAAGGACATGCAAAGCATGTATTTTCTATGCAACTACAAGATTCTAGAATGTGTAGCTGGATAGAGAAACATATTTTCACATTTTTGCTCTTCCCAGGTAGCATGATAACCGGCATAAAAGGTTTAGTAGATAATGTTCTATCTGCTTTATCAGAAATTTCTTTAAAAGAATTTTTATTTACTTGGCTTGCTTCATAGTCCATCTCTAAGTCAATTTTTTTGAGTCAGGGGATGAAGTCCCATTTGGTTTTACCTAAGTTATGTAACCACCACCACGCCACCCTACTGTCAAAATTGTTCAAATGACTCATTGTTTTCCACCACAAATATAGAAATTTAAAACAACACACAGTTACTCTTTCACATTTTCTGTGGTCAGGAGTACAACCATAGCTTAGCTGGTCCTTCACTCAGAATCTCAGAAGGCTGAAATCAGGGTTCAGCCAGGTTGCATTGCATTTATGTTGAGAGTTTAGCTAAACTACATAATATTGCTGCCTCAGTATCCACGTGTGTGGTTGGGAGCCTTGAAATGACACTAGCCCTTTGCTAGAGTTCATGCCCTAAAAAGCAGTCTCCAGAGTCCCAGGTAAGCATAAATTGCTGATAAGACTCCCCCAACCTCCCTTGCGTTAAGCACTATACCCACCTCCTAGGGCCTTTCTCTGTGCATCTCATTGATAAGATCCAATGGAAGCTTATAAAACTAGTGCCCTTTTGGGTTTGAATTGATCAATCCACCCTTAGCTAGGAAGCCCAAAGCACTCCATCCCATGTACCCTAATAAAGGCATGTGCCACAGGTTCTGAGGTGCTCTGTCTGCCTGCACCCCACCTTGACATTCCCACCACATGGACTCTGGAGGTGTGCCTAGCAGCTGCCCCAGGATCTGTGAGTAATAAACTTCTCTTATTTTCACTTCCCTCCAGTGATCTCTCCTTGAAGCCTGGCTCACCACCAACACCCTAGGGTATGCCTAACAAAAGTTAATTTAACAGAGTCACAACATTCTGGAAGGTAGACTAGGGACTAATCCACTTCGGGTCCCTGAGATTATAGACAGATTTTATTTCTTGTGATTGTAGGACAGTTCTCTGCGTTCTTTACGGTCATCAGCCAGGGACCAGCACCTAGATACTATTAAAACTATATTTAATAGTATAGTTTAACTATAGTTTAGAATATAACAACAAATGAGTGCTAAGTAAATGTGAGTTATTGGTTTTTGCCATGTGGCCCTCTCAACACAGGAGACTTCTTCAAAGTCTACAGATGCTTTTTCCTTCAGTTTGCTACTCCTTTCTGGACCTCATGCCATTCTTGAAAGTTCCATAATAATTTCCCACAATTATAATGCATTTATTTTAAATTATGCTTTAAAAATCAAAACAGTCTGATACAACTTTCCACCTAGATTTGCTTGTTGTTTGTATTTTTTTTTGTATTATCACACACAAAAATAGCCTTCTTTTAGTGACCATCTTTTTCTTTTATCACAACTCTTATAAAAACAATGCCTCATTTGTAGAAATAACCTTTTACAACCCTTTTCCTACTAGGCTAGTCCAGAAAGTTTCAATTCATTGATTAAAAGCAATGTCTACAGGTGAATGACATAAATACCTCTCTCTTGACAAGACTAAGAAAACCACTGAAGAAATGGACACTTTTTTGAAATTCTGAAAGAAGACTGTTATGTGTATTAAATGTATTTGGAAGACCATGCTTAAAGTCTTAAATCTTCCTCTAGGAAGACCCACAGGTTGAGAACTGCTAGCAGTGTCTCCTAAGACCATCGGAAAACACAGATATTTACATTACGATTCATTAACAGTAGCAAAATTACAGTTATGAAGTAGCAACGAAAATAATTTTATGGTTGGGGGTCACCACAACATCAGGAACTGTATTAAAGGGTCGCGGCATTAGAAAGGTTGAGAACCACTGCTCTAGGGTTATGCACACCACTACAAGTTGACCTCATTTTACAAACAAACACTTAGATAATATATTGTCATTTATAAATAAAGCCAGTAAATTATATTAAATATCTAAATTTTATAGGAAAATGAATTTATTGGAAACCTATAATATGATGATAGTTTTCAAGGAAAATAGGAATTTACCATGTATTTAAAAGTAGAAGGGCCCTGGCCTGGTGGCTCAATTGGTTGGAACATTGTACTGTACACCAAAAAGGTTGCAGTTTTGATTCCCAGATGATCAGGAATAAAAGTAGTAAGATATGATACCGAACAGATAGGCAGTTTGGTAAAAAGGCAGTTTGGTAGAGAGAACATGTCCTTAAGCTTGAAGCCCAAAATTCCTCCATTAAAATCCTAACTCTGGCATTCATTAAACATGTTACCTTGAGAAAATTACCCAATTTCTCTAAACTTCATTTTAAAAATTAAATTTGGAAAGCAATGTATACCGATTATGCATTATGTGTGTAATGAGCCTAGCATAGAATATAACAACAAATGAGTGCTAAGTAAATGTGAGTTATTGGTATGGAAGAGTTTAAGCAGGGAAAAACGAAATCTTAAACTTGTGATGGATCATGCATGGATTTTATCATGAATCACCCACAAATGATTTTAAATTACAAAGTAAATTGTAGGGTAACTATATTCTGAACCATTTAAACTCAGCTTCATTTTCTTTGAAAAAATTAAAATGACTGCTTTTAGCACTTGATCAAAGATCCATTTTCCAAATGTGTTATATTTATTGTGTGTCATTTTCTAGCATTTTCCATTACATAACTTTAGCTAACCTAGTTTAGTATTTTTCCACTCCATTTAATGTATGCATCTTATCACAAATAAGTGTGATGGTCTCACAGTCTTCTTGTATTCAGAAAAGAGATCTAAAATATAATTCAAATATTAAACTTAATAACTGAAAAGCATATAATTTTTTAAAAGCCATTTATCAGTAGTTAGTGTTGACATGAGAGGAAAATAAAGACTTGATGGACAAAGTACATTGCATCCAAAGTGTTTCAAAATGCACTAAAAGTGACAACGTATAAACTTTAATTATATAAAATTATATATCACAATAAATAGGAACCTCAGACTTCTTCATGATCAAACTAAAGACTTATCCTACATAATAAAGATTTAATATACAATGGTCATTACGCCGTGAAGCGTAATGACTGACCATGTAATGACCGGATAATGGGTCAGCAGGAGGGTGGGGCAGCGAGCTACAAGCAGATGGCAGAGAGCTACAGGAAGGGGCAGGGCAACAAGCTATGAGGGGAGGGCGAGAGGGGACGAGGGGAGCTACAGGAGGGCAGGACAGTGGGCGGAGAGCTACTGGAGGGCAGCAGCGAGCTACTGGAGCACAAATTTGTGCGCAGGGCTACTAGTACATATCCTATCTAATAAAAGTGCAATATGCAAATTGACCATCACTCCAACACACAAGATGGCTACCCCCATGTGGTCAAAGATGGCTGCCCCCACCTGGACACAAAATGACCACCACAAGATGGCCAGCAGGGGAGGGCAGTTGGGAGGGACCAGGCCTGCAAGGGAGGGCAGTTGTGGGCAATCAGGTCAGCAGGGGAGGGCAGTTGAGGGGGGGGACCAGGCCTGCAAGGAAGGACAGTTGGGGGTGACCGGGCCTGCAGGGAAGGGCAGTTAGGGGTGACCAGGCCTTCAGGCAAGGGCAGTTAGGGGTGACCAGGCTGGCAGGGGAGCAGTTAGGCATCAATCAGGCTGGCAGGGAAATGGTTAGGGGATGATCAGACTGGCAGGCAGAAGCGGTTAGGGGCAATCAGGAAGGCAGGCAGGTGAGCAGTTGGGAGCCAGCAGTCCTGGATTGTGCGAGGGATGTCCGACTGCCTGTTTAGGCCCGATCCTATTGTGATTGGGCCTAAATGGGCAGTCGGACATCCCTTGAGGGGTCCCAGATTGGAGAGGGTGCAGGCTGGGCTGAGGGACACCCCCCCCCCGTGCACGAATTTCATGCACTGGGCCTCTAGTATATTTATAAAATAGCTTTCCAATGAAATACTGAGACTTCTTGGTAGCTTTCTGTGGCATACTAGCTATAAGTGGTATATAAACAATCATTTCATTTGGTTTAGGGAAAACCGTAAACATTTAATTCTAATTCTAGGAGAGAGATCATCAGTTTGAATCTTTCTCTTCGCTTTTCCAATGCTATGATGATACCTATAGACAGAAAAGTTTTTAAAATTTCTGACCTGGCCAGTTTTGCTCAGTGGTTAGAAAGTTGGCCCACAGACTGAGGGTTGTGGGTTCAATTTCGGTCAAGGGCACATACTTTGGTTGCAGGCTCGATCCCCAGCCTCGGTCAGGGCACGTGCAGGAGGCAACCAATGGATATGTCTCTCTCACATAGATATTTCTCTCTCCCCACCTCCCTACCTTCCACTCTAAAAATCAATGGGGAGAAAATTAAACAAAAATCCAATACTGTTAATTAATATTAAATATATTCATGAGGATATATAAATTTTTATATTATAGTTAAATATCTTGTTTATATTTAATTTCATGAAATTATAGTCACTGTTAGATGGTTGAACTGTTTCCAACACAGTTTTCTCTCAGAAAAGTTAAGAAAGTCTGAAATTTACCTTAATCCTAAGGAAGCAATTTTAATTATTGGTATGTCATTTGTCTTTACAAATGTCTCCCTGTATTTCTCTATAATTAGTTATAGGGATTTTTTATTCTTTCAGGGTGGTCTAAGGCAATACCCTAAGTGAATTCCAAATATTTTCACTCCTATTCTATTTTTATGGCTACAGCTGAATCATTTGATGATAAATATTCATAAAGGTTTTTTTTCTTCAAGAACAAGTATACATTTATTTTTGAAAACTTTTATCCAAGTTTTTTATTTTAAGTAGAATTCCTCCGCACCCTATGCTACATAGATTTCCTTTAGATGCCCCTTCCTTTTATTTCTAATTTGAAGCATTCATAACTATAATATCAATGTTTTATTTTTGAGTGTCTCTAGAAGCTTCTGAGTTACTTTCTCATTTAGAACCTGAGGCTGTTGGGTCCTATCTTAATTCTAAACTAGATGAAACATGTATTCAAATGTAGACCCAGTAAAGTAACTCATTCTCTCACTTACCAAATTTATTTTGTCTGCTGTTATTTCATTTACCTGTTTACGCGTTATTTTTAGGGAATATGGATTGAAGGGCTACCATGGGCAAGAAAATGAACTATGTTACTAAGGAAAATAAACTATAAATGTCAATATAATGTGATGAAATCCATGCTAAAGAGAAACAGTTTTCCAGGACACTTCACAAGACAACTGAATATTGTATAGGTCAGGAAAACTTTCTTGGAAGAGGTGATGTCTAACCTGATTTTAAGAGGGAACATGCCAGTTAGGTAGTTTGGAGTATGACCATGCCAAGTGGGGAGGGACCATACTGTGAAAGCCTTGGACTATTTCCAAGACCTTTAATCACTTCATATTGGAAACATTTACATATGTTTACGTACCAAGGTCTCTATGTGGGTTTGAGGTCACAGGTTATGGAACAAGTGCTTCAAAAACATTCCCTTTGTTTATTTTTCAATAATATCTTTTCATGCAGACTTTGTACAATGTATTGAAGGTTATAAACAGCTTGCTAGATTCTCTCAGTTCAGTCATCTCTAGATGTTCTCAGTATCAGATATATATTCCCAAGGATGTCACTAAAACACTCATACTTACTTGCCTTTTCTCTTCGGCTACAAGATCAAATTTGTTCTACTCACCTTTGACTCTTTTATCATACATGCACTCCCAAATCAAATTAAGCATTGTGACAGTATTATTATTGTCCATAATAGTTATGATTTATTTAAAATAAACCACCAAAACCTAGTTCAGTTAGTTTTAAAGAATTCTTTCAAAGTTTCCTTCAGAGGAAAATATTAGAAGATAAGGACAAAGTTGCCATGGTTTTTATGCAGAGTCCTTTCCTGTCTTTAATAAATCATTGTGTGAGATCTACATAAATGACTTGAGTAAAATACTCTGAAAGACATTTAGTTTGCCTATCAGTGAAAAGGTAATGACACAGCATGTATAAATGCAATATTTGAGAAATAGCTATACAGAATATTATAAAGCAAATTGAGAAAAAATAGGATTATTTTTAAAAGGTAATCATAAATTTATATAGATTTTTAGTGGCAAATAAATCAGTGTTGATCAGTGTAGCTGAGCAGTCTTTGATTCTAAAGATGTCAGGTATGGATTTACTTGATAGATATTGTGTTTACTGAATGATGACTGAAAATCAATTTGATTCCTCTTTATTCATGCTTAGGATCAGACTATGCAAAACATTTCATATTATCTAAATCCAACAAAGCTAAAATATTGATTGCACATCAGTTCATTGAAAGTGGAAGACACAAACAAATATAAAGAGTGATTATCAGATTGACCATATTGAGTAATTTTTTAATGGGGGAGGAAACACAATTTTAATAATGTACAAACTTATGTGAGTTCCTCAAAGAAATGACTCCAAAATTACCTAAATTTTTTGCATCAGAAGTGTTACTTTTTAAAAATAAAGTTTCTTAAAAAACATCTTTAGCTTTAAAAGGTACTCTTTTATTTAGATCACTTCCATGTAACATGCATAATTTTTAAATACTACACACTGATTCACCTTTCCTCTATTTAATTTTCTGAAAATAGGAATAATAAAAACACAAGAGAGAGTGATTGTTAAATTTAGCATAATAAATAGACATTAAGCTAATCAAAGGTAGTAAGAATACTAATTTAATTTAGCTGATGCTATGGTGAAAATCTATCCATCCTTTCTAATGGAGTCACCTATAGGTGTTTTGGATTTAATGTACCAAAATAGCTGCAGCATTACAGTAGATGTTAGTTTCAATAATTCATCTTTGTAATAATACTTGGCAAGGTGGAAAACTTCAATTGTACACCAAATAGTATATAAAAAAATTATAACTATCTACAGCTTTTAAATCTTTATTTGGGTGCCTATTGAGTATATAGCTAAGGAATGCTTTATCATTGTTTGTGTCTTTATTAGTTTCTATGAAGAAAGAAAAACCAAATTTAGTGCTGTTAAAAGAAATATGCATATTATTTGACTATAAGTCCTGCAACAATATATTAACAGGGTGGATAATATGCAAGTGATATTCAGAAAATAAATGATAGTTTAATTTATTCACAAAAATAGTATTTGAATAGCTACAAAGTGTCTAGATTAGAACTATGGTAGGAATTCAGGCTATAGACATAATCTCTGTCCTTAAATAGTAGAGAGTCTAGTTAAAATACAAAAATAAGCCAGGTAAATAAATGTAAAGGAAATGAAAGGGGAACTGCAGGGGAGAGTAAGATGGTCTACAAGATGTATGTAATTATTTGATGGTATGTAACTAAAATTTTGAGAAGTCCTAGAATAAGACAATAACAAACCTGAAATTTCAAACATCACATAAACAATGTTTCTGAACACTGCCAGGTCTTAATTTGTTTGGAACTCTGTTCACTAGCAGTCTGCTTCACACTGCTTCAGTATTGCTGTAATGAAAGGTATCTGGTTCAGCAGTTGCCTCTTTTCATTGATCTGTTTATAATTTATAAATGAAAGACTCGTATTTCCTATGATCTAATCCAATCAAATTATGTGCTGAACATCAATAATTGTGTTTATTATATTTCATTGTGAAATTTTCCTTCAATCACGATTATTGTCTAGTTTTAATACATATCTTTTAAGTAGCCCAAGCACATTTGTTTGTGTGTGTTTTTAATACAGTTTTTAACTGATTTCAGAGAGGAAAGAGAGGGGGAGAGAGAAAAAGAGGAGGGAGGGGGAGAGAGGGAGACAGAGAGAGAGAGAGAGACATCAATGATGAGAGAGAACCATTCATCAGCTGCCTCCTGCACGCCCCACACGGGGATTGAGCCTGCAACCCAGGCATGTGCCCTGACAGGGAATTGAACTGTAACCTCCAGGTTCATAGGTTGATGCTCAACCACTAAGTCACGCTGGCTGGGCAGCACTTGGTCTTTAGCTGACTCATTCCTCGGTACTTCTACCTTGTACTCTTTTACCAAAAACTGCTTACGCCTATTAGGTTACAACTCCAGAATGAGCCATTCTCCATGTTCCCTTCATTACTTAATACCCGATATTAATAACAGCTTCAAATAGTTACATGCAATTTAACTCCCAAACTCATCTGGCCTTACAAACAGACCTTATCTCCATAACTATAGAATATGTGATATTGACAAGAACATCTCTTTGATAATAATAATAGTAAATAACAACATGAATAACAAATTTATACTATTTATAATTTACCAACCAATTACAAGTAAAATAATTGACCTGACATATAAACAAAAATTAAACTTTACCCATGAAAACAAGGATAATTGGCATTCTGTAGATATCACAGAGATAATAAAAAAATAACTTCAAAAGATAAAACAAAGACTTAAAATAATTTTTCTAACTGTAGCATCTTTTCCAATCTCTTATACTGCCTTAAGATTATATTAAAAGTTGGTACATTAAACATGTATGATAGAAAGTTTATATGAAGTGGACTACACATGTATGCTTATGTTTAAATTATTTATGAAATGTCATCTAGACAAGTAATTAAGCATGAATTAAGAAACCAAATTCATATTTAGTATATTTTGTCTAATCATAAATTAATGAATTACAAAAAATGTGGAAAGCAAATTTATGAGTTTAAATAAAGCTTGTTATTAATATGAATAATATCCAAATAGAAATATAAATTTTATGTTACAGAGTGGATCAGCAGATGACAATCACAAGTTTTCTATACAAGCTAGAGTATATAAACTATAAAATTAGTACTCATCACTTATAACAATCCTTTAACATGTATATGTCTGCGTGCATTTATTTTCTAATTTTAAGGAACATAAAACTAAACAAAGGTTCCTTGAGGGATCAATTTAAATTATCTGCCTTTCAAAAGCTAAACACAAAATAAAACAAAAACTGACAGATGCTGTTATATCCCGTTGGTAGTCCTGAGTTAAATTTGTTCCATAATTTCTGACTAAGAAGATAAGAATTATAGTGAAATTACCAAGTAGAGAATGGTTTAGAAATTAACTCTACACCACATTCTTTCAAAATGGTATTAAAATCATAAAGCATAAATGATCAAAATGATAGCATAAGCAAAAGTTAGTATTTGCACTGACAACTAAAATATTAATTTTAATTTTTTAGAACAAGTCCTAAAATGGTTGGGGACTCACAAAATTTTAGAGATAAATCTTTCTAAATATAGCCACTGAATTATCACTGAATAAATACATGTAGGAAAAACTGATTGGCCAAAATTCAGTGGATAAATAAAAGGAAATACATACTCATTTTTTAGAATCACTTACAAAAATTGCTATTTAGTGTGTTTTATTTTTTCCCTTTGCACTTACTCCTATTGAAGACTTGAAATATTACAGGTGGAGAAAAGCAGACTTATAACACTCAGGGCTACTATAAGAACAGAAAATATAATTTGAAAAGAAATCCTAAAAATGGAAGCCATTAAAACACCAGTTTCTGTATGAATATTTAATGTTAATTAACAGCAAAAATATGTAATAATAAATCAATAGGTCTCAAATTATCTATTTCTATAATCATAATGTTGTTATGCTTTTTCAATAAGAAACACTGTCAACTGACTCATTTAACTATTTTTGCAGAATTTAAACATCACTCATGGTAGATATGGAATCTTAGAGATTAGATGTAGAATTTAGTATTACTTTTTCTCTACTGATTATTAACATTTTCGCTCGATTAATGTAGCCCTTTTTGATCTACTAAATTTTTGTTTTATACCTTTAAAATTTCAATTATATGTGCAACTACAGTCAAAGTCACATTTTGAAACTACTTCTGGGTATCAAAGTTTGACTCAAATAACCCAAACAATGTGATTTTATAACCCAAATAATTACAAAATACATTGCATGTAGTAGGTGCTTAACGTATTCTGTTAAGTTAAGGGACACATTAATTTGTCTCTGCATGATGTGAAAACTTGCTTTGCATTACTACCTTCTAGATGCTGTACTATTGGTGTTAGAATGAAAAGGCATCACCCTTGTAAAGACCATATCTAGATATTTAACCTGTTAATTCTAATCTCTGATATTTCAACAATAAAATTTGAGGAATTTACAGAATATGTAGAGTTATACACCTTGCACTTCGCAAGGAAGAAATGAAAATATATAGAAAATGAGAAAAATTACTTTTTATCAAAAGGGAGTAATCAATGATTAGGAGATAATACATTCAAAACCAAACTTGCTACTTGAAACAAAATGACAAGAACAGATCTCATGCTTGGAGACCACCCACACAGAAAAGAGTATATGACAGGAAAATATGACAAAGATCATTTTAATTGCATTGTGGTTGTACTTTTTCTTCATGCACTTACCAGGTTGGCAACTTGACATTATTATTTTTCATCTACTTAAAAAAGAAAAAAACTATGTTCTTTGTGCCTCTTCATATCACGAACTAAGGGGTCATGAACCAGCTAGATATAAATGATTATTTTATTTTCATTATTTTGAGTATTTAAGTATTGTTTTCTGTTCCTATGTATTGAATGTAAAGTTCTGCAAAATATTCTGCAATTCAGGTCTACTTTGGAGATTGCAAAGAAATATCACTAATTGAAAAATACACGTGTAAATATATATACTCGAGTATTAAATGTCATTAGAAAAAAGGATTGATTGAAATCTATATGGGGTTAGCAAAACAAAAAGGAAAATGAAACTGTCCGAAATTATCTAACATATAAGTAAGAGGAGAGAGAAGATAAAGAAAACACTGGAAAGACTAAAAATATGATATCATCAAAAAATATGGTATCAGATAGACTAATGCCAAGCAGATCAATAATCCAAATAAATCAGAATAAATTTGATTCTCACAAATGAATATAAAAATTGTTCAAAACTGGTCTTCCTAAGAGACACATATCTAAAAAAAAAAAAAACACGAAGGCATGAAAACCATATACCAAATAAATCCTAGCAAGTATTAACAACTATGAGAATATTATTATTATATAAATTATAATGTTTGATGGTATTATTACACCAGGATGTGGCAGTCATGAGAATATGCCTTGCAGACATTCTGTGGTAGGGAGTGTAAGTGACCAGGGCTATTCCAGCTTTGAAATCCATCCCCATTTGACTATATCATAATGCAGTGCATCAGAGATACCAAGGCACACCAGTTCTTGGCAGAGACAGGACCCCATTGTCAGCTGCCTTTGGTTCAAAGACTCTGACGGCTTTGCAGCATTCTCCCCACACTGCTCAGCAGTGTAGGATGCCATTGTTTTCCCACTTTCCTTCCCTCAAAATTAGAACTTCAATCATTATCTGGCCCCTCGCCCACCCCTTTCCAACTCCCTTTTTCCTATAACAAGGGGTCATGTTGATAAACATTTACTTTGATTCAAGTTTTGGGCTATTTATTGTAACAATATATGCAGATACGTACACAGAAATATTACTCAACTATAAAAAATGGAGAAAATTCTGCCATTTACAACAACCTGGAACCTTGAGGACACTATGCTAAATGAAATAAGCCAGGCACATAAAGACAAACACTGCATAATCTCACATGTGGAATCTAATACAGTCAAATCCATAAAAACAGGGTAGAATGGTGGTTACCAGGGGCTAAGTAGGGTAAAAGGGGAGATTGTCAAGAGCATGAACTTTCAGTTTTAAGATCAATTAAGTTCTGGAGATGTAATTTGCACGTGGTAACTATAATCAATAGTAGTAAAATGTATACTTGAAATTTCCTAAGACAGTAAATCTTAAGTGTTCTCATCACCAAAGGAAAAGAAGGGTGATGGATATGTTAATTATTTGATTGTGGTAATCATTTCATAAAGTATACTTATATCAAAACATCACATTGCACACATTAAATGTACACAATATATTTACTTCAATAAAGCTAGAAAAATATAAAAGGAATGACTATATCCAGTAGTAAAGAAGATGAGACATGTAAAATTATATGACTACATTGAGAACAGTTTGTCAGTTTCTTAAAAACTTAAGTATACAAGCGTTCTCAATGTAGTCATATCATTCCATATATAGGTACTTACCCAAGAGAAAAGAAAGCATATGCCCATGGAAATATTTATACACATATGTTCATAGTGGCTTTATCTGTAATAACCAAAAACTGAAAACTACCTCAGTATTTAATAGATGAATGTTTAACATGATAGTTTTTTAAATAGACTATACATATCAAAATATAGGTAAGTTGCAAAATAAGTAGGCAAAGTAAAATTAGTCAGACACACACACACAGAGAAAGAATACTTTTTATGGTTTCATTTATGTAAAACTCTATATATGCAAGATAGCATATATAGTAATCAAAAGTAGGAGTTTTAATTTGGGAGGGAGGAGGAGTGAAGGGTGAGAAGAGGTAGAGGGAGGGGTTACAAAGGAGAAGTAGGAAATTGGGAGGAAGGTGTGATGGATTCATTATCTTGATTGTATTGATCATTTTAAAAGCTATCAAATAGTGCACTGTCAAGTATCCGTAGTTTATTTTATATAAATTATATCTCTATAAAACTGTTAAAAAGAAAGGAAACAAATACTCTGAAGCAGTGATTTGATTTTCAAACTAATGTTCAGCAGAATAGTCAGAAGAACTTATAAAAAAAACAACAACAGATTGCTGGGCCTCAATCCTCACTGGGTCTGCTATGATATATCTGCCATGGGACCTGAGAACTTGGATTTCTTAAATCTCGCAGGCATTGCTCATGCTGCTGGTCTAGAGACCGCAGTTTGAGATTCACTGCTTTAAGTCTTGGCTACTCAAAACATTATACATCCTGGCTAGTGTGGCTCAGTGGTTGAGCATTAACCAAGAGATCATTGGTTCAATTCCCAGTCAGGGCATTAAACTGGGGTTGCGAGCTCAATCCCCAATGGAGGGCATGCAGGAGGCAACCAATCGATAATGTTCCTCTCTCATCAATGTCTCTCTCTATCCCTCCTTCTTTCAACTTTCTAAAAATCAACAAAAACACTTTTTTAAAAAACCACGTTATCCTTAGACTGGACGTCTTCAGCATCACCTAGGAGCTTATTAGATAGTATTATCTCAGGCCATATCCTACAGCTCCTGAATCAAAATTTTCATTTAAACAGCAGATATTAAATGTCTTATATGGAAAAAATGAACATTAAATAAGATATGTGTCACTAAAATATTGTTCCAAACTGTGTAAAGAATTCATAAATCTCATTTACTAAAAGAGAAAGGAGGTTTTGTCATTTTTTCCCCTCTTTAGATAATAAACATGGTGATTAAACTAGCCTCTTGATATGTAGCTCTCAATTTACTTTAAATTCCCGAGTTTGGAATTCTGCACAACTTGTACATTAGTACTCATTTGGACAAGGTTGAAAGCAAGAATAGTTTCTTCTCTCCCTCTACCTCATTCTGTCTGAAATGACTAATTCTCTGCTATGGTCTTTGATTGGAAATATAAAGTGAGACTGGAAAAATTATTAGCTGAGTTAAGGCATTTAAAAGTGTATTTTCAAGAGTTTCTGTTTGAAGTCTACCTTATAAAAACTTGAAATGATGAATCTAATACATCATTTAGGGTTTAAAATGTAGAACACATTAAAGGTTTATACATAAGATCATTTTCAGAGCTGTTACAAGGTTATATTCATTACAGTGAGAAACCTCATTTCCTCCCAAACATCTCAGTGAGATTCTTTTGGCTGAAATTGAACAGGATAAACTATTAAGATCTTTATTTAAATGCTTGTTGGACATGTGTGGACTTTTATGTCTTTAACTTATGATATGTTATTTCTTGAATTCTAATTTCTCCTTGAGATCTTAAATTTTTAGAGGATTTAATAATTTTATTAATCTTTGACATTGATAATAAAATATTTGTAAAAAATGTTATGTGGTCTTTTAGGCTCTGAATAACTTTTCTTTGGGACTAATACAAGATAGCAGATAGAACACAGAGTACGTTTTATGCCTAGGGAACTGTATATACTTGATCCATATCACAGCCTATCAAGGACAAAAAAAAAAAAAAAAAAAAATACATTCCAGTGATTCCAGATAGATACACAAAGCAGCAGTGGTTGACATTGGCAGAGCAGAATTACAAATATGGGCATGTGGCTCTGGTCTCTTCCCAGGATGGCAGTTACAGAAGTAGTTGATTGTAATTCTAACCAGTAAGTCCAATACACTATGCAATACTGACTGAACTTTAGTTTGACTTATAGTAAGCATTTATAACCCAGATGTTACTCAGCACCATTCTCAGAGCTTCTGACTTAATTGGCCAAGGATGGACCCAGGTAATAGTGTATTTTAAAATTCACTAAAGAGGATTCTAAGGCGCTGCTATATTTGAGGACCACTAAGTTAGTATAAAAAACTGGAGAATGTAAAATGGAATTCCATTCTCCTTTCCTCATTTTTTTTCAACCTAATTCTAGTATTTTTGGCCATTTACGAATACCATACTCTTCCTCTCCATGGGAAAGGTGTGACCTTCATGATTAGGGATCTAAAATGAAGAAATAAAGAAATCTTAATGCATCCCCTGCTGTATTTTTCCACTTTTTAAATACCCCGTCTTCACAAGTTTTCTGATATTTTATGTGGAAAATTGTAGGGGCAGGCCTTATTCTGCAAGTGATTTCTGTGTGGAAGAGGGGAAGAAACAATGGGAAGTTATAGATCTAAGTGTATGGGCAAAGTAGTAACAGAACTATTTCATCAGGGGTCCTGTAGCAAATACAGTGGCTCACCACACAAATGCTCCCTTCAGGATTGAAAGTGTTACCTACTGATGCCCACAGCTGAATCTCTGTGAAAGTTCTTAGGCAAAGGGAGTTGCTTGCCCAAAGTAACTCTTCCTCGTCAGAGATGGCCTTCTTCCAATGACCGTTTCATGCAAGCATAGAAAGCATCCCCATATCTCCTATCCATCAGATGCAATGCAAGATATTGCTGAAGAGCTACTCCAGCTTCAGATCAACTCATGAGACTGGTTGAGCATTTTGTTGCAGCTACATTGCAGGTCAAGTTTTCCCTCTGCCCTGTCCTATTTCCTTGAGTCTCTGAAAGGGATTGTTTTCTAAAGCATTCCCTAATATTCCTAGGACTCAATTTTCTGCAGAATCAAGCTATTGACAGATGATGTCAGGAGAAAGAATCAGTCCCTAAGAATGGTATTTTGGAGATGAATTATTCATTGGCTATTGACAATGAGAATCCCTTTACTGGGATAGGTGTAATACTGATAGTTTCTGGCATGAGATAGTGTAATTGTTAACACTTTCATCAATGATGAACTGGAAGGTATATCAGTGGAAGGAATGCACTGGAGTATCAATATCTTGGGTAATTTAGAGGTTCTGGGGAAATAGTAATTATGAGAAACACAATTGTTAGAAGTATTGCTAGGAGTGATCAATAAATTGGAGAAAGCAAAAACCTGAATTAATGCATCACCAATTTAAGACATGTGTTTAAAAGCCATAGTGCCACCTGGGAAACATAGATAAAGAATTCTACCTCCTGACGCTACAAAGCAGAAAGCTGAGGCTCAAGGTCAGCACTTAATCATAATAGTACTAATAAAGCAGCTCCAGAGAAACCCTCAACCCTAACAATTCCATTGCACCATGATCTCAACCCTAATTTGGAAGGAGTGAGAATTTTATACTTGGGATTTGGGACATGTATGCCAATGCATATAAACATCTGAAATCTCCATATTCTCCTAAACTCTCTGAAACTGCAGAATATCCTAAATCCTCCGGGACTTTTAGTACTCCCCAGAATCCTGGGACACCTCCATGTTAAAATCATGCGTGCAACTTGTTCAAAGAAAATCTACCAAGCACTGCCTTAAAAGATAACATGTGTCTGCCACAGATCCTCTATCTTTTCTCCTATTTTGTCCATGAGAGCAATGGCCAGGGTTAGGAGACAACATAACTCAGCTGGGATGGCACTTGATCTACTAAGGGCTATAACTGAAAGAGCTACACAGCCTTGACAAATACATTTAACAGGAATCAGAGCCCATGTAAGAGACTGGAGCAGAAAGTCTGATATTAAGGGTATCATGACATACAGTTAGATAAGGGAAATTTATAAAATTGGGATCAATCTCCTGTGAAACTGGATTTAAAACTTTATCGAGGACACAGGAGGTAGTACTCACCTTGTAGGGTGGTAGTTGAAGGCCTGGAGAAGGATGTCCTCCACTAAGTGAAAAATAGGAGCCATAACTATCACAGCTGGCAGTGTAAAAAAGGATTGAGAAGCTCAGCAAAATGGAATGTTGAAATGGATATCTATTATGTAAGGCTGAAAACCACTAGTCAACTCTATTTTAAAGGAGGCCTGAAGGACACTCCATTTACCCAGTCAATAAGGCATGCACTGGTGAGACACTGAGAAGTAGTTTCTCTGTAAGATTCTGTAGCCCAGGCCTGACAGCTGGAAAGGCTGTTACCGCACTTAGTTCCTTGAGAGCAATGGTAATGGTGATGGTAATGGTAATGAGTTTCCTGGAATAAAGAAGACCATGTGAAGGTTCTTAATTGTCAAAAACAAGATGGAGTTTTTGTTGTCAAAAGAGATTTTTTATTTTTTTTTAAATATATATTTTATTGATTTTTTACAGAGAGGAAGGGAGAGGGATAGAGAGTTAGAAACATCGATGAGAGAGAAACATCGATCAGCTGCCTCCTGCACACCTCCTACTGGGGATATGCCCGCAACCAAGGTATATGCCCTTGACCGGAATCGAACCTGGGACCTTTCAGTCCGCAGGCTGACGCTCTATCCACTGAGCCGAACCGGTTAGGGCAAAAGAGATTTTTTAATAGGATATGGAATCCTAGCGGGAAAGATATTTAGGGAAAGATGGCTCTAATGCAGGGATGGGCAAACTTTTTGACTCGAGGGCCACAACGCATTCTTAAACTGGACTGGAGGGCCGGAACAAAAGCATGGATGGAGTGTTTGTGTGAACTAATATAAATTCAAAGTAAAGGAGCAGAGGGGAGAGCAAGAGAACCCTCCGCTCTTTCGGCTCCGCGGGCCGGATAGAACAGCCGAACGGGCCAGATCCGGCCCGCGGGCTGTAGTTTGCCCACGGCTGCCTAATGCATAATCAATCTGGACAATCAAGATGAATTATAGATGCATTATCAGGAGACTCAAGACAGCCACTCACAAATGCCATCAAAAAGTCATGATAGTGTGCCTACTTTCCGGTCCTGGACCAGTTTTCACGCCCAGAATTATTTGATTGAATGAAGGAGGGTCCAAGTTCCCAGAAGAAAGGACCCTGAAAAAACACATAATGTGTAAATAGTAATAATTCACCTAGGCTCTTCCAAAAAAGGGTCAAGGCTATTTACTCAGAAAACAATATACTACTAGGGAACTGGGAATACAAAAATATTTGGAAGATTGATGGACAGAGTCCTAGTTGGTGCTGATATATGATGCCTGAAGCAACATAACTCTTGTTAGAGTGGCAGGAAGTGGGGAACCACTAGCAGATAACTAGCTTAGGTCTGGTCTACATCAAGGTCCAATAAGTAAGCCCACCACCTAGTCTTCATTTCCCTAATCCCTGAGTGTATAATTTAACTGGACATTCTTGTGACAAAACCAATCCCAAGATTGGTTCCTTGACCTGTATAGTAAAAGCCTATTGCCATAAGGCCTGCAAAACCACCCGTTCCCCTAGCCAAGTTACCAAATAAAACAATATCACATTATCAGAGGAAATAGGAGAGGTCAGTGCTACCTTTAAGCACCTAAAAAAATCCAGCATCATGGTCTCAGTTATATTCTCACTTATTCATCATGCCAGCCTTATAAACACAAGATAATGACAGTCAACTGCCTCAAATTTAAACAAGAGGTATCCATTTTGCTTCTGTACAAGAGGAGCTATCTCTTTAAGGGCATATTATCATGAACCTTACTGTAAGAAAGTAAGAATCAGCTGACATTTACAATGTCCCGGGCTATGTTCACTCTCTCCCCCCGTCTCATAAAATACTCCCTAGGAATCTAGATGGTCAAGATATTCAAGACTATCAATTGGTTCACTATATTAATGGCAGGATAATCAAACCAACTGAGCAAAAAGAGCAAGTATGTTTGAAGATTTGTTTCAGAAGGTGGGAGATAAGCACTAAAATGCTATGGAACTGGTCAGAGCAGTGAAGATTTTAGTTGTCCAAAGCTTTAAAGCTTTTCTCAAATGTAAAGAACAATAGATTATATCTTAAACCACTCAAAACTACAAAGGAAGCACAGAACCTGACAGACACTTTATATTCTGTGTACAGCATAATTCACACTGGGTGTTACTACTTTGATCCGTTTGCCAGGTGACTGGAAGTCTGACAGCTTTTAAAGAGACCCAGAGCAGAAAAGGTATCTGCAGCAGACACAGGTTGTGATCCCAGCAGCCCTCGTACTACTTGGGCCATATGGCCCTGCAGGAATAACACCACTTAGAAAGCATGGCAAGCCCCAGTAGTATTGTCATTATGTAAAACCTTAATTTTCTACAGCAAGGTAATGTCATCATGTAAAAACAGAAGCTGGCATGCTACTATACACTGGAAATATGGAACATCTTACTAAAAGGTATCAAGTGACCTTGAATTAAGAATGTCTGTCATAGTTTCTGTCAGACCTACTGAGTTACTGAGTCAAAGGGTTGGGGAGGCCTGGTAGCAATGCATCATAAGATAGAAGTGTTATATGAAGCACAGGGTACAGGTAGGTCCAAAGGGCATAAATGAGCTCCACAAGCAATACTTCTCCCTCAGGTCAGACCTCTGAGTGTCTGGGTGTGGGCAGTGGAGGTGCTTAAAATAGACAATGGAAGAACAAAGGTTAGCTTGGTTTGTACATGGGTCAGCTTATATATCACACAAACTCAAGAGGCACTCTTTCTGTGCTACAGCCACATTCAGGTATGGCCCTAAAAGCAAACAGTTCGGTTCAATTTCCCTCTTTGCTGAGTTCCAACTTAAAAAATTCAGGTCAAGTAAACCTGTCTTTAGGAACCCCAGTGCTGTTATAATGGGCCCATGATAACAGCAATAAAGAGAGCTACCTCAACTAACTAAGGCTAATCTAGCCAATGATGGCTCTCAATATCCGACAGAATCCAATGCGTAAGATATATAATGGAATCATCTCTAGGAGGCAGCCACGAGCTACTTGGTTTCAAGGTGACTGGTTACATTAGACTCCTTTCACGATTGGACACCTGCCATTTTGAATAAAAATGACCCACATTCTTTATAATATATTTTATTGATTTTTTACAGAGAGGAAGGGAAAGGGATAGAGAGTTAGAAACATCGATGAGCGAGAAAGATCGATCAGCTGCCTCCTGCACACTCCCCACCGGGTATGTGCCCGCAACCAAGGTACATGCCCTTGACCGGAATCGAACCTGGGACCCTTGAGTCCGCAGGCCGACGCTCTATCCACTGAGCCAAACCGGTCAGGGCAAATGACCCACATTCTTAACATGGCTTTGCCTTTCTTTCTTATAGGACTTCAGCCAGCATTACTATGTAAATATTTGTATAGTGATTCACTGACATAGACCCCTTATTATATCACATAGGACAAAGCAGAGGATGTGTATTACTGAGAACATGATCATGAAACCCATTTATTCCCCCACATACCACACACTCCGCAACCATGAGCCTGAAGAGGAAAAGAAACATACTTTTGGAGGTTCACCTAAGACTCCAGCTTGGAGATGATACCTCACAAAGATGGACAGCCATCCTCAGGTTCCAATATATATGCTAAATCAATATCAACGAAAATTATACAGTTCTATGTATGTAATATGTAGAGTACATGAGCCAAGAAACCAAGAATCACAGAAGTGGCCTCTTTCACTCTCACCTCCAGTGACTCACTTAGGGTTTTTGCTTTCTGTCTCCACAACTCTAAGTTGTGTGGATAAAGGTCTCCTGGTGATCAGTGGCGGAGTGCTACCAGAGGAAATAAGCAAGAGTCTGATTAAAAGTAAAGTTACAGCTGCTGCCTGGTAATTTGTACTTCTTGTTTTAAGGGGCCAGAAAAAGAGTCACCATGCTGTCCTGATTTTCAGAGGGAAGCTATTACCCATGGGAAGGAAAGAATACATCCGATATTAGATGATCTAGATAATCCAATGTAACTCCCTGAAAATGATGATGGTAAATGGGTAAGAGCAACAGTCACAGCCTAAGAAGAATATGGCAACTAGACCCATCCAGGAATGCAGAAGTGGCAGCTAACGGTGAGGATAAGGTAGATGAGGTAGAAAAGGAGCAAGGTGATATATCTAAGTTGCTGCCCTGAAATCAGCTATACTGTCAGGGACTGTAATTCATGCAATTAACTATCCTATATAATAAAAGGCTAATATGCAAATCAACTGAACCGTGGAACTACCGGTCACTATGATGCGCTCTGACCACCAGGGGGCAGACACTCAACACAGGAGCTGCCCCCTGGTGGTCAGTGCACTCCCACCACAGGGGGAGTGCCGCTCAGCCAGAAGCTCTTAGCCGGGCACATGGCAGGCGAGCACAGCGGCGTTGGCGGGAGCCTCTCCAGCCTGTGAAGCAGCGCTAACAATGTCCCACTGATGGCTCTGGCCCACTCCCCAGAGGGCTCCCGGACTGTGAGAGGGTGCAGGCTGTGCTGAGAGACGCCTCCCTCCCCGAGTGCACGAATTTCATGCACCCGGCCTCTAGTATTTTTATGTTTTCCTAAAGTAAAAAAAAAAAAAATCAGAAGCCCTATTCCCAAAAGATATGATCTTTTTGCATATACAAAATAGATGAAATAACAAAAAGGGTCATTTCCCAGCATCTTGAAATACTGCTTGGTAATAATAGTTGGCTCTTGGCTAAACAGATTTAATTTTCTCAAGTTTCCATGCTGCCTTAAAGAGAATCCTGTACCCAGTGACTGGTCTAGGGTGGGTACAGAGACCTGACTCTCTTGCATCAATAAGGTACATCTGAGCTTCAGAGCTCCTCATGGAATTGCATGAGATCTCTATCACAACCACTCTCTTTCCCCTGTCATACTTCCCCCAGCCTCTTAGGTATGGTGGATGAGATGGAACATATAAAAGATGCACTCGGAGAAATATCCCGGAACATATCAAATAGGATTCTGTATAAGTATAATAAGAAGTGGAGGATTTTACCTAGGTGAGTGATATAGTCTAATTTTCCTTTTGAAAATATCACTTTTGCTGCTATGAGGAAGTGGATCATTGGAGAATAAAAGCAAGAATACCCTTTAAATGCCTATTGTAATAGTCCAAAACAGGAGTTGTTTGAAATTTGGATACTAAGGAGCTGAAATATGAATATGTTGGTGTGAAATCAACAAGACTAGACATTTAATTGAATTATGGTATGATTTACTAAAATAAAGATTCTTGGAGATCAGGTTAGAGAGATAAAAAGAAAACATTGCATATTTTTATACAATGACTCTTACTGACATAATATATCTATTTTCTACAATTAAACATTTTTATTAGGGATTTAGTGCCCATCCTGGATTAAATACTGACTTCAACATGTAAATTAGAATAAAATTAGGCTTTTTTACCATCAGCATCAACCTCATAGTCAACAACAACAAAAAGCCATATATTTTAGTCACAGTACTTTGGTATAATAGGGTTAACTTAGAAACTAGGAGCAATAAACATTATTTTGGGCAAAATTGGCTGATTTAAAAAATTATACTAGAGAAAGGCAGTTTTTTCTTTTTCTGAGTAATTTGAAAATTCTTAAACATAAAACCTCAAAATATTTTGCAATCTTCATTTTACCAGAATCTTACTTAGTTAGATGATTTTATTGAATTTGTCTCACAAGTGACCTGTTATACATAGAGCAATTATGCAGGTGCCTAAATGTAGCAGAGACTTGGTATCCTAGGTAACCCTGTGCAAGGATATGAAAACTCTCCCAACTAGAAAATGAGTTGGGTCGATGTTCAATTTATGCTTAAGGTTAAAAAGTAAAGAAGCAATCTCTATTTTACAAAAACAAAATCCCTTTCAGATCCTTCGGTTTCTCTAAATGTCTTTGATGGATTAGCTTTGGCAAAGTAATTGCTACAGCTGACCATTATTTTATATTTAGACTGTGAGGATTAAAGTGAGATCAAGTAGGTATAGGAGGAAAATGGTCACAATTAGGCAGTGATGCTTACATTTATTTTAATTAACTCCTCTTTAGACTCTCTATCCTTGAGAGCTTTCCAGATAAATTTCATGACTGAGACTCTTATTCAACAACTAAGTACATCCATCTCTATTTTCTCTCCACTTTGATCCACTCTTTTCTCTTTCAGACATTTAACTGTCATCCTTTAAAAAAGAAATGTTGGTCATATGTTTCTGTTAAGGATTTATTTCTGAGAATGAGGACAATTTACTCATGAGTAAAATTAGAGTAGGCCATTAGACTTCCAAATAACACCCTGACACTATGCCAGATATCTTTTACGATAAACCTCTGATGGCATTATGCATCTATATATATAAAAGCCTAAGCAACCGAACAACCAAACGACTGGTCAACTGGTCGCTATGATGCACACTGACCACCAGGGGCCAGATGCTCAACACAGGAGCTGCCCCCTGGTGGTCAGTGTGCTCCCACAGCCAACCTCCCACGGCCCCTTCCCCATCGACCCCGATCGCCAGCCAGGCCAAGAGACCCCACCCATGCACAAATTCATGCTCTGGGCCTCTAGTAATAATATAAAAGTCAATTGTGAATGTTACAGAAATCTAACAAAATGCATGTTATCATTACTATCACATCACAGACCAACCACTATATGATCACGACCTTATTACTATCAATTAAAATAAAATCACATATTTTCTTATAGTCCTGTGAAAGGAAAGAAAAGGAGAGGGAATTAGTGTTATATAAGTGTCATCATGGTCTTGTTAAGTTTTATGCTTTTCTTTCAACTATAACAATCATCTTTGTGTTTAGAACTATATAAAAGAAACCAAATTCACTCTACTGCATTATTTTCCAAGTAAGTCAGAAACTAATCAAATTTGAATTTCAACATTATTTACACTAAAATAAAATAGAGCAGTGGTTTTCAAAAATGAATATTTGTATCAGATGTATAATTTTCCACTTACTGCAATTTTCTTCTCACCAAATTTATTTCTCATCAGAGATTGGAATTCCAGCCCAGCCAGTGTGCTTAGTGGTTAAGCCTTGACCCATGAACCAGGAGGACATGGCTAGATTTCTAGTCAAGGCACATGCCTGGGTTGCAGGCTCAATCCACAGGAGGGACCAGGCAGGAAGAAGCTGATCAATGATTCTCTCTCATCATTGATGTTTCTATCCCTCTGTTCCTCTCCCTTCCTCTGTCTGAAGTCAATAACAACAAACAAAGAGATTGGAACTCCGTAATCTCTCACTCTACTAATGTGATTAATTTATTAGGTGCCTATTCTAGAGACATCATATGCATGAAAGTATTATGTTGTTGAATGGGGAGAGTCATGAGACAAAGAAAAGGAGGGAGAAAAGGAACAAATTTATATGCGGCAAATACGAGGCTAAAAGAATTATAGCAGAAGTTTCCTGTTAAAATTAGTAATATTTCAATTCATGTTCTATATAAATCAGTGTTCATAAAACACCAATAATTTTATCAACAAAATTCTGTTCAACACTTTTGGAGGTCAGAGTTTTAATTTATATTACCTTGAGGGTTATTTTTGTGGCGGGGCGGGGCGGGGCGGGGGGGGGGGGGGCAGGGAGTGGGGGGAACAATACTATGGAAGAATATGTAGTAATATTAGCAGCAGAGAAAAACTGCAGTGACCAAAACTTTGAATGTCAAAGTATAGCCAAAAGTTAAGCATTAGTATCAATGCAAAGTTGATTGATTGTAAAATCCAAAACAACATGAAAAAAATGTAGATTGTTATGGAAGGCAGAGAATATGTATTTAGTGGATAAAGCTAGAATTTGAATCCACCTGGAATGAGTCATAGTTTTTCCATTCATTACTTTTGTGGTTTTCTATAATTTTTTTTTATTCATACATTCTCACCCCACACCCCCCAAATGCTTTAAGAATCACCTAGAATAAGTAAAGAGAAAGTACTCTGCAATCTGTAAGTGTCTAAGCAAATAATGTTTACTAATGATTTTTTCCTCTATTCTAGATAAATCTATCTGCTATTGTTAGGGGCAAAAATAGAATACTGGGGACTAGCTATGGTTATGGGAAATATTAATCATGCTCTGTTAACCATGATTGCTTTGTATTGGTTAAAGAAAGGGCACTCTAACCTGGTTAGGAGCTGTATGCCCCAGAGTCAACCTTGGACCTGGGAGTCAACCTTGGAATGTGGTCCATTCTCATTCAAGAAATGCTTATTATTATGGAAAGATTAACAACGTTGTTGCCCAAATGATGGCATCCCACTCCAGCCCACATTGCCTACTTCCCCAGGCCTATGATCCCGACTTCCCCATGTAATCTATATAAGCAGCTGCCTTATGGGGGTCTGCAGAACAGATTTTTGTGGATGACCTACTGCTCTCCCATACTGCCGGCATTATTGGAATAAACATTTATCTCTGCATAATTGGCCCAAGTAGTGATAGGCAGTATGGACCCATTGATTGTCCGGTTACACTATTATTTTCTTTTCAAATGTAAAGATTGTGTCATTCCAAAAAAAAAGAAAGCAAAAAATAACAAACAAGCAACATGGCTAGAAACTAGAAATTATTCCAAAAACATGTCTAAAAGGTTATATTTTTTAAAGTTTTAATAAAGTGTTTTGAATATAAACTCCAAGAAAAGAATTTGCAATTTGCCACAATTAATTAAACCTGAGGGAATGAAATATTTTAATGGTAAGAAGGTGCTCTGTGGAGAACCAAAGAAGATTATTGTCAAAACAACATAATTTTTAATAACAGATATCTTAATTAATGGGTAGTGGATAAATGGATATCTTTTTAAATGGATACCTGTGGCTACAAATATTCCATAAAGTCAAAAGATTTCTTCTTCCCCTCCCGATTTTGAAAAGTTAATATTTTTTCATGTTTTTGTCTTGTCTTTCAAGAGACAGAATTTTAGTAAGTCTTCAGAAACTATTTGAGAGACTTCTAGTTACTATCTATAACTCTAAGTTTAGCACTTTAAAATTTACAGGTATAAACACAGGCATATTTATGTTTCAAAATTTGCTGTGATTTGTTTTAGCACACTGACCGTTCACCCAGAAAACATGATTTTTCATTTCTCAACGATTTATTTTTTAATTTTATTGGATTTATTGGGGTGATCCAGATTAACAAGATTATACAGGTTTCAGGTGCACAAATCCATAACACGTCATCTGTACACTGTATTGTGTGTTCAGCACCTCAAGTCAAGTCTCCGTCCATCACCATGTATGCCCCTCTACCCTCCTCTTTGAAAAGAATCCTCATTCTCCACAGAACCAGTTTTCTATGGGTCCAGACATGTATCTTCTTCTCCATTCTGAAAACATGCAGCTCTTTTTGTGCACAGAGTTCTTTTTTTAAAACCAGAAAAAGTCCTTTCTACTAAAAGAACATGATTCCCTCAGGATGAAATTTTATGTGAAAACGAAGAATAACATATTTACTAAGCATTACTGTGTGCAAGAAACTTGACATAAATTATTTCCAAGTCTCAAAGTTCTGCCGGGTACAGACAGGAAAAACTGAAGCCATGGAGAAGTTAACTGACAGGCCTAAGTTCACACAGCCTTGAGAAGTTAAGGTAAAAAAAAAACAAGAATATCTAACCAAAAAACCTGTGTTCACTACTCATTGTTCCCTGAAGGTCTCCAGCTAGGAAAAGTTACTTCTGAGAGATGATGGTTCACCCTTCTGTGTACAATTTTCCTGACCATTTAATGTTATGGCCTTCTTGGAGGAGCTTTTCATACTGAAAATATATCTCGTAAATCTTTTCCTAAGTACCACCTACAACTTAGCCTTAAGCATATCTGCATATTTTTTTAGCACAAATTATTATGTTCCAAGCTCCGTGCATGGAGTTGATGAGTCTAATCTAAACAAGAAAATGTTCCTACTTTTAAAGAATTCAGTACTTAGAACACATAACACATAAGCAATTTCAAGTTTACATTTTGCCAGAGCAAGAGAAGAGAAAAAGATAAATATTTAATGGGTGTTTTCTTTGTACTAGATTCTTCCTATTCCTTGTTGTCATTTAGCTCTTGTGTTGATCAAAGGTCAAGTTATCTTTTTCTCTTGGTGTTGATCAAAGGTCAAGTTATCTACTTAGAGATACGTGAACGTGTAAGAGGAAGAGTTGGAAGTTGGACCAAGTATGTGAATTCTAAAATATAAACACTTCCATCTCTACCACACAGCTCCCTCTAAAATTTGTTAAAATGGTTTAAAAGGATACTTTCCATCTCAGTTAAGAAATGTTGAGAGCTGTATACTTTCTACACTGAGAACAAGAAAAAAGGTGGAAAATGACAAGTTAACTACTTTACCTGAGGGAATTGAGATTGCAGGGCAAACTAACCCAAAATATGTTTTAAAAAACAACAAACAAACAAAAAAAATGACTAAAAGAAGAAACAGGCAGTTGCTTACCTGGGACAGAAGTTTCCAAATGTCCAAAATCCAGGAAGGTGAGTCATTTTTATAATTTTTTAAACAAATCGCGAAGGGTTACGTGTGGACTAGTGTAAGTTTTGAAACCCGTAAGAGATGCAGACCTATGGAGACTGATAACCCTCCTGTGGGCTTTGCCTTCCGGAACCCCAGCGAGTTCTAACAAGAGGAACGAGAAAGCTTCCCTGTGGTGGTGATAGGACAATGGCAGCCCCTGCTGGTACCCACCCAGATTCATCTTTGCTATTTCCCCTCAGGAACAAAAGCCTTCACCTGGCAGGGGAAGAATTAGAGGCTGTAGCCTGAGGGCACTGATGGAAATCATGCTTCTGGAAAGGGGAAATAGGAAAACAAAAGAAAGCCTTACTTCTATGGGTGGGCAGGAATACAGGCAGTCCTCGGGTTACGTCAGACTCAATGTACGTCCTTTCGTGGTTATGTCGTCATCTCCCATTTATTTAAAAAAAAAAAAAAAGTTCCGTCATTTCGACGTATGTCCATATGTGCTTTATGTTTTTTATTATGTATTTACCACAAGTAAAGGCCAGGAATTGTTATCTTTCTTTTACATTTTTGTTACTGTTTCACTTCATTACTGCTGTGTGTGTGCTCCACGTGAGTGACGCAGGTGCTTATGTAGGTGGGTTCCGACTTACCAAAAACGGCCTTACGTCCCTGTAGGAATGGGTCTCTGACGTCACCCGGGGACCTGCTGTACCTGCGAGACTTTGTATTCCATCTAAAGAGATAAGGACCTTTTGTGAACACCACACGCCCAAGACTGAGGTTCACAGTGCCTGCAGTCACACTGCAACCAAACAGGACAATTGATGCTTCTCCAGAAAAGTTCTATGCGTGCCCTGCTGGATTCTTTCATGTGCACATTTATAGAGTTTAAGCCATGCATTAAGCACTATGCCTATCCTGTATCACTGGGAATAAAATGATAAATAAAATGTGTTCTCTGCTTCCTAAAGATGTTGTAATCTAATAAAGAGATATTCAAGTGTACCTGCCAGAAATTGAATCTAACTCGCTTAAGCCAAAAAGGGATTTATTGGCAGGATATCGGATTGAACTGAGGCTTAGGAACCTGGCAAAATCCAACAAGCTCTGAAAGCAAAAGCATTAAGAACCACAAGAAAGGATTGGTCTTGCCCACTGCGTTGCTGCTGTGGCAGATATGAAAGTGACCTCTGACCAGCTCCGTGTTTTCCTATCACCCCTTTAAGTTTGGAAGTCCTGAAGGAGAGAATCTGATTGACCAATACATGTTCTATATTGCAAGCTGACAATCTGTGCTGCTATTCAAACATTCTTTAGGCAAGCTACTATAGAATGACTTGGCCGTAGTAAAATTTCATTTTCTTTAGGCATATATTTTAAATAAACTTGGAGGCATAATGTGCATACAATAATATTCAACAATTTTAAGTGTATAATTCAAGAAATTATGACAAAAGTATACTCATGTTTACATTTCCATTCCCTCAAAATTCTTCTGTGTCTCATTGAAGTAAATACCCAGGAAAAAACTCTTTTTCTCTCTGTCCTTACCTTTTAGTTTTTCTTGTTCTGATTTAATGTAAAATCAAGTGAAACGATTTAATTTAAATGAAATAATACAACATATTCAGTTCTGTATTTGGCTTCTTTAGGTCAAAATATTGTTGAGATTCAATTTTGTTGTGTGATTCAACACTCAAGATTCTGGATTTTGCTTTGTTGCTGTGTAATATTCCATTTTATACCTAAATAGGTTTTATCAATTCACTTATTGGTGAAAATTTGAGTTGGAATACAAATTAAGGTAGTATAAGTTCCATCTTTGTTCTTATTTTTCCTAATTATTTTGGCTATTCTAAGTTCATTGCTTTTTCACATAAATTTTGTACCAGCCGGTCAATTTTAACCAAAAAAAGAGAAAACCTGTTATTTTAATTGGAATTTAGTTAAATCTAAATCACAATTTGCAGAGAATAAATTAAAATTGCATTATCAAATGTATGTGCATAATATAACTGTTTGATAAGTTTTCATTGTACATGCCCTTCACCTTCCTCAGGCCCACCACCATAATCACTTCCTTAAAAGTTTGCTCAGGAGATTCTAGACTCTCCATATCATTTACTCTAAACCACTATTGCATTCAAGTTTTAAGGACTCCTTCCAGCCTCACAATAAATCCAGCTCCAGGTATTCACACAGAATATTATATTTTATGCTATTGGGGTGTGCTTCCAGGTAAACAAGCCTTACTTCCCCAACCTTATATGTTTATCCAGAAAAATACTCTCAATATTCAACTCTGTACATGTTTCTGCTCATATATATTCACCTATTAGCCAGTCCTCAGACTTGTCTGATACAATAAATTACTCATAGCAGAGACTGTATTTCCTCTCTTGGACTATACTGACAGTTGAACACATGTATAGATTTGAGTCAAAAGGAGAAAACATGTATCACAAGGCACTCACCTCAGGTAATGTATTTACATTGGCCGCAGTCAAGGGGAGATTTCCCTCCAGTAACAGTGACAGCGCTGCTCTCAAAGTCCAGTGACATCAGGAAAATGTGGAGGTGCAACATTCTCAGGTCTGTCTTTCCCAGCAATCCATCAAGTTCCTCGGTCCCACTTATTCACACCACACCTTGATGTCAGAACACCCACAGAGGCTGAGCATTCCATGTCTCTTCCGTGTGTCAACGCTTATAATTAAATCCTGGGCCTCCTTTTGTTGTTTGGTTTGGTTTTCAGTGCTGTCTGTCCTCCAGGTGCAGGTAGTAAACAATGCAAGAAGGCCTTCTTGTTTTTCTAGCAAGTCCTGAGTTGAGAGTTGGCTGAACTGAGCCTGCCATCCTTTTACCTCAAGACTTGTGAGGCTACCTCCACAAGCCTTATAGATAGCTTGCCCTCAGAGATTTCAGGTGCTAGAGCTATTGCATACACCTGTGATCTCCTCCACCTGGGTCTCATTCAACTCTCCACAGTTGTCTTAAAAAAGGTGGTGGTAAAGCATATCTAGAGTTTCCAGCACCTCTTTTATGACTGGTGATGGGGTCCTTGTTGACATTTGACCTATGAGGGAACCAATTTCAGAATCTCATCTTAAGGGGCTACTTTCTATTGCTACTTCCAGTACCAACTGTTTGGTTTGGGTTCCTCTCTGAAAGCAGGTCCTGAAACAAGCGATTGAAACATGTGTTAAGGTGTGGGGTTTTGTTGTTGTTGTTGTTGGGAGGAGGGGAGAAGAGAGCGCAGTAACAAAATGGAGAGAGTGGGACAATGGGACAGGTAAAGAAGAAAAGCTGGTGGTTGATCAGCACGAGCTGATTACCATTGTGCTTGAGCAGTGAGGACTCAAACCACTCTCAAAATGTGAGAAAGTACATTACATCTTCCAGTTATCCTTCCAGAGAGCATGGAGGATAAAGCATCTATCCTCTCATTCCACTGGCTGAGACTCACTTGAAGGGCATTAAATTCCCCTCAGTTCCTGATTCCTCTCATTGTAATTGAGTGGCATTCCAGAGCAGAGAGGCCTCAAGGGAACATTTGATTTAGGAAACGGGCAAAGGTGTGTGACCATCAAGCCTAGTTGTGTGAGCTGAAATCTGATGGGCTGAAAGGACGTGGCCTGGAGCCTCACATGCAAACATTGTAACAGCACAGAACCTGTGTTCCTACAGAATGCCTGGCACTTAGTGGGATATCAATAATAATCTTTAATTTATTAAATTGTGGATAAATTAATATAGTTAAATTCTAATGAAACCATGTGCTTAAAACATTTATCTAACATTAACTACTAAATTCTTGGGGAGGAGGGATTCCTTTATTGATTATCCCCATAAGCTATTAAGTCTCAGCAGAGAAGAGCTATCTCCTTTATATCATCAATAAACACTTCCCATTTCTGTGTTGCATTTTTCTCATCCATTGGGTGTGCTTGTGTCCTTTAGTTCAGTAGTTTGTCAGTAAGAAGAGTGTCTGAATTCTGATGTGCATTAACGTGAAATGTTCCCAGTATTTATATCATTTTTGAGGCAAGTGCCTATGATATATCTTTGACATTGATGTCCTAATATAGCTCATTCATGTCAGATTTCTTTTAATCCCATCTACCTTGGCTGGGAAATTATTTGAGGAAGGCGGGTGAAGGTGGGGAATCATCTCTGTGCTTGCTCATGCTGCAATTATTTCAGAGGCTGAGGAAATTTAACAATGTGCTGCACCTTAAGTGCTTTGTGATAGTCATCATCTTTGATCAATGTTTTAAAGCTTCGCTGCTGCTAGAGAGGATGAAAAGCAATTAAACAGAATTACTGTTGAGTTGTTATTCAAGGTCCATCATGTTTTTCATTCTTTTCCCCCTTCTGCTCTTAAGAGTAATATGTTTTATAACATTCTGACACAGGCCATCATGCTTTATTTTGAGTGGTAGTAAATATCCTGTCTTCCAAATGAAGTCATTGATAAAGCATGTATATGTTGAATTGAAAGATTTATTCTCAATAGGTTATGTTTATCTGCACTGGGAGACTACTTTATTGAATGTGCATGTCTACTACTCCATTTAGATCTGGCTCAAAAATACAATCAACGAGGTTTGAAGTTGTTTTGCCTTACATAGCCATTCATTAGTTGAAATAGAGAAATACATACATTTTCATTACAGTTAGAGTAATGATTTAGGGGTTATATTGACTTTTCATGTATTCTGAATTAAAAGAAGTAGAATATATTAAACAACAAATATTACATATAGAACATACATTAACTGTGAGAGCATTAATGATCTATTTTGAATAAGGAAATTAGCCAAACATTTAATTTTTAAAGCATATTTACGCATAACAAAAGTTTTTAACTTTAATATCATACTGAGGTCAAAAATAATTTATTATGATTAAAATAATTTTTGCTATTGGGTATATATGCATAGTAAGTCACAAATGTAATTGCTAATTCAGAATTACTGTTATTATTCTTTGGAGATCAATGCCATTGAAATTTTATTTGACAAAATTAATTTAACAAATATTTACTGAACACTACTATTTGGTGGATAATTTACTAGTCTTTGGAAATTTTAATAAAACATCTCAAGATGTCTACAGTTCATATTTTAAGTAAATAACTTGACTCCCATCATCTCCTGTGCTAGAGTCTATAAAAAAGGGTGTAAAGGAAAGGCTTTAATTTCACTTATCCCTTAGTAAGAAATTAGCAATCATTTAATATTAAACTATTAAATAACAATGACAGGGTGGCTTAACTGGTTGGAGTGTCGTCCAGTACACCAAAAGGTTGTGGGTTCGATTCTGGTCAGGGCATACACCTAGGTTGTGGGTTCAATCTCCGATTGCAGCACATATGGGAGTTAACCAATCAATGTTTTTTTCTCTCTCTCTCTCCCTTCCTCTCTCTCTAAAAAAGTAAAAATAAATAAATTTTAAAAACTATTAAATAGCATTTAGAATGCCTCCTGTTATTCAACATACATATAAAATAGTCATTTAGTGGCAATAAATTTCAAATAATTCTGCCCAGTAAAAATAGAAAAACTTCTTATAAGAGATACTATTTAATTATATATCAGAAAAGAAGACATTTTTATTACAGGCAGAGAAAACACATAAAAATTATTAAAGCAAATGAAGCATATGAATATATTCAAGTTGCTTTATTGGGAATTAGATTTAAATACAACATAAGAACTTAGAGATGAATATGGTTAATCACAATAAATGCAATAGTGGAAGAAAAATTTTAAGCAGTATTTAAAGTGAATGAATAAAAGAAATTGGAGTAAGTAGAGGAGAAGATACTCTAAAGATAAATTGTTATAGTCAGAAAGAAAATTGTGTGGCTGGGAATCATATAAGGCAGGGATGAGAGGGGGGTGGCCAGAAGCATTGGGGTGGTGGTAAGAATGAGTGACCACAAATGTATGTACTGGGAATGGTGGGGAAGAAAGACAAAAGAAAAATATAGAGCAACAAATTTTACAATTTAGAAGATGTTCTTTCAACACAAAATAAATTAAACACGAGGTAGCATAAAGCCCAGATTGTACTGTCATTTTTTGCCATGATTTAAATAGAATAATGAAGACTCATCAAAAAAAATCTCAAAGTTTTACTTTTTCTTTTTATAACTTTTGGTTCGATAAAGCAGACAAAATCAAAGAAAATGAAACGAAGGAATGTATTTTTAATACTGAAATTAAGAATATGTCAAGGTCAAAACATTGATTTCTAAAAGAGATTTTAGAAGTATGAGAATCAATAAGTGTGGAACAGTGGGAAGACTATTTTAGACAATACATAAAAAATCTCTACTGTTTTCTGTGATTATTTTAAAAGCAGAGACCATAAGGGGTTCTAGGAAGTAGGAGAAAAATAAAAGAAATTCAAATATGAGCAATAAAATAAAGTTGCTTTGGTTCTTATTCAGGTATAGTAACTATGAGTAAGTTTAAAAAAATAAGAAAGCCTTTAAAAAGAATAAGACTTTGTTAGGAGATCTCATAAAATAATAATAATTTGATCATGTTTCTAAATTAAAGAAAGAAAATATTTAGATGATTTTAGTAGTAAAAAATTTTAAAGGTTGGGGAGCATGGAGGTACTTCGGATTAAAAAAAAAAATTGAAAAATCTCTCAAAAAAGTAGCAACTTGACTCAGCATGCCCCATACCTCTCAAAAAGTGGCCCAGGCCTGGCACCAGCAGCTGATTGCCTTGATTCACAGTTCGGCTTCTCCTGGGCTTCCCAAGCCCAACACAAGTAGCAGTCATCTGCCGATCGCCCGCCCTATAGCTTGTTCTAGGTGGCCGCAGGCAGGGCACAGGCAATGGCTGACTTTTCACCTTCCAGGAGGCCCTCGAGCCAGTGCACCCGGCGGACAACTTCAGACTATGCCAGATTACAACCCTATACATCTATGAACAACACACTCAAGGGGAAGACTCAGTGAGCAAGAAAGCTACACTGAAGCAAGCCCTGTTCCATAGGAGTGTCCCCATTAGAATTGCTTAATAAGCATAACCATTGCATAATAAATATTTATTGCATAATATTATTTTTATAAATATGCCATAATGTTGGCATTTAGGATTCCTATACTAACACATTTTTAATTTTCTCAATAATATCATTGAGTCAACTTTGTTTTTATTTCATACTAGAGGCCCAGTGCATGGATTCATGCACATTGAAAATAAATTAATTAGAAGGTGGTCGACAGGGATGGGACTGGGTGAGACGGGCTGGACACACCCTGGAGCCAACCTCCCGAGGTACCTCCCTGGCCGGCTACACCTGGGGTGGTGCCGGGGCTCGAAGGGCATCTACAGAGTGAGCAGGGTCCCTCTGGCAGATGGGGTCCCTCGGCCTGGCCTGTGGGGATCAGGGCAAAACAGGCAGTCCAACATCCCCTGCATGGTCCTGGAGTGCAAGAGGGCACTCTGCAAAGCTGCTGTTGCTTGGCAGCTCCTGCGTTGAGCGTCTGCCCCCTGGTGGTCATTGCGCATCATAGCTACTGGCCAGTCTGCTGGTCAGCCAGTCGGCTGGTCGCTTAGGCTTTTATATATAGGTCATTTGCTTTGGTTTTATTACCAGAAATTGTCAAAGGTAAGAAATGGTTTTAACTGTTTTACATATTCTCATATTTCCTAATGACTTGAGGGGAAAAGTTTGCATTGGTTTTCTATCCCAATCATAGCTAGGGAAAGGTCTTTCTTACTCTGCTCTAGTGTCACAGTTATATTTCCAGCAGCAGACACTGAGATGGAATTTAAGGGGCAAGATCTTTACTGGGAATCAATTCCTGTGAGTGGAGGAAGCTGGATTGAGCTAAAGGAAAAAACCAAATTATAGTACAGGACTGACAAAGGCTCCGCCAACACGGTAGGGAGCTCCGGAGTACATATTGCCTGTTAGGCTGTCTCCTGCCCTGTTGAAATGACAGAACCTTTATATCCTCACCTGATTTAATAACTGCACATGGGTTGCCACAGGAAGGATGTGATGTTGGGGAAGCTGGCTTTCTGTGACTGAGGCTGGCATGTCAGAGCTGACAGCTAGACAGCTGGCTGCTCTCCCTGCTGGTGGGCATCCAGTCCTTTGAAGCGGAAATTGGGCAGTGCATACCCATGTCTACAACATCTTGCTGTCTAGCTGTGTCAGTTCTGTTCGTTGAATTCTTTTCTCTTGAGTTAAATCTTAGATTCTGTCTCTTTGAAATGCCTTATTCTATCCTTTTTTAAAAATTTTATTAAAACATGTTTAATGTTGACATAATTACCCACCTCCACTCACCCACACTTCCCCTCCCTTGGTCTTCACCAAACGATTGTCCCTGTCCATGGAATATATGCATATATGTTCTTTAGCTAATTCCTTCACCTTCTTTATCCAGTCACCCCCATCTTGATGAGGTTATTTTGTAGCAAATTTTCAATCTTCCAACAGGACTAAGTTGTTTAATGTGGTTATTCCCATTTGCAGCAAGAATATCCCAAATATGCGTCCATTCTTAATTGTTAGGGCCAGAGAAAAAATAGCCAGGATGTTTAACATCATTAATTCACAAATTAATGATATTCTAGTATATTATTATCTGATAGTTTTTCCCACATTAAAATATTGGAAGAGAAGCCTACCAGTGTGGCTCTGTGGTTAAGTATCAACCCATGAACCAGAAGGTCACAGTTCAGTTCCTTGTCAGGGCACATGCCAGGCTTGTGGACTTGATCCCCAGTAGGGGGTGTGCAGGAGGCAGCCAATCAATGATTCTCTCTCATAATTGATGTTTCTCTCTCTCCCTCTCCCTTCCTCTCTCTGAAATCAATAAAAATATATTTTAAAAAATATATATTGGAAGAGCAATTTTTTGTTTCCTGACCCACTTAATGACCTTGCCCTATTGTCTCTGTCTGATGTAATAAGTAGACATCAATTATCCTGAACTGATTTACTGAGTTTTTTTTTAGTCTTGATACTAATAAAATTATAATTACCAGATATAAATAGTATACAAACTAATTTTACAAACATTACATTATCCAGCATTCAAAAAAATCTACAGAGGGAACAATAATAAAAATAACATTTATTAACACTAATATTAACAGCACAGTGTGAAGTATTTACACGGAATATCTCATTTAGTATTTCTGGCAACTTTAGAACTAGGCAGCATTAATATAGTCTCCATTTTACACATAAAAATATTGGAACTCAAAGAGAAGCACCTTGCATTTACTAAGCAATAAATGTGTGAATTAGAGCAAAGGACTTTAACAAAAACACTCTTTTGTTTCAGGAAGAACACATATAGTTATAATCCTCCCATCCCAGGTGAGAAACCTACATTTTTTTAAGGGAGGTGACTCACACCATTTGGCTAAATGTAGTGACTAGAAATCTCAGTTAATAATAGAACAAAGAGTAGAGTATATTTTTTAAAAATTACTATAAATGGTTATTAAAAATAATATTTGTAAATGAAAGCTAATTTTAGTTCTCTTGCGAAATATGATTGAAAATCAAGTAATATTGAAAAATAATTAAATATATAAAAATTTGTACTATGTATTATTTAAGAAAATACTATCATATTCATGATCAAAAATTTTTTACTGAAAACAGCTTAATATAAGGTGTATTTTATTAAAATATTGCCAGTGCCAAATTCGATCTCAAGGAAATAATATAAAAATGATTAATGTGATTCTTCATTTTGAAATAGGAGACATTCCTCTTCATGTGTGTCTGTGTACGTGTGTGTGAGTCTTTGGACAAATGCTGAAAGACAGAGAGTGAATTCATCATTTTTGGAAGTGATTCTCCAGATTCTTTTTTGGGAACAGTGAAGTGCTCTACCACTCAGGAGTGCCCCAGGTGAAATTCAAAACTGGCTCTTGTTCACGGAGGCCGAGGCGAAATGGAAGAAAAAGACAGACCACTCCACATTGGTAGGTGGCAAGTACACTTGAAACTTTTATAGTTTTGTGAACCAATGTTACCCAATAAATTAAATCATTAAAGAAACAAAACAAAACGCAGAGACCTTGTGTTCTATTAATAAGACAACAACAACAAAAAAATTTTTACTTAGAATACTTGATGGAAATAGAGATACCTTAGTAAATAAAAAACCCCATTCAGAAAAAAAAAACAACAAAAAAAACATATATATATTAGCAAGGGACCTCATGTACAAGACTTACTTTGGGTGGCAGCCATGAGATGAGATCTCTAAACCCTCCTGCCAGAATCTTAAGAGTTTATACAAAAAAAAAAAGAGTTTATACAGATGCCTCAATGGGACTCAGCATGTATGACATCCACCTGGTCTCAACAACACATTACTGTCTAAAGGCTTTGTCCTGGAAATAGCATCTACTGTGGGAATAGTGAATGGAAGGTACATTTCCAGAACAGGGGGTGGGGTCAGAAACTCTGATTGCCCAGGTCTATCTTGCAGGTCAACAGGCAGTTACATCCTCTCAAAAACCTCCTCCATCACCATCTACAGTGTTACCAAAAAGGACAATCCTTTACATGACTCTTAGAAAGTATACACCAGACTTGACAACTTACAACACACATTTATTATCTCATAGTTCTATGGGTCACAAGTCCAGGCATGGTCTGGCTGGGTTTTCTGCTAAGGGTCTAAGGCTGAAATAAAGATGTTGGTCAGACTGATTTTTTTTTTTTTTCCTGGAGAACCTGAGAAAGAATTTGCTTCCAAGCACATTTAGACAGCTGACAAAATCCAGTTCTTTCATAATATAGTATTGACGTTTTCATTCTTCGATGACTGTCAGCCAGGGCTATGTCAGCTCCCTGAGTTTGCCTCCATACTTTGCTGCTTGGTGCTCTCCAGCTTCAAAGCCAGCTACAGAGAATCTCCCTAATGTTGAATCCTCTCACATTTTGAAGGAATATGTCTCACCAGGAAGATCCCATTTCTTTAAAGACTCACCTGATTAGATCAGGCTCACTGAGGACAACCTCCTTATCTTAAGGTACACTGGTTTGGGAGTTTAATTACTTCGATAAAACACCTTTTAATATACAATATAGCATAATCATTGAAATCATGACTCATCATTTGAACAGGTTCCACACATACTTAATAGGAGGTGCTTATACAAGGGTAAGGTTCATTGAATTAGAATTAGAATGAGAATCTACCTACCACACTCTCTTCCTGAGCCTTATCAAAGACTCCTCCCAAATCCATGGAATAACAGTCTGAGTTCCTCTCTTGATAGCAGGGCATGACAGTTTCAACAATTTGGCCTTGACATTAAAGATGATATCTCAGCATATTTATGCCATGGTTACTTAAAAACTTCACTAATATAACAGGCCCCTGAATTTTCCATCACTTTGGCGTATATACATCTTACTAAGGCATCCAGAGGACTTACTCAGGTTCAACTAGCACGGTACCATTAATACAGCATGATGTTCTAGGAAATGTCCATGTTAACATCCCTGTGAACTAAATTGTGACACGAGCATGCACATATATGTGGACAAATGTGGACTAAGTTCTAAACACTTTTCTCAAAACAAATTTAAAAGATATTTGTTAGGACACTAATTAAATACCAAATTTTCCAAGTCCCCTGGAGGTCCCCTCAGAGAATTCTGCTCATTGTATTCTGGTTCAACCCCTTGATTCAGGGGCTCATCAAATCTATATCTGGAATAAAAATAAAAAGAGGGGTATTTATCATTCTATCTGACCTCCAAATACTCCTTTTCTTTTTGTAGTGTATTATGCCTATGTCTCACCAATTGTATTTGGTCTTTTCCCCTCAGGAGTGAAACAGATAGTCAGTTACATTGCTATTTTCTTCCCACTGTCTCAGAAATTGTTTCATCCGGGTGTAAATGTCTATTTATTTGCTGAAGTTGGAGTAGGAAAAGAGAAGTTCATTGTCACTTCCTATTTCTATACTTACTTCATCCTGGAAGTCTGGGATTCCTGTTAAAAGCTCTGACTATTGTGTAGACTGTAGACCCATCTTTCCTATCAGCATTCCAGCCTGCAAGCAGCTCCAATTTGATCCTTGAATCACTAAAAGCCATCGGCTGGAGTTAGTAGCAAGCTTAATGGTACTAGCTTTATGTGGCTTTTGCTGAAGAAATAGAAGTTCCATGAGGCAAAATTCGGTTTCCAGCGAGGGGTCTGGTGTCCACTTAGAATGTTCGGGGTTCCCTCTCTTTTCATCAAGCATCTGTTTGGGGAGGCAGTGTTGCCTTCTTGGCTTTGTTGTCCTCTAGTCTGAGGAGACTCAGGGAGGCATGATGGCAATGTGGCAGTGGGAAGAATAAAGAGATAAAGAGTTAAAAAGTAATATGGAGATAAGATAAGCAAGCCTCCTTTACTGGGTGTTTGAGAACTCAGAGGCTGTGTGTTGTGGGGTTGAGAATGAATACCCCAGATCTCTAAAGGAGAGTAGTCTCCTAACGCAGGCCTTCCTCACACAATGCCTTCCTAATGATATTTCCCCCTCCTCTTTTACGTTCCAGATGTTTCTTGTCATTATCCCAGTTTGTCCAGTCCTGACAGTTTTCTCCCCGTCAGTTTTTTGTGGTTTTTTTTTTTTTTTTTTTTTTTCATCCAGTCTGGTTTTTGAATCAGCCACACAGAACTTCAGTTGCTGGCAAACGTCCCAGGAGTTTGGCCCACAGCTAGCAAACATTAATCTCTCAGACATCCCTGCAATTCAGGAGGGGAACATTTCTAATACAGCAGGCTGTCCGCAAATGGAATCAGAGTCAAAGAGAGTCTTTTTTGCTTCCTAAGTTCATTGGCTCTCTTTTCTCTTCTGATGGGTCAGTCTATTGCTCTCATGAGAAGTGAGGCTCCGATGTTAACCACTGTCTGCCAGCATTCACTCACTGAAATCAGTATTTAAATTTCTAGCAATTCCAAATGCGTAAATGGTGAATCTAGTTGTGTCTCACATCTACAGGGGGAAAGATATTCTAGCAATTCCTCCAGGTATTTTTACATATCTATGTGTCCTGAAATGTTCCCGAAAGATCCTGGTGTTCTCTGCAATATTAGGATGCTTTAGCACCCCCACTATAGGACGCTGGGATCTTTTATTGTTTTCTCCTTGTCCTTAACCTTAAAGTTCATAAAGAACTAGAGACTCAGGAGAGGGAGTCACTGAACTGAATTACAGACAGGTCTGTATCCTTGTAAACTAAGAAATGTAACTGGATACTGGTTACTGGCAGTTTTCTGTCCCAGGCTCTCATTTTAAGTTGAATGCACCTCACAAGGATGCCTGAGTGATCTCCCTTCTCCTGGACACTGCACTCATTCATGGTAAGTTGTGGCTTTTCAGGCAAACAATGAAATAACTAGACAACTGGCCCTCCTTATAACCCAGAGTCTTGACTCTCTGTGGTCCTGGTGACACTTGGGCAGGAATATAACCATTAACATCTCCTGTGACCCATCTCTGTGCTCCAAGGGTATGTCTCTCATATCCAAGGTGGACCACCTGACCATGATCTCTGCCCCTCCATGTGACTTAACTTCAACCAAAGACATGTGTGTCCCAGCCTCTAGGTGGTCAAAATGAACCCATCTACTGTATTCCAAAGGCCATTTCTGGTGTTGGAAGAATATGTCCTTTGGGAGAATGTAACATTTTAATTTTTATCATTGATTATTAAGATTGCTTTGCAAAATTCCACTTTGAACAGTCATGTGTATGGCCCCATACTAAAATGTAAAGCAAGAATTTTGTGCATAGTACTCATTTATAGTCCTATATACGAACAACAAACAGGAGGAACATTTTGAAAAATTAAAGCATTCCATCAATTGGAGCAAATGTACCATCTAGGAGGTGTTGATAATAGGGGAGACTATGTAGTTGTGTATTCAGAAAGTATATGGAAAATCTCGGTACCTATAGTTTTGTTTTGGTATGGCAAGGATGTCCTTGCTCACCATTCCAGTTCAACATAGTACTGGACTCTTTGCCAATGAAATAAGAAAGTAAAAAGAAATAAAAACTGTAACGATTAGAAATGAAGAAATAAAACTATATATATGCAGATGACAAGATTGTCTATGTAGAAAATCCTAAAGAATGGACCAAAAACTTCTATACATAATAAACAAGTATAGCAAATTCACTAAATAAAAGGTTAATATGAAAAAGAGTTGAGCCTGGCCGGCACTGCTCAATAGTTGAGCCTCAACCTATGAACCAAGAGGTCACAATTCAATTCCCGGACAGGGCACATGCCCAGGTTGCAGGCTCCCTTCCCGGTATGGGTTGTGCAGGAGGCAGCTGAACAATGATTCTCTCTCATCATGGATGTTTTTTTTTCTCTTCCTCCCTCTCCCTTCATCTCTGAAATCAATAAAAATATCTTTTAAAAAAATGTTAAAGTGTTGAATAGGGAATGCCTGTGGATTTCTTTAGACTGGTGAAACTATTGTGTATGATGTTGTAATGGTGAATACAAGACAGTAATAATTTGTCAAACTCTGTAAAACTTGACAACACAAAAGTAAACCTATGGTTTGTAAAATTTTACAAAAGAATATAAATGTATTACAACTGTATGAAATAACTTCATTGAAGAGGGACTGGGGGAATAAGATGCTGACCTAGGTACCTTTGTAAATGAATGGAATTTGTGAGACTAAAGACAAAAGGAACTGTAATTAAGACTTGATAAAGTAGTTTACCATGAATATATAGGGTAACAATTCTGAAACAACTTTTCTCCAGTACTCTGGCCTGTGAATTACAGATGTCTTGGCGATCTCAAATTCTAAATTCACCAACTTACAAAGATTGTCAGGCTCTGTTTGGGTTCTGTGCTTATTTAATTTGTCCTCTCAACAACCTTTATCTTATACTACATTTGGTTCAAGTCTGAAATTTACGATTCTTACATTGTGTCTGAATTTTAGTTGTTTAAGGAAAATGGGCAAATGTGTTATTCTATCATGTCTGAAAGTACATTGTCTGATGTATGTTTTGCAATAAATTCTCCTACTATATGGATAGCTTATTAAAATTTTAAATGATGTCTTTTGAACATAAACTTTTTAGTAATAATTATGGTACAATTTAATATATTGAGTTTTAATAATGGTTCATGTGTTTTATGTTTAAGAAAGCTTTGTGTATTCCACTGTGAAAAACAATAGTCTCTTATTTTTCTTCTAAGCGTTTTATAATTGTAGGTTTTACTTTTAAGCCTATGATCCATTTTGGGGTTAATTTTTGTTGTTGCCCCTATACCAGTGGTCAGCAAACTCATTAGTCAACAGAGCCAAATATCAACAGTACAACGATTGAAATTTCTTTTGAGAGTCAAATTTTTTAAACTTAAACTTCTTCTAATGCCACTTCTTCAAAATAGACTCGCCCAGGCTGTGGTATTTTGTGGAAGAGCCACACTCAAGGGGCCAAAGAGCCACATGTGGCTCGCGAGCCGCATTTTGTCGACCATGGCCCTATACCAACTAGCTCTCTATGAAGCAATTTCCAAAAGAATGAAAAAGGTATGTTTTGCCCTGTTGGGTGTGACTCTGTTGATTGAGAATTGTCCCATGCACCATGAGGTCGCCTGTTTGATTCCAGTAAAGGCACATACCAGGGTTGCAGGCTCCATTCCAGTAAGGGGCCTGCAGGAAACAGGCAATAGATGTTTCTCTCTCATCAATGTTTTTCTCACTCTCCCTCTCCCTTTCTTTCTCTCTAAAATCATTAAAAAGAAAACTTTTCTTTAAAAAAAATATGTTTTTATCATCTTTCTGAAGTTGTTTCTTAAATATCCAGTATATTTTATTAGCTTTTTTTTTTTTTAATCCAGTGTTCCTGTTTTTACTATTGGGTTAGAAATTATTTCCTTAATCCATGTTTACAAGTACTTGATATTTATAGGTAGATTTTATGTCCCCTGGTAGACTTTGCTCACTCTAGCTCATAAAATGTGAGGTACTTTAATCTCTTCTCATTTGTCAATTCACTTTCTTAATCTCTCATATTGCTTCTGCTGGGAGCTCCTGTTTTTAATTTATTTATGTATTCCTAGGATTAGAATGTCTATAACTGAATATATTTAAGCAGGTGAGTTCACATCAAATAAAGTGAAGGCAAATCATTATTTTCATGTTTGTATAACTTTACAAAAGTTGCACAAACAAAAACACTCTCCTATATTAATTTTTTCAACATTTGATTATTATGAAGCATTTATATAGCATACTATTTACATATCACATTTTAACTTTTTAACTTATATATATGTCTCATACTTTTGTCTATTTGTTTAACTTCTTGGTATTTTAAATCCTCAAATGCCCATTTCTGTACTTAAGTAATATGTCTAAATTCTAAAATATGATTGCTTCTAAAATGTATTAAATATTTGAATTCTGTCTCTGTTAGTACCAATAATATTGCCTTATTATCCCTGTATACCTAACTTTAAAGTCACAAATGTATAGAAAGATGTAGTAGCTACTCTAAAAATTATCAGTTGTAAAATTGTGAAGTTACAGAATGGTTACAAATAATGATGGGTAAATACCTTTTTTAAGATGGAAACCCCTTCTCTGATGAAAATCAATTTTTTAAAAAAAATCACCATATGAAAATCAGTTAATTTAAAATAGCTGAAAAAACCTTAAGTATGCCATCTTGGTATTGAGATTTTTTAACCTACACTTATTTTTGTTTGTTTTGTGAAACCAGAGTCATGTGCATCTTTTTAAAACATTAGTACATTAAAACATAGTCATGACAAATAGTAAATTGTAGTTAGGCTTAATATAAGAACCTGTTCCAGGCTTCCTTTATGTTATGATGATATAAATTAAAAATAATCCTGCCAATTGATATCAGTTCTATTTCATACATTCCATTAAGTATGAAAATCTGATCAATTTATTTCCCATATGTTGTTAAACAGAAAGTTAATGGATACTTATAGCCTTCACAATGTGTAAAACCAACTCAAGCTTTTACTAAAAAGAAAAAGTTCACTTTTGTTTACCAGTTATGCTCTTTATAATTACTAGCCAATACAGAAAAAGAAAATTGTAACGGAAAACACAAACTGTATTTTCTATGGAGTAAGTCTATAAAAATTAGATCTCAAAATCAAACAGCAACATAATTGAAGTGTCCAGAAAAATTTACAAGGAAAAAGCATTTTCCACTCACAACTCTGGGAAAGGTAAAAATAGAGAGTTTGATGAAGAATTAAAAAATAAAAAGAGAAAGCATCTCCATGTCACTTCATCTATCCAGCCTCAATATTAGAAAGTATATTCAAAGACACTTCAATGTTTCTATGAAGACATTCTGACTAACACCAGTTTCAATTTTCATTGCAACATGTCATATTTCAGTATTACACACACGAAGACACAGAAAAACCTTAAATATCAGAATATTGCCATACACTAGGACTGAGAGACAGCCTAACACTGGGCTGTAAGAATAAAAGGTAGATAGAACCAAAATGAGAGAAACATTGTCTGACCGTTCCTTCTGGAATCCTAAGGCTCTGCCTCATGAAACTGGCCGGAGGAAAGAAAATACCTCATACCTCCCCTTGTGGATGCACTTTCCTTGAGTCCTGCAGGAAAAACAACAACAAAGCAAGACAAAACCAAAAACCCACTCATTTCCAAAATCCCTAGAAAATGCGGATTTGTTGTTGTTTCGTTTTGTTTAAAAAAGGGGCACTAGAACATGAAGAGAATCAGGATTCTGGAGATGCTGGGGGTACCTATTTCAGAACTTCTCTGACCCTCCCAGAAATAAATCAACTTTCCCTAAGTCCTTAGAAATTTCCAGACCCTTGACATTTCCTGATGGTTTTATCTAATAACAAGTAATGCACCCTTTTACTATAATGTCAAGTTGTTAAAAGAGTGGCTGAGTACAACTCTGTGGAAATCAGGGGTAAACAATCAATTTCCCCAAAGGATAGCAACCGAGATTTACTTACAGAGAAAGATTAAATAGACTTGTTTCACAGTTCAAACACTCAAAAAGGCTTTTGCATTCTTCAGAGGGAGACTACTGTTTATTGCTATTTATAATGCAGTATCATTGTCCACTTTGTAATTCCCTTAGATATCACCATAATTATCAACAGTTAAGAAACGCATATTCACAGTATACAGAAAGTTACAAAATACATCGGGGATTTTATCTACTCTCAAGAAGTTTTATACTGCAAACTCAAATGGCAATAATCACGATAATAATCTTAGATAATTATCTGTAGTCTTCTCTCATTTTTTGGCTCAAGGAAAACATAATGATACCTCTCTGCATCTATTTTGCCATTCCCTATTGTCCATATGATGGTCTGCCGCGGATAGAATTAAAATCACATTTATTCTGTTCTCTGTATGGCTTGAAGTCATAATGTGACATTTTTCACACACACACACACAAAATTATTTTCCTCTATGTGCTGAAATCAAAGATGTGTCAGTACATAAAAAATAGTACAATAAGGCTATTTGCAAGATTTTTTAAAGGCATATTTTACATATTCTACTTTAACTGCTAATTTTAAAAATTTGAATATGTTTTTCCTGACATGAATGATTTAGTTAACTATTCCATTTTTGTGAATTCTTTTCCTTTCTTTCCTTCCTTTCTTATCTTTTCTTTTTCTACCATTCTCTATAATAATTTCTATCCCTTCAACCTCTCTTGTTTCTTTGCCATTTTTCTTTCTCTCCTTCCCATTGTCTTCCTTCTTTCTTTCCTTTTTATTTTTTCTCTTTATTTGCAAGTATAAAGAAAAAATATCCATTGTTACTCTCTTCAGAAATATTGAGCTCAGAAATTTTATTTTCTCCTTTAATCTGATTGATCATGTGTGGGTATGTTTGTGGGTGTACATGTGTGCAAGTGTATGTATGCAATTATTGTAATTTTTTATTAAATTTTAAAATTAGAAAGTGAAGTCTTCTAAATTAGTTATTCTTTTTCAAGTTTATTTTGGCTATTCTAATTCTATTGCATTTCATATGCATTTTAGGATCAGCATGTCAATTTCCACAAAGAAGTTACTTGGGGTTATGATGGGTTGGTTTTGTGTGTGTTTTTTTAATCTGTAGATAAGACAGGGTGTATTGTTATCTTAAAAATGTCTTCCAATCCATGAACATAGGAAATATATTTATTTGTCTTCTTTAATTTGTTTCTACAATGTTTCATAGTTTTCCACAAAAATTTTGGACTTATTTTAATAAATCTACTTTTATGTATTTTTGATGGTGTAGGAATTTAAATGAAATTGCTTACCTAATTTAATTTCATGTTTGCTCATATCTGCTATGTAGAAACCATTGATGTATTTTGCATTGATCTTGTGTCCAGAAAAGTTGCTGAACTCATTTTTCAGTTCCCATATTTCTTGGTGGATTTCTTAAGATTTTACATAGAAGATCATATCATATGTAAATATACGCTTACTTTTTTCCTTTCCAATCTAAATGTCTTTTATTTTATTTTGTTGATTAACTGCCCAGGATAAAATATCCAGTACAATGTTGAACAGAAGTGGGGAGAGTAGACATCCTTTTCTCGTTCTGATCATAGTGGCAAACCATTAATTCTTTCATTATTTAGTATGATGTTATCCATAAGGTTTTCATTTTTATCATCTTGGAAATATTCGCTTCTGTTCCTAGTTTATCGCATGTTTTTTATGGAAGGGAGTTGGACTTTGTCAAATGCATATCTTGCATCAATTGAGATAACCATGTGTTTTCTGCCCTTTATCTTATTGATATAGGTTATTACATTGATTTTTATATGTTGAAATTACCTTGCATTCCTTTGATAAATCCCACTTGGTTATGGTACATAATCCCTTTCATATGTTTTAGGACTCGACATGCAGCAATTTGTTGAAAAATTTGTCTATATTGGTCTGCAGTTTTGTTTTGTTGTGATGTCCTTGTCTAGTTTTGGTATCAAAGAAATGCAAGCTATCCTCATAAAATACGTTAGGAAGTACACCGTCCTCTTCTATATTTTGAAAGATAAGGGTTATTCCTCTCTAAGCCTTTGCTGGAATCATATTCACCAGTGAAGACATCTGGTGATGGTTTGTCTTTTATTACTTTTATTGCTAACACATTTCTTCATGTGTTATGGATCTATTCAGAATTTTTATTTCTTCTTCAGTCTGTTTTGGTTGCTTGTGTTATCTAGGATTTTGTCCATTTCATGTAGGTTATCTAATTTGTTGTCATATAATCTTTCATAGCACTGTATTCTCTTAAATTCTCTATTAATTTCAGTAAAAAACTTTCCATCTTTGATTCTGGTTTTTGTTGAATCTTCAGTCAGCCAAGAGGTTTACCACTGTGCTTTAGCCTTCACTTCCTGCTGGTGCAATATCAGTCAGAAGTGAGAGCTTAGGGAATTCTTAGGTCTTTCCTGAGCATGTGCAGAGTCCAATGCTTATATGCGCTTATTTATTTATTTATTTATTTATTTATTTATTTATTTATTTTAAATTTATTTTTATTGATTTCAGAGAGGAAGGGAGAGGGAGAGAGAGGGAGATAGAAACATCAATGATGAGAGAGAATATTTGATTGGCTTCCTCTTGCACAATCCCTCACTGGGGACCGAGCTCGCAACCCGGGCATGTGCCCTTGACTAGAATCAAACCCGGGACCCTTCAGGCTGCAGTCCAATGCTCTATCCACTGAGCCAAACCAGCTAGGGTTATTTATTTATTTTTTAAAATATATTTTTATTGATTTCAGAGAAGAAGGGAGAGGGAGAGAGAGAAACATCAATGATGACAGAGAGAATCATTAATCGGCTGCCTCCTGCATGCCTCACACTGGGGATGGAGCCCACAACCTGGGCATGTACCCTGACCAGGAATTGAATTGTGACCTCCTGGTTCATAGGTTGATGCTCAACCCCTGAGCCATGCTGGCTGGGCTATGTGTGCTCTTTTAGGTTCTCAAAATACATGGGAGATTTCCAAAGCCCTTAGGGACATCTGACCACTCAGTTTTTCCTTGTACGTTCTTTGGTTAGTCAATCGTTTGCTCCAACTGTTATCTATCAGGCACTCACAATGTTAAAATACTTGATCAATTACCTCTGACTTCTAGAGAAATGTGTTTAGCACTGGATGAATTGGGGTGAGATCAGATAAAGATGTGACTTTCTAGAGAGTCTACCAGGAAACTACTCCACAGTTCAAATGACTATGTTTTCTGGAATGAGGCTTTGAAAAACAAGCTCTATTCTGCTCCCACCTATACCAAGAAAGCAGGCTATTATTTTTTGAGGCTACCGCTGTACTAGGAAGTCTGATATGGGACAAGGGTAAGTTAAAATGTCACAAAGCTCTGTGTTCTTATAAGGATTAAGTCATTTTTCTTGACTAAATGCATCCTAGGTTGCTGCAAGCCTTATGTTGAATTCCAGAATTCTGAAAGTATTGCTTTTGACCATTTTGGCCAGTTTTCTATAGCTTTTACGTAGTGGCAAACTCAGTGGTCCTTAATGTCACTGCCATTTTCATTTAACATACGTATTTAAAGCTATGCTATTAAGCATACATATATTTAGCATTGTGACAATTTTCAATTGGGTTTACTCTTTTATTTATATGATTTATCTTTTTATCTCTAGCTTCCTTCTTTAATATGTATTTTGTCTTATATCCTCACTAGTGGCCCAGTGCACAAAATTCGTGCACGGGGGCGGGGGGGGGGGTGGGAGGGGGCGGGGTGTTCCTCAGCCTGGCCTGCACCCTCTCCAATCTGGGACCCCTTGAAGGATGTCCTACTGCCAGTTTACAGGGATCGGGCCTAAACCGGCAGTTGGACATCCCTCTCGCAATCCGGAACTGCTGGCTCCTAACCGCTACCTGCCTGCCTGCCTGATTGCCCCTAACCACTCTGCCTGCTGGCCTGCTCGCCCCCAACTGCCCCCCCCTGCTGTCCTGATCACCTCAACTGACCCCCACTGATGGCCTGCTTTGGCCACAACTGGCTGCCCTGCTGGTCTGCTTACCCCCAACAGCCCCGCCCCCCACCAGCCTGATCACCCATAACTGCCCTCCCTTTTGGCCTCTAACTGCCTCTACCTTGGCCCCACCACCATGGCTTTTTCCAGAAGAATGTCCAGAAGGTCTCCAGGAAGGTCTTCTAGTCTGATTAGCATATTACCCTTTTATTATTATAGATAGAGGCCTGGTGCATGGGTGGGGGCCGGCTGGTTTGCCCTGAAGGGTGTTCTGGATCAGGGTGGGGGTCCCGCTGGGGTTCCTGGCCAGCCTGAGTGAGGGGCTGATGGCTGTTTGCAGGCTGGCCACAGCCCCTTCAGGGTGGGGGTCCCCACTGGGGTTTCTGGCCAGCATGGGTGAGGGGCTGATGGCTGTTTGCAGCCTGGCCAAGCCCCCCAGCAAGGACCCTTACCCCATGGGGATGTGGCCAGCTTGGGCGAGGGATGATGGCTGTTTGCAGGCTGGCCACAGCCCCTTCAGGGTGGGGGTCCCACTGGGGTGCCTGGCCAGCCTGGGTGAAGGGCTGATGGATGTTTGCAGGCTGGCCACGGCCCCTGGTGACCCAAGCTCCCAGTCCCTCCTTTTTTGCTTTTTTTTTTTTTTTTTTTTTCCAGCATCTGTTGAGCAAAGGCCAGGGCCTGGTGGAAGCAGGTATCTGGGATTTATTTATCTTCTATAATTGAAACTTTGTAGCCTTGAGCGGAGGCCAGGGCCAGCCAGGGCGGGTGGGAAGCTTGGCTTCCTCCATTGCCGGGGGCAACCCAAGCCTCCTGCTCGCTCCAGCTCTGTGGCCACCGCCATCTTGGTTGGGTTAATTTGCATACTCACTCTGATTGGCTGGTGGGTGTAGTGGAGTGATGGTCAATTTGCATGTTTCTCTTTTATTAGATAGGATAGCACACTGGTTTTTTTTTATTATTTTTTATATATCATTCCATTTTTCTGCTTTATTTTAAGTGAGATCATATTATCTTGGGCTTTGGAAGAACCAGGAGCTTTTTCAAAATAGCCAGTCAAATTCCCAGGTTTTCACAGGTCCACCCCCTAGCCAATTGATCTCGTTTCCAGGTTAGACTGACAAGCCTCTGTAGTCAAGAACCTCCCTTGCACCATTGTGACTTCACTTGTGCATGTGCTTACCTCCTCCTGCTCCCCCCAAAAATCCAGTACAGGATGGAGAAGGGAGGAGTGTTCATCCTTGGTGGAGCAATGTTGTGACCCCCTGGAGTGTGTCATTTCCTGGTTGAAACAAATAGGGTCATGCTTCACAGATGACCGTGCTTAACGATGTCTGATTCTCTTTATTAAAAACTAGTTAACGACCTATGCTCACACTAGCTGCCATTTCTCTTCAGTTAAGTTTCCATCCATGGTAAGTAAACTTCCTTGCACTTCAGTTTACAACATTCAGAACTTCTTCTCTTGTTCAACAAGCCACATTCCAAACCTTATGAAACAGCACTTAATTTAATTAGGGAAGTGGGGAGAGGGCAGTCAAGAGAGACTAAAAAATACAAGGTTTGTATCCCAATTTTCTGAGAAGTTCATATTCCTAAAAAATAAGTCTCACAACAAATCCGTAGGGTAGGCAATTAATTTAATCCTTTTTTACACATGTGTAAGAGATCTTCTTCAAGGTCATACACCTAAAAGTGGTATAGGCATAATTCAGATTTAATATGATTTTCTCAAGTGCCCACAGTCATATATAATCACAGGCTCAATATTAAATTATTATTCTTTAATTAAACCAAAAGAATGCTTCTTCAATCAATTAGTATTATACTGCTATGCAGGGAGTCTGCCCTTAGAATGGTTTGTTTTATCCCATTTGGAAAGATTTAGTAACTTTTTAATAAAATGTTGCTCTGTGGAATTAGAATATAAAATATATGGAAAATTAATTGGATTTAATTTGACATTGGTTAGATGCAAGTTACAGCAACAATGATAAGGAAATCTATTAAGTTATCTAGGCAAAGTACAAACCTAAATAGTTCTTGACACCCAATACATTTTCGCCTAATAAAGATTATTTTCTTAAGGAAGTGGATGTAATAAATATTTGATGCTGAGTCAATTTTCCTGTACATTTCATAGTCATAACCAGCTTCTCCAATACTTTGCCCCATAGATGAAGCACACATTTCACTCCCTCCAAAGCTCAATTATTATCCAATAGCCTCTGAATGCAATCACCCTGTGATGTATATGAGACAGCAGATAATTAAAAGTCATTTCTCAGTATTCTGGACATCCTTTCTTTTTGTGCCTCTTTAAATAGACATAGTCCACCTCTGCAATTCTCACTATAAGTAATATTCACAGCTTAGGCAACATGATACAAGATTATGATTTCACTTTTACTGTTAAACCAAATATTATATATTTAAGATGCCAATTAAGTTCAAGTCTCTTGTTCTAAATAACTAGAATAGAGTAAAATTTAAAAAAAGGTTTTTTTAAATACTAGTATATATTTTTACTGATTTCAGAGAGGAAGGGAGGAGAGAGAGATATAAATATCAATGATGAGAGAGAATTGTTGAGCAGCTGCCCCCTGCATGAGGGCATGTACCCTGGCGGGGAATCAAACTGTGACCTCCTAGTTCAGAGGTTGATGCTGGTTTGGCAAAACAACAGTTTTTGTAATGCTTTTGGTTTATGCAAACACATTAATGTTCGGATTAGTCATAATTAAATGAAGGATTATGACTAGAACTTTGAGCACATTCCAATGGCCAATTTTGCAAATAAGGACATCAGTAATTATCACAATGATTACAGAGACAAATAATTATAAAAATGCTCCTTCATGCCTCTATTTTCTTTTCCATAATTTAATTTGTTCTGTTTCTTCATCTTTTAGAGAAGTTTAAAGATTTATTTTCACATAAGACAATACTATTACTCAAATTTCAGATTTACTCTTTAATTGTGTGTGTGTGGGGGGGGGGGGTGGGGGGGTGTGTGTGTGTGCACACGCCGGAATCACCTAACAGTTACAGAAGATAAAACAAATGAAAGATAGGCACCTTGACCTCAGTAGCTTTATCTTCCTTGGTTTTCAAATTGGTGACAATCGATTTAAATGATTTTGTTTCATAATTATCCATTTAAATGGGAAGTGTAACCTTAATTTGAGTTTACTTATTGAAAAGCTATATCACTGGGAAGATAAAGTTAGGTGATCTAAGAAGTTAAATTTATCTTTCAATAAGCTAAATTGGATTTCCTTCTTTTTAAAGAGACTGTATTATTAAAAGAGGCTATTCCTGCTTACTGTGAATTCTTGTATTTTGCCATGTTCTAAGTACCAGATAAGCTTTACCAATTATATCCTTCTGTTCAGCACTTAAAGTACAATGGAAAAAAAAAAAAAAGTACAATGGGTCAGCTCTAAAATAGACCAACTAGCAGCTATACAAAATCTGATTGAAGTTTGATCTTTATCTTCAAATGGAATAGATATGTTCACTAATTAAACTTTTTTATAGTATGTTACCTTCTTTCTGAAACATTTTTGAAATTGTCTTACCTAAATTGCCATTTCTCTTCACGAGTATAGACTTTAAGATGCAAATTAAATCCAAGTCTCTTATTCTAAGTAAATAGAATACAGGGAATTGAAAAACACACACACACACACACACAAAAGTTTTAAAAATATATCTTTTTTTACTGATTTCGGAGAGAAAAGGAGAGGGAGAAAGAGACTCCCTGATTTTGATGGCCTAAATTGAAGAAAGGAGACCTATCATTCTTCTGTCTTTTATTACCCAAAGGAGCTAAATTATTATTTTTTTCCTGAGAAAAACAATGTTGCTCTATAACACACTGGGTACAACCGAGCTATCTGAAATCCAATTGAACTCATTTGAATGTCTATATTTGAGTTTTCTAAATCCTTGAGTCTCAGTTTTTTCATTCATAAATGGTAATAAAATAGTAATCAAAGTATAATGTATATACCTGAAAATTATACTGTTATTAACTACTGTTACCCCCAATAAATTTAATAATAAAATATAATTACTTCAAGGAATATAGTTTTACAGTGAATGTAATATTTGAGTTCATTGTTGGATATTTTGTTTTCAATACATATTAACAAATTATGTTATTTTATTATACTGATACCAATTTTAATTGACTAGAGCGATTTCATTAAAAATAGTTTAAAATTCTGATTATTGATTGGTATCCTGGAATGGATTAATATCAGACAAGCATAATGGAGAACTGAGAGCCAGCATTTGAGTCCTAGAACACTCTTACCTCCACAAAAGGAGTTGTTGATTGGTAACTGCCCCTTACCTGAGGAATGGAAGAACAAAGCTAACCATTAGTTCGGATTGCATCAGAAAGGAATAGGTAGAACACATGGAATTGCAGTCACCAAGAACTGAGATTTCCATTCTAATCCTCTCCACAGCAGTTCAATGCAAATTTAGCTCTGCCTTTTAACCAATTAAGAGGGAGTAAACCTGTCATTGGCTATAGCATCAATCCAATAACCCTGTCTTCAGATAACTGAAAATATTTTCTGCATTAAGAAGCAAAATCATTTACATAATCAAGAGCTGTTGCTAAAATTATATAAATCCCTTTTCATTGCCTATTTTATAACTATAGAGGCAAAAATGGTAATGTACAACATGGGCAGCATCCTGAGCCAACAGCCATTCAGGACAGTAAGGTTCCAAGTAATTTAGTACTTAATTTATTCTAAATACTCATAAATTCACTACATGTCAAGTATTATGCTTGATTCTGGGGAAAATGAGATAAAGTAGAAGACAAGGTCATTATTTAGTGAAACTTAGCCTCTGGTAAAGGGAGATAGAAAATAAATAAGAATATAATGACATTGATCAGTAGTACTAAACTACATAGTAAAGATATGTAAATTGAGATAAAGAATAGATATAGCATCACTACATTTCCAAGAAAAGCCTTATCCTGGTGATAGTCAATACAATACTCGAATGGCAAGAAATGAAGTCAACCAATAAAGTATTGTTAATGTCAGGCTTTTATGAATGTCATATGAAGTTTGGATATCATTCTAAACTTAATGAGACTCCACTGAGGTTTAAACAAAGCATCTTCTGGACCTGAGTATCCACAGGAAAATCATTCTGGTCAAATACAGAAAATTAATGAATTGGTGCATAGAGACTAAATTGAAAGGGGGTGAATTTTTGTAATTGCTTGGATGGATCTGGAGACCATTATGCTAAGTGAAATAAGCCAGACAGAGAAAGACAAATACCTTATGATCTCACTTATGTGAGAAATCTAATGAACATAAATAAACTGACAAACAAAATAGGAACAGAGACATGGGTACATGGAACAGACTGCCAGCTGCCAGAGGAGAAGGGGTTGGGGAGGGAGCGCTATATGGATGAAGGTGAAAACAGACAAGAGTGTGGTGATAGCTGAAGGGAAAGGGAGGTGAGGGTAGGTGGGGGTGGGCAAAGGGGAGATATTTTCTTATAATGAATTGTGCCCTTTCAATCTATAGATTCAAGTCTATTTTAAGAATATTTTAATGTCTTACATATTTATATCTACTATTTTATTTCCATTTGCACTGTTCTCTGCTTCTTGAATACCAATTATATAAGGTGTCCCCAAAAATGTATACACACATTTTGAATCATTATAAAGGCAGTGTTTATTAAAATACATCTCATTTTCAAAACTGAGCCATCAGCTGTTAAAGTGTGTGTACATTTATTTTGGGACACCCTGTATATATCTTGATTCTACGTTGTATCTGTAATAATTATCTTCCCTCCTTCCTTTTGCATATATTTTTGTTGTTGTTTTGCTTTCTATTTTGCAGTGAGGCTTTCGCCTTATGGATTGCTCAGGCCAGGGAATAGGAGCGGAAGTAATGTGTGCTACATCCAAGAGGGAGTATGAAGCATATCCCCTAAGAGGCCATGTGCAGTGACAAACTTTGTTTCTCCCAATGAACAATAGTTTAGATGATGAATAACCCACCCTCTGGGTCCCTGAGTAAGAATGAAATTGACCAGAACCCTATGCCAAGTTAAGTTGAATATATAGTATGAACAAGAAATAAACCGTTGTTCTTTTATAGCAGCGGGATTTGGAAATTGTTTCTTATGCAGTATACCCTATCTTTTCCTGACTGAGGATAAAGAACAATTTGTTTTTCTCACTTATCAGTCATACAATGTCTTCAATTTTATTTTGTTTGTAACTTCATCCTCTCAGTTATGTTTCCCTTTTTCTAGTAAGTAAAGTTTAGACTGTCTGGATCTATGTTCCATGTATTTAAACTTTTTTCTCAAACCTTCCCTTTTTGCATTTTTTTTCGGTCTTTTAATATATTTTTTAATGTTCCACTTCACTAATTTGCTTTTTTTGGTTAACTTAGTATCATAAAATGTCTTCAATTCAAGAATTCTAAGTAATGTTTCCCCATTGGGTTCAATATTCTTTGGAATCATATTTAAGATACAAATTACATTTTTTCCTACAACATATTAATTTTCTTATATTTAAATTTGATTCACTGAATGATTATATATTAGTTTCTTTTGTTCTCGGTATTGTTTTCTTTCTAATTATTTCCCTATCTTTTGCAATGGATAATTCTTGTTCACTAGTGTTTAAAGTGTTTATTTCTGTAGAGTGTATGAAAGGGGTAGGACTATGTTTAAGTTATTATTTCCCTAAAGCATTTCCCTCATTCTTCAGTGCTACCATTGACTGGCCAAACCCACCTATACTAAAGCTTTCCACGTAATAACTTTAGCAAATGCCAGAGGGTTCAATACTACTTCTATTAACTCTGGTTTATATATCCCTTGAAATATTCCTACCGCATCAACCATATATTTTTGCTATTGATTTGAACTCTGGTTTCCCTAGTTGTGTTTCTCTCTAGAATCTGAAACTGAAATCTTCTTTTTTTACTGACAGAAACTTCCGAAGACTTTTGACACATTGATGGCAATCTTTCTTGTTTTTATGTGTTATTGTAGCTTTAGTCTGAGCTCTTATTTTGTTGCTTAAACTTTTTATGGGACATGGGAGCTTACAGGATTGGTAATCTTGATTTTGTCTGGAGTTTTTGTCTGGTGTCTTAGATTTGCTTCTCTAAAGCTTAGTACAATTTCTTTAGAAAAGGTGACTGTATTTTCCAATCTGTTGTGGTAATTTTATACCTGCCTATTGTTTCAATGGCTTACTGCCAGCTTCAGGTAACCTGTGAATTTCATTAGCATGTTTTCCATGCACCCAAATGAATCACAGATACAGATACTCAACAGGATAATATTAAGAACCAAGTCCTATCCCTCTGTTCATTTCAAGTTGACATTGAGTCATTAATCAACATTCTCTTGGTATTCTCATAGAAAAGTTATTAAGCATACCTAACTATGTTATCAGGAAGTTCCAAATGTTCCACCCATTTCTCAATAACACACAAAAAAAGGATTTGACAATAGCCCTGCTAAAATTCTTTTACTCTGTATCTTTAGCAAGTCATATCTGGCCTCTCTGCCTCCACTGCTCACATGACTGTTCTCTGTACAAGATCCAAAAGAATCTTTCAAATTTGATTAGCATACAGCCCCGATCCCAAGGCATCAACGTATTTATTAGTCCCTACATGATCTGAGCTCTAGTTACCTCCTACCAGTCTTGGAAAACACTATCTTTCTTCAAAAATTTTTCAATTGCTGATTTTCTTACATACAATGCTTTCCCCTTACATAGGGACATGGCTCTCACCTAGTAGATGACTTCCTTAATTATTCTGTTTCAAAGAATGTGCCCCTTCCTTCACTTTTTATCTCCTTATACTGTTTTAAGGTTTTTCACAGTACTTGTCACTACTTGACATTACATATCATATATCGCGTATAGATAGATGATAGATTTAGATGTAGGTATAGGCATTGATATAGATGTAGGTATAGGCGTTGATATTGACATAGATATAAATATATACTTATATTAAGCAATTATGTTTCTACCCTTTTTCTTTTCTCATTAATAGGGCAGAGCCATCATTGTTTTATTCACAAGCCTACCCTTGTCCTTTTAATGAGTACCTGGCACTCAATAGCTATTTGCTGAATAAAAGTCTAAATTATGAAATGAAGGAATCAACCCTCCTCATCTATTTGTCTATCAAAAAATAAATTTAATTAAATGGCATGATTTTTTTGCATTCTCATTTATATATGGAATCTTAAAAAACAACAACTCACAGATAGAGAGTAGAAAAGTGCTTAACAGAAGCTAGGTGTCGAAAATATAGGGAAATGCTGGTTGAACTGGTACCAACTTCCAGTTATAAGATGAATGAGTTCTGGAGGTAATGTACAGCATGGTAACTATAGTCAATATCATTGTGTTATATACCTTAATATAAGAAAGTAGATCTTAAGCATTTTCACCACAAGCACACAAATAAAAGTAAACTATGTGAGGTCAAGGATGTATTCATTTTACTGTGGTAATCATTTCAAACATATACGTATATCAAATCACTATGTTCTATACTTTAAGTTAATATAATGTTATTTATTAATTATATCTCACTAAAGCTGGAGAAAAATAAATTTAAAAAATTTAAAAGTTAAATAAAATATTTCCTCTGACTCCAAGAGAATAAACTGTAAGTCAAAACAGGAAGACAGACCAGCCAGTGTGGTTCAGTGGTTGAGAGTCAACCTATGAACCAGGAGGTCAGGGCACATACCCGGGTTGCAGGCTCCATCGCCAATGGGGGCTGTGCAGAGGCAGCCCATTGATCAATGATTCTCTCTCATCATTTATGTTTCTATCTCTCTCTCTCCCTCTCCCTTCCTCTCTGAAATCAATAAAAATATATTTTTTAAAAAAGAAAGACATGAAAATTCCCAGATACACTGAAATTAAATGATCCACTTCTAAATAACCGATGAGTAAAAGAGTCACAAGAGGAAAATTTAAAAGTATTTGAGTTTATTTTAATAATGTTAAATAAGAAAATACTTTCATTTGAAAAATAAAATAATAAATTGTTAAATTTTGGTTCATCAAACAATACATTTTAAACAGTAAAAAGGCAGTATATAAAGTAGGAGAATTTTGGACAGGAATTTCAAAACAGAATTTGAGGCAAGTTCCTAAAAACATGTGAAAATTTTCTCAACCAAAGTAGTCATCAGATAAATCAAGCCAGAATAACACTATTCATCCAACAATACAAGTAAACCTAAAAACAAATAAAAATAATAAAACACCAAGTGGAAACAAGCCTGTAGAGCTACTGGAATACTCCAACATTGCTCATGAAAATATAAATATTATACAACCGCTTAGTAAAATTGATTGACAATATCTATGAAAGCTTAGAAAAGCACAGCCTATATATCCAGCCATTTTGGTATTGTATACATAGGCAGGAAAAGACATGTGCAACAATGATCATCACAGCGCCGTTCAGAGTAGCCCAAACTTGAAACAAACTTCCCCACTTTAATTAATGGGGTGCATTTGACATTTGGATGAGAGTGTCTTTCTTATTGTAGTATAATTATCATCCTCTGGTCCACCAAAAATAGCAGTACTGTTCCCTAGTCATTTTGACAACCAACGTGTTCCCAAATATTTTCAAACGGCCTCTAGTAGAGAAGTAAAAATGCTGTCGTGAATTACATTACCTGAAGGCCAAAGAATGGATGATACTGCAGAATAATAGATACAGAAATAGGACATTGCAGGAGGACAAGAAAATAGTTTCAGGGATTTATATTCTTTTTCATGTGCAGAAATGCAGCCTTTCTCTAAAGGATTGTGAGGAGTTTCGGGAAGGAAGACTTAACATAGTACATTTAAATTACTTTAGAAAGTGAAAATTTTCACCTTTCTTTGTGGAGTTGGGATCTCATTATATAGTTACACAACCATGAAGTGAAAAGCTTCTACTTAGACTTTCAGTGCCAAGGAAATAATCCTGGTAGGAGTGAAACAACGTGTCTCAAACCTTCTGGCCCTTTAGAGAGAGGCAGCAGCCCACTGCACCTGCCATGCTTGGCGGGGTTGGAGTGAAAAGGTTGTACCAGAGGGTAAAAGAAGTAAGATCCAAGATGCTCCAGGAGGATCATACAGGATAAAGCAAAAAAGGTGGAAACAGCTCTTCCCCACCATAAGTCTTATATGAGGAACTCGCACCCAAGTAGGTATCAGCAAGAAAATATTTGTGGGGTTCCTTAAGAGGGGGGCAATAAATAGCAGACTCTTGTCCACCTTAGTCTGAATAACAAAGAGTAAAGGTAGAGGCTACTCTATTATCCTTCTTATTACTGAAGACTAATGTGTGGGGTTTAGCTTAGTTTAGCACAAAATAGGACTCCCACCTAGATCCCCAAATGAGGCAAATTTACCCAAACAGTCATTGCCATCTTGGACCTGAAAAGCCCCATGTGCAGGAGCAGAGAAGTATTACGCTCTCTGTGGGCTGGTTAGCTTCCAAGAGAGATGGTAGAAACTGAGTTCAGTATGTCCAGTTATTTATTTCTTTTTTTCAAATTTATCAATAGGGCAATGTAACATACATCCCTGGGGGCGAGTTAGTAAAAGTGGTAAGAGGTCAGGCCTCTATTTAAAGGGAGAAAATATTAGGCATGAGGAGAAAGTTTCCTTTATCCTGTTCTAGTTTTTCCCCTTGACATATTGGGCTTAGCACTGGAACCATGGTTAAAGAACTTTGTGGTATTCCTCTGGCTCAAGTGATTAGCAGTTTATCTGAGTAGTTCTACGCATTTCTTGAGTCCATTTCTCCAAACATCTGTAAATTAAAACAATACAATCATTAAACTAACTCCAAGATCACTCTATGCTGTCAGCTAAAAAAAATCATTTCTTCTTCTATTTTCATACCAAATTAAGTGCAGCCAGATTATTTGATATTTTATATCAATTAGAACAAACTCAACAAACACAAATAACATAAAAATACTTAAGTAATAAGACATACAAATATACTTCAAAAATAAGTGCATACCAAAAATAGAAATGTCTTCCAATTTAACACAAAGTTTCTAATACATTTTAGGGAAAAATTCAAATTCAAAGGTTAGACCTCCTTATAATGATGTTAAAAATTCAATGAATTAAAGTTCAAAATGAAACCCTCTTCTATTGTGGATTACTAATTAAATTCTAAAGTATTAATTCAAATCCTAACCATTTTCCCAATTCTCTTAATCTGTTAATGTTTTTGTTGAAGGGATTCCTGATGTGTGCTAGGAGCCAGAACTTACATCTCTGGAATTGTATGTTTCCTGCTGAGTCCCAGAAGTTGCATTAGTTTTTCTCAAGTGTCATAAGTACTACATTTATTCATTAACCAAATATTTATTGTCTCCTGTGTGACAGGAACTTTTCTAAATTCTTAGGACACATTAGTGAATAAAACATGCATTTTTTTTAGAGAAGATCACATCAGCTAAACAATTAATAATACATTAAATAAGTTATATAGCCCTAACCGGTTTGGCTCAGTGGATAGAGCATCGGCTTGCAGACTGAAAGGTCCCAGGTTCAATTCTGGTCAAGAGCATGTACCTTGGTTGCGGGCACATCCCCAGTAGGAGGTGTGCAGGAGGCAGCTGATCAATGTTTTTCTCTCATCGATGTTTCTAACTCTCTATCCCTCTCCCTTCCACTCTGTAAAAAAATCAATAAAATGTATTTTTAAAAAAAGTTATATAAACTTCTTGAATGCGCTATTGGAAAAGGGTAAAGAGAATAGGATTTGGGGGCTAGGAGCTACAGATGATAGATAGTTTTAAACAGAATGGCTGGAATAGGCCTCATTCAAAAGGCACCATTTACACATGATTTGGGGTGGGTGACTTGGGAGAGTGGGCCATGTTGGCATTGGCCATGAGAGGAATAAAAAGCCAGAGTTGCTCCAAGACTCAGAGAGTAATTTGACATCTGGGAACAGCTGAGGTTCTTCCAGTCACTGTCCCTGAAGTCTCTCACTGATATGGGCACAATTCCTTCAGAGCTTCAGAAGTTACCGTCATTCGAAGCCACACACATCTAATAAATGTAGTTTACTTTTACTTCCCTGAATTGTATAATTCTAGCTAGGAGGTATGTTTTATTCAGCTGAACCTCGAATCCAGAAATAGTCTTTATCTGTCATGAATGCCTTTGCTGTGTCTTCTCTTAGCTTGGGCATACTCCCCTAGGGTACAGGTAAATATGCCATCAATCTACCTACAACGGCTATATTCTAATATTCAGCTCTCCCTCTGTCAAATATATCTAGAGTTTTTAACCTCTAAGTATGTCTGTAATAATTTCAATGGGTAATTTTCCAATTGCTCTTATTATCAATTCCAAAACCATAGCTTTCAGAAGTATCTCTCAGTGGTTTCCTGAGTACTGATTCCCTGTTAGGAGTAATTTTTATCTACTCTGGGCTCTTTTCGTTTTCCCTTTTAAATTTCTTTGGTTGTCAGTCACTTTTTCTCAATTGCATTTAAAATACTTCTTTCGTTTAATGGCCTTGTTAAGAGCAGTTATATACCAGTACTTATCAGGGTAGCCTGCTCTTCAAGATCTCATTTTCCTCTTAGATATATCTAATCTGTCCTCTAAGATCTCAACCTTTTTCTTAAAAATATCTCTTTCTCCAATTTAATCATCCTCACTTGTTTCATTTTGTTTTTATTTCTGTACTGTTTCTATCCTGATCATTAAACTGAAGCACTCTTCTCAAATCAATCCAGTTTCTTCTTGATTTTTAAGCAAATCTGACTCGAAGAGTCAAAGGACTCCAGACCCAGATCATTAATGCTGCTTTATGAGTTTGCAATAATTTCTTTAAGTTGTTTCTCTGCTTCATGTCATAAAAGTCACATTTTATTTTAATATACAGGCTATCACTCATATTTCTTTTATAACCAAACATTTTTAATGGGTAAAACCACAAGTTGAGTCACAGAATATTAAGCTCTGGTCAGAGCTTATGTAATTAAAAAATCCAGTGCCAATTTGGTCTCAAAGAATGGAGAGGGATGCCTAAGAGTCTGTGGATAAGCCATATGAATCCCAAGTTATCTAGCTACTTCATGGTTCCCTCCTTTAGCCTGAATGGAGAATTGAATTTGAACCAGCCTATCTAAAGCTGCCTAAGTATGCCTGGTGTGAAGAAGTAGGAATTAGGGCCTCATTAATACTCTGTAGCAATATGAAGCCCTGCTTGAAGGCTTATCTTAGTTTTATACACTATGTTAAAGAGAATATTTCGGAAGCCAAAGAAGATGTGGTTTCATCCCATGTCCCACAATTACTGACAGGATGATTTTCAACAATTTGCCATGGCTATGTCTGAGGTGTTCCTTATCTGCAAACTGAAGATACTTGGGATTGTTAATACAAAATAAAACTGAATACATACAAAGTACATTGAACAGTGTCTTGCATAGGAGAACTAAATAAATGGTCAGTTATTTAATGATATAAAAATATACATCTATTAAAAAACATAAAATATTTTTTAGAAATAAGTTACAATATAAAAAAGTGAACTTCACAGGGTTAGAGGATGCACCCCTGTGGAAGGAAAGGTGAAGGATTCCAGTCATCCAAGGACTACATGTGATTAACGGTGCTAAAGAAAAGGGAATCCAGACCCTACATGGATCAATGACTGATTGGGAAATATTATTCTATTTCTCATATGTTACGACTTCCCTTCCAACAAATCCTAATCAAATGTTCTAAACACAGCAATGAAAAAGAGAACGACTTAGGAATTTGGGATGATGGAGTTTCAGAGATGCCATTTCCCATCACATTCTTAAGCAGAGGGAAATATTTTAGGAATTTTGAGTTTCCCATAGTTAATTCAAAGAACTACGGCCTTAGAGGAAGAGTATTTTGCATGCATTGCTTCTTAACACTTGATTTTTTTTTCCACCAGAGAGGAACAGTTTATCACTCTCCAGTGCTTCCTGTCACACAGCCTTCAATTGGGCGGGTCTCCTCAATGTCTTCTACCTTCTCGTTTGATTGATTGTGATTTTGAAGTAACTGATTCTATATTAGTCTCACAAAGTGTTTTAGTTTTATTTTGAACCAGCTTTATATTTCTTGATTTTCTAAGTCCATTTCAGTAGGAGAGCCAATGTCAGAAAAACGTTATACAAACTCAAGCCTAATACACTCACTATGTGTCATTTTCTGTTAGCCAAACTAGCTCTTATGTTCTATATATGACAATTATCATACTCTGGACTGTATAATTTTTATATGATCCCCCCATTGTTCCTTATACTAGTAATCCATGCCCGAGATTTCAAATAAATTTTTCTTAACACGTTAAGTGCCCAGTCAGTCACCAGTGACTGATACTATACTTTCCATCTGGAAGACAAAACAGGCTGGGCACTTAACATGTTAAGGAAGAATACTCTGATGAAGACCATGAGTTGGGTCTCTAAACAGATTGAGGTTTTATGAAAAAAATTTCACTTAGTTAATTTACAACCCTTAGAGATTTACTTAAATGGTTTGAGTTTTATCTATAAAACTAGAGGCCCAGTGCACGAAATTCGTGCACTCGGGGGAGTCCCTCAGCCTGGCCTGCACCCTCTCCCAGTCAGGGAGTCCTCTGGGAGTGGGCCTAAGCCATCAGTTGGACATCCTTAGTGCTGCTGCGGAGGCGGGAAAAGCTCCTGCCACCGCTGCTGTGCTTACCAGCTGTGAGCCCAGCTTCTGGCTGAGCAGCGCTCCCCATGTGGGAGTGCACTGACCACCAGAGGGAAGCTCCTGCGCTGAGCAAGATCAGGCCAAAACCGGCTCTCCAACATCCCCTGAGGGGTCCCAGATTGTGAGAGTGCACAGGCCAGGCCAAGGGGCCCCACTGGTGTACAATCAGGGATGAGAAGGGCTGCAGGAGGTTGGCCAGCTGGGGAGGGACCACAAGAGTTCTCCAGGGCATGTCCAGCCCATCTCACTCAGTCCTGATCGGCCAGACCCCAGCATCAAGCTGACCTACCAATCGGAGCATCTACCCCCTGGTGGTCAGTGCACATCATAGTGACTGGTCAACCAGTTGACTGTTTGCCCCCTGGTGGTCAGTGCACATCATAGAGAGCGGTTGAGGGGCCTTAGCATATCATTAGCATATTATGATTTGATTGGTTGAACAGACGACTGGATGACTGGACTACTTAGCATATTAGGCTTTTATTATAAGGCTAAGGGAGTACTACATCATTTCATGTCATTGCTGTACAGATTAGGTTAGATAATATATAATCAGTCCTTGCCATATAGCAGGTAAGTTCAAAGAACTTAGGCATGAGGTGGATGATGACAGTGGTTTTGGTTGTCTTACATTTTCTCCTAGGGTGGTATTCAGCATTCCTTTCCACCGTGACCTCTGCCTTGGGAGGCTGAAGTCAATAGGGAATGTGTCAGTGTTCTTCCTTGCCTTCTTATGCCCTATTGACTTAGGCCAATTGGGAGCACCATCAGTAGATTGGAATAAGAAGGAAAAGTGAAGTCTAGTTACTTATTACTTTGGGTCTCTCCTGGGAGGTTCAAAGTCATAACAGCTCTTCAGTTATTAGCTTCAAAGGTGTTGCATTAGCCCCTGCATTTCCTCTATACCAGAAGCACTTTGAAAAGAGCTCATTTATTAAACTTTCCTCAAAATACCCAACTTGAATGCTACCTCTGTTTCCTGCCAGGACTTTGACTGATGCTATTATTAATTATTATGATGATTGCTTTGTTATTATTAATTATTATGTTGATTGTTATTTTTAATGCTACAATGATTTCTGTTAGGGCAAAAATCGTGTATTGTACCCCTCTTTACCTCAAAGTCCATTATATCCAAATATAATTCAGATACAAAATCAAAACATTGGATTCTTCTGTTTTAATTTTATTTCTATTAATATTAGTTAAATCATCTAGGTCCTTGGTTGGCAAACTCATTAGTCAACAGAGCCAAATATCAACAGTACAATGATTGAAATTTCTTTTGAGAGCCAAATTTTTTAAACTTAAACTTCTTTTAATGCCACTTCTTCAAAATAGACTCGCCCAGGCCGTGGTATTTTGTGGAAGAGCCACACTCAAGGGGCCAAAGAGCCACATGTGGCTCACGAGCCACAGTTTGCCGACCACTGATCTAGGTCATTTCATAAGAAGCTCTACACATTACTAAATGATAACACACACATTAAGACAGAAACATCAATGGTAAGCAAGCACAAGTGTAACATCATTTTACTTTTGGGATTTGTAATGTTCCCTCAGAATATATATATATATATATATATATATACATATATATATATATATATATATATATATATATATATATATATATATAAAAGCCTAAGCAACCATCTGACCATCTGACCAGTAGCTATGATGTACAATGACCACCAGGTGGCAGAAGCTCTGACCAGTAGCTATGACCCACACTGACCACCATGGGGCAGATGTTCAACACAGGAGCTGCCGAGCTGCCGTGACTTGGCAGCTGCAGTTCTCGGGTGATGCACCTGGAACCAGAGAGGACGGAACCCAGTTCTGGGCTGTGTCACCTGAGAACTGCCCTCTTGCAATCCGGGACCCCTCAGAGGAAGTCAAAAAGCCAGTTTTGTCCCGATTCCCGCAGGCCAGGCTGAGGGACCCCACCCATGTACGAATTTGTGCACCGGGCCTCTCAGAATAGTAATTTATAAGCAAATGTCTCATGTTTCATTCTCCTCCGGAATTTTAAAATCTTGGAAAGAAATTCCATTAAGCATAACAAATCCTTAACATGAAATTTAAATAGTTGATAAGCTTCTCATATTACAATTGTTAGCTTAGGGTTCTCAAGAGATTTGGTTCTGAAATCACATACAATCACTTTTCTGCCAAAGAAAATTACACCAATTTAATGAAACTGTCACACACTGGACCAAGCAATATACACATTAAATAGATCAGATCTCAAAGATTGGACTTCAAACTTCATGGCTTTTTATTCCAACAGAATAGCAAAAGATGCTCAAACCTGGGCATCTTTTTAGCGTAGGGAGCAATTTCTTCTCAATAGTGAAAAGTCCTCTGGGATCTAAAGTATTAGGCCTATAAATTTTATGTGATCATATAATTTATCACTCTAACTCAGTGGTTGGCAAACCGCGGCTCACGAGCCACATGCGGCTCTTTGGCCCCTTGAGTGTGGCTCTTCCACAAAATACCATGGCCTGGGCAAGTCTATTTTGAAGAAGTGGCATTAGAAGAAGTTTAAGTTTAAAAAATTTGGCTCTCAAAAGAAATTTCAATCGTTGTACTGTTGATATTTGGCTCTATTGACTAATGAGTTTGCTGACCACTGCGTCTAACTGGAACACTGAGAATATCAGGAAAGGTTATTAATAATTATATGAGGCAACAGGTATAAACTGGAACTATGTGGAGCAAACCATGAGGTTCATTCACTCTATTAAGATCATCTGAATTGAATAAAATAGTTGTTTGGTTTTTTGTTGTTGTTAGATTTACAGGTTCTTTCTTCTAGTTCTGTACTAATGCCAGTCCTTGGAATGTCTCACCTTAGGGTACTTTATATAATTTTTCAGCAGACATATTTTTGTTTTTCTTGGTGTGTTTTTTGTTTGTTTGTTCCCTTTTTTTTTTTTCTTTTTTAGGGATTTAAGATTAGCCCCTGGGTCTGCTTAACAATATTCTTGGCACTTCTATTACTCTATTTCTCTTCTCAGTAGGCATTAACTAAAAGCAAAGAAACAAAATCACATATCTGTCGGGGTACCTACATCTATCAGTATTTTTTCTTTGTGATTATAAATTAAATATTTTCCAAAATGTCGGCATTCCAAATAAGGCACCCTGCAGACAGTTTTGAATGTTGGTAAAACTTCTGTGGAAGGTATTTCTTATTTTAGTTCAAATCTCTCAGAAAATAACAAAGTCAACAGCATAATATGGGAAGTGTTCTTTTAAATGAATAAATGTATCTGATTAAAAAATGTTTTAATTTAAAACTCACCTGTAAATGAAACATAGATGACAAAAATGTCATGTACAGAAATTTCTGCCTGCAGCAGAGTGAACTGATTGAGATAACAACCTTCATATGACAGTCTGTAATGCAAATAAATACGGAATCATAACACTGAAAACTATTAGTACCGCTGATATAAAGTGAATTAAATATAATAACCTTGTAAATACTCACATTTCAATCAAGATGTGAGCATTTTTATGTCATTTCATGGTTCTACTTTGAAGCAATAAATCATTATCTATGTACTGCTTTTCCATGATTAAAGTTTAAATGGATGAACTAAATTCCACTGAGCTTTGTAAAACCTTTAAAACTGAATATTGAATAACAGCTCTGAGCAGTTTATAAATAAAAACATTAAAATTCAAAGCTCTTTCACTATAGCTTAAGGCCAGGATTTTGATATATAAAGGACATTACAATCTATATAAGTAACTGGAGTTTATCAAACATCTTTTATTAAGCCTTCATGAATTGAAAGATGTGTCTTTTTTTTTTTTTTTTAGTTAGTTAATTCAGAAAAACTTTTGGCATTCTGTAAAGTATCATAGCGTTCAAGTTAAAAATCACAACTTAGAACTTTCTAAGCATGACTAAAACTCATGGTGCAAACTCCAGAAACATACCTGACATATGTCACTCATCCAAACCGATATTACCATTGGAACTACATTACATAAATGAATGAGAGTCAGTTTAACAAGATGAGGTAGGATGTCCTGAGAGCACACCTCTTGTTGGAGCTGAATCCTATGTACATAATACATAGACAAGCCTTTTTATAATAGATCTTCCATGCCTTAGTTGCTACTCTAATGGAGTGCAAGGAGTTCTGGTTTGAATAATTAAGCAGCAGTAGAGTAAAAAAATCAAAGTATTTTCTAAATGTCCTATTATTAATTCATTCATACTCCCATTTATTGATTTATCTACTCAACAGACATTCATTGTACCCCATAGATGCAGAAATATACACTAAGTAATGTAGAAACTCAATTAAAATGAAACAAAAAACTCCAGAACCTGCCCATGGTAGACAGAAGAATAAGCACCAAAGATGTCTGCTTGCTAATCCCAGAAACCTGTGAATATTTTACACAACAAAAGGGACTTTGCAGATATGGTAAATTAAAGATTATGAGGTAGGATTATCCTGGATTATTCAGTTGGTCCCAGTGAAATCACAAGGATCTTTATGAATGAAAAACATTTGAGTCAGAAAGAGGAATTTGAAACTATTACTCAGTTGGCACTGAAGATATAGTACCATCTTACACCTGTCAGAATGGCTATCATCAACAAATCAACAAACGACAAGTGTTGGCGAGGATGTGGAGAAAAAGGAACTTTTTTGCACTGCTGGTGGGAATGCAGACTGGTGCAGCCACTGTGGAGAACAGTATGGAGTTTCCTCAAAAAACTAAAAATGGAACTCCCATTTGACCCAGTGATCCCACTTCTAGGAATATATCCCAAGAAACTAGAAACACCAATCAGAAAGGATATATGAACCCCTATGTTCATAGCAGCATAATTCACCATAGCTAAGATTTGGAAACAGCCTAAATGCCCATCAGCAGATGAGTGGATTAAAAAACTGTGGTACATCTACACAATGGAATACTACGCTGCGGTAAAAAAGAAGGAGTTCCTACCATTTGCAACAACATGGATGGAGATGGAGAGTATTATGTTAAGTGAAATAAGCCAGGCAGAGAAAGATAAATATCACATGATCTCACTCATTTGTGGAATATAATGAACGGCATAGACTGATGAACAACAACAGAACCAGAGACTGAGAAACGTTGATCAGAACCTCAAACCTCAGGGAAGGAGGGGGTCGGTGGGAGTAAGGGGGAGAGATCAACCAAGGGACTTTTGTGCATGCATATGAGCCTAATTAATGGACGCAGACAACAGGTGGGAGCGGCATGAGTGGGGGGTGGGGGTAATGGGGGAATAAGGACACATATGTATATATATAAAAAAAAAAGACCAGAGGTAAGAAAGGCCAGTGGCCTCTTGAAGGTGGGGGAGGCAACTTCAGTGTGCTAAGGCCCATTTTGAACTTCTGGCCTTCAGAAATATTACATTAACTTAATCATAGTTTATATTATTTAACAAATAACTAATTTATGTTGTTTTTAAACCAAGTAGCCTATAGTAATTTGTTACAGCAGCAATAGAAAACGAATGCACTGATTTAAAGGCATTTGTAGGTTGTGAACTACAGACTACCTATACAAGCTAACCAAAAACATCAATATCTCTTTGAGAGATAAAAGACTTGAAAAATGATAATAAATACTAACAACTGGTAACATTTATTGAGCACTTATTACATACCAGACACATTAATCCAGTTTTCACAGCAACTCTTAATGTAAATATATCTGTCACCATTTCTGAGGTGGAAACATTTTTTTTAATATATCATTATTGATTTCAGAGAGGAATGGAGAGGAAGAGAAAGATAGAAACATCACTGATGAGAGAGAATCATTGATTGGCTGCCTCCTGCAGGCGCCCCCCCCCCTCCCTCACCTCCCCCTCCACTCCCCTGCCGCCACACTGGGGCTTGAGCCTGCAATCCGGGCATGTGCACTGGCCGGGCAATAAAATATAATTTTTTAAAAAGATTCTCTTGATAACAAATTAAATCCTGTAGATAGGTTGCAGGGAATGAGTAATAAAAGGGAAAAAAAGTTTGGAGATCACTTTTCCTAAATTCCTCAAATTATTTCAAAGGAAACATTTCAGAGGAACTAACTACACAATCAGAATTCAGAATGAAATGGGCAAGATAAATAAGAGAGAAATACTTTGAGTTGGAAATGTGTCAGAATTTCAAAGATGTTAGTGAAACTTGAAGAGGTAAGAGATGAGGAAATTAGGGGGGAAATATTTTCAGTTAAATAGGGCCTGCTATGTTTATTTGCAGAAGGAAACCATTAATTAAAAGACTAATGAGATTCTTTTAGGTCCAAGAGAGCGACACAGGAAAAAGCAGAAAAAAAATATTGAAATAACCTATAAAAAGTGAAGAAGTGGAGGGCGGGGTGGGGGGAGGGAAGGAGATAAGAAAGACATCTTTGTAGTGATGAAAATGAAAGTGCCTCAGGTGAGATTAACTCCCTGTGAGAAGGCAAAGATTCGGGCAACCTAACAGGAAGCTGTACTGAAATGGAAAGATCATTGCCTTTAGTCACTTTGTAACTACAAACTGAGTATCTCTAACTTCTTATTCTTAGTTTTCATATTATTTTTGTGAAAAGTGGTTTGTAGAGTAGGAAACTCTTAAAGCAGATAAAAGTTAGGATATAGTCTACACACAAAAAGGTCACATCGTTTTCATTGCTTTGTCAAAGAACGTTTTACCTTTAAGGCACTCCAGCCTTTCTCCAATATACATGACTTTCTGTATTTCCTTTGTCCATGGATATTTGCAGTGTGGATTCTGCTTGGAGTTTCAGTGAGCTTGAGAGTCTCTGTTTGTTTCTCAAACTGCTCACTCTTCCACCCTGTTCTCTGTGCTCTGGAAGGCTGATATTTGTGGGTTTCATCAGCGGCTTCCCTTGCCTTTTGCCTTTCTCTCTCTTTTTTCTTTTTAATTGAATTTATTGGAGTGACATTGGTTTGCAGACCGTACAGGTTTCAAGTGTACAACTCAACAAAACATCATCTGCACACTGCATCATGCATCCATCACCCCAAGCAAAGTCTCTTTCCATCCCTATTTCCCCCCATTTGCCCACCTCCACCTAGCTCCCATGCCCCTTTCTCTCTAGCTATGATAACACAGTTGTTTGTTGTTTGTGTCCATTCCTATCAGGATCGGGCCTAAACGGGCAGTCGGACATCCCTCTCACAATTCAGGACTGCTGGCTCCCAACTGCTCGCCTGCCTGCCTGCCTGATTGCCCCTAACTGCTTCTGAAGGCCAGCCTGATCACCCCCTAACCACTCCATTGACAGCCTGATTGATGCCTAACTGCTCCCCTGCCAGCCTGATTGCCCCTAACTGCCCTCCTCTGCAGGTCTGGTCCCCCCCAACTGCTCTCCCCTGCAGGCTTGGGTGCCCCCCAACTGCCCTTCCCTGCAGGCCTGGTCACCCCCAGCTTCCCTCCTCCACCAGCCTGGTCACCCCTAACTGCCCTCCCCTGCTGGCCTGATCGCCCACAACTGCCCTCCCTTGCAGGTCTGGTTCCTCCCAACTGCCCTCCCCTGCTGGCCATCTTGTAGACATCTTGTGTCCACATGGGGGCAGCCATCTTTAACCATATGGGGGCAGCCATCTTGTGTGTTGGAGTGACCGTTAATTTGCATATTACTCTTTTATTAGATAGGATAGAGGCCTGCTACACAGGTGGAGGCCAGCTGGTTTGCCCTGAAGGATGTCCCAGATCAGGGTGGGGGTTCCCTTGGGGCGTGGGGCGGCCTGGGCGAGGGACCTGTGGTGGTTTGCAGGTTGGCCACGCCCCCCGGTGACCCAAGTAGAGGCCCTGGTATCTGGGATTTATTTATCTTCTATAATTAAAACTTTGTCGCCTTGAGAGGCGGCCTTGGCCGGCCAGGGTGTGCAGGAAGCTTGGCTTCCTCCATTGCCAGGGAAACCCAAGCCTCCTGCTCGCTCCGTGGCCGCAGCCACCTTGGTTGGGTTAATTTGCATACTCATTCCTGATTGGCTGGTGGGCGTGGCTTGTGGGTGTGGTGGAGATATGGTCGATTTGCATATTACTCTTTTATTAGATCGGATATATGTGTGTGTGTGTGTGTGTGTGTGTGTGTGTGTGTGTGTGTGTGTGTGTGTTTTGATTAATCCTTTCCACTGCTTTCATCCAGTTCCCCAAAAACCCCTCCCCTCTCACAGCTGTCAATCTGTTCCATGTATCCATGCCTCTGTTTCTATTTTGTTCATCAGTTTATTTTGTTCATTAGATTCCACATACAAGTGAGATCATATGGCATGTCTTTCTCTGACTGTCTTATTTCACTTACTAGGAAGACAAACAATTCAATCAAAAGATGGGCAAGGGATCTGAGTAGATACTTCTCTAAAGAGAACATACAGATGGCCTACAGACATGTAAAAAAAAAAAGGCTCAACATCCTCAACATCACTGACCATCGGAGAGATGAAGTTAAAACCACTGAGATGTCACCTCATGTCTGCCAGAATGGCTACCATCAATAAATCAACAAACAACAAGTACTGGCGAGGATGAGAAGATAAGGGAACCCTTGCATCCTGTTGCTGGGAATGCAGATGAAGCTGCCACTGTGGAGAACAATATGGTGTTTCCTCAAAAAATTAAAAATGCAACTGCCTTTTAACTAGTGATACACTTTTGGGAATATATTGGAAGAAACCCAAAACACTAATTCAAAAGAATATATGCACCCTCATTGCAGCATTATTTACAATAGCCAAGATCTGGAAACAGTCCAAGTGCCCATTAGATGAGTGAATAAAAAAGCTGGGTATGGTACATTTACTCAGCAGAATTCTACTCAGCCATAAAAAAAAAAAAAAAAAAAAAAAAGGAAATCTTACCTTTTGTGTCATCAGCATGGATGGCCTTCTGTCTTTTAATTTGAGTCTACAAAATTAACTCCTCAGTGAAGGAAAGAGAATGGTCAGAGCCACAGGTTGACTGCTTCCCTCTACCAAGGGAATATTCTGATTATTGCTCCTTCACATTTCTCCTTCAGGCCTTGTTGTGATAATAGCTCCACCACACTGTTGCTTGGAAGTGTGTGCTTCACTGTCTTTCTGGTTTCCCTTAACTCTGCCAACAACTTTATAAATAATTGTGTTTTCTCTTAATTAAATTTATTTCAATTACCCCTGTAATGTGTGTAATCTGTTTCCTCCTAGTACCATGACTGATGCAATTGGTGAATACATGTGTGTGCACACAGTAGAGCAGGTCTACATTTAGGCAGGTTCCCATTTATTAGCTATATTGTAAGATTATATCCCTTATTAGTCCATACTGATTTCTCTTTCGCTAACACTGGAAGTGTGTTCTGGGCAGGTCAGTTACTTTGATACAACTATTTAGGTGTCTTTAGCTTGGATGAGTTCATCTAGCCTACCATGCTATTTATTTATCTTCTTAATAAAGGTGATAAAACAGAGGCAGATAAATAGAGATTATTTTGCAAGGTCTTATTATTATCTGTATCACCTTGAAAAAGTTATTTCTCACCTATAAACTGTGGATAGTTATTTCACCTAACTAATAGCTTCAATGACTAAATTAAGTAGGTAATATATGGGAAGTGGTTTAAACTGTACATAGTACAGGAATATTAGCTGTTCTTTGTCTTTTTTTGTTCTTCTTGTCATTGTTATTGTTGTTGTTGTTATTATTCCAACATAGTACATAGTACAGGAATATTAGCTGTTCTTTGTCTTTTCTCATTCTTCTTGTCATTGTTAATATTATTGTTGTTGTTGTTATTCCAACATAGTGCATAGTAGAGGAATATTAGGTATTGTCTTTTCTTCCTCTTTTTGACATCATCATTATTATTATTATCATCATCATCATCATCATTCCAGTGGGATCAGCCATCCAACAAAAGATGTGAGTTCCTTAGGGTCCAGACAACTCCCAGTGAAATGCACAGAAAACAGCTTAGACTTAACACCCCTCCATTCTATGATTCTATCAAGGCTAATTTCATTATTCTCCATATATGCCTGTTTCAATACCATAAGCCTTAGCCTTTTAATACATGCATTATCACCCAGAATATTATTTCTATATCACACTTCATATCTCACAATCCCACTAAATTTCCTTTTCTCTTTTGTCTCAAAAGCTCTTCATTTTACCTCCTGAAACTCAGTTGTTCATCAGCAAATGCTAGAAATTCTTCAGATGTGTCATGTCACCCAGCTCTTCTTCAATGGCTATGTTGAGGGCACCCCAGTGACCTCACAACATTATTAAATCTATCCCTGTTCCTTCTTGTCATATTTATCTTTACCCAACCTAGAGTTCATAACGTATATGAAGTTCAATATAACTTATATGCAAGCACCCTCTATCAGTCAAAGATCTCAGAAGAACAGAACCAATAAGATGTATGAATTTGCTAACAAGATGAATTGATTGTTGCATCTGGCAAGTCTGATATCTGTAGGGCAGGCCGGAAGGCTAGAAATTCTGTTACAGTCTTTTTTTTTTTTTTTTTTTTAAGTTATAGGCCAATGTATTTTTTTTTAATTTTTATTAATTTCATAGAGGAAGGAAGAGGGAGAAAGAAATAGAAACATCAATGATGAGAGAGAATCATTGATTGGCTGCCTCCTGCATGCCCCCCACTGGGAATCGAGCCTGCAATTCGGCATGTGCCCTTGACCGAAGTCGAACCTGGAACCCTTTAGTCTGCAGGTTGACGCTCTATCCACTGAGCCAAACTGGCTAGGGCTGTTACAGTCTTAAGGTACAATTCCTTCTTCTCTAGGAAAGCTGAGTTTTTCCTTTTTAGGCTTTCAATTGATTTGATGATGCCATCCACAAAATGAATGTAATCTTTATTAAAATACATCAATTGTAAATGTTTATGGCATCTACAAAATACCTTCATAGTGATATCCAGACTCGTGTTGACAAAAGATTTGGTCACCATAACATAGTCAAGTTGACACAGAAAATTAATCATCATACATCCTTCAATTTAGATACTTTTTTAAAAATGATTTATTGGGGGATAAATACAGCTATTAGTTTATTTTGACTACTTTCCAACTATATTTCCCCAGTAAAGTCATGGTTCCAATCATCAAGATAGATATTTTAGATCTCTCCTATAATCTTAAACCTCATTCATTAGGTAACTTCAGAAATAAAAAGAACTCAATATTTTTACAATTCAAGAAAAAATAAAGTATGACTAAAGTATTGACAAATAGATTTATTTTATAAAAAGCTGGAATATGAATTATAACTAAATAATCTGATGATGTAATCTCATATATATCTGATAATTATAGCAACATTTTATAAGGTAGTAAGGTAATCTATATTAAGGATAAAGTTAAACCAAAAAAATAAAAATTATAACAATGCATAAAAAGATGATCAGTTTCACACTTAGACATTTTTAAAAAATATATACATAAATTATATACATGTAGAAATATTTAGATAGATTGAAAGATGCTTCTTAATATTGTACTTTTTAGCTTGTCATTTCACTGGTGAACATAATGGATTTACTACTTTAAAAGAAAAACTGATGCTGGCAGGATTAATGTGAGTGACTGCTGTCCACCAACACACTGGAAATGGTGATGGATTCCCATTTCTGGCTACTGTTCTTGTTACAACCCAGGTGGAAACATTCTTCCTTCTAGCCTATCATTAAAAACTCCTACATACAAATGAAGGCAGTCTTTGAATGAAATGCTATATGATTCTCACTCTTGAAAAATGAGGAAATAATTTTTTGAAGATGAAATGTATTACCATTTTTAATATAATTTTTACATGTTTGTTTGCTTGATTGATCTCCTAATTCACATCTAAGATCAAAATTTTGATTTAGTGTATGAAAATGAAATATTTACACATTTCCATCACTATTCTCCATAGTAGTTACTGTCATTTATAAACCCCTATCTGACAGCAGATTTAATGAAATAGATTGCTATTTGCAATAAAGGATGAATGAGTGAGTATAGATATTTATTTCCTATTCCCTTCAAAATGCCATTAAAATGACATCATATACAAATTAAAAATAAAATTATAATAATGCTAGTAATGCAACAAGATGACACCAGTAATTCAGAGCTTTGAAGAAATGTCTGGAAGAAAATAAGTAGATGGCATCAGGGTTATAGAGATTGAACAGGAGAAAGTAGAAACCAAAACAAGTTAATCTTTCTGGGATGTGAGTTTAACTTACATTATTATTATTATTATTATCATTATTATTATTATACACTCCATTTTTTTCTTCTTTATTGCCTCAGTGATGGGGTTTACCAAACCATTCAATACTTCCCTGAAAGAACTTTCTGATGTTAATACAGGATCGAGAGTAAGATTTGGCCCTATAGGTCAGACTAAGAGGTACTCTAGCGATGAGGGCACCACAGGAATCTTCAGGGCCCTGCAAGTCAGGAAACACGCAAGACAGATGGGGAACACAGGGACTGAATCACGAGGTGAACTAGGACAATGCGAAGAGCCCCAGTGTGAAAAGCTTTATAGACACATTGGTAACAAGACAGCCTTCATTAATACCCTGAAGAGATACTAATAGGAAACACTTTTTCAAACAAAAGTCAAAATGAAATTAGTTATTTAGAGAAACATAATTATGAGTTTAAGCAACAACATGATAAATAATGATTACAAACACCCACGATAAGAAATATTGGTATAGGAAGGCTTTCTTGTAAAAATCACTAATTGCATCAGCTTTTGTTGTCATGTTCATTCTCATTTAATACCAATATCATAATAAGCATCAACTTCAAACATCTAGGGCACGAATCATGAAAAATCAGTGCTTTCAACCTGCATAGGTAAGATCAATTATAAGCTCCTGGTAATAGCTCACAAATTTCAGTTTAAGAGAACTACAGATCTTTCATGAAGCATTTTTTTCTTTGCACATCCTTCCAGACATACACAGAATTATTTCAGATATAAATAAAGCTTACTTAAACTTTGGTATTTCTTCTAACGTCTGTTCTCCACAGCTATTATCAAAATATTTGTTAACCATTCTCAACAAGTTACCTGTCCTAGGAAACTTGTGTACTGGTGACTTTTTAATTTTTATAGATTAATGGTAAAATTTAAAATGGAACAAAACATTTTTCAAACAAAGTCAAATTTAGTGATTTCTAAGTGAAGAATTCCTGAAGTTAAAGATTAAATCCACCATTCCACCACCACCACCAGTATCATCATACTTACTTAATTTACAAGATGCACATATCCTATTTGAAAATTTATTAAACACTAGAGGCCCGGTGCACTAAATTCATGCACGGGGGGGGGGGGGTGTCCCTCAGCTCAGCCTGCACCCTCTCCAATCTGGGACCCCTCGAGGGATGTCTGACTGCCTAAACGGGCAGTCGGACATCCCTCTCAAAATCCAGGACTGCTGGCTCCCAACTGCTCCCTGCCTGCCTTCCTGATTGCCCCTAACTACTTCTGCCTGCCAGCCTGATCACCCCCTAACCACTCCCCTGACAGCCTGATTGATGCCTAACTGCTCCCCTGCCAGCCTGGTCACCCCTAACTGCCCTCCCCTGCAGGCCTGGTCACCCCTAACTGCTCTCCCCTGCAGGCTTGATCGCCCACAACTGCCCTCCCTTGCAGGCCTGGTCCCTCCCAACTGCCCTCCCCTGATGGCCATCTTGTGGCGGCCATCTTGTGTCCACATGGGGGCAGGATCTTTGACCACATGGGGGCAGCCATCTTGTGTGTTGGAGTGATGGTCAATCTGCATATTACTCTTTTATTAGATAGGATAGAGGCCTGGTGCACGGGTGGGGGCCAGCTGGTTTGCCCTAAAGGGTGTCCCGGATGAGGGTGGGGGTTCCCTTGGTGCGTGGGGCGGCCTGGGCGAGGGGCCTGTGGTGGTTTGCAGGCCGGCCACGCCCCATGATGACCCAAGCAGAGGCCCTGGGATCTGGGGTTTATTTATCTTCTACAATTGAAACTTTGTAGCCTGGAGCAGAGCCAAGCCTTCTGCTCCCTCTGTGGTGGCAGCCATTTCTCTTGGGCTTTATTTATCTTCTATAATTGAAACTTTGTAGCCTTAAGCGGAGGCCTGGGCTGGCCAGGGTGTGTGAAAAGCTTGGCTTCCTCCATTGCCGGGGAAACCCAAGCCTCCCTCCTGCTCTCTCTGTGGCCACAGCCATCTTGGTTGGGGTTAATTTGCATACTTGCTCCTGAATGGCTTGTAGGCGTGGCTTGTGGGCGTGGTTGTGGGTGTAGCGGGGTGATGGTTAATTTGCATATTACTCTCTTATTAGATAGGATGGTCCATATTATGCAAAATGAAAATTATCTTCCTATCTCATTCCTTTTCCTATTTCCATTCTTCTGGTATGTTTTAGAATATGTTTTTCTAGGTTATTTTTTTGTGACCAAATGGAATAAGAGAGTATTTTTATAATTTTAATAGAAATGAATTTATTGCTTTTTGATCATGTGTCCTGCATTGTCTAATTTGTTTATATGTATTATCTCTTTTCACTTAATAAATGCAATTCCATAATACCAGAGTTGTTAATATTCCTATCTTATAGGTAAGGAAATAGACATTTTAAGTAAACTAAATAGACTTGTATCTGTATATATGTCTATCTTATGTAATAAAAGGGTAATATGCAAATTGACCATCACACCAACACACAAGATGGCTGCCCTCATGTGGTCAAAGATGGCTGCCCCCATGTGGACACAAGATGGCCACCACAAGATGGCCTGCAGGGAAGGGAAGTTGTGGACAATCAGGCCATCAGGGGAGGGCAATTAGGGGTGACTAGGCTGGCAAGGGAGGGCAGTTAGGGGTGACCAGGCCAGCAGGGGAGGGCAGTTAGGGGTGACCAGGCAAGCAGGAAAGGGCAATTAGGGGCAATCAGGCCGGCAGGGGAGCAGTTAGGCATCAATCAGGCTGGCAGGGGAGTGGTTGGGGGGTGATCAGGCTGGCAGGCAGAAGTGATTAGGTGCAATCAGGCAGGTAGGTAGGTGAGTGGTTGGGAGCCAGCAGTCCTGGATTGTGAGAGGGATCCTAGATTGAAGAGGGTGCAGGCTGGGATGAGGGACACATACACGCCCCCCACCCCCTGTGCATGAATTTTGTGCACCGGGCCTCTAGTATATTAATATTTGTGGATTTGTGCAACATACATGTACATAAATGTGCACATACATATGGATATGTTTGTGGACACTGTTTCTGGAAAAAGAAACCTTGAAGATAAATTTTTGGGTCAAACTATAGGGTTATTTCATGTTTGACAGTTATCAAAAAATTGTTTTCTAAAGAGACTAGAACAAATTTTCCTCTCATCATCTAATCACATATGGAGAAGTACTTTATCTCGTATCTTCAGCAATACTGGACCTTATCAATCCTTTATTATATTTCTCAATATAATGATTTTAAAGATGTCAAATTTGGTCTGTTATTTGCAGCTATTTTTCCACTAAGATGTAAGGGATATTAACCCCAAATTATATATGTTTTAAATATTTCTTGTCAATCAATTTTGTGTCTATCCTTGGATGGTTTTGATCCAAATCCTCAGCCTACTGAGAAAGTGAATACAAACCCTTAAATTTATGCTGGATTGCTTTGACCTCTTTAGAGACATTAGAAATGAATATGTCTCCGACCTACATTGTTTTCCCTGGGAGACACAGAAGGTTCTCTTTGTGTCCTGTTATCTAAGATGGAGCTATATTGCCTCAATAATCAAGATGAGAAACATCCTATCCTGAAGATATACTTCCTGATCTTATTATGGAATTTCTGACTTGTATTATTCTGTTAAATACAATATAAACATATTGAATTGTAATCATTTCAACCAAAGAGCTTATGAAATAAAATATTCACTTGAAAACTTTTATATGAAAGACAAAAAAAAAATACTTTTGACCTGATTATTATTGTATTTTCCAAACTATATGGAAAGACAGTAACCTATTAAGTCATGTCAACAATATAAAATATGTATGCACAGGATTCAGGTATCAAGTAGACACTACCATAAATAAATCAAAAGTTTAAAAATTACCAGAATAGAGTGTTTATAAATATATAGCCATTTACAGGTACAGAGAGGGCTCTGATGTTTGACCACTTGGCAGTTACCAAAGGAGACGTCCTTGGGGTGGATACACCTGTGAAATACTAAAAGTTTCTTTGCAACTGTTAGTCAAATAAGTGGGTTTAGGAACATAGCTATGAATACAATTACATGCCTTGTCTCTCTACTAGAAACTTTAAATTGGTGTGTTAGTAAAGTTATATATATTCCTCTCAATTCAATGGTTTCTTCCAAACACCCTAAGTAGAAAGATTAGCATTCCTATTTGACTGCCTACAACGGAGAGTAGTATTTGTGTTAGAAAGCCTTGTATCAACTCGTACATATACACAGAAAGAAAAGTTGGGGGAGGAACATAAAATTTATAAACTCTCTTTTATAAAAGAAGAAATTGACACTTCAACATGAAACTTCATTAATAACACAACACAGTAATGGGAACCAAAGTTTTAAAATACCAAGTCTATTGTTATTCCTGCTACATTATAAAATGCCAGGTAAATTATGAGCATCAATATTGAAAAATCCATCCATTGAGAGATGAATGAATAAAGAAAATGGATAATGAAATACATATATATCATTCAGCCATAAAAAAAGAATGAGCCCTGACCAGTGTGGCTTAGTTGGCTGGAGCGTTGTTTATACATGGAAAGGTTGCAAGTTCAATTCCCAGTCAGGCCATATATTTAGGTTGTGGGTTCCATCCCTGGTCAGGGCGTATATGGGAAGCAACTGATGTGCGTTTTTCACATTGAAGTTTCTCTCTCCTCTCTTTCTCTCTCTCTTTCTCTTCCTTCTCCTATCTCTAAAATCAATTAAAATAAAGAAAGAATGAAATCTTGCCATTTGAAACAACATAGTTGAGCCTTGAGAGCATTATGCTCAATGAAATAAGCCCAACAGGTAAAGACAAAAATACCATACGATTTCACTTATGTATAGAATCTAAAAATATATACATGTCAATACAGAAACCAGAGTAGGGTTTGGTGTGCAGATGGTTAAATGAGAGATGAGAAACAAAAGGTCAAAAACTTCCAGTTATAAAATCAGTGACTCATAGGGCCATAATGTACAACACGGCAATTGTAGTTAATAATATTGTATTGTATATTTGAAAGTTGCTGAGATTCAATCTTAGAAGTTCTCATCACAAAAAACTGTGTAACTATATATAGTGATATATATTAACTAGACTTATTATGATCACTTCCAAATACATTCAAACACTGAATCATTATGTTGTACCCCTGAAACTAATATAATGTTGTATATCAATTAAACCTCAATTATTTAAAATAACATTTATACAAAAATTAAAGTTCCAAGGTATCTTTACCTTAATTAACTTAAAGTAATGGACCAGTAGCCCTATAAATGATGTTTTCTTAAAAAAATAATTTTTAGAAAACATAAATATGGAAGCCCAATTTATATAATACTTATATGGACTTATGTTAGAAGTAAAAGAATATATACAAATTAATTGAAATAGTTATATTTTAAGTAAATCAAAACACATCATTGTATTTTTCAAGCTAGGGAAAGTAGAAGGAATTCTAAGAGTGAGATGCCAAACACAATTACTTATTTATGTTTTTAAGGAAATTGTACAGTGAATTTGATTTGTATATTTCTCTCTACATTTAGACTGGAAAAAAAAAAAAACCTGAATGTAACATAGTCTACAACAGCCTTTAAGTTTGAATGAAACATTTTAAAATAAAATCTAGGTATAATCAACTGATACAAGATTTCTGGCCAGAAATCCTAAACCTGCAAAATATGGTACAACTCATATTAGTTATTTTGCTAACAGACAAGAAAAGATTTGAAGCCCTGGAGATTTTGACTCAGCTTTCTTGTTTTAAATCAGTTTCATTTCTCCTAAGGCTGAATATGAGAAATATTTCTTCTTTAATGCTAGCCACTTTATCTCCCTTTTCTCATGTTAATTCCTATTGTTCTCCATTTCTAGTACAAACACACATCTACTACAGGCAAATCTTGCCAAGGGATGTTTCTATTGATGGTGAATTCTTATAACTCTTAAAAAGTTAATATAACTATTATGGATCACATTTTGAATAATTTATATTAGATATAATTTAACATTTTCCTTAATGTTGTATTTCCCCCCTTATTGTTTTCTCTCCAGCATTAAGCTACATTTATTCATTTTGAATATTCCTGCTGACAGGTTACTACTTGATTAGCTACATGAAAAATACAAGTTCAACATCAATTCTATTAAAATTCACTTTTATTTCAGTAAATGACAAAGAGTAACATCAAATATCTATAGGGCAGAATAATATAGAGGTGTCTTGCTTTTCTCTGATCTTACATGTAACAAGGGGCCCTCAGAGACACCACATTGAGATCTCAGTGACAGAAGGCTCTGGGAGCTCATGGTTGACTGTTATTTGATAGCTGACCCAGGAAATCTCTGACTGCTGCTCACAAGTGCCTGCTGAAAACAACTCAGCTGGGCAGAACAAGTGCTGAGGCTAATGGCAACAGAGAATCCAAACACCTGCTGTCTGGTGAACTGAAATAGGCAACTACAAGCTGGAAAAAGAGATTTAGAAAAACAGATACCAAAACCACACATCTTCAAGAAATTCTGCCTTGTTTTAGGTATTACACAGTGCCCAACCTGAGTGAAGATTGTATTTCAAAGAATTGTTTGGAGCCCAGAACATACAGATCTGTGAAAAACAGAATATAGATATTTTGGATGTAAGGGGCTGTGTTGATTCCCAGAATATAAGCTTGTATACAAGAGTCAAGATTTCCCTTCAGCTGTGAGTGGCCTTATGCCTCCGCCTCCCTAGAGGGTTGCATGGAAATAAAAGCCAAGGCAGAGGGCATGGTGGATTATCAGGAATCCAAGATCATAGAAAAGTGTGGACTTTTGTTGTTGTTGCTGTTAATCCTGAGGATATTTTTTTCCATTGCTTTTCAGAGAAAGAGTGGAAGGGAAAGGGAAGGGGAAAAGAGAGAGAGAAATATCAATGTGAGATAGAAACATCGATTGGTTGCCTCCCGCACTGGCCCCAACCAGGGGCTGGGAGTGAACTCGCAACTCAGGTACCTGCCCTTGACTGGGAATTGAAACCACCACCCGCTGTGCATGAGCCGATGCTCTAACCACTGAGAAACATGGGCCAGGGCCATCCTCTTCCTTTTCCTTAGTGAATAAGGACTGACATTCCAAAGCCATTTCTGAACTAGGCCGTAAAGCATTCAGTTATTTTCAAGGCAAGTGAAAGAGAAATCTGCTCTTATGCAGTAGATGTGGGTCTTGTAGCCTAGTGTAGGTCTAGAAATAGGGGGAAGAAACAGGTAAGAATAATGGATATGCTGACAGCATTTCTGGATTTTTCACTGCTAATAGGAAGAACAAGAATGGAGCCATATGTTAGAGAATGTTCAACAGAAGGAGCTAGTAAACAGCAAGGTCTAATCATACCATGAGACACTTGTCAGGATCCCCCTTTGAAGTGGAGTACATAGAAACTTTCAACATTCAAAAGAGGGGCAGCAAGAAGTAATTTACCCTACTCAAGAAAGTCTTTGGAAAGCTGCTCCTTAATAGTTCTGCAAAAAATATCTATTTCTACTTTTGAAGTATATGATACTGCACCTGAATATCAGCTGTTTTAATAATAAAAAATAGTGTATAGTTTTTGTGACAAATCCCATGCATCCTGAAAGGAACTGCCCTTTCTTCACTAAATTTTATAGGGTAGAATCTGACAGGTGTCTTCTCAAAGATTACTTTGAAAATCGGGTTGACCAGAGGGCTTAGTACAAGTGGTGGGGTAAAGGATGACCTCTCTAGTTACACCAGGAGGATGGTTAGACTACAACACCCTACATTTGCTGGGTCTGATAAGAGCCTGTAAGAATTCAAGCTTGATGAAGTGAAGGTTGTCCCTGATGAATGTGGCTGAAGGCAAATGCATGTACAGAGGTTTTTAAGTAGCATCAGCTCCAAAGTCACTGTGGTCTTGACAAGGAAAACAGTATTTAGGGCCTCAAAGAAAGGAGCCCAGATTGTCTCCATAGGATCTTCTTTAAAAAAAAATAAATCTTTATTGTTGAAAGTATAACATATCCCTCTCTTTCCCCCATTGATCCCCTAGAGCCTGCCCCCGCTATTGACTATAGGATCTTTTTTAAACACCAGCCTAATGAAGGGAACTGTGAGCTACTTCTATGTGGCAATAACATTGTTTAGTGCTGCCTTTCTGACCGTTGGAATCCAGTTCCCTCATTCATGTTTGTCTCTAAGAGGGCTCAGAGGGCATTAAAAATGAATTTTATTGTTCCCATCAGAAGCATCAACTTCTGCAGTCTCCATGTAGTACCTCTGATTCTGCATCTGGGTGCACTGTCTACAGTGGTTTATACTGCTTGAGTCATTGTCCTGCCCTAACATAGAGTAGTTACTGCACTGCAGCTACGCCTGACCGGCACTTTATGGGAAAGTTAATTTCTTTGCCTGTCCTTGGCTGTGACCTGGGTCAACCTCTCTCAAGTGGCCTCCTAGGTCCGAGTGCAGGACAAAGCCAGCCTTGTTCCCTTTCCCACTTCTGTGAACACCATCTCTTTCACCAATACCGTCCCTGTCAACAGAGCACTTTCTGTGCTAGTTTGCAAATAGCCCTTCCCATGCCATAGAGTCTCATAGGCTTTGTCGAGATGCCAATTCCCTGCCCCAAAGCCAGGTGCTAAAAGGCAGAATGATAATCTCTCTATTGCTCCCCAAACCCCAGAGGCCATTCTGCAGCCAGAAAGGCTCTCTTATTTCTGATCTACCAGACCAGAGTGTTCCAGCGTCTCCTGGTTCTTCCCATCATTTGGCTCAGTCTACACTGAGCAGCATGTCTATGGCCATAATCCAAATGCAATATGAATAAAGCAAGATAGAAATTAAATGGCCAATATCTGCATAAGTTGTTTAAAATAAGCCTCAAGAGGACCACAGAACCTCTGTTTTTTTTTCTTCTGTGTATCTTACTTCAAGCAATTTATTGTCAAATAAATGAATTTTGAGTTTCTTTGCTTTAAAATATGAAGTGTCCATTAAAATGAGGGAGAAAGTGCCTACCAAGGGACATTCAATGACCAATAGTTGAATAAGTAAATAAAGAATGAATGGTGGGGGTAAGGGGGAGAGATCAACCAAAGGACTTGTATGCATGCATATAAGCCTAACCAGTGGTCACGGACAACAGGGGGGTGGGGGCATGTGTGGGGAGGGGTTTGGGATGGGAATGGGAGAATGAGGACAAATATGTGATACCTTAATCAATAAAGAAATTTAAAGAAGAAGAAGAAGAAAAAGAAACATATGGCATGCAATGACCTTAAATTTTCCAAACACTTTTCAAAATGTTCTCCCTAAACTATTTTCACTTAGCTTATATAATTTTGTCTTTGTATTTCTTTAATAAATATGAAATTTAAACACATAGAGTTAGATGCTTAATATTTCTAAGAAATTATATTATCTAAATATCATAGAGTATGCTTTCCTTATTTTATTATATGTGTCTTTGTATGTAGGTATCCTTTTTCTTCATATTGGACCTTCATTATAGGAAGAATCTGACCTGAGGTTTGTCATCTGGCAAAAAAAAATGAGTTTTTGAAGTAAAATAGGCACTAATGAATGCTCAGACAGGCTTTGTGGTCCTTCTTGATGAATGTGAATGAAAATGATCAATCAAGCCTATGATTCAGCTGTTACGATATACATCATCGCTGCTATATGATGACAGCTCCAATATGGTCTTCTTAATCTTGCTTTGACGCCAGTATGTCATGCAGATTTTTGTGTAATAGTAAGAATATGATGAACAGCATTTACATTTTAAGAAGCTTCACATAATTGTATTGATTCTAAAGTTGATGAATGTTGACTCAGCTTCACCTGATTAGAGAGAGAATAGGGAAGTGCGTGTGCATCATGAGGAATGGGGGCCATCCTTTTGGCTTCCTAAGGTTGTATGAGAATTCTAAGGCTATGGTACTTTATGAGATACCTGGAAATTTTTTTTAAAAGGCTTCTTGATCTGTAGCCCCAGAGTGGTAGTCACTAGAATTGAGTTACAAGTAGGTATTGTCATTTGAGGAAGGCAGCTCCAGTTCCTCCACGCTAAGCCTTGTCAAAGAGCATCTGCTGTCAGTGTTCACTTTCCAGGAATCCTCCGCCACCCCCTCAGAGGTCTCATCTGAGGATATGTTCACAGTACTCAGTCCACTAACAAAATCTGCCATGGTTGCCAACTTCCAAGTAACCCTTTCTTAAAAACCTATGTGACCACAGCAAATCTACCACTTCCAGACTTATTATGGCATCACTTAGTCTGCCAATGTATGCTTAAAACAAATTCCTGGGTTGAAGTGTTATTTTGTTGTATTAAAATAAAGTCTCCACAGCACAAATCACCTTTTTTTGACTGAGAAGACCAGACTCTTTTGAAAAACGTTCAAGTCTTTTTGAAGTAGTGGAGAGAAAAAAAACTGATAATAATATCTATCATCTATCTATCTATCTAAGAGTTATAGAGAAAGATACATACCAGTAGGAATATACTAGTAAGACAAATACAGATTAATATATTGATACATTATCCTCACTGGTAACCTTATTTATTCATTTATATAACAAAATATTTATGGGGAAATTTTAAAACATGGTATATTCAGCTTTTGACTATATTATCACTAGACCCAATTCTTCATGTTTTTTTTTACATTCAAAAAAAGAGAATATAAACAAAATTTAAAATAAATTAGACACAAGATAAACCATATGAAAAAACTAGGGACCTTAAGATAGCTGCTGCTACTATGGTGTCACTTAAAAAACATTCTTGCTAATTAGTCTGGTAGCCCCAGACAATGTAAAGTAGCTGAAAGGATATTTTCTTTTCAAAAATACTTATAGTTGTTACATGTGAAAAATGATATCTATATATATCTGCCTCTTTCTCTATATAGAAGAGTATCCTTTCCACAACTTTTACAACTTTAATATATACCATCCAAAATATGTTCTTGTGAAAAATAATTATGAATCAATGAAAAAAGTAATTATTAACCACATAGCACATCAACAGTCCTGTGTTAATAAATCTAAGTAATTTTTAAATTAATGTGACATAAAAATGCCAGGATCTGACTCAAGATCAAAGGCAAAGACTTTCGAGAACATTTGCGATTAACACAGTTACTTTCTCAGGAAAGGGCTACCCTCGAGAAGAGTCAAATGAAGCATCTGTTTCTTGTTAATTTCCTGAAGAAAGAAAAATTGTAAAATGTTCTAAACTAAGCTGAAGTAATCAAACAGCTGCTTTTGTGGCAAACAGTGAAAGGGATCTGGGGATGTTTTACTTTGGGGATCTCTGGAAGAGACTTTTATGGTTAGCATAAAGAAAATGTGACGACTACATTTACCTTTTAATTGTGTGCCATTTTATTGCGGTTGTTTATGTGCTAATCAACTTAATGTCTCATCGGTACCTGAAAATAGTGCAAAGTTATGAAATTTGTATAAAGAAAACATAAAACATTCCACTCCTATTAGACATTCACAAATCTTACAATAGCATTGACTACAGAGTGTTGATTATTTTTGACAAGGTAGTCCAGAGGAAAAAAATAAACTGTTATTGATCTACTTAAATTATACATACACACAGACACACACATAGAACAGTCTCTCTCAACTTCCAGATACAAATATTTTTTAAAGTAAATAGCAATCAATATGTGTAAAATATAGATGAGAGACAACTGAACAATCTTACTTTTGGTTACTATAAATTATTGATCACCTGAAAGTGAAAAAAAGTATATTCCACTGGACAAGACCACTTATGCATTTTATCAGTTATTCACTAAGAATAATTTGATGTAAAATGACCTAGAGTTCTAATTCCACCAAAACATAAGTGTAATCTACCAAATTTGGTGCAAGGTACAATACATTTCAAAATTACTTTCTATTACAAAAGAAGATAACATTCTAAAATTATTTATTCAAATTGGGGGTGGGGGGAGAGATTTAAAATGGTGGTAAGTGATTTGGAGGGTTAATCTAATCCAAAGATATGCATATTTCCTTACCCATCACCATAAGTAACTTGAATATTACAAGTCTCAATTGGAAATGAAAATAATTTCTAAAGTCTCTGTACTATATTCTAAAAGTTATGGAACCAAGAGAACCTTTGCACAAAGGCAACAGCCATGTTTAAGCTATTCACGCCTCTCTCCTCAATACCTCCCATGGTACTTGGCTTATAGCATAAACACTCATTAAATATTCAATAAAATAATTAGTGAAATTCATTCCCTATTCCTTTGGGAATTCTCAAATACAGGGTTAGACAAAGGAGGTGTTCAGTTGTGAATACATGAAACAGTTTATTCTTGTGTTATTATAACTACTAGTGGCCCGGTCCACAAAATTCGTGCACGGGGGGGTGGAGGGGGGTTGTCCCTCAGCCTGACCTGCACCCTCTCCAATCTGGGACCCCTTGAAGGATGTCCTACTGCCAGTTTACAGGGATCGGACTTAAACCGGCAGTCGGACATCCCTCTCACAATCCGGGACTGCTGGCTCCTAACTGCTCACCTGCCTGCCTGCCCGAATGCCCCTAACCACTCTGCCTGCCGGCCTGCTTGCCCCCAACTGCCCCCCTGCTGTCTGCTCACTTCAAACTGCCCCCCCTGCTGTCCTGATCACCTCCAACTGACCCCCACTGACAGCCTGCTCACCCCCAACTGGCCCCCCTGCTGGTCTGCTTACCCCCAATGGCCCCGCTCCTCACCAGCCTGATCACCCACAACTGCCGTCCCATCCTGGCCTGATCACCCACAACTGCCCTCCCCTCTTGGCCTCTAACCACCTCTACCTTGGCCCCGCCACCATGGTTTTGTCCAGAAGAATGTCTGGAAGGTCTCCTGGAAGGTCTCCCAGTCTAATTAGCATATTACCCTTTTATTAGTATAGAGACCTGGTGCACGGGTGGGGGCCGGCTGGTTTGCCCTGAAGGGTGTCCCGGATCAGGGTGGGGGTCCTGCTGGGGTGCCTGGCCAGCCTGGGTGAGGGGCTGAGGACTGTTTTCAGGCTGGCCACACCCCCTTCAGGGAGGAGGTCCCCACTGGGGTGCCTGGCCAGCCTGGGTGAGGGGCTGATGGCTGTTTGCAGGCTAGTCAAGCCCCCCAGTGGGGACCCTCACCCCATGGGGGTGTGGCCAGGCTGGGTGAGGGGCTGAGGGCTGTTTTCAGGCTGGCCACACCACCTTCAGGGTAGGGGTCCCCACTGGGCTGCCTGGCCAGCCTGGTGAGGAGCTGATGGCTCTTTTCAGGCTGGCCATGCCCCCTGGAGACCCAAGCTCCCAGCCCCTCCTTTTTTTTTTTTTTTTTTTTTTTGCAGCGCCTCCTTTAATGGAGGCCAGGGCTGCTGGAAGCAGGTATCTGGGATTTATTTATCTTCTATAATTGAAATTTTGTAGCCTTGAGAGGAGGCCAGGGCCGGCCAGGGCAGGCGAGAAGTTTGGCTTCCTCCATTGCTGGGGGCAACCCAAGCCTCCTGTTCACTCCAGATCCGTGGCTGCCACCATCTTTATTGCATTAATTTGCATACTCACTCCTGATTGGATGGTGGGTGTAGCGGAGTGATGGTTAATTTGCATGTTTCTCTTTTATTAGTGTAGATAACCTGCGTGTCTTTTTCCATGTGAATAGCCATAAACCTACTTTTGCCCACCTCTGTATTTGAGAATTTCTTTGCAGACCTACCAACTACACATAAAATTTCCTTACTGGGTGGGTGGGGGTATGGGGGAGACATCAACCAAAGGACTTGTATGCATGCATATAAGCCTAACCAATGGACACAGACAACAGGGGGGTGAGGGCATGAGTGGGGGGGAGGGGGAATAATGGGAGAATAAGGACACATATGTAACACCTTAATCAATAAAGAAATAAAAAACTAAAAAAATAAAAGTTTCTTACTTGCACAAATGTGTATATATTTTTATCACCCTCAAACAGAATTAGAGTAAAAATGATCTTTGGAGTATGATAAATTTTTATCATTGGTACACACGTGGTCTTACTTGTTTTATTTACTTACTTGCTTGTTTACTTACTTACTTACCCTTCCACTCTCTGCCTTCCCTCTCTTTTCAAATAAAGTAATATGTTCTATAAACCAAGCTCTCCAGAAACTAAGACTTTTATAGTAATTTGCATCTAGCCATGTGACCCTCCCCTATCCTATGCTCCTGCCTCCCTCCCCCCAAATTAACCATGTACCTTAATTTTTATTTGTTATTTTCTTTACAAATATTTTTATCTCGTATGTATATATCCGAAAAGTGAATGTGAGTAAATAGACATATACATAGTTTTGAATCTTTTAACTACTTAAGGACATCATTAAGTGTATAATTGGGGATGACTTAATTTTACTTATTGTGCATTTAACTTCCATGTATTATTAAACAGCACCACAGGTCAGTAATTTATATGATTCCATTAGTACCCCAATTTATTTATCCACTCTTGTCATAGGGGATCATCTCTTCATTTTTTTTTTATTGTGCTATTGTTTATGGCATTTTTGTTAATGTCTTGGTATACATTACTGAATGTGTACCAAGTGCTGGGTTACCGAGTGCTAAGTAAGAGGATGTGTGAATGTTTAACTTTATGATGTAATGAGTATCAAATGGTATTTTTTCCTTGTCATGATTTGCATTTCCCCAATTACTAATTAATTTGTTTTAAAGAACAAAAGACCTTAATTTTAAAATTAGCACATTTATTTATTTAAACAAAAAGCCCTATTTTGTACTGCTTAAGAAATATGTTTTAATCCATGGTATAGGGAAGGAAGTCTTAAATAGTGCATAAGCATTCTAATTGGTGATGATGCTGGAATTCTTCAGAATTGTTGCTTTTTTTGGCCTTTAACACTCCCATATAAATTTTAGAATCAACCTAATACATTTCATAAAGTACAAGTTGGAATTATGATTGGAATTTCATTGACTCTATATGTTAAGAAAGACTAAAGAAATTCAGGTTTTCTATCTCTCCATTTATTTTAGTTTTCTTTAATTCATTTAACAATGCTTTATGTATTTGCTTGTAAATATCTTTTCTATATATTGTGTTACTGATTATGAGATCTTTAATACTATTGTAAATTATTTCTTCTCAATTATCTTTTTCACATGTTTGTCACTGATGTAATGAAAAGCAATTGATTTTTGAATATTAATCATATCATTACCTTTAAAAATTGTTCTCTTTTTCAATTATTTTAAAACAAAATGTGTTTCTAATACTTTCCATTTAGATTCCTTTTTTTGTCTTAAATAATTATAATAGATACTTTTTAAGTGGTTAGAAAGTTTCTTCTTTTCCTAATTTACTGCGAGTTTTAAAATAAATTTCTGTCAAATTTTACCAAATTTCTTTTCCGTGTCTATTGAAATGTTTGTGTACTTTTTTTCTTCAACAACTGCTATGTCACATTAAGCCATATTCAATAATTTAGTTAATATTATTTGTATAGCTCTACTAAGGACTATCAATTTTCTAGTTTGTTTTTTTCCTCCTCAGTATTCAAATAAACATTCTATTTTGGAAAATTTAAGGTTCTTTAAGACCCAGATTTAATTTAAATAAAACTGCCATAGATTTGGTTTTCCCATATATTATTTTTTAAAGCTTCATGCCCTGGTATCATTACTATCTATCTACTATCTATATATAAGGCTAATATGCAAAGTGCCCCCTTGGGATTTTGACCGGGAGATCAGGAGTTTGATCACACACTATGATGTTTGCTGACCACCAGGGGGCGGCACAGAACGAAGGAAGGCCCTGGCCAGTAGCTGGGGAAGGGAGGCCCTGGCCAGAGCTGAAAGGCCCCAGATCAGCCCTGATCACTGGCCAGGCCTAGGGATCCTACCTGTGCATGAATTTCTTGCACCAGGCCTCTAGTTTTTATATATTTTTCTCATTTTGGGGCAAATATCTCTAGCAAATATCTTCAGGTTTTATGATAATCATAAAATGTAACATATCCAATATACAAATGCCTATTTGATATAGGATAAACACAATTATTTAGTCACATAAGCCAAATATGAATCCCTATTGTACCAATTAGTTTTGCAAAATTCTGAAATTCATGCTTCTTTGCATATTACTTGATTTTTCTGTACTAGTATAAATATTTTGTTTTGTTTTTTATTATTAAAGACCTGATCTGTATGAAGTAAACAAAATATAATAGGTATTAATTATTATTGTGCCATTGCAGGTACGATTATTGATACTGTTCTATAACAAACATTAAATAACAATACATAGGCATAATACAAAGTGAGATTTTATAGGACAACTTTTTAGGATATTACATTACATGTATAAATAGCAAACTTTCAAATAATTTGAGAGTGGTAAATATGAGTACTTAAAAGTAAAACCTCCCATTTCTAAAATTATAATTTAATTAAGGCTTGGAGTATTCAAATGAAACTCACATTATCTTCTTTTCCTTAAAGGGAGCACTGATAACCATTTACATATGCACAGTATAAAAGGCAGACTGTGCAGAATTAGGCCACCTTTGGGCTGATTCCAGATACATAATTGTGAACCTAATTCTCTATTTTGAGTATGAATAAATGATTGTGTCCATAGATACATGATGACTAATTAGAATAATAAGCTTTTCAAAATTTATTTTTTTCATGGGAACTCATTTATGATGCATTATATATAGTTCTTATTTCTTTAAAAATAGTAATCTTGTGCTTTATATATCACTAGGGGTTAATGTATAAAGATAATTTATTATGAAACTTAAATTTTTCGTAATTATAATAGAAAAATTAAGTTAATAGTCCATTTGCACAATCTTTGCAACAGTATTTTTGCAAGGCCTGATTTTACAAACACATATATATTATAGCCTTGGACTTTATATGCACTTATTACGCATAAGTTAAATAGTTAAGGATTTAATGTATTCTTTCATATAATCCCTATATAACCTGCCAGGCTTTAGATATTATAGAATAAATTTATTTTCATGATAAAGGTTATATTCTTAAAATCCTTTATTTTTTGATGAGCTAAAACATCATCATCATTTAAATACTTTTAAATGTCTATCTTGCGTCCTTTTATGTATTTGAGGTACCAGTGACATATATAATAAAACTAGAGGCCCAGTGCACAAAATCTGTGCATGGATGCAGTCCCTGGGCCTGGCCAGTGATCGAAGTGCAAGCGTCTGGCATGGAAGGAAAGGTCCCAGCTGACCACTGGCCCTGGACAGCACTTTAGAGAAAGCATTTCATTAGGGGCAGAATAATATGCAGTTTTGCTCATCTTCCTTAATATAAGAATATATACATGAACTTCTTGGTAAATGGGTGATTTTCAAACAAACTTTCTTAAAACAATTGGCCATAAATACTTGTTCTCCAGTAAAGTTACCTAACAGACAATAAGGAAAGTCCCATTCCAGGCTAAAATCCTATGTGTTTTCTTCCAAAGTGAGTTAAGAATATGGGAGATTTATTCATTTACCAACTTGATCAGGGTTTAGTAGGATTGGTTGAAAATACAACTTTTTACAAGGACTCCATTTCACAAGGCCTTGAACTTTTCTTTCTTCTCTGAGTCTAAAGTCCTCTACATTTTTTCTAAAGATCTAACATCACCTTTCCTAAGGCAAAATTACTATGGCATGAACAATCTCTCTTTTAAAAAAATCCTGGTGCAATGGGAAGAATGAGCAATAATTATTTCTTCTGATTGGCTGGAAAGCACATTCACTCTTGATGAATTGCTGTGCTAGTGGAATGTGAACTAGTTTGATGGGGGGCAAGGTCTTAGTCAAAGGACTGAAAGAAGGATTATAAAATATAATATATGCAGATAACCTAGGTGCCAATCCACTTATGAATGTAGCCTTACCTTCATTGGTCTGAATAATTTTTAAAATCTCTCCTCTCTTTAGTTCTAGGGAATAAAGTTTATAAAAGGAAGCAAACCCAATGCAGAAATATACTGAGCAGGTGATTAACCTGGATATTCTATGTGGTCAAATATAAAGATAGGTTTTTAACAAAAACAGAAAGAGGGGGTATTAAGTATCTAGCTGTGCACATAAAGAGTCAGAAAGTAGGGCTATATATTAAATTAGTTGCCAGTGTCTTACATGGTGTCTTGGTTTTTCGTCCTTCTCATTTTATGAGATAAACTATAACATTCTGAGTCACAAACTTTGTATGAGGAAACAGTTGAAACTTAGAATCCAATTAAAAAGACAATTTTTTTTCTTTACCCAACATCCTGAGTGGAAGACTGCATTGCAGTACTAAAAGGATAAATCTATATTAATATACTATAGCTAATATGGACTTGAATTATATAACTCTTGGATAATGATATTTATTTATCTAGTCATTAAACCATTTATTTAACTAATTCATTAATTTATTATTTAAACAAAACTTACTCAGAATCCAATGGATGCTATGTATTTTGCTAGTTGCTGAGTGATAACATTATTTTATTTCTCCCTTTAGGAACCTTCCAATTATATAGTAAAAATAATGGGGGTTCCATGTGTTTATATATTTCCTCTGATCATTAAAGTCCCAAACAAAATCTTTTTTTAAAAAAATATATTTTATTGATTTTTTTTTTTTTTTACAGAGAGGAAGGAAGAGGGATAGAGAGTTAGAAACATCGATCAGCTGCCTCCTGCACACCTCCCACTGGAGATGTGCCGACAACCAAGGTACACGCCCTTGACCGGAATCGAACCCGGGACCCTTCAGTCCGCAGGCTGACGCTCTATCCACTGAGCCAAACCGGTTTCGGCCCAAACAAAATCTTAAAGTTCACTTGAAAAAGTAATCAACTTGTCTAAGATCCACTCCATCTCTTCCTATAGTATCTAAGTATCCTTAAGACTTGTCACCTCCCATCTCCCCTAGCCTTCTATCTCCCCTGACCTCCAGCAAGACTATAATCCCCAATTAAGGCCTGAGAATATGAAAACAGAAAATATGCATATCATATGTCTATAATGTATCAGTAAATGCTTAACAATATGTGTCAAATTAAAATATTTACTAAGTGAGCAATTCACAAAAATTCAATAAACATCTTTCTTTTATAAAATGTATTTTTATTGATTTTAGAGAAGAAGGGAGAGGGAGAGAAACATCAGTGATGAGAGAGAATCATCAATCAGCTGCCTCCTGCATGCCCCCTACTGAGCATGTGCCCTGACCGGGAATCGAACATGATCTCCTGGTTCATGAGTCCACGCTCAACCGCTGAACTACACCAGGCAGGCATATTTCTTAAGGTCTATAAAAGGCACTATGCTTGTTTAAGACTCTCAGGAACTAGCCCAATGTGTATAAAATATTTAGGCAAGCCGAAACCGGTTTGGCTCAGTGGATAGAGCGTCGGCCTACGGACTGAAGGGTCCCGGGTTCGATTCCGGTCAAGGGCATGTACCTTGGTTGCGGGCACATCCCCAGTGGGGGGTGTGCAGGAGGCAGCTGATCGATGTTTCTCTCTCATCGATGTTTCTAGCTCTCTATCCCTCTCCCTTCCACTCTGTAAAATGTCAATAAAATATATTAAAAAAAAAATATTTAGGCAAACTTTAAAATATGTATTACATTTAATAAACTTTTAATAACAAACTTTTGGAGGTCATTTAAAATAAAATGGAAGTAGAAACTATATTATGTCATTCAATTAAAATATAACAAATATATACATTTAAAAATATGTATATAAGAGGAGGGGGTAGCATTCTATCCAAAGGAGAGAGAAAATGACTGTATAACCATAACCAGAGTTTCTAAATAACACTTACTTACACTAATGAGCTTAAGATTTCTGCCAAGTCTATTTCTGTTTCACATGCTACTGATAAAAATCTATCAATAAAGGAAAAATGTAAAATGTAGGTTTAATAAACTCCAAATATAATGAGATAATTACATTTTAAAATGTCAAGATGCATACACTTCAAATTTATTATTTTGGGGGTAGGGTCAAGATGGCAGAGTAGGTACTTGCTAAATCACTTCCTTCTATGAACAAATCACTATTACAACAAAATATTCAACAAACATCGCTGAGAATCACCGGGAGACTAGCTGAACAGAATTCCTGTAACTGAAGATATAAAGAAGAAGCCACGTGGAGACAGCTAGGAAGGACAGAGGGGCTGTCTGGTGAGGACCCCCACCCCTGGTGTAACTATTCACAAATGGGAGGGGTATCTGACGTGAGGGGGTCTTGAGGAGCAAAGGGCCTAAGCCTCACACCAGGCCTCCCAGCTTGGGGGACCTGTGCTTGGAAGAGGAATCCTCAAAATCCCCTTTGGAAACCAGCAGGGATATGTGAGAAGATAAAGACATTCATATGGCCAACAGACACATGGAAAGACGCTCAACATCACTAATCATCAGGGAAATGCAAATCAAAACATCACCTCCGATTGTCTTTTATCAAAAAGGACACTAGTTAACAAATGTTGGCATGCGTGTGGAGAAAGGGAACCCTTGTGCACTATTGGTGGTATTGTAAACTGGTACAACACTGTGGAAAACAGTATGGAGATTTCTCAAAAAAAACAACAAAAAAAAACCACACACAAAAAAAACTATTACATGGCCTAGCAATCCCACTTCTGGGTATTTATCCCAAGCAATCAAAACCACTAATTCAAAAAATATAAATATATCCCTATGTTCATGCCAACTTAGCCAAGGTATGGACAAAACCTAGATATAAAAATTGATGAGATATGCCCATCAATACATGATTGTATAAAATAGATAAATGAATAAAAATGATGTGGTATAGCTCTGGCCGGTGTGGCTCAGTTGGTGGGACATCATCCCGAGCACCAAAAGTTTGCTGGTTTGATTTCTGGTCAGGGCATATGCCTGGATTGTAGGCTCAATCTCCAGTAGGGGGTGAGCAGGAGGCAACTGATCCATGTTCCCCTCTCACATTGATGTCTCTCTCTCCCTCTCTCTTCTTCTCTCTTTAAAAATCAATAAATGCTGGGGGGGTCGGGGAGGCCGGGGGAAGGTCAATGGGGAAAAAAGGAGACATATGTATTACTATTTGTAATACTTGAAACAATAAAACAAAAAACAAAACAAAAAAGTCAATATTTTTTAATGATGTGGTATACACAATGGCATATTACTCAGCCACAAAGACAAATGGAATCTTGTTATTTATGAAAACATGGATAGACCTAGAAGGTATTATACTGAGTGAATTAAGTTCGACAGAGAAAGACAAATTCCATCTGAGTTCACTTTCATGCGAAGGTAAAACAAACAAGCAAAACGAAATAGAAACAAACTCATAGATATACAAGAACATACTGATGTTTGCCAAACTCGAGGAGAGTGGAGAGATGGGCAAAAAATGTGATGGGGTTAAAAAGTACAGTCTCAATTATAAAGTAAGTCATGAAAATGTAATGTACAGCATTGGGAATACAATAAAAAATATCATAACTATGAATGGTGACAGATGGTTACTGGATTTATTGTGGTAATAATTTTATAAGGTACACAAATTTCTAATCACAATGTAGTATAATGTAGTATACCTAAAACTAATATAATATTGTACGTTAACTATAATTTAAAAATAAAAAATGACTACTCTTGCTGAATTAAAATTTAAGGTTTGCAATTCTAGCAAACAAATTTGAAGTAGTGAGACATTATCTAGTTAATGACTGTCAATTTAAAACAATTATGATCAAGTTTTTCGGTTATGCAGATGTAGCCCAATGGGTACTTTTATTTAGATGATTTGAAAAACATTTTGTTATCAAACACAAATCTACTTAGATATATTCTGTACTCTAAAACCTATGGGGGGAAATATCTAGCTTTATCACATTACTTTGCACATTTTTCCCCTAAGTTCCATAATATTATTACTAATAGTATCTTATTCTACCATCTTAGAAATTAATGGCTATGTTGAGTTCTTTTAACTTATAGTCATTATTTCTGACCCTTCTTCTGATAATTAATCTTTCTTTCCTCTGTTTCTGTTAAAATTCTCCTAGAATAATTCAGGAATTTAGGTATATTGGTCCTAATTAATCTAAATTTCTTGCTACAAATTAACCAAGATATCTAGTCTCTTAAAATAAGTAAAAGCAAAGAAATACATCACTATAAATAGAAATCTATATCATGAAAAGCATGAGAAATGTGTAACCATATGCAATCCTGATTAGCTTCAGAACTTCATTGAGATTTATAGATTTGATTTGGTCTAATACATCTTTTATGAGTAGTAAAATCCCCAAAGTAGAATAATAATAAGGTAGAAATTAATTTTTTAAAAAAACACTAAAATGTTCACATTGTTATCTAGTCATTTTTGAAGTTGAAAATCTTGTTATAATGCCTCATAAATTTTTGTGAATTGTTTGAGATGATAGATGATAAATATAATTTTTTTAAAGAAGGAAAAATCATAAACTTTCACAATTACTGAGAGGTGTATAGAGAAACAACCCTTTTTGAAGGAACAGCCCTTCTTCCAAATACATAATTCACTCTTTCAGTTTAATCAATTAGAGAAGTCTCTGATCTACAGCTTCACTTTTAAAGGTTTCGGTCGCCTGCAATCAACCATGGTCTGAAAATATTAAATGCAAAATTGCAGAAATACCAGTAAAGAACTCATAAGTTTTAGTAGCATAATGAAACTGTGCACCAGCTCCATCCCACCTGGGCTGTGGATCATCCCTTCGTCCAGTGTATCCACTCTGTACAGGGTACCCACCCATTGCTCACTTAGTAGCCATCTGGATTATCCATCATGATATTGCAGTGCTAGTGTTAAAGTAAATCTTATTTTACTTAATAATGGCTCCAAAGTACAAGACTGGTAAAGCTGGCAATTTGGATTTGTGAAAGTGAAGCCATAAAGTGATTTCTTTAACTAAAAAGTGAGTAAAATTATAAACATGTCCTTCAAGTGAAGAAAATCTGCGAATTTTTTAATCATTTGAAATAGAAAGTGTACCACAATGTATACTTTGTAAATTCTTCCAAATGGCAGCCTAAAAACCTTTTACTTTAATAAGTATAATAAAATTTATAATATACTGACCATTTTCCAGCATTTGTTTTATTTTTTATGTAATAACTCCAAGATACTTTCAATCTTTCTATTTTAAAACTCATATGAATCCAAATAACAAATGACACTATAAGGAATTTGTGAATGTCAACAAAAATATTTTTTCTTGTATAATTTAAGATGAACGATGGTTATCACTTGTTAAGTAAAAAACAAACCGAATTTCTATATTCCTAGTGCACCAGTTAGAAATGTTTTTGGCTACAGCTTACAGAACACATGACTGACATTTGTTTCATATTTCAAGAAGGCTAGCAGCAGCCACCTCTCTGTCTCGTGGCTTTTTCTCATGACCTTAATATGGCACAGCAGCTAACGCATTACAATCTTACTGAACACTATCCATGATAAGGAAAAATTCTTAATCTCCTCTCTCCTAGGGAAGAAAATCTTGCCCCAAATCCTTAAACAGGTACTATGTCTCTTTGGCTAGAACTCTATCATATGTCTGTCCCTAGAAAAATCATTTGATAAAGGAAAATATGAATATCTTTATAGAATTAAACTCAAAATAATTACCCTCTTGGGCTGGGTGTTTTACTGTAGAAATTTTATTTGAGATCTGTTTGTAAGTAAAGAAGAGGAAGAATGCCTTCTGGGAAAGCAATCAAATATGTCTAATATACATATTAAAATATAATTAGACTGCATTAAAAGGAAATGTATAATATAATGTTTAGCCATGTCAAATCATAACTGACATTTTAAATTTAAAAACAAATGTTTTATCATACACCATGCTTTGAAAGAGCTTCCCAAATCCAAGAGGATGGAGATAATTCTGTAAACATGAAACCAAATAAGATATTCCAAGAATAAAATGATCCAAGTTTTCATTTTGTATTATCCTCACATGGCCTGCCTATAGCATTTATGGCTTACAGAAAAATACAAGTGTTCTACCTGACACATTATAATGGAAATTGGAAATCAAATGTGGTAACAATATTTCAACTGAAAAAGAGCCTGGATTTAGAAACCAGGATAATGGGATTCTTAGCTCAGTAGATACAATACTTCTAATCCTACTTTATCAGCAGCTCTGTGAAAACAGTCTTCATTTCATTCAGGTGTGACTTCGAATAATGCTCACCTGTGATCAGCATGTGGCTGTTTCTAGTATACAATTGTTATGATGTGTGAAGCCTACAGTAATAAAGCTCACTCTTTTGCATCTGGACCTAAGTTAAAAACTTCAAAAAACTTTTCTTTTTTTGTAAAAAAAAAAAAAAAAAAAATTGAAAATGGATACCTACATACATGTAGGAAGCCTGGTACTGTCTGCACCTCTGTGATAAAGCTGGGTGTTAAGAAAACTTTCAGATTGCAATTTTTAATATACCAATTTTAATTATTTTTCAGTATGGAAGACGTGTTTATTCCGTGATGTTCAGCATCTTTTTATAATGTTACCCCAACACCATGTTTGGAGAAACTATCTCTTCCTCATTGGGCAAATCAAAGGACAGGTACATAATGTGACTGTGGTAAAATCTCCCCAGAATTCAAATCTTGGCTTGAAAATAGTTGCAGATGCTGCTGATAACATTACTTCTGGGTGTTCTTGTTTAAAACTTTATGATGATCCTACTTCCTTTCCCATGTGCTGCCTGTTGGATTTGAGCCTAGATTCCCAGCCTACATTCATTTCTGTAAACTTCCAATGTATTTCCTTTTAAAATAATTTCCTTTCAGTAAAGGAATAAAGGTCATTGTTTATTGTTTTTACCCCCCACATTTGTCTGATGCTTTTGCCAAAATATTATTTTTAATTAAGGGATATTCAGCCTGTGTACAGGAATTATAAAAGTATGCTCCTCCTCTGGGATTTATTTTGTAATTTTGTTACTATATTGTCAAATCCTCATGCAAATAGTTAACATTTAGAAAAAGCAATAGTCATGTTTGGGGATCAATTTGTAAAAGAGATAAAAGTAGAAATGCTTTGAAAATGTATTTAAAACACCTTTTTTATTTTCCAGAAGCAAAGCTTCATAATGAAAGGACAGATTTGCAGTATATGAAATCTCAATTTTTTTGGAGTTCTTCCATCAGTAGTTTCATTAATATTAGGCTTGTGAATATTAATGTCATGTTATGTATATTATATATGGTAATGCATACTGGATTTCTATCAACTTCTGTCTAAATGTTTTCCAAATACTTTAAATTTCTTGAAGACATCTGTTAGTAATACAAAAATAATAAGAGTCAGGGAAGCCAGCATAAAGCTTCTCAGATTTTAGTCTATACATATACGACGAGTACAGGTACAAGATCTGACTTCTGTTACATTCATCTGCTGGTACTTTCCCTACTCTGCATGAATGTAAGCAATTTTCTCAGCCCAGAGACTATAATAATAATTGCCTCCATCAGTCCAGTTTTGTCAAACTTTATTTGTAATTCATATGATAAAAATAACTTGCTTGTTAAAAAAGCACATTTCATGAAGAAAATTATCCTTTTTACCAGTCATCTCTCATAATTTTAAAGCTTATTAATGATTTATTTTTTATTTTGTTTTGGCTATTTCTGTTGGTTAGAGTATCATAATCATGATTTCAACCCCCCTGGTCCTATTATTTTTTTCCAGCAAAAAACAAATATTGTGATTGTCCTCCAAAAAAAATGAGCATTGGTTAATGTGGTATGTGCTGTCAGGGCATAGAAGTTCAGAGCTCAGGGATCATGGACCTGAAGTTTAAGGGTATTTCCACAAGAGAGCATCCTTGCATTTCCGCTACGGTAGCCCAACAACTTTACAGTTTAAAGAACTGGCAATAAAAAGAAAGTCTTGGAAAATAAAAACTTCACTCCATGTCTCCCAGGCAATTAACCACAAAGCTTTCAATACAACTCATAAAGGCAGGAATTCTTTTTGAATTAGGAATATAAAAGAATTAAGGTTTAAAAATTTTAGATTCCCAGCTGAGCTTATATTTCCTACATTTCTTACTATTTCTTTTCAGTTAAATGTTAGAATTGAAATGTGTAAATTCATTTCTCCCACAGATGGTAATGAAACAAAACTTTAACTTGACTGCTCATTAGAATCGTGGGTTGCATTTACAAATTCTCATGCCCAGGTTCCACTCTCAGAGATCTTACCTAATTGGCTAGTTTTGAGACCTAACAATCATGTTTTCAAAAGCTCCCCCAAGTGATTCTAATGCAAATCCAGGGGTAAGAACCATTGTTCTGAAGTCATGATGTTATTAATGAAAGATGCAGCGCCTGGAAAGAAATATGAGCCCCGGGTATTCTAAACTTTAACTTCTATATTGAGAGAACTTCATAGTGATCTCTCTAATTAGTGGCTATTTATACGATTGCACAGAAAAAATCTTCTATTGACTTTATTTCAGCTGTTCCAGTAGTGGTATCATATCTCAATGTGGTTTTAACTTACATTTTTCTGATAAAAATAATATTGATCACCTTTTCATTTGTTTATGCCTAGTAGCATAACCCCTTTTTTGAAGTATTCCGATCATAATTAAGACTTGATAGCACTGATATAAAGATATACAAATAAAGCAATAACACAGATAGAGTCCAGACATAGACCCAAACATATATGGATACATAATTGTTAACTAGGTTACAAATGAAATTTATACATAGATTTTTTTTAGTCCCAAAATAAATTGTATATTATAATCTACATTTTTCTACCACTTGTTTTTATAAATAGGACATTTAAAATAAATGGTTAATTTTAAATGACTGGATTATTCAATTATATGAATGTAATTAAATTAGTATCCTATTCTCTTTTTCCATATATCTTTAGATTTCTTTCTGACTTCTTATTATACATTTTATCTAATGACTATCTGTAAAATAGATTTATCAGATTATGCCATATTTTTTTTTAAATTGTGGTAGAAACATTTAACATAAGATTTACCCTCTTGCCTGGCCAGTGTGGCTCAGTGGTTGAGCGTTGACCCATGAACCAGGAGGTCATGGTTTGATTCCCCAGGCAGGGCATATGCCTGGGTTGTGGGCTTGATCCTTAGTGAGGGCATGCAGGAGGCAGCTGCTGGATGATTCTATCTCATCATTGATGTTTCTATCTCTCTATCACTCTCCCTTCCTCTCTTTGAAATCAATAAAAATATATTTAAAAAAAGATTTACCCTCTTAACAAAATGTTAAATGTACAATACGTTATTTTTAACTATAGAAGCAGTGTTGTACATCAGATCTCTAGAACTTTTCTTTCATATATGAAACTTTATACTTGTTGAATAGCAATTCTTCATGGTCCCCTTTCCCAAGCTCCCAGAAATGACCATTCTACTTTGAGTTTATTTTAGATATCTCATATAAATAGAATCATGCAGTATTTGTCTTTCTGTGACTGACCCTTTTCACTTAAGTAAATGGTTAATTTTAAATGACTGGGGATTATTCAGTTATATGAATGTAATTAAATTAGTATCCTATCCTATAATATCTTCAAGGTTCATCCATGAAGCCACATATGGCAGGATTTTCTTTTTGTTTAAGGCTGAATAGTATTTCAATTTATGTGTATACCACATTTTCTTCATCCATTCATCAACTGATAGATATTTAGGTTGTTCCTAACCCACATCTTGGGTTATTGTGAATAAAGCTACAATGAACATAGAAGCAAATATGTCTTCAAGATACTGATTTGAATTATTTTTAATAATTACCAAGAGTGGAATTGCTGTATCATATGGCAGTTTAATTTTTAATTTTTTGAGAAATCTTCAGACTCTTTTCCATAGCAGCTGCATCATTTTGTTCCCACCAACAGTGTACAATTTTGCCACATCTTCACCAACCCTTACTGTCTTTTCTTTTTTGTTAATAGCCACCCTACTAATCATGAAGTGATCTCTCACTGTAGTTTAATTTGCATTTTACTGACCATAAAACAAAAATGTATGAACTTGTTTCACCACATTTAAAAATTGCTGCTTATCCAAAGACATGACAAGAAATTGAACAGGCAAGCCACAGACCAGGAAAAAATGTCTGCAACATGTATCTGACAAAGGGTTCCTACCCAGGTTACATAAATAAGTCCTACAAGATGATTTCTACATGAAGTTCTGATAATCACAAGAAATCCTAACCACTATATAGCTTGAGGTATTGACATAGTTTACATGAAACATTGAATCCCACGCATCTTAACCTCTCTCAGAGGTCCTTGAGGAATCCATGTAAGAGATCTACAGTTGAAAACTAATGCTTGAATGTTGACATTTAAAGCAGCACTCTAAATAAGAAAACAACTTTGTATTTGGCTGCTTGATTCTATTTTGTCCCCCAGGAAGTCTTTCAGGGGGACCTCACTATCAAGCAAGAAGGCACTGCCTACACTAAAGGCTGCTTTCCAGCAGCTGCGATGATTTAAGTTGTCCAAAGCTTCACCAAAAGCAACAATTCACCCCTGTCGCTGGCTGGTATGTTTGCTCACAAAAAGATGTTTCATGATTTGTTCAAGACTCCATTTGAATTGTGATGAATGTAGGCATATACTAGTTTTCTGATCAATTCTAACAAACCTTTACTTAGCTCATCTGAAGAGCATGATAATAAAATATAAATAAATGAGAGTCTCAGATCACAGTGAATGCATAGGGTGGGCAAAAGTAGGTCTACAGTTGTTCATATGAAAAATCACACAATAATCCTATATAATAAAGAGGTAATATGCAAATTGACCATCACTCCAACACACAAGAAGTCTGCCCCCATGTGGTCAAAGATGGCCACCCCCATGTGGACTCAAGATGGCCACCACAAGATGGCCAGCAGGGGAGGGCAGTTGTGGGCAATCAGGCCAGCAGGGGAGGGCAGTTGGGAGGGACCAGGCCTGCAAGGGAGGGCAGTTGGGGGCGATCAGGCTGGCAAGGGAGAGTAGTTAGGGGTGACTGGGCCAGCAGATGAGGGCAGTTGGGGGCAACCAGGCCTGCAGGGGAGGGCAGTTGGGGGAGACCAGGCCTGCAGGGGAGGGAAGTTAGGGGGGACCAGGCCTGCAGGGGAGGGCAGTTGAGGGCGACCAGGCCAGCAGGGGAGGGCAGTTAAGGGCAACCAGGCCTATAGGGGAGGGAAGTTAGGGGCAATCGGGCTGGCAGGGGAGCAGTTAGGCGTCGATCAGGCTGGCAGGGGAGTGGTTAGGGGGTGATCAGGCTGGCAGGCAGAAGTGGTTAGGGGCAATCAGGCAGGCAGGCAAGTGAGAGGTTGGGAGCCAGCATTCCTGGATTGTGAGAGGGATGTCCGACTGCCCATTTAGGGATCCCTAATGGGATCAGGCCTAAATGGGCAGTCGGATATCCCTCGAGGGGTCCCAGATTGGAGAGGGTGAAGGCTGGGTTGAGGGACACACACCCCCCATGCATGAATTTCATGCACCGGGCCTCTAGTCTCTATATATATAAAAGCCAAGCAACCAGAATGGCGGGACGACAGAAGAACGGGAAGGACCAAAACAACCAGTCGCTATGATGTGTATTGCGGCAGCCAACTGGCCCGATCAGTTCCCGATCAGTCCCCCAACTTCCTGCAGCCCCTCCCCCCTGGCCAGTCCCACCCCAATCGCCCTCCCCCCATGAGGGATGGGGACGGCCAGCCAACCTCCTGCATCCCCTCCCAGGTCCAATCAGCCCCCATCAGGGCAGGCTGGCCAGACCCCACCTGTGCACAAATTCTTGCACCAAGCCCCTAGTTAATGAATAATAATACAAGAATAAACTGTGTTTTGCATACTCACAACTGTAAACCTGCTTTTGCTCACCCCTGTACATTCTCTTGACCCCCAATAAGTTATTTTATCTTCCTGACAAGAGAGCAATCTAGTGAAAAGGAAACACACATACACACAAGAAAGGTAACTCTAAGTACAGTGGGAGAATAGCACATCATTTCTGCTGAAAACATAATGACAACAGTCTCCTGCAATTTACTTCACATCTTAACTTGCGCACCATGGATTACCCCAGCAAGTAATAATAATGTCTTTCCACTGAACACCCAGTTTTCTGGTTTGGAGGGGACAGTTTATCTACCTCTTTTTGGGCCCTAGTTCTTAACCACTTTTGTATCATTCGTTCAATGCCTTGCTCATTGAATATTACGTGAATTGATTTCATTGTTTTAATTTACCATTTTTCTCACAACTGTACATTTGAATTAAAAATCTCTGCAGCTTTGTCTTTTTGTTCCAGTAATGCAATTATACCCAGGACTGAAGTAATTCAGTTATTGTGGGTTGATTTGGTAGCTCGGCACCATCTATAGCATTGCTTCCCCAAAAAAAGCATATTCCTGAAATATGAAATGCATTTATAAACAACTTTGAAATATAAATAATTCATAACTTGGAAGCTTACGAAAAAATAAGATGAACTTAGTTATTCCGAGAAGTCAGTTGGTAGCAGCACTTCATATGCATCTGTTAGCAGAGTGTGTGTGTGTGTGTGTGTGTGTGTGTGTGTGTGTTTGATCTATTCTCCATCCCACCCCATGCCCCCAAAATAATGATGATATGACCACGGGTGTTCCCTAACATTTGAAAAAGGCTGCACTTCTAAATAGAAAAAAGAATTAAAGATAGCATTCAGTCTCTGGTTTCTCTGTTATTAAATTATACATTGCTTAATTCATTATTCCTTTTGGGGGCATTTAAACTATTCTTTAAGTAGCACACTTTGGGAATATTCTAATCTGAATATTCTAAAGGAAAATATAGTTTCATATTGATTTATTAACGAACAATCATTTGGTTAAGTAATGTTAAGTTCTATGCATTCAAAATTACATAAACAATGAACTCAAGTATATGACATTCTGTAGCAAACAGAATAGGAAATTAATAGTTTCTTCATTTAGGTTAGCCTCTAAGATGCAAATATGAAGTAATGTATTCATATTTGAGGACAAAGGGGGGGATTAGGAATTTCCAGTTTTTTTCACATACTTTGTGACCAGGCCAGTGCTTTCAAATAATCAGAGCATCATGGAGCTGAAATGGGCTTTAGAGATCATCTCGTCCAACACCATTTTTATCATAAATTTTTGAATCTCTGAAGGGTGCCAATTCTCTAAACAAGTATATTCTAGCAGAGAAAATAACTTTATTATATGTTTCGAAATAGTTGTTTGAAGTCCTGATTAAGGTAGTAAATCCTGCAGAACTTTTATACTCAGTATTGTTTGCATTTCTCTGTTATATGAATTACATTTAAGAAAAATAAAATACAAAAAGTTTGGGTTTTCCATGATCTGTTAAAAAACCCATTAGTCAAGCTGACATTTAAGTGGTTCTTTTGAAAAATAAAAATTAGTTATACCAATAGAGTACATCAGAAATAGTACTAATTTTTTTTTCTGTTAACTAGCAAACTCAATAATTTCTATTAAGCCAAGAGTTGATTATATGAGCTAAAAGGGCAAATTCATTCATGTTAAATGCAAAATATTAATTTATAAATACTATAGGTCTTGAGGTTATTTATATTCAAGAGCATTTCTATACAGCAAAGAAAACCCTAGAATCATTACTGAAAGATGTAAATTATCTATATATATAAAAAGCCAGCGACTGGAACGCTGTAACGACTGGAATAACTGGTCACTATGACGTCCACTGAGGCCAGCGAATGGCCTGATTGGGGGTGTGGCCAGCCGGCCAACCTCCCATGGCCCCTCCCCCTGGCAGGTCCCATCCCCAAATGCCCCCCCTACCCCAATAGGGGGCGGAGCTGGCCAGCCAATCTCCTGCAGCCCCTCTGTCTGGCCAGCTACACCCCTGATTGCCCCCCTTATCCCAATACGGGGTGGGGTCCCTCCACCTGGCCGGCTCCCACCCCTGATCAGCCCCTCCACACAATTGGCTTGCGGCCCCTCCCCCTGGCCAGCCCAATTGGGGCCAGGCCAGCCGGACCCCACCTGTGCATGAATTTGTGCACTGGGCCTCTAGTATGTTTATAAGACTCAATTGAGGAGAGATTGTAAACTTCCTTCTGTAATTCATTTTAGACTTTTAAAATCCTATTGTCAGAAATTTCTTCTTTTTGTCTAACCTATATTACTCACGTTTCAGTTAAATTCATTACTTTTTTTCTCCCTCCATATAAATTGAGAACTGCTGAGATAGAGCTGATTTAACTGTAACAAATTGAATTGTTTCCTGGATTACTATGTCTTTGAAGAGATATTCTAAAAACAGAGCAAATGGGTAATAACTTAAGTAGAGTTAAATATATGGAATTACCAACAACAAAAATTTCCACTGAAATAGTATGTAAAATTATCAGAAATAGTGGGATTGGTGGTTCATTTACTTTTTTCTTGGTTTCATACTGCCAATTCCTTAGGTAAAAATAGGTAAATGCTCTCATTACATTAAAAACAACAGAAATAGAAAAATATGTAAATACACATTCTCAGAAATGTCAGAATATGTAAAACTCTCCCTAAATAGAGTTCTATATATTCTGAAATTGTTATTTTTAAAAGAATGCATCACAATTCTCTTTGATTTAACTGAGCTTACTAAATGAATATTGCAGTTCCTATTTAAGTTGTTGAAACTTAGTCACCAGTGACTCTAACAACTTAGGGAAGATGAGAAAATCATAGCTTAAAATGCAAATCTAGGTGCTGACTTTTTGGAGTATTTTCAAACCAAATTCACATACTGCACATTATTAGCACTCCCTAGTTTGATCAGTAGCTTCTCTGCCTATGACTTTCAAACCTTTCAAGGTTAGAGGAACTATGAGAAACCCTTGGCTTTGGAAAAAATGAAACAGATGGACACAAAGATCTGTCTTTGAGAGAAATGGTACTTCATACTCTGCATTAATCTGTGTAGTACCTGTAGTTGACCTGAAGGTGTGTATGACCACAGAGAAAAATTAGCCAGTTCACAGCAAACTTGAAACATTTTATCCATAGAGAAGAAAGCAGAACTTCAACAGAAAGGGAAAAGTCACTTCTAAGAGATTACAAGTCAGACAACTTGGGTTAATCAGGGTGCTAACGTTCCAAATCCATTGCACTTGACCTGACTTTGCAGGTTCAGTGTTGAAAAAAAAAAAAAAGAAACGTATTTCGCCTCCACCACTGCCCTACTTGAAACTGTAAGACTTAAGAGGTTTTTCTCTTAATTTTTTTTCTCCTTTTCAGCCTTTCCCGCCACTATATTAGTATTATTTTATGTAATAGAAATAGTATATATCCAGCTTCTCTTTTAGAGTATTTTTTAAGCTTTAAAAGAATTCATGTGAAGAGAGAGAGAAAACAAAATTTGTACAGAAATATCTCATACGCATACAAGAAACTGCCACAAGATTAAAAGAAGGTCCAGGTCCTGTAAAGGCGGGAAAGAAACCACAGATATTGCTTAAACCCAGAAATATATTTCCAAACTTATATGAACTCCATACACTGAAGATTTTTTTTTTTTTCTAAATAAGGAGTACACCTGAGATACTAGTTAATGATACAGGTTTCTGACCATCAGCCTTGACTTACTAAATCAAAATCTCTGAAGGTGTGTCTTGGAAATTTGCATTTGAAACAAGCTTCCTGCATAATCACCTGAGTCTCTAAAATTTGACAACATCCCTTGTAGTGTTTTACAAACATAAAAGCAAACAATAAACAATACCTCTTCTTACAAGAAAACTTTTAATGATGTCAGGTTTAAGTCCCTTTAGATCAGCCGTGGGCAAACTACGGCCCGCGGGCCGGATCCGGCCCGTTCTTCGGCTGTTCTATCAGGCCCATAAGAGCGGAGGGTTCTCTTGCTCTCCCCTCCGCTCCTTCACCAGCAGCAGTGTTAACATGGCAACGTCGGGAAACACAGCCGCAGCTCCTTCTTCTGAGTGGGCGGATTTATATCCGCCCATTCAGTAGAAGGAACAACCTCTCAATCTTCCAGAGGCTCCTTGTAATGCCCGCGGACGCGTCCCCCGACATCACCCTGGGAATGTGTAGACACGTTATCGTGGTGATGTAGGGAGACACGGCCCTGGAGAGCACAGTATCAGAGCATTAGCTAAAAAGAAGACCAACAACACTGTTCCCACTGAAGTTGATGTTTTAAAGACCAAAAACCTTTCAACCCAGTCTACATTGCCATCTACATCTACGTCCCGGGCATAATTTGGAAGTTGCACTAAAGAAAATGTTTCATTTACTGTTTACACATTTTGTTCTTTTCTATTTGTTTTAGTTTTAAATTATTTTATTATATTTAAGTTTAATTTGAAAGGCTTTTGTACCTTTCCTTTGTTAGGCAATTTTATTTTGCCTTTGCCATCTTCAATATAAGGTATGTTATTGTGCTATGATTCCTCCATTTTTTGAAGTTTCAAATTATAATAATTAGTGTTTACATTCTTCTTGTTAAAATGTTTGAAATGAATAAAACTATTGAAATAAAAAAATAAAAAAAAGACCACACCCTTTTATGTAATGATGTTTACTTTGAATTTATATTAGTTCACAGAAACACTCCATCCATGCTTTTGTTCCGGCCCTCTGGTCCAGTTTAAGAACCCATTGTGGCCCTTGAGTCAAAAAGTTTGCCCACCCCTGCTTTAGGCTGATTAGCTTGGTTGAAACATGATCCCTTCCCCTTGCCAGAAAGCCGCCTCATTAATACTGGTGTCGGCTGGTAACAAAAGTAAAAGCAACCTCCTTGAGGACAGAAACTATGTGGTTCATGGTTCTATCCCCAGAATGGAGTAGGCACATAAATATTTGTCAAATGAATGGGTGAACATGATCAGAAAATTTGCCCTACCAGCCAAAGGGCAATCAATTGCCTATTCAAAGCACAGCAAAGTCTTTTCCAAAATGTATCATCGGCTACAATATCTTGAATAATCCAGCTCTGAAATATATTGAAGGCAATGGTGTGTGGGGGAGACTAATGGAAAATTACCAGCCCAGAATGAAAGCAAGTTGAGTTCTTGACCTTCTCCTCGCTTTTCCTTTTTACTATGCAAATTGCACTATGATTGTTTTTATCACTGCTGCTCCAGGTCCTCTTTGGGAGCCATTTGTGGACATACTATTATTTTCTCTACGTCCTTCTATTGCATTTCTTCCTTTTAAACTTTCAGTAATTTTTGTTTTTGGATGTAGCCGTTTATTTTATTACAAAGATGGTAAGTAGATACTTAAAATCATAAGGAAGTTTACATTTTACTTACATTTCTTAATGCATTGATTTTAGAGCATTAAACTTTTGGCAGAAATTGAGTGCTAGAAAGGGGAAAAATCAATAGCTAGAGAATAAATGAAACACTCTAGCAGAGGGTGGTGGTTTTATGGAGGACCAAAGCAAAAAGCTTTGTGAAGAAGAATGTAATAGTCTGAAGAATGCATACATCTTAAGGGATACAGTTTGCAGAAAAATGTTGCTATGAAATAAAACTTCACAACCCAACAGTCAGGCAACATTAAGATAATCATTTGATCTATTTATTATAATTCCAACTTTCTGAAAACTTGGTAAAATAAAGTTCATGATTACTCAAATCAAATATTTTTATTTAAAAAATAGAAAGTGAAAAACTAATGGGTGGTTTTAAAATGGGATGGATTTTGTAAGAACAGAAATGGTACAAAGATTATCTACCACCATTTCCAATTTAATGTATATACAGCATACATTTCAAGTATTATATATTATTTATAAATGAGTATCACCTTTATAAATACATTAATTAATATGAAATAGTTTACAAACACAATACCTACCTTTATGAAAATAATAAAATGTTGATATTTACAAAATAAAAAGTAGACACTGAAAACATGAAAAGAAGGAGGCAAGGAGAGCGTCATAGACCATCCCAAAAGCCCTGAGATTTTCAAAGAATTATTATCAGCCCCAAATAACTTGTGTATGGGGGAAAGGGAGAATAGTGGGAACTGAACCTATGTCATAACTGCTTTGTTGATGACAGGTGAGAGCTTGACCCATTTTTGCGGTCCATTTTGTTTCAAACCTGAACACCCCATTATCCCATCTGCATGAACCTTTCCAGGTTCAGACGCACCTGCCAACAAACTGTCCTGCTCATCCCTTTTTCATGTGAAAGAAAAGAATGGAACTCTTTTGCCTTCATAATTATTTTCTTCTGAATCTCTCAGTTAAAAAAAATGTTGAAGTATAAAGCACTTTTTTTGCAGTCTCCACTTTATTGCCCTCCCGCCTCATCTGCTTCAAATTCCTTCACGCAGCAAAATTATTGTTAATGCCTACAGGTAAAATATTTTAAAGATCCTTAACTCCAGTTAATTAACACACCTAAGAAGAACTGGATCTATTTCCCAGGCTTGATGGGGCCCTTTAACTTGTGGTTATGCTAGCAGTAAATCACCATGATCCATGCTTACTTTTGCTTATGTGTGAGAGTCTAGGAACATATTACCATTTGTGCTGAATGAGGGAAATATTTATAAAGTTGATAAAAAATAAATGGACTTTTAGGAGTTTAAAAATGGTGTACTAATATTCAAATCTGAATATTTCATTTTCATAGAATTTTGTATATTTGAATTTGAAATACATGTATTTGAAAACTCCATTTCTAAGCCTCCTCTAACACTGGCATTCACCATGGTGCATGAAACATTGTTTCTGCCAAGTATTTGAATGGAAAACCCACAGGCATGCAGTCCCTATGCATATGATAAACCATATACTAATAACAAGTATACATATTTCTTCACAGTTTACAGTGCTTGAGCATATATTATCTTATATAATCCTCATATCATTTGTGTGAGGTTTCATTGTCATCACATGGTCTTATTTAGAAAGAAATTAAGAACTTTAGATTATTCTTTATTTTAAATTAAGCTAGTAAATGTCAAAGCTCAGTCTTGAATTAAATTGTATTACTAATGCATGTGTCTTCTGTTAAATTCTGCTCCAGGTGACCAGAATGCATGGGTAATAAAGCCAAAGTCAAGAGTGACATCACTCCAAAACGTAATTAGATTTATTCTAATCCAACAATGTATTATCTTAATATTAATTGAATGTCAGTCCTCTGGTAAATACTTAACACTGGTAACTACAGTTATTAGAAAAAAATTGTGAATAGTTCAGGAGAAATCATAACTGCTAGGTAAAACAAATCAAACTACATATAATTCTGATGGTATATTAACGTAATTCCAAATGCACACTTGACTTTATTTCTTTCTGTCTTTTTTCATATCTGCCTATCTCTATTTATAAAGATGTAAGTTTAAAAATATGAAATACCAATGTATGTATAGAAACAACTATTTCTACATTTTTTAATATTTCAGCTTTAACATGCCTTTATTAGTATAAATATTTTAAATACTTTTGAAATACTTCAACAAATATAAAATGTTTCACTGTTTTTATTATCTTCTCCCTCTCTCCCTGTGGTTTTACTTATAATTTTGTCTCTGAGTTTTAAGCTCAATCTAAGATGAAGATTGTGCCCTTTTACTTTAATGTATTAGTTCTCCATAGGTCTCTAAATCCCATCAATCAGTTAAATGACTTATTAGCATTTTTTTCTAAAAATAGTATAGATTTGAAATATAAATATATATTTGGGTTTTCTATAACTTCTGCCTGAACTTTGCCAATGGTCCATGGCCTGACATAGTGATTTCCATGTAATATATATTTAGTAAGTGTTTATAGAATTAAGGTGGAAATGTAGGGGTAGGATTCAGTTCATGGAGGAGAAGTGATATTGAGTAGAATGATGGATCTGTCAACTTTTAGGCAATTTAAATTCTCTTACCATGTGTGATTCACATCCCCATGTGAATTATTCATTGCTCATAATTTTTCTTCCTCCATTTATAATCAGAAATGAAACAGGGAGGAAAAAAATCAGAAGAAATGATGAGAAAAGATTAGACTTCTAAACTTCATGAAAGTTAAAAGTTTGCAGTTATGAAAGTTTGTACTTTACATAATCCAGGTTATTCATTTCTAATAACGCATTAATGATGATTTCTTTGTAAGTGAATCCCTTCTTATGCATGCTATTTTAGATTGGTCATAGAATCCTTTGAAAAGATGAAAATTATTTCTGTCTGGATTTTAATAAACTTGTATGTTGGAGTGGAATTTTGGGGATAATTTGGTTTCTTTTTCCCACCAGGCTAGAACTATTAGGGTAATCTTGGCCAGATATACAAGGTTCAGAGAAAGTCTCATCTAATCTACGTAGCTTTCTTCATTGAGACAATGTTAAAGACATGATCTCAGAAGAGTCCCGGAATTTGATCACCCAAAGCCAATTTTCCTGTTGATAAGCTTTTAGTTTGTGTCCCACTTTCATGCAATTTTCTTTTTCCCCCAAAGTCCAGGCATTTCAATTCAATACCCAGGCAACAGAGCAGCAAACTGCTGGCTTGTGTGGTTGAATGTTTTCCTTCCTCAATTCTTTAAAATAAACTAATTCTTTTTAAACAATTTACTTATTTTTTTTTCTTGCAATCATTCACAACATTTGTTTGAAAGCTTGCTAAGTGCACTGCACTGTGAGAGATGAAATCATCTTAGCTCTGCCTTCAAACTAGTCAAGGACTCAGACAAGTAAACAAGTCATTACTCAACACACTGGGATGAGGGGTCTAAGAGAAGCCGACGCAAAGCACACGGTGGCATAAAGACAAAGATGTTTTCAGAGAAGGGCATATTGAGCAGGATTGTTTTAGAGAAAAGAATGGGCTTGAGAAGGTACAGAAGTGAGACAAGTATTTCAGCCAAAGGGGAAACAGTGTGAACAAGATGGAGCATTTTGAGAACAAATGTGATTAAAAATATACCTCTTTAGAAGAACAAACATATATCAAACTACAGTGAGAGGTTTATGAAAACCAAGTTCGCTGCTAAGTGTTCAACTCATTGACCCCAGTGCCTTCAAAGTAAAATGATGGCAGCAAGTTCTCAGAAAGAAGAGGAGAAAAGCATTTCTATTGGTTGGAAGCATGGAGTGGGAAACAACGCCAGCTACTATGCAAGGGCTCACTACTTCTTACTCTTTCTCTCATTGCCAACAAATTTTAACACTTGGGAAAAGACATAGCGAACAATATAGAAAAATGCAAAAGATGGAACATTCTTGATTCTTCTCTTTATATAATTCCTTACACATATTTTATTCATCAACTTGTCCTGGCACTAAACCTCCAAAACATATGCTATACCAGTTCACTGCTCTACTTTTTATGAATTTTCACCAATCAGTGTCTTCAACATATCTGCCTCCACCACTTAAGTAATCTCCCAACTGATCTACTGCTTGTCAGTACTGACATCATGCCCACTACTCCTTCATTCTCCACCCAATTTCCAAATAGCCTTTCTGAAATAAAATAGAAATAAAACATATAGGTCAAGCCCTTTTGTGAAAATACCCCAAGTACTTTTTATAGCACTTTTTAAAATTTATTTACATAATTAAACTTTAGATACAGTAAAATACATCATTTTATGTGTACAGTTCTATGGGTTTTGTCAAATGCTTAGGGTTCTATGTCCACCACTGCAATCAAAAAGTAAGGAAGGGATTTTGCAAAATAAAAAGAAATAAGACTAATTGTTCAGCCCCCTGTTCAGCCTGTAGGGTGCCCATGCACATTCTCTAAGTGGTAGACCTCACATCTCAGTGGACACTTGAATGAAAGCAAAGAGATACACCACGTAAAGATTCAGAGACATAGCATTCCAGACATAAGAAATCCAAGCTAAGTGAGAATAACGTTTGCTATATGTGAGTTATAGAAAGGCCGGAGTGACTATAATACTGTGAACAAAGGGGGAAATAGTACAAGATGAGCTTGGAGAGGTGGTGGGACCATCTCTTTTAAAGCTTTTTAGGTATGGTGAAGAGTTTGGATTTTTTTCTAATTGTGATAACAAGAATGATGTGCTTTAATTTGTTTTGAAGATACTTCTGCTGGATGCTCAGTAGAGAATAAATTGAAAAGAGAAGTAGAATCAGATTGTTCAGCCAGCATACTGTTAGCAGTAGCTCAGAACAGCATCTCATGGTAGCTGGAGCAATATCAGTTAAGATGATAGATATGGATGAATTGGAGATATATTCTGGAGATTGAAGAAGTAAGATTTTTCTGGGATTAGATGTGATGGTGCAGTATTGCAAAGAAGGGAACAAAAGGATACATAATTCTATTCAGTTTTTGGCTGAAGAAACTAGAGGGAATGGAGACATTCTTAGTGAGAAAAGGTCTATCTATTTGCACTTGCTACATTTAATATTCACTATTACATCTAAGTATTATTGTACAAATCACAATAGATTTTAATTACACATAGTGCGGCAAAAGTAGATTTATAGTTGCGAGTCTGCAAAACACAGTTTATTCTTATATTATTATTTAATAATTATTGTATTATTTTTCCACTAGAGGCCTGGTGCACAAAATTTGTGCACGGGTTGCGGGGGGGGGGGGGGGAGGGTTGACCCTCAGCCCAGCCTGCACCCTCTCCAATCTGGTACCCCTAGAGGGATGTCCAACTGCCTGTTTAGGCCCGGACATATTTTACCTTAAATATCTATTATCTATACAAAATAGTTAGGAATTCAATTACTCAGATGAAATTTTGACACTGGGATCAGGCCTAAACGGGCAGTCGGATATCTCTCTCTCAATCCAGGACTGCTGGCTGTCAACCGCTGGCCGGCCTGCCTGCCTGCCTGATTGCCCCTAACTGCTTCTGCCTGCCAGCCTGATCACTCCCGAACCACTTCACTGCCAACCTGATCGACGCCTAACTGCTCCCCTGCCGGCCCGATTGCCCCTAACTGCCCTCCCCTGCTGGCCTGGTCTCCAACTATCCTCCCCTGCAGGCCTGGTCACCTTAACTGCCCTCCCCTGTAGGCCTGATCATCCCAACTGCCCTCCCTTGCAGGCCTGGTCCCTCCCAACTGCCCTCCCCTGCTGGCCTGATCACCCACAACTGCCCTCCCCTACCGGCCATCTTGTGGTGGCCATCTTGTGTCCACATGGGGGCGGCCATCTTGTGTGTTGGAGTGACAGCCAATTTGCATATTACTCTTTTATTAGATAGGATACCTCAGAATCTTTTTAATGTAACAATTTATTCTCACCTTTTGCCTTCAGTGTTATATATTTTTTAAAATATGTTTTTATTGATTTTTAGAGAGAGAGTGAGAGAGATAGAAACATTGATGAGAGAGAAATATCAGCTATTGGCTGCCTCCTGCACAATCCCAACAAGGATGGAGTCCACAACCGGGCATGTGCCCAGACCGGGAACTGAACTAGTGACCTCTTGGTTCCTGGGTCAACGCTCCGCTATTGAGCCACACCAGCCAGGCCAGTTTTGTATTTTTTGATAGTTTAAAATATGATTATTTTTTTACATTCAAAAATTCATTTTATCATGGCTTTATTCCTTAGTTCACATGGAGATTTTTTTCACATCCCTGAGATGAAATTTTGCCAAGATTCCATTTACATTAATCTTTAGATAGTCTTTAGTTGCTAGTTGTTATTATGCTCACATAAATATTATAGGTAAAACTAACATTTTCTACTGAACATAGTTTTGCCTTTACTCTATTACATGACCGTAACCAAAGCTGAAACTATTTTTTGTTACTCTCAGCCTAAGCAAATTCCAAGATGTTCGAATACTGATCTTCTCCCCATAATTTTTACTAATATTGTTGATGCAGTTAACCTGTGGCATCCAGCTTCTAGAATAGAGTTTTGCTACGGTTATACAGTATTATTAAAACACACCAAGTTAAAACAATGCAGCATATATTTTAAATTAACACTTCACATAATAAGGTAATACCATGTGGAAGAAATATTTTACCTTAAATATCTATTATCTATACAAAATAGTTAGGAATTCAATTACCCAGATATTTTTTGTTCACCCCCACACATTTAAAAACAACTTAGCAACAAGTGAACAAACCAGAAAAAAACAAACAAAAACCTCAGAGAAACAGACAATAGTATGGTGGTTACAAGAGGAAAAAGGTGCGGGGGCTAGTGAAGGGTGAAGAAAGTCAAATATATGGTGATGGATGATTTCACATTGGGTGGTAAGCATATAATGCAACATACAGATGACATATTATAGAATTTATACTTGAAACCTATATAATTGTATTAACCAATACCACCCCAATAAATTTAATGGAAAAAGAAAAGAGTGCAATGGGTATAGAGACTTTGTAACCAGTTAAGAGGAAACAGGTTTTAGAAAATTATTTAAATAAAAGACTATAATGATGAATAATTTTGGAAATAGATATGGTGATGTTTGCATACTTTCAAATGCAATTAATGTCACTGAATTATACACTTAAAAGATGGCTAAAATGGAACATTTATGTTATGTGTATTTACCACAATAAAAAAGACTATAATATATATATTTACACACAGTGTATATATATATGGAAAATAGTAACAGCTTAACCACAGAAAAAGTCATGTAGTTCCAGAAACAGAGTTTCTAAAAGTGCTTCATGGGTTGTTGAATTCAGGATGTAAATACCTCTTAATATCTGTTCTATTAGGATTTTTTAATGTATGGGCATTTGTGAACTTTATTTGCAAAGCAGTAGCATTTAATTAGAAATGTTTTTAGGACATTTCAGATGGACAGTGGGTGTAATGTAGGAAGCATGCAGTCTTGTAACCACAATGGATCTAAGAAAGGCAATTTACAGAAAATAAAATATTTTGGGTCAATCAAATTGCAAAAACTCCAAATATATTTAATCCACATAAGCAGATTGATGCAGCAGAGGTTGAAGGTGGTAAGGATGAGGAGAAACTTGCTTGACCAATTTGCTACAGATACCAAATAGCAAAAAGTACTTCATACATAGATTATAAACTAAACCCTATAATAGATTCAATGATATAACAAAGGTTGTCTACTTTAAAAAGTGTACACATTTATTGGGAATAAAGGAACCTATATAATTAGCATCAAATTGATTTAGAAAATCACAATTACAACTTTTAATATCCTCATTAAGGCTAAAAATAATATCTTATTTACTAATTATCTCATGATTGACTTGATTATCATACCATTATTATCCAGAAACATTAAATCAAAGTGACAAAAGTTTAGTAATATTTTGTTTATTAAATGAGAGAATGTCTGCATAATTTAATATTTTCTCTGATTTCACAGAGAAAACACTTTCTTCATAATAAGGTATAGATTATCTTTAAAATCCTATATAATCCTATATAATAAAGAGCTAAAATGCTAATTAGGCCAGACAGCAGAACGACCTGGTGGAATGACCTTCTGGAACAACCTTCCAGAATGACCAGTAGGTGGGGGGCGAGGGCTGAGGCAGCCGGGGCTGTGAGGGCCTACTCTTGCACAAATTTCATGCATCGGGCCTCTAGTATATCCTATCTAATAAAAGAGTAATATGCAAATTGACCATACCTCTGCTATACCCACCAGCCATGCCCACCAGCCACGCCCACCAGCCAATCAGGAGGGAATATGCAAATAAACCCAACCAAGATGGCTGCAGCCACAGAGAGCAGGAGGGAGGCTTGGGTTTCCCTGGCAATGGAGGAAGCCAAGCTTTCCACCTGCCCTGGCAGGCCCAGGCCTCCACTCAATGCTACAAAGTTTCAATTACAGAAGATAAATAAAGCCCAACAGAAATGGCGGCAGCCACGCAACTGGAAAGAGCAGGAGGCTAGGGTTGCCCGCAGTGATGAAGGAAGCCAAGCTTCTGCAGCCCTGGCCTGCTTTGGCCTCTGCTTAAGGCTACAAAGTTTCAATTATAGAAGATAAATAAATCCCAACAGAAATGGCTGCCACCACGGAGCGAGCAGAAGGCTTGGCTCCACTCCAGGCTACAAAGTTTCAATTGTAGAAGATAAATAAATCCCAGATCCCAGGGCCTCTGCTTGGGTCGCCAGGGGGTGTGGCAGTCCTGCAAACCACCACAGGCCCCTCGCCCAGGCCACCCCATGCCCCAAGGGAACCCCCACCCTGATCTGGGACACCCTTCAGGGCAAACCAGCTGGCCCCCACCCATGCACCAGGCCTCTATCCTATCTAATAAAAGAGTAATATGCAGATTGACCATCACTCCAACACACAAGATGGCTGCCCCCATGTGGTCAAAGATCCTGCCCCCATGTGGACACAAATGGCCACCACAAGATGGCCAGCAGGGGAGGGCAGTTGGGAGGGACTCAGGCCTGCAAGGGAGGGCAGTTGGGGGCAATCAAGCCTGCTGGGGAGGGCAGTTTGGGGTGACCAGGCCTACATGGGGAGGGGAGTTAGGGGTGACCAGGCCTGCAGGGGAAGGCATTTAGGGGCAAACAGGCTGGCAGGGGAGCAGTTAGGCATCAATCAGGCTGGCAGAGGAGTCGTTAGGAGGTGATCAGGCTGGCAGGCAGAATCAGTTAGGGGCAATCAGGAAGACAAGCAGGTGAGCAGTTTGGAGCCAGCAGTCCTGGATTGTGAGAGGGATGTCCGACTGCCCATTTAGGCCCAATCCCACTGGGATCAGACATCCTCGAGGGGTCCCAGATTGGAGAGGGTGCAGGCTGGGCTGAGGGACCCCCCCCTCCCCCCTTGCACGAATTTTGTGCACCGGGCCTCTAGTATACATTTAAAAGGCTAAGTGATCAACCATCCAAACGACGGCTGGTACATATGACGTGCACTGGCAATTTAAAAATAAATGTGTGCGTGATACATACACAGCTCTTACTGGCGCCAATTGCATGCGTGTTTTAATTTTATAATACTATATTATATGTACTATTTTGATATGTAATTTTTTGCAGTAACATAATTACTGTATGAATCATTCTTCTAATTAATTTCCTTTCAATGTGCACAAATCTGTGCACTGGGCCACTAGTTTACTTATAAGAGATGTTACTGTTTAAGTGGGTTAAAAGTTTCATTGCCTTTAATCTCATATTCAAATGTAAATCATTGTATCTCTACCTGGTAATATTTTCTTGATTGTTTCTAATTTTAAACTAAGTTTCAAATTCCATTTTTTTTCAAGTGATAGAGCACACAGTAAATTTTTATATTCTTGAGCATCAAAATTTCTTATGTTTGAAGTTGTTTATTGAACCAGAATTGAACCCACACTTCTTATATTGCATCCAAATAAATTATTACCTGTGGCATATTATGCATGTACCACAAACTAAAACATACACATATACAATATATTTCTGCTGTGTTAAGAAATTGTAAAATTGTCTTGCTAGCCTATAGTTCTCTAAGTGAAAAGGCCAGTTTTCACAGATTTATTTATTTAAATAAACACATATGGCAGCTATTCGGAAGCACACAACTTTATAGGTCTTTTCTTTAAAATTACTATTTATTCTTCAACAATTATACACAATGAGGCAACAGATACAAAGTTATTAATATGACTTACAATAAGGTCACTATGATTAATATCTTTATTTTCTGTTTTGTTGGGAGATTTCAATTAAACACTATATGATACTGGAGCTAAAATTTTAGCTCTTTATGCATTTAAAAATTCATATCAGTAGTTAAAATTTATTGGGGCAGCAAGCATGCCTGTTTCTACCAAGGGATATTGTGTAAGCTGCTTATCTTTCAAAAACTCAGTCAGCATTGCCCACAGCAAGGACATCATGGGAATATAGAGGAGATAAAAGGAACAAGAGATAAAAATAACAGTTATGTTTCATGATATGAGGCACTAAACAATAGCAACATAGCAACAGTTCAACCAATGAGAAGGGGGCTCTCAAATTTGGTGTGGAATCTTAGTAATAAGTAAGTCCAGAGTTACACTCACACACACACACACACACACACACACACACACACACACACTATGTACCAATTCTAAAAATGTTCCATTGTAATGCAGGTCCAACTCCTGATCCTGTGATTAAGGAAAAAAAACACTATTAAAACAATAAAATCTATAGCTTTTAAAATATTCAACCTGCCTGGTATCAGATGATGCTGTGAGAACATATAAGTACATGGAGTAGGATCTCAGCAGCACCCAAGTCCTGGTCTAAGAAGCATCACCCCATCACCATGATATCCATCACTGGCCAGAAATCTGGATGGAATCCCATTCCTTGGATCCAGGATGAAATAATATTGAGTATAGGTATTTGTTGGCTAATGTGCTATTTTTACTTGATGCCTAATAAGCATTATGCTCCTTAAAAATTTAGAAAAAATGGTGCTTAATTCAATCACTCCTAATAGAGGGTTAGAAAGAAGTGGGAAATGCTGTGAAAATCCCCACTCTTTTCCTTCAGATTCCCCAGCTCACTCAGAAGCCAGCATAAACAGAGAGATTAAACATTCGCCCAAGTTCCAATCATTTAGCTCTTCATGAGCCATACTTCACCTCCTGTCTAACTTTTAAACATTCAATTAATAAGGTGCTAGTTGATGCTGCCTTATTAATTGAATGTGGCCTGAATTTTTCTTGCCAGTTAATTTCTAAAAGATCTACTAGAGGGGTTGAATTCATGTTGCCAAGAAGCTTGGATGGGAACAAAGATGGACAGAAATATATATATGTGCTGCCTCAGTTTTATTAATTCTTTTTCCTTGCAGTAATATGGCATCTAACTCTATAACAAGTGGCTATTAAATGAATTTCCATTTTTTTCACAGCCAATAGCTGAAACCATCACAAATCTTTAGCAAAAACCCTACTCTAATAAAATCACAAGATGTCCATGGAGACATTTCCCAACACATTGTATAACCTGATATGAGAAAACACTAACAAAATAAAGAAAGTGTAACCTCATGCTTTCATTTTGCCATTGGAATTAAAGTATAAAATTGGCTGCCAATGAATATGACTATCCCCAGTAACTATTAGAAATTGTTTCTCTGAAAAATATTCTATGAACGAATTACATTATCAGGCATAAAATGAATAGCACAAAGTAATTTGGGAAATTTTTATTAGTGAATTGGGAAAGGAGAGAATTTGGAATTAATTATTAAAGAAGAAAACTTACTATAATATTCAAAACTGATTAAAACTACGATTATGAAATAAACTTTTCAATTTTTTTCCAGACCCTTGGCTGGCCTTTCTAATTTATAGAAAAGCCCCAAGCTCAGAGCTGACCAAAGCAAAACAGGCATTCACTCATCATGCTACTAAGGACTTCCTATGATTTTTTAATATTCTATGCTTGCAAAAGAATAAAATCAGTAATCTTTTTAAAAAATATATGTTTATTGATTTTCAGAGAGGGAAAGATAGAAACATCAATGATGAGAGAGAATCACTGATCTGCTGCCTCCTGCATGCCCCATACTGGGGATTGAGCCAGAAACTCGGGCATGTGCCCTGACCAGGAATTGAACTATGACCTCCTGGTTCTGGTTCATTGGTCGACACTCAACCACTGAGCCATACCAGCCAGCCTAAAATCAGTAATCTTTACAGTAAACCAATATGAAAAGTAGTTAATTATAATATCATGAGCTAAGAAAACGTCTGAAATCTCACAAAAGCAAAAAGTGTCTACAGATTATATATAAATACTAGAGGCCCGGTGCATGAAATTCGTGCATGGGGGGAGGGAGGTGTCCCTCAGCCCAGCTTGCACCCTCTCCAATCTGGGACCCCTCGAGGGATGTCTGACTGCCCATTTAGTCCCGATCCTACCGGACATCCTAACGGGATCGGGCCTAAACAGGCAGTCAGACATCCCTCACACAATCCAGGACTGCTGGCTCCCAACTGCTTGCCTGCCTGCCTTCCTGATTGCCCCTAACTGCATCTGCCTGCCAGCCTGATCACCCTCTAACCACTCCCCTGCCAGCCTGATTGATGCCTAACTGCTCCCCTGCCAGCCTGTTTTCCCCTAACTGCCCTCCCCTGCAGGCCTGGTCATCCCTAACTGCCCTTCCCTGCAGGCCTGGTCCCCCCAACTGCTCTCCCCTGCAGGCCTGGACCCCCCAACTGCCCTTCCCTGCAGGTCCAGTTTCCCCCAACTTCCCTCCTCTGCTGGCCTGTTCACCCCTAACTGCCCTCCCCTGGAGGCTTGATCGCCCCCAATTGCCCTCCCTTGCAGGCCTGGTCCCTCCCAACTGCCCTACACTGCTGGCCATCTTGTGGTGGCCATCTTGTGTCCACATGGGGGCAGCCATCTTTGACCACATGGAAGCAGCCATCTTGTGTGTTGGAATGATGGTCAATTTGCATATTACTCTTTTAATAGATAGGATATATATATATATATATATATATATATATATATCTGCCGAGGGATTTTTAAACCTGTTTTTAAAACAAATAAGAGATCTCAAAATTGAGCTAAACACAAGATTTGCCAAGCTAAATGTCTTAGGAAGTTCTGAGAAAATCTGTTCAGATCAAAGTTTTCTGCCAAAAAAAAAAAAAAAAAAAGAGTTTGTAAAAAGAAAAATGTTGCTGAAAAGATTATATTGTGAAAATAAAACTGTGAGGCCTAGATGCTCTGTTTTAAAAGAAATAAATCAAAGAAAAAGAGATCATGAATATATATATTTATTGTAAAGAAATGTTGCCAGAGGAACATTCAATATTAATTCTAGATTTCAAACTAAAAATATGCCTGTACTATTCAATCAGATACCAAAGTGAGACCTTGACAAAATAAAATATTTATATACAAATCAAAGCATTCATAACGGAATATAAAATTTACTCTTGGATCTGCTACTCTAACTCTTTAACAGCACATGGTATTCAATATAGCATAAGTTTACTTCCTTGAAAGAAAACATGATTTGAAAACCACAAGAAGTTCTCTGGTAGTAAAATAATATAGCACAGATTAGGGTTTTGTCCTTGTTGTTGTTAATTTTAAAACCCTTAAAACATTTACAGAGACTTTAAAATTATGATTCATAATCATTTATGTATTCATTTAACTATAATTTATTTAGAATACTAGAAGCTAGAAAACCAAGAGCTATAAGATATATAAACTTTCTGTCTTCTAGCTTTCATTCTAGTTGAGATAAAATTGAAATAGAAAAAAAAATGATTAAGAACATGACAGTCAGAAGGTACATGAAGAAAGTAAACCAGGGTTAACTGAGGAGTTACTTGCATTTGAAACTACCAAAGAAATAACTTAAAAGTGCTTTATTTGGCAGGGGTGGTGTGAGATATATAGACACTATATAAAAAGCAAAATTTGTTCTGAAATTTTAAGAGCAATTTCAATGACTTATAGCATTGATATAATGTTTCTAGTTTTTAGCCTTGATTTCAGAATACAAAAATGTGGGGGGGTTTTGTTTGTTTGTTTTTCAAAAACTCAAGTTATAATTTGAACTTTTCTGAACTAAGAATCAGAAAACCTGGATTCTGGTTATTTGTGCATTATTGGTTCATCTTTCCCTGAACATGATTGTTCATTCACTGAATATATATTTATTACATGCTTACTAAGTACCACAAAGTCTTGAGTGGAATTCTTGATATGTAGCAATAGTGCTACATGTAAAGACTACCTATTATTTTCTTCATAGAACTTATAGCAACTTGGATTAAATGTGTATTTTTAAACCCCTTGTATATTTTTGTCTTTCCTTATCAGAGTAGAATCTCCAAAGGTCAGGTAATATATCTGTGATGTTGACCACTTTATATCTTACACTGCCATGTAGTAGATGCTCAGTAAATACCTACAAAAAAAGTAATAAAGAGAGGAGTGGGGGCAGGAGAGCAGGAAGAGAAGAGGAAGGGAAGAGGAAGGCAGGGACAGAGGGAGAGAGGAAGGATGGAAAGAAGAAAAGAAAGGATGGAATGTAAAGAAGGAAGAAAGGGAGAGAGAGAGGGAATTTAACATATGTTTATTGACTGTCTACTATTTGTCTAACAAATAGTATTGTTTAACCCTGTCTAAATCCTACTATCTAACCCTGTTAAACAAACTGTTTCTTGGATCAAAACAAACAAGCAACAACGAAAAAAAACAAAAAACAAAAAACAAAAAACAAAACCCTACCAGTTTCATGCAAGTAAATACACATTTGAAGAACAGAATGGCTATTGCTATGGAAGAGAAAAACACAAATGAGGACCAATAATCCAGTTTAGCCCAGAAATCAGAGAAGGAGAGCTGGAAAGGTAATGCTGAGTTCTGTCCCAACTGCATGTCTTCGGAAGCTATAATTCTAACATACATAACACTTTTACTGAAGTTCAAGTGAACATTTCTAACGGCCTACTAGATATTCACAACCAGGCATTCCAGTGTTATATAAATTCACTGTTTCCAAACAGACTTTCTCATCCTATTCTCTACAACTGTTCTCAATCATGATTTTTTCACTTATAAATCCTGATCACCAATCCGATTATGAGAAAAACCAACACAACAAACTTGAGAGCTTTTCCTTATCTACTCTATCCAAGTGGTTTCCAAATCCTATCAATGTTCCTGATAGTATGTCACAAGTCCTTTCTCTCCATTCATACTTGCCATGCCTTGTTTCTGATTCACCTTGTTTCTTTGCTAATTATAATGGCTACTAACAAGAACTCCCTACCCCTCTTCTTGGAACTTTTATCCTGCAACATAAATAATTTTTTTAAAACCCAGATATAATTATGTCATCTCCTTGACTGAAGGACTGTAGTGGCTCTCCTTTAGTAAGGATAAATGTAGCACAAATACAAGTTCCCTCATGATTTGGTCCATAAATATCCCCCTTACCTCATGTTCCCTAAGCTCAAATCAAACCCAACTGCTTAAATTTCCCAAATGCATACTTTGTTTTCTCATCTCCATTACCTTGCATATGTTGTTTATTCTGCCTTTAGTGGCTTAGCTCCTTGTACATAAGTACAAATTAATTCTTTTTTATTCTTCACTTTCCCAACTCCCTTCTAGATAATATTATACAGCCTTAGCAACCATGTGTATCTCCTCCTAGAAATTACCACAATACTATGTAGTAGGTGATAAATTGTCTTCACTACTGAATTTTGAACTCCGGGAGGGCAAAAAGTCTTATCTGATTCGCTTTTTGGTGGATAAGTTTATTTCTAGTTATCTCCAATGATCAAACTTCTCTAATCTTTATTTTGAAAGAAGAAAAATATTCCAGGATCTTGCATCTTATTCCAAGACAGAATTCTTCCCACACAGACCATGTGTGTATGCATGAACACCTGCTTATATATGTATATTCAGAATATTGTTTTCATATTAAAAGAAAACAGATCAAAAAGATGCTGAGCTCTGGCCTGGTGGTTTGGTTAGTTGAAGAATCATCCCACACACCAAAAGATTGTGGGCTCAATTCCCCATCAGGACACATACTTAGGTGGCTGGTTTGATCCCTGGTCGGGTACATACAGGAGACAACCAAAAGATATTTCTCCCTCCCATGGATGTCTTCCTCTGCCCCTGCCTCTGCCCCTGCCTCTCTCTCCCTCTCCCTCTCCCTCTCCCTCTCCCTCTCCCTCTCCCTCTCCCTCTCCCTCTCCCTCTCCCTCTCCCTCTCCCTCTCCCTCTCCCTCTGCCTCTCCCTCTCCCTCTCTTCCTCTCTGCCTTCTACCTCTCTAAATATATATATATATATATATATATATATATATATATATATATATATATGTACATTCATTCTTGGGTGAGGATTAATAATGATAATAATAATATGTTGAAATATAAAATTTCCCTGTTGAGGCAAACTAGCATGCCAATGATTGATTACCTCTGATTGGTAGAGTTTTTCAAGTTCTCATACATGTGAATAAAGTATTTTAAGCTACACTGTTTTCTTCCCATCATTTTCTTAAGATAATTCAAAGGTCTAAATTACTCCAGGTGTAAGTTTTAAAGAAGTAAATGACACATATAACTTACCATTCACACACACACACACACACACACACACACATCTTTAAAAGTTGGAGATGAAAAGCAATGAAATGAAAATTTAGTGAAGATGGATTAAATATATATATATTAAATGCTAACAGCAAGACAAACCAATCAGTACAAACGAGCATCTTTTATTCTTTTATAAAAGGAAAAAATACAAGACACAGTCCTAGTAGGGAAAACAACCACAAAATCCTTGGACAGACAGTTTAAATTTATTTATGACTTCTAATTCTTGATTAAATAAAAAAACAATACAAGTGATTCAGTAGATGCTATTAACACAACAAGCTAGAACCCAATATTGAGTAAGACAAACTATTCTATTATCAAACATACTCAAGGAGAAAAAAATAAATAACACTTGGTAATATAAACTCTAATTATGAGAGGCAAACATCCTCAGACACAATGTACCAGACAGATATATCTTTATGAAGGGAAATATGAAACATGCTCATACCACTAATCACCGCCTACTTTCTTAATGCCCCAAGGTTGAATCTGTGAGGATGCTAATGTAAAAAGAAAATCAATTAGCATTTTTAAAACCTGAATCTAGTTCCTCGGTACTTTTGTTTATCCTTTAACTTTTTTTAGTGGCATTTCATACACAATAATGGAAACCATTTCTAAATGCTCAGAATGAAGGCTTATATCATACTATAGTGAAATAGCTTATGTTTTTATTGTTCTCCATCCCATGCAACTCTAAGCTTCTTGAGAATAGAGTCTTTTTACAGACCATGGACACGGGCAATAGGGTGGTGAAGACCTGGAGGGGGGGAGGGGTTAGGAATGGGGGTTGGTGGAATGGGAGATATCTGTAATACTATCAACTGAAATATATATATACTAGAGGCCCGAGGCATGAAGATTTGTGCAAGAATGGGCCTTCCTTACCCTGTCTGCTGGCACCGCCTTCATTCCAGCCTGAGCCACCTTTTTGCTCTGGCCTGGAGCCACCTTTCCGCCTTCCCATGCTGCCCAGAGGCCCAGAGCAGCTGGGGCGGTGCAGAATGCCTATGTATGCAAATTAACCTGCCATCTTTGTTGGGTTAATTTGCATACTCACTCCTGGTTGGCTGGTGGGCGTCGCAAAGGTATGGCCAATTTGCATCTTACTCTTTTATTAGTGTAGATATATTTTAAAAGAAGACCACTTGGATCCAATCTAGAACTTGAGTTGTAGTCACTTGAACACCTTGGGTCCCCAACTCCAGAATTTACTACAGATGCTATTTTTCCTAGAGACCCATTTGGTTTGAATCTTGTTCAAAGTGCGTGTTACCAATGGTCTAACATCATTAAAGAGAAGTGTCCCAAGTGTTTCTGAGGTATATGCAGTTTCAAAGGGCATCATACCCAAGGCTCATGTCAATGAGCCAAATATAGTCATGGGTGATATTTATGTGATGCGCTACTCTTTAATTATTGTGAAACTTCTTTCCAACGGTAGGTAGAAATTGGAGCCAATTATCTATAGGAATATACGTCAAGGAAACCTGGAATAACAAGGAATTGGTACACCTGGCACACTGAGCTTTGATGCACCTAGTCCCACAGTGAACACTAAGGGATATATTTAAGCAGTAAGAAGCGATGTGCCTTTCATTGGCAAGCCGGGATATTACTCAAGCCTATACACATACCCTGCCTCCCTGAAAATAGCAGAGTTCTCTGGAAAAGGAGGAATGGGCCACACACTTTATTCAGGGGGTGATCCTGGGTGCTGTTGTCGGGATTTGAAAGTCACAGCAGCTTGTCCTTTTGTCAGAGACCACGATTGTTTTCCTGGCTTTGAATAGCCATGTTGTGTGTATTCAAGGGCCTGTGACACTGGACTGAGTCTTTAGTCGCCTTTCTGGCACCATTCTCACAATGCAAGTCCTGCTGATTGATGCCTAAAGTAAGTTTAATACATAGCCTCCCACTCCGGTATGCTGAATTGGGGACATAAAGAAAGTGGGAGGATTTGATCCCATAAAAAAAAAAAACAAAAAAAAAAAAACAGGATCATAGTTTTAACCATTCATGGTGCCAGACAACAAATGTTGAGCAGCTGGAGAACTGAGACCAGTTGCAAAAGTTTGACTCCAGGCACTTTGGCCCTTTGGCCCACTGGTTAAAAAAAAAAAACAACTCTAGAATCTGAAGGAAGCAAAATGTATCATTTCCCTGTGGCTTCTAATGGCTCAATAGAGGGGCACCTGAGGTTTGCAAAAGAAAACCACCAGATTAGATGTCTGGCTGGCAAGGAAGCAGATACTAAAACTGTGGTCCCCATGGCTGGAAAGAAGACAGCTGCAATGGTGGTGCTGTGATTGGCTGAGGTCCTGTGGGCCTTGCAAGACCCAGCCTGGCAGGAAGCAACTTTCTAGGCATGCATTTGCAAACTACTGAGGTATTAGATATGGGAAAGGGTAAAAAAAAAAAAAAAAGAGCAAAGAAGTGCTTTACCCCATAACGATGCAGTTCTAACTGCCAGAAAGGAAGGGGGTGGGGGGTGGGGTGGAGAGAAGGACATCAGACCACAGAAAGGAGACAAAATAAAGTTTTACTATTATTTTTAATTGTAACTGTTTTAAGATGTGTGAGCTTGTCTTGCTTTTACAGACAGGCTGCAACGAGAGCACTGACTAAGCACTGTGCTTTGTGCAAGCTAATTGGGTTACAAATAATGGTATTCAGAATGCTGGATATCAGAAATAATTTCCTAATTCGAACAGTTGGCCTCCAAGTGCAAATGTAAAAGTGCTTGAGATGGAAAACTTTAATTGATAAAGTATGGTGGACCTGTGTATGTGATCTTGCTGGAACTAAGGTGGCATCGTTGACGCTCTGAGTGCTACATGGCATTACTGTTCAGAAGAACCCCACTCATTAGAGGACAGTTAGTGATACCGAAACTGGTGAGCAGGAACGTTTCACCATGTCCTGTGTCATGGAATCGAAGAAGGAAGACTGAGTCCGCAGACCAGGGGAGTTAAAACCAGGCAGGAGTTTATTGCACACAAATACAGGCTACTAGCTCGGGAGGGAGAGTCAAATGCGTTGCCCCGGAAGCACTCTGCTCTTCCCCTTATATCTGCTAAAGGCCTGCTCTTTGTCTATCTGTGCCCTTCTCTGATTGATTACTGGCCTTTTTGCAACATTCTGTTTTGCACTTGCAAGAAAAACATCCTGGTTTCAAAACACCCTGTCTTTCCCCTGTTTTTCTGCAAAACACATTGTTTGTTTCAACTAGCTCCATGATTCCTCCTTCTTCCACCCCTTACCCTATCTACCTAATTCTGTTTTAACTCCTTTCATTAGGATCTCTGCTTCCTGCTCATCAAAGGAAGGGCATTATCTTAGGGTCCATAGTCACTGAGCAAAAGCACTTCCACAGAATTAAATCATAAAAATATGCCAGAGGATGTACCACCTAGAGCTGTACTTAATAAATATAAGCTGGCACGTTTTTATCGGTTCAAGATTCTAATATGTTGAGTTAATATGGTCTTGGGACCATGCATATGTCCATTTCTGGCATAATTTTGGTGAGGTAAAAATGACTTCTTTGGGCTGAAGCTAATTGAAATAAGGGGGCAAGGGTGAAGAGCAGGCTGGGGGCTGAAACCAGGGAGGGATTGTCAGTGCATTTTAATCCTCCCCCATGTGACTCGTGTAAAGAAAAAAAAAGGTATTTTCCTGTTTTCAATAGATTTTTTAAATTGTATTTTGAAGCTACAGTCTCTCTGCTGGAAAGTGTCAGAGTGGGTAAATATATGTATGTTCTTTCAATATACAGTGACTCAAATTAGGGTAAAATTCCTCAAAAAAGACTGCAACCCAGTGGGAGCTGATAAGTGTAAACACTTCCCTGGATGATCCCAAATGGAAAGAAGAGCTCAAGCGTGATGAGAAACATGTAGACTTGCTAAGATGCTAAGCCCTTACAAGAGGTGGTAAGCTGAGACTTTTCTAATGCAGGTCAAAGGTGCCACCCCCCGCAAGGAGCTCAGGGTTTAGATGGAAATGATTCTATCGCAGGAATGGCAATACAAATGCTTTCTGATAGAGTAAGTCTCCTGCATGAGTGCAGACACTAATTTGACAAGCAAAACAAAAACGTTGGCATCGCAAGCCACCAGGCAGATAATGGATGTGAAGTAATTCATGGGGCATTTTTGCCAGCTTTTACCCGTGGTAACGCCATGTAGTTACCCTGCCCACACCAAGGGGAAAATAAGATGATCCACGCCTTTTTGAAATTTGACAAAATCATAACTACCTGCTCTGTATGAATTTACACAGATACAGTGACTTTGTGCTCCTTCTCTATTTAAGCCATGCAGTTGGTTCCTGCAGGGATGCAATATCAAGCATGCCCTTATGGTATGTCTTAACTTCATGCAAAATGTTGAACATTGGCAACTGAGCTTTCCATAAAAATAATTTACTGAATGCTTCATGTTTTAAGTGTATATTAAAACCTCTGATGACAAGTCTAAAGTGTCATAAAGTGATATATAAAGACATTGAGAGATGTGCAAATGTAACAAAAATAAACACGAGACAAATTTATTACCATCCTTTATGAATTGGGTCTTGGGAAACATATATCCCCAGCCTGATTATGAAAAAAAAATAGAAAATCTAAAATCTAAATTGAGGAACATTCTACACAATATCTAACGAGTATTCTTCAAAACTGTCAAGGTCATTAAAAACAGAGGAAGTCTGAGAGAAAACGTCATAGCTAAGAGGAGCGTAAGGAAACATGATGACTTAACGTAATGTGCTATCCTTGACGGGATACTGAGCAGAAAAGGGATATATATTTGGTAAAAATTAAGAAAATCTGAATGGGGTATAGACTTTAGTTAATTATGATGCATCAATATTGGTTCATTAATTGGAACAAATATACCATATTAATGTAATGTCCTAAATAAGAGGGTGAAACTCTCTTCACTGTAATTTTCCATAAATCGAAAGCTGTTTTAAAAATAAAAGTTTACATAAAAAAATAGACTAGATTAGCCTTTTCTTAAAAGCTGCTTCTATTATTCCATGATAAAACCTCAGGCACTGTTAATATGTGTGATAAGTAATAGCATTCTGGGATACATGAGGTCCTGGAATGATGGCATATTATAGAACTTTTATTCATTTGACAATGAATAGGGAGCATAATGAATGGAATGGGAAGAGACATGCGATGAAGATGCCACTTTAACTCAGTTACACTTATGTTTTCCAAAGTTTATTTAGTATTAAAGTGTGGCTTTGTATGTGTTGTTCCGGGGGTAGGAGAGTCAATTAAAAACCATGGCACACCCTGAGGCAGAGTATGCTTTAAGTTCACTAGGAATGAATCACAGCTATAAAGTTCTTTAAATGTAATAATTTTGAAAAAATTAGAAATCACTGTTCTAACTGATGTTACAGACGTATAGGGTTAAAGGCTCTTTTTGGTCTATTTGATTCCGCCATGGAAGCTGTTTGATAGGGGTTTTTAGGCTATTCTCAGTAACTTCTATTATCCAAACTATTTGGTACACCCCTTCTAGAGTTACTCTAGAAACCTAGGTTCCCTGGTCTTAGACCAATGATATGTTTGTGGAATGAATACTCTCCCTGAAATCCAGTTAAGAGCATTTTACTTTCCATTCTATTAAGAGAACCAAACCCAAGGCCTTGTAGTCAGGACTTGTAATCAAGAATTCAGATACTATCACACATTACAGTGAGATTTAATCCACTATTCTTGAATAGTTTATCAGTGTTTTCTTGAGCAAAGCATCCATGCAGAAATGCAATGAGGAGAAAGCAGGTAGGAAGGAGAGGACATTAATAACAGTTCAATTTAGCAAGTATTTATTACATGCTCACTGTGTGCCTGGCAGGGAGAGGGGAAAGTTGTTTTACATCATTGTCCTCACATTCATACATTTCTATTTCAAAATTTATCGTAGTGAAATAGAATGAGGAATAAGTCCTGATGTTATAAACAACATACTTCACAATGAATTACCTTAGTGCCAAGACTGCTTGCTTTAAGGATCTAATCACTGTCTCTAGCCCATTCATATAAACACATTTTTCTATATTTTTGTAGCACATTAACTTGCTTATGGTTAATAATCTAACAAAATACAGCTGTTAAGCATATACTAGCTATGGAAGTCTTAGAATGAATATAGAGACAATTATTCCCATGTCATTCCAAAAGCTGCCATCTCCTGCAGTTTGTGAGAAAAGCTTCAACTGGCTCTCATATGTAACTTATCATCAGTTACACAATGATCCAAAAGCTGAAGTACCCCACAGGAAAAGAAGGCAGAAAAACCAACGAAATGTTCAGATATCTGAATTTATACATTGCTCTTCCCAAATTTCCGCCGTAGGATTTTACCTATTTCACAAAATCTACCTTGAAACAAGACTGCTCACAATATGGACAGATGAAATTTGGAGATATATATATGTATATATATTAACATTATATATATATATATATATATATATATATATATATATATATGAGAAGATGTCTCAAACAGGGAATTTGTTTTTGAGAAAATATTATCTGGATGGGTGACTTGTTTGACCACTTGATTGAATTCAACAAAGCAATTGATCAATTCTTCAAAGCAAAACATTAGCTTATAATTTATTCAGTAGGTTCATTCATTCGTAACTGTTGATGCAGATTGTAGATACATGAAGACATTCATAACATCTTCAAACTGCAATATTCCTCCTTTCTTATTTATCTTTAAATTTATTTTACAGTTAATTTTTATACTAACAAACTTGACAGGGCTAAAATTACTTAGCTAAAAGAGACAAAACCATTTTACATTTCCTGGCTCTCAAGGTTTCCTTTAAGGTTCTATCCTTGGCTCTCTGATTTGTTTCCATTCAAGGTTCCATGGTAGATTGACCAAATCTTATTTCACAATAAACTTTTAATGAATTGTGTTTGAATCATATCACCCTGTACACTTACCTATTGGCATAATAATATTCCTTCATTTTGTCTATATCGAGGTTCCAAGCCTAACTTAGCAGCTAACACTATACCAAGCATTAATTGAAATATTTTTTGATAAATGCAATTTTGTTGCTCAAAATACACAGTGGACTTCCACCCCCAGCTGTGTGGTGGACTAGACATTCTGAAATGCCTTCAGGCAGCGCAAAACACACAGATGTTGTTTCTGTTCTCTTTATTATATGCACAAGAGAATACTAAACAGTTCTGAAAGGTCAGCCCACATCTTTTATGTAATCCAGAGTGTGTAAAACTCTTTGCTTTTTATCCTTCAACTTATAAAGATGCTAGCTTATGAGAAATTTGTAAAACAAACAAAAAAAACAAACCCCACAAATATTGACTAAAACAATAGTTCAGTTTTTTAGTTGTTTGTAAAGGTTTGTATAGTTGGTTATAGAGTAACAGTTTATAAATCTACCTATTGTATAAGTTTATTGCCTCATAAAGTTCATTTAAACATATTAATCACGTTGTTTTTTATGGGTCATCTGCAAAATAATTCTCCAAACAAAACTGCATTAAAATTTTAAACAGAATTTTGCCTTAAGGTGTTTTGTTTTTTGTGTTTTTTTTTTTTTTTTTTAATTTCAACACACTTCCTTAGAGACTTACGCTAAAAAGAACCTTTTAGGCAGAAATGTCAGAAAACATTTATTTTTTAAAAAAATGTTTTAGTTAAGCTAAACTTAAATTATTAACTAACTAGAGGCCCAATGCACGAAATTCGTGCAAGAGTAGGCCTTCCTTCCCCCAGCTGCCGGCACCGGCTTCCCTCTGGCACCCAGGACCCGGGCTTCCCTCACAGCCCTGGTTTCATCTGGAAGGTCGTCTGGAAGGATGACTGGTCTAATTAGCATATTATGCTTTTATTATTATAGATATTCTCATAGAGCAAAATGATTGTAGTAGATAACATAAAAATGTGTTTATATGTTATTTAAATTTAATACAGAATCTAATATTTTATTTAAATATATTTTAAAGTATTTATTTATCTAATTCAGAACAAAATGTTTATTTTAATGGTATTTTTAAATCATCATGGTTGTACAATAGAGCTACAGCAAGGCTGTTTTTAATGGTGTTGCGAACTATCCATTATCATATATTAATTCAAAGGGTTAGGTATGACAAAACATTTTTAAAACTGTACACAAATATACATTCCCTTCAATATTGAGATAAGAATGGTGCTGATTCATTTCTCCAATTAGAAAAGTAAAATATTAATATTAATGTTAATTTTTACCACTTAAGGGCATAATCAGAAAATCAGCACTACTACTATTACACCTCAAAACAAAGTATATTAAAAAAGAATAAAGCCCAACAACATACACATCATCAAAAATAACTAAAGTAAATCTAAATCTGAGTTTTATCTTTATACAAAAAGGAAACTTGGACACAGTTTCAGAGGGAAGACCATATGACGACACAGAGGACAGCCACCTAGAACCCAAGGAGAGAGGGCTTGGGAGAAAAAGCCATGATGACACCTAGCTCTCTAGACTCCAGAATTCTAAGAAAACAAATTTCTATTGTTTAGGCCACACAATCTGTTGTATTTGATTATGGAAGCTCTAGCAAATTAATCAACCCAACATAAAGTCATATTATGTATATAATGAATTTATCAAATTAACTAAATTAAATTAATTCTATAAATTAGTAAAAACAGTATAAGCCATGAAATAAAATGAAATTCTGAAATTCCTAGAACTTGAAAAGGATTCACAAGAATTGTTGGCTCAGCAGGAATTGAAACTTCAATATAAAATAAAAAACAAAAGCTCAGCCCATCAAAACTTATTGAATGCAAAGCTGTAATCAGGAAAAATGTTGATATTTAAAAGTTTGCATTAATAATCAGAGAAGATATGAAAATGAAATAAATTAACCATTTTTTGAAAAATTATAATAAAAGTGGTAATGAAAATTGATAGAATACGATGACAAAATTTATAGAAATTGTGGAAAATCCACAGAATTGGTAATTAAATTTACAGAGTTGGCTCATTCAAATATGAAATGTAATCCCCAAATAAAAAAAATTAAAAGTGAGTAAATATTAGAAATACAGACTTTTGTCATAAATGAGCATAATTACAGAAACTAAGTAAATATCTTGTAGAAATCGATATGGACAAAAAGTAGATTAATGGTTGCTTAGGGTTGAGAGGGCAGGACAGGGAAATAGGGTTGTGATTGCTAATAAAAATTCCTTCTTAAGATGAAGAAAATGTTCTAAAATTGACTGGTGGCGATGGTTACACTTTTGGGGGTGGTATTTATTTTTTAAAATAAATTATTGAGGTGACATTGGTTAATAAGATTATATAGGTTTCAAGTGTGCACTTCTATGATCCATCATCTGTATATTGCATTGAGTGCCCACCACCCAAAGTCACTCTTCTGTCCCCATATACTTGACTCCCTTTTCCCTTTACTACCTCCCCACTCCCCTTTCCTCTGGTAACCACCATACTATTTATTATCTGTGTCGATGAGATTTTGTGTGTGTTTTTTCATATTTTTCTTTCAGTTTTATGTCCAACAATATGAATGGTTTTCACAACAACATGGATGGATCTTGAGAATATCATGCTACGTGAAATAAGTCCGACAGAAAATGTCAAGAACCCTATTTTTGAATATGATAAAAAAAAAAAGCATTGGATTGTGTGCAACACAAGTATCTTCTCTAAAGAAGACAAAATCCAAAGTGACATTTCCTTATTCGTTTTCACATACTGTGGCCTATGAAAACCTTCCTTCACTTGTGCAACAACAAAAAGCTAACTCATTATTCTATAGTCAGTCCAAGGTTACTTCACCCGGCTCTTCCAGCCCCATAGTTACGAATGTGATCTGTGTTTTTACAGCCCTGTGTTGATACTACAATTACAAACATTACATATGAACATAATTATATATGATCAAATCAGTTCCCTCTATTACATTATGAGGTTTTTTAAATATATTTTATTGATTTTTTACAGAGAGGAAGGGAGAGGGATAGAGAGTTTGAAACATCGATGAGAGAGAAACATCGACCAGCTGCCTCCTGCACACCCCCTCCTGGGGATGTGCCCGCAACCAAGGTACATGCCCTTGACCGGATTGACCGGAATCGAACCTGGGACCCGTGAGTCTGTAGGCCGATGCTCTATCCACTGAACCAGACTGGTTAGGGCTATTATGAGATTTTTTAAGGTAGGTTTTGAGTCTTCATTTTTATAATATTCACCGTTTAACACACTGTACAGCTATAGTAAAAATAAAGGAACACACAAGCTGGAAGTAACTTTCTCTTTCTGTATTTATATGCTTTATAATAAGAGGCAAATTTTTCTTGAATAAGCAGATATACTGCTACTTTTGTTCAATATCCATGTCAAAGCACTAAGAAGAGCATAGCTGTATGTGAGATGAGACCACTGATTTTTTGTTTTTGTTTCTGTCATTGTCATAATTTCTCTTTGTAGTCAAGGAAAAATCATCTGCCCATTCATGTCATAATGAAAGCAATTGCTTCCTGATTATCAAACGGGGTGGAAATATACGATTCTACAACTATAATATCCTAGTTTAATTTACTCGGTATATTAATTAAACGTAATAATTACGTTTCAGGGGAAAGGTTTCATTTTTGTTACAATCAACTAGTAATTTTGATGAAAATGATTGTTTTGTCTCATAAATCCATAGAGGAGATGAGCACATATTTTCATCTTTCTTATTTCATATTATTTATTTTTTACCTATATCTAAGAGATATGCACCTTTTAGTTTAAGATTATGTTAATTTGGTTGGAAGCCTTTCCTCTCTCTCTGTCTCAAAAAAAAGAGTTGATCAAGAATGTCAATGCTAAAAAAGGCATTTTGAGAAGTGACAGCTTCATCAAGTTCCAATATGTCTTCTAATGATACCAGTATTTAGGTGACTATTTGCACATCATTGAAGATAAATTTAAAAACTGACATCGCATAGCCAACCAAACTTGGAAGTGAGGGAAACTCCTCTTTACCCTCTGGATGCACTCACTTAGCATTGCCAGGAATGCTTTGATGGTGCCTATCTTTTAAAAGCATCTTCGCATGAAGAAGCAGAAAAGAAATGGACATTGGCAGGATGAAGCTTGAGGCTCTTTAAGCTGTCAACTTGTCATTTTTCAGAGAATTATGTGTAGCTTAAAGTGGTTTTACTTTATTTCTAATGCTATCTTTAATGTTATTTCCCATGAGTTGGTTTCACTCCATGTACCAGAGGTAAAATATTTCTTATACAATTTATTTTTTCCTGGATGTTAGATATATGTTTTTACCCTCTTTAATTTTTCCCCCCACTACACTACAGAGTTTACTTAAGGGAGTCTTACCTATGATGAGACTTAATTTTTAAGGGTTGAGGATATTTTTTATGTCATAAAGTAAAGTATCTTGTTGAAATTTGCTTCATCATTTTGAAGCACTAAGAGATGGCCTTGGCAAACCCATGAAAATCTGGTTCCTACCGCAAAGTGCACTGCCTTTAGTAACTTTCATATCGGGATGAGAAAATTTAAAGCAGAGAAAATATATTTTCCTTTTTAGCTCATTATAGTCATAAATCCTATAACTAACAAATGGATAGATTTTTTTTTTGCAACAGCAAATTAGCTACAAAAGAATCAGCATGATTTTATATAGATAAAAGAAACACAGAAAGGTTTGCTTTATTCTATCGTCATTCCATTTTCTGACCACTTGAAATCTCTTAACATCAATGGCATTTACACATAAAAAGAAATTAAGGAATTTCTGTTGCTCTAATGCATGGTTAATGCAGTCAATGTAGTCGATATGAGTGATGTTACCTGACCTGGAAAGAAAAGGCCTGGGTTCATAACTCACTTCTTCCCCTCACTGGTTGTGAAATCTTGAGCAAAAGGTTTAGCCTCTGAGCCTCTGATGAAATATCAGATGCCTGCTTTAAATGAGTTCTATTGAAATTTAAGATATATTTGCCAAGTCCTCAGCAGAGAGCCTGACTCAAAATCGGTTCTGAGTAAAATGCTGGTTTGCTCTGTATTGAACAGGAAAAAAATGTATGAAGGGATTAGCCAATGCTGCATTTTTGCCCTGTATTCTCCATTAGTCTTGTCTCCCCTCTTCCTCACTGTCCCGCTGCTCCCCCTACCCCGCATTGTAGAAGCAGCTCAGTCTTTAACATGCATTACCTTAAGGGACAGAACATGACCATCGCCTGCTGACCAGCCAGCTGAACCCGGGCGATGCGAGGCTTCTTACCCCCTTTCCTGTCCTTGGACTTTATGTTCTGCCCTCTATTCCCACAGCCGAAGCTGTTTTCCAGGACACAGCCTTTGAAAGAGCAGTGCATGGAGAAACCTCGATACATGTGACTGAATCCCTTTAAGGCCTCTATATAAACACTTAAGATTCTAGCAGGTGTGTATGGAGATGTACTCTGCTCACAGCCGCACAAAACAAGACTCTCTTGTCAGTTCTCTTATTTAATAATCCAGTCGCCTACCTGCCAGACGGAGTCTTCTCTTCCTGGGTCTCCCTCCGCCCGCCCTCTGGTACAGGGCCAGTTTCTGAACCAACCAAGAGCGAGCCAATGAGGAGACAGACAACATGAGTTTTGGAAAAGAGACTTGTGAGGTGGGAATCCCCAGTGCTCCATGTGAGAACCAGTGGCCCCTAGGTTAGATGCTCGTGGACCACCCCACACCCCCACACTCCATGTGAATACACAGATGTTGAGGGTGTATTGGCTGATCTAAAACACTTGTTGCAGAGCTGCGCTGAGCTCCCTCAGGCAAAGAAGGGAAGAAGTGGCTGCAGCTGGTAAGGTAAAAACGTGTGAATTGTCATTGTTTGTTAGGATTAATTAATTATGTTTATGCCCTTTCATGCAGTATGCCCCACTACTTTTCTTTCGTTCAGAAATACATATAATTTAATTAGACATAAAACAAATACTGGAATGAATGTCAGAAGGTCTGAGTTCTAGATCTGACATAAAATAAGTGACTATTTGAATGTTGAGCAAATCACTAAATGTTTGCCAACATTGGTCTCATCACCAACTAATGGTTGAATTAAAATATCTGAGCTTAAATTTTTAAGTGGTCAAAATAAATAAATTTAGATAAAGAATTAGCTTTTGAGAAATAATGTTTTAACAGTGAAAACAAAAGTTGGTTCTAAACAGTTTTTTCCACAAGTATTGCCAAATTTCTTGTATTATATTGTTGAATTACAATAAATATTTTTGTGTTATTATTTGTACCACACTCTGGAAGACAGTCTCTACCGAGATAATAAATGAATGTACATCTCCAGTATTGGCTGTTTTAGTAATGTTGATTTATTTTGCAAAAGATGCATAATTAGAAATCTTTAAAGATGAAGAGAAACACATCCATCTTATTTCACCACTTTCTATCCACATCCCAGTGAGAACATCATAGAAGATCAATGACTTACAATAATAATAACTAAATGTTCTATTTGCTAAAGAGTTATGTCCACTAACTTTTTTTTTATCACTATATTAAATAATACAGGGAGAAAAACCTAGGAGGAAGATAGGTTTCATTTTTACTCATGACATGTGGCAATAACCAATAATGAATACTAATAATTAAATATAGGACATTTACTTAATTAAGTAATAAATTTTTAGATGAGTTTCATCTTAATGATGGATTTTTCTTGCCTATTCACAGAATCTTTACCACAACTTAATTATGTATATTACTCTTAAAGGAAGTAGAAATTGAAAAGGGAAACATTTTCTGTAGAAGTTGATCTAACAGAGATTAAGATTATGGATCTAAGATCTTTCCATTTGTAACATATGACAGATGAGTATGTTCTTGTAAATTTTTCATATGATAGAGAATTATATTCTCTAAGCAGAGAAAATTTACTGTTAAAGCAAATACATAACTATTTGTTGCACATGTCTTCAACATTTTCCTATGTATTTAGAAAGAGATTTAATTCATATAAAGGAATTATACTGTATATTTTCTTATTTCACCTAATAATGTGTCTTGGCAATTTTTCATGTCCATTAATAGACATCTACCTCATTTTTTTTCAGTATGAAATAATAGTACAAATTACTCACATTGAAATTCACACACTATTCACAGTAGTGGTTCTCATTTTCTCTCTGAGACTCTATTTCTTATTATGTTGAATCAAAATTACAGAATTTAGTTGTGTGGTTTCCAAGCTCCTGCATAACTAGAATAAATAAATAAGGTGAGAGATAGACTGTTCCAGATAGAACTGGAGACAATGAGATGGCTTGACTGGAGAGAAATCAGAAGTAACCATCTACCAGAAAAGTGTGAATTATAAAAATGATAAAAAATTAGTATAACCAATAGACACAGACACTGGGGTAGAGGGGGCTTGTCCTGGGGGGTGGGAGTAGCCGGGGAGGGGCCGATGGGGGAAAAAGGAGACATATGTAATACTTGAAACAAAACAAACAAAAAAATGCCATAGGACTTAAAAAAAAAGATAAAAATCAGATAAATGACTCAATTATAAACTCAATTTTTTAAAAAAATATTTTTATTGATTTCAGAGAGGAAGGGAGAGGGAGAGAAAGGTAGAAACATCAATGATGAGAGAGAATCATTGATCGGCTGCCCCCTGCACGCCCCCCACTGGGGATCGATCCCACAACCCGGGCATGTGCCCTTGACAGGAATGAAACCTGGGACCCTTCAGTCTGCTGGCCAATGCTCTATCCACTGAGCCAAACCAGCTAGGGCATAAAATCAATTTGCATTCATTTAATATAAATATACACAACATGTTTATGCTCATTGTCTGCCTTATTTCAAAAAATATTATATGAACCTTACAAGAAATTATTTTAAATGACATAAAAGTTCTAAAGAAAGGAAGAACAAACTTGGCCAGGCAGCAAGGTTGGTAGGAGGGGATGTGGTTTGTACAGTACAGTCAGCACTGAAGGGTTCTTCCGGTCCACACCTTCAAGCAGTCATGCCCCCGTGCTGCCACCAGGCCACCACCCTCATCCCCGGACGTGCTAGGAATAAACTCTGGACCAGGAGCTGGAGAATGTGCACCATATCCATTCCGACGGAGGGTGCCTTTATGGTGGCAAAGGCAATAGAAGCTAAGGGTTGTGATTGTGACAGTGTGTTCAGTAATAACCAGTGACTATGAGAGTGCTTTGAATAATGGAGCTGATATTGAACATGTCTATAAAAAAAAGAAAACGGCCGCATTGAGGCCCAGATTAATTTTTGCATCTAACTTATATCTAACTTAAGGAAGGTTTCAAATGAAAGTTATATATACATATAATATAATTTTATTTTACTTTTTCCATCACCATTTATCCCCTCTATCCCCTCTTTCACCTCCTCCCTCTCCCCACTCTACAATTACCATATTGTTGTCCATGTCCATGAGTTCTCTCTCTCTTTTATTTTTTATTTTTTGGTTCAATACTTCACCCTTCTCCCAACCAAACCCCACCCTCCCACACACACACATGCACACACACAAACACAACCAGAGCTGTCTGCCTGCTTTCTATCTATTAATCTGTCTGTATTTTGCTTATTAGTTTAGTTTGTTCATTAAATTCCACATATGAGTGAAATCCTATGGTACTTACCTTTCTCTTATTGGCTTAGGACAGTGGTCGGCAAACTCAGTCAACAGAGCCAAATATCAACAGTACAACGATTGAAATTTCTTTGGAGAGCCAAATTTTTTAAACTTAAACTTCTTCTAACGCTACTTCTTCAAAATAGACTCGCCCACGCCGTGGTATTTTGTGGAAGAGCCACACTCAAGGGGCCAAAGAGCCTCATGTGGCTCGCGAGCCGCAGTTTGCCGACCACGGGCTTAGGAGAACATTATGCTAAGTGGGGGAGAAAACCTTAAAGGAAAACAGAAGACTCTTCAAACTAAGACTATTTTATTTATTTATGTATTTATTTTTTTATTTGCCATCTTGACCTTGTAGGCATTACAGGCCTGTTACTATTGTGGGGATAAGCAATAAAAATCAATTCTGATTAGCAGATACAAAATGTAAATTAATTAAAGAGCTCTAGAGATACTGGGGTCACTCACAAAAATAAAAAAATAGACTAGAAGAGTGAAGGACCAGGTAAATAAAAAATTCTACGCAGCCCTAACTAGTTTGGCTCAGTGGATAGAGCATCAGCCTGTGGACTGAAGGGTCCCAGGTTCGATTTCGGTCAAGGGCATGTACCTTGGTTGCGGGCTCTCTCTCTCTCTCGTCGATGTTTCTAACTCTCTATCCCTCTCTCTTCCTCTCTGTAAAAAATCAATAAAATATATTTTTCAAAAATTCTATGTAGTAGGAATTAATTCACAGCCATATTTTCAAGTTTTGTTTTTGTGTTTTTTTTTGAAAAGCATCTAAAGTAAGTCGCAGTGAACAAAGCTAATTCCTGTGCCCATGTATGTCTAGGGATCTCCAGAAAACCCTGACAGACAGCTCTATAAAGATTATAGACAAGGAAAGAGAGATAATAACTAGAAAAGAAATAAAAGTGTAATTAAAAAAAAAAAGAAACTCATGGACACAGACAACAATGTGGTGATTGCAGGGATGGGTGGAGTTGGAAGAGGGGATAGGGAGGATAAATGGTGATGGAAAAAAATAAAATAATACTAGTCTAATTATAAATAAAAACGTAACAGTTGCAATTATATGATAGGAATAGAAAAACAAAAGCAAAAACATTCAAAAACTAAAATTATTGTTTATAATAAGTATCTCAAAAGCTATTACGTGCATGTTGGTTAGACAGAAGTCATATGCAAGCTAGAGTAATTTCTGAATAACACCCAATAACATCATGTCTAAATCATCTAACTAAAGTGAGAGTGAAATATAAGCAAGTCTGAAGACCCAACACTGTTCTGAGGTTTGAGCTGCAATTTGAATTCAATCTCCTTGTCAACCAAAGCATGAGTCACATCAGAGATCCTATTCCACCATAGAAAAATTGACATTAATACATACTATTTGAGGCATCAAAACAATTGTTTAAAATATAGAACATATGTGCTGCATTTTGAAACAACTATTTTGAATTATGCCCTCACATATTTAAGAAATTCTGATTCAAAAAAGGTTTTCTCACCTAGCTAGCATGGCTCAGTGATTGAGCATCGACCTACGAACCAAGAGGTCATGGTTCAATTCCTGACCAAGGGCATATGTCCAGATTGCAGGCTCAATCCCCAGTGTAGGGCATGCAGGAGGCAGCCGATTGAATATTCTCTTTCATCATTGATGTTTCTATCTCTCCCTCTCCCTCTCTGAAATCAATAAAAATATGGTTTTAAAAAGTCTTCTCCCATAGTTATGAATAACTGAGACAAATAATTCTATTATTGCTATGATATATGTACAATACTGAAAAACTGCCATGTTAGAATCGCATAGATAGCCTATAAAAATATGACGGGTTGATAGAGCTACTCAAGTACACAACATTTAAATGCAATGTATAGAAGTCAGTGATATTTTAGCATTCTGCACTCATTAATTTTATAACAAATTAACACATTGTAAATTTGTTAGATGTAAATGGCAATAGCTTTTGATGACATACCACTTCTGAATTAAACACTGGTTTGCTCTGCAAAGGAAAAAGGAAATAAAAGCTTACAGGTGCATTAAACATTTATCTGTGCTATTCGTATGAAGATGATCAACTTCAGGATTCTTCTGCATGCAATTTTATAATAGCAAAATAATTGATGCAGAACTGTTGATCTGAGCAGCAGCATAACATACTTATCAACAAGTCAACGACATGCTCTTTCCTGTTGCCCTAGCTCTCCCAGGGTCTCTGTGTATGTTAGCTGATTAGTGATTTTCAGATATTATAACAGCATCCCAAGAATCCAGTATTATAATTTCTATTGAGGAAAATCTTCACATATGTATTTCAGTTAAATTAATTGTAAAAGTGGGTGTGTTTTTTCTTTCTTTAATATTTTTACATCTGTTTTCCATTCATTAAATAGCCATTGGTACCCAAAAGCTTATTTGAGTAAACCTGGGTGGGGGGTGTCTATTCTCCTTCATGGGAATATTCACCTATGTGAAATTCAGTATCCTCTTTTAACCACTGCTATAAAGGTGCATGTTTAAAATTCAGGGGCCTTGCTCCCATTCCTTTAATACATTAGGTTGTCAGGTCATTTTGATGTACACCAAAATCTTAAAAATTCACCCATATATGGCACAGAAAAAGCCAAATGTCATTTCCAGAGAGAAAACCTGTCAACATTATCAGAATTTGACTAACACAAAATCATGATTTGCCAGAAAAAGCCCTATGTCATAACATCTCTCTCTAATGTTTTGCAGAATGACCAGCAAGCTTCTCAAAATGCCATAAATAGGTTTTCAACATGACTTCTATAATACCAGAAACCTTGCTGTATTTTCCTGCACCTTTTCTCCTTCCATGTACTATCTTCTTAAATACTCTGAACAGACATTTACACAATGTATTGGTCTGACAAAGCCTCCCCATATTTTTTTTCTGCATTTTAGCAGGATGCCCTGAGCATAATATATCTTATCGATGCCAGATCAGACAAATCTCAGAGTAAAGGAAAAACCAACTGCTTGCCTCAGTGCAGAGTAGCAAGTAAAGAGAACCAATCAGCATGAATTATGTCAATACTAAACTAAATTTAGACCTAAACAGCCCAAGCAACTCCCTTGGCTGCCCTCACTGCCATTGATCAGAGATGTTTAAAACCTTTCATTGATTACGGTCAAATTCCTTGAGGATAATTTTAAAATAAAAGGAGAAACAATGATGTTTTTAATATGTGTTTTTGTGTCTGTTACCAAATTAAAATAACTTCTTTGCTTCATTTATAAGGGGACCTCTACTTATTCACTATGAAATGAATCCTTTCCTGCCAAGTCCACTAATGATGTAGTTGTTAAACCATTCATTCATCCATTAAATAACTTACCAAATGTCCAATATTGCAGGGTCTGTTGTGGAGCGAACGCGAGTGAATGACCACTGGAGTCCAGACCAAATTAAAATTTAGGGAGCCTTTATTAGCCGGCCAGCCGACCGGCGACTGCTCTGCCTTTCTCCACGCAGGGAGTCCAGAGAGCAGCCCTGACCCTTTGTGCAGGACCACTTTTAAGCACATTAACCACATCCTGTTTTTGCAGAGCAAGCAACCCAAGACAAAACAGTTTTTCCCAATCAACGTCAGGATCATGCCATTGATGACCATGTTATTCACAGTGTCATCCTGTTCTTCAGAAAGCTGACAGTGTTCTATGAAAGAAGGCCTACGTGCTGGGAAGGGGCCATGAGACCGTATCTCAATGCCTGGCCTGGTGTCAGCACTGACAACTCTATCTGGGGCATAGTCCACGGCCTCTCTGGAATGGAAGTAGTAAGCATGCTCAAAAATTCCCACTCTCCAATAGGTCCTGTACTAGTATTTGAAGTTTTGAAGGGGGAAAAAATACACTCTGTCCATCAGGACTGCAAACATTAATACAAAAACTAAACGGGGGAAAAATGACAATAAATGTTCCAACAGGCTTATGCACAAATTTCTACAAAAACATAGAAGAAGGCTATTTTGTTCAAACCCAGGAGAATAAGAAATGAATCCTATAAAAAAAAAAATCACCTGATTTTTGGTTTGCGGTTTCTGCAGTTTTCCAGGCAAAGTGGGAACAGAAGTAGAGTAAATGTCAGGGAAAAGGAACAACGGAAACTGGTAGAAATTCACAGATTTTTCAAATATATTTTGAAGAAAACATATAGACACGAGAATTTTAAGTAGAGAGACTAATTGGTATTATGTTTCAGAAAGATCACTTTAAGTCCTCAGTAGACAATGCACTGAATTGGCCTGGTGGTGTGAAGTGTGAGGCCCACACAAAGTCCGGGATGATGGGATTCACAGGAAGACACTGAGATGAGAGATACTGAAAAACAAATTTTGGAAGAGGTGAAGGACAGAGAGGGATTAAGAATAAACTCTTAGTTTCTCTGCTTTTGTCTGCTGTCTAGGTAATTATGATTCAAAAGTTCTAGGCTTTAATTGTGAAATAAATAAATTAAAGAAATTTGATAAAAATATAAGGACTATTTCAAACAATAATATCATTAAACTATATAATCTTAAGAAACGATTCTATTGGATTACTTAAAAACTAGCCTTGGTTTTAGTTCATAAGCCAGTCTAGTCATCAGTGAACTAAGTAGATACTTAGCAATATTGATAAATCAGAGTACTACTGTCTGCTACTCATCTGAGAACCAGCAATACATCCATTAGGACCCCATTATTAAGAGCCCAATAGGTATTCCTCATCCTCCACAAATGAATTATGAATAAAACAAAACCAAAAGCTGTTTGAAAGATAACAAGAATTAAAGAATTTGCAGCAGATGGTACCAGCTGTGCACATTTAATTCCAGCTCAAACAATCTGCCAAACAGACAGAACTGCCTCTGCATTGGAAATTGGAGTGTCTCAGAGCCAAGGAAGAAATCAGAGTACTCTTTCTGAAATTAGTTATCAAACCTTTTACTGTAATTAATGTTAGTGGACACAACACTTTCCTTTCCCTGCTTTCTTTGCACAATGTGCATTCTCTCTCTCTCTCTCTCTCTCTCTCTCTCTCTCTCTCTCTCTCTCTCTCTCTTTCTTTCTCTCTCTCTCCCCAACCCCCATAACTATATACACACCAATGTTTCCATCAATTAAAAAAATAAAAGGGGGGGAAGTAGGGTAACATCATGTAAGGAAAAATATCCTATAAGTAAATTACATCTAGAAAATTTTTACTTTACAAAATTAATTTTCATTTGTAATGCTAACAGCAAGACACCCATGAAAAACACACATGGTGTCTAAATAAGACAAAGGAAAATCGTTTGGACAAAAATAAAAAGGATCCCAAATCAATTATATAGAAAAGATTCCTTTATTAACTTTTGGTCGAGAATATTTTTGTATATTTCCAAAAAACAACTCCAAGACCATGTGGATTCCTGCAACAGAGAGGAATTGACAGGTCTGCTCCAACCACGAAGACAAGAGGAGAAACAGTCCAGAGATGGAAGACGCTGACGACGCCTTGCCATGCTAGCAGTTAGCAGCTGTGCATCACAGCAGGTTGCCTAAGACCAAACCAGAGAGGGTCGGACCTGCATTGCCACCATGTGCCCACCATCCAGATATCATTGCTGACATGTACACATAAGGAACTGTTTGACATTGAAATGGGGACTCAGAACTGTTGGACATTGAAATTGGGACTCAAACATTTTTTGCTATTATATGTTTATTTCTAGTCTGCAGAGGCAAGATTTTTTAAAGGAAAGAAGTGGGGGGGAAAATAGATACAGAGGCAAAGAAGCATTGAACAGACTGTCAAACTACAGCAGGAAGGCAGGGGAGGTTGTAAGAGATCAGCCAAAGGACCTGTACACATGCATATAAGCATAACCAATGGATAAAAGACACTGTGGGGGAGGGGGGCAGGTAAAGGCATGTACTGGGGGGTAGGGGAGGCCGGGGGGGAGATCAATGGGAAAAAAAAAAAAAAGGAGACATATGTACTACTAATTGTAATACTTCAAACAATAAATAAATAAATAAATAAATAAATAAATAAATAAATAAATAAAAAGAAAAAAAAGAACAAACTCAAAGAGTTAAATTGTCAAAATGTCATATACTAGGCATTCGGTAAATGTATGATTGTATAGTATTAAAAGGATTTATTGAAGACATTTTAAAGATACATTTTTAAATAAACCCTAACATATTTTAATATATTTATAAGGACAATAACTGTAAATAACAAAACATAAGTAAAGCAAAGTAGTATAAATGTCACAAAATAATCTATAGACTTAAAAAAAGATATGCTAAAATTCCATGGAAATTAGCAAATACCACAGGACTGGAGAAAATAAGAGCTGAATTCAAAGTTGAAATTTGGAGAGGCCATTGAAAGATAAGCAAGTATTAAAGGCCAAGAGAGCAATATCAACAAAGGCTTAAATGCAAAATGCAAACACATTCAGTGTGTACATTGATCCAAATGGACTCTGCAGAAAGAGGGAACATCCCTGAGCGGGCCTGACTGTGAGAGTTAAGACCATCAATTGCTCTGGAAGATAATGATATTGAAGAGGGTATTTTGAGAAGATAAGAGCCATGATAAAATGATGATACATAGTATGTGATAGAATGGAGTAGAAGCTGCAAGCCTGAAGACAGTCAGAGTAACTTGGAACTAACGTATGCCTGAGATCATTATTACCTAGCTCAGGTGCAGGCAGAAGAATAGATGAAAAGATACACAGTAGAGTTGAATATAAAGGAGATCTTTTCATATATTAGTGTTCAATTCTACTGCAAATATGAGAAGAATAGAGGTGTAAAAATGAGGTTTTGACTCAGTAGTTGCGATGAAAAAGGGAGTAATTACAGAGAAGTTCAATCAGAAGAAGCAAATTTGGTGAAGGAGTGCATGAAAGAAGATGAGTGCAATATTACTACCTTGAGTCAGAGATTTTAGGAAGATAATAAAATGCGCAGCTAGGACTCAAGCTAGGGCTTGAGAGTTCTAGATCAGACTCAAATATTTATGTAAAACTCATTCTAAAAGATGTAAGAGTCAAAGGAAGACATAACTGTTCTTGCAATAAAGTAATATTAATAGTAATTTATGAAGTCTCAAAATATTCCAATGAAGAATGCTCCAAATTTAGGGTGGAGTAGAAAGAAGAACCCATCATCAAATTGAAATTCAGTAGCCATGTTCATAAGATTAAAGTCTTAGCAATTTCAGGTACTGTGGTTTTTTAGGGCTGCCATAACAAATACTACAAACGTGGTGCCTTAAAACAATAGGAATTTATTCTCGCACAGTTTAAAGTCAAGATGTTGGTAGGATTGATTCCTTTGGGCGGCTCCCCGGGAGAATTCATTCCCTTCCCCTTTCCTAAATCCTAGTGACAGCCAGCACTCTTCGGTGTTCCTTGGTTCTTCGATTCATTATTCCAATTTTTGCTTCCTTTTTCCCATTGAGTCTCCTCTTTTGTGTCTCTGTGTCTAAGTCTCTTTCTTTTTTAAGGACACATCGTTGAATTTAGGGCCCACTGTAAATCCAGTATGATCTTATCTCAAGGTTCTTATTTTACTTATCTTAGTTATATCTGCAAAGACTCTTTGAAAAAGAAAAAATAAGGTCACATTCACAGGTTCCAGGGGTTAGGATGTGGAAATACCTTTTTTATTTTTTTGGCCACACTATTCAACCAAGATTAGAGGTACTATGAAAAGGTATGGAGTGATATGGTAATTTCTTATACTATCACACCTGTTGAGTGAATTACTAAAATTCTGTGAAATAAGCAGTTATTTTCATTTTACAGATGAAAAATTAAGTGATAGCTCTCTTACCCTAAAGGCATTTTCAATACCAGTTTGTTTGTTTTTTATCTTGAGACATCACTGCATATTGATCCAGACTCAGAAAAGCATTGATTTTATTGCTTTTCCTTTGGAAAGGAAGAATTTGTGTTCATCTGTCACATCCGTTCTCCTCACTATCTTCTCATCACTTGAGTGAGCAAGCTTTCCAACCAGGCATAGAGTTATTTGTCTGTTTTGTCATTATTGTTGCTTGCTGATTGGAATTTGCTTGTTTGTTTGTTTTTATTTAGAAAAGGGCAAAGCTAATTGGGAAAAATAAAGAACAAGATTCATTTTGTCCCAGGAGAAACACCCTCTAAAAATTTTAAATGGACAAATTGAGTTATTACGATATTGTAATTAAGGGATAGCTTAACCTCCTAAGAAATCATATGACTATTATATCCATATAGACATATTATGTAATGCATTCAATTCATGGTTCATTCGAGCCTAACCTAAACAGGTGAAATCTCCCAAAATTCAGATTGGTATTCATATACTGGATAATGAGGTAAATTATGCATTTTCAAATACAGCATTTGTTCATAGTGTTACTATAAGCAAAGAAAACAATACTTTAGGTCTAGTAACTGATTCAGATTATATATTGATATTATGTTGTATAGTTTATGTATTACATATTACATTTATAGTATCTTATATCATTTAAAAATTATTGAACCTTATTTAGTGTGTTTATAATAAATGCCTGAGGACTTCAATCAACTAAAAGGCTAAATTGATTCTTTTTTATAAATCACTGCAATACAAAATACCAAAACAAATTGATTTGCTTATTCAATGAAACAATTCATTGACTGAGCTGCTTAAAAAACGTGCCACTGGAGGTTTACTTGAACTGACCAATCATTAAGGTCCATTAAAGAAAAAAAAATGTAGGAATTATTGGCAGGGACTCATTACTTCCCATTTCACACTTCTCTCTGACTAATTTTATCTTTCTGGCCTCATCTCCCATATCTTTTCTAAAAGTATCACTTCACCTAATTGACTAAATCCTAAATATGTTTATAGCATACAAAATTTACTTACATTTCTGGAAGACAACCTCCCCTCCAATGTTCCTGTCAAACATTCCGAGATGTTCTAGAAAGACTCAAATGTATAGCTCTTCCTTGAATTTTCTTTCAATTCCCCCAGCTATAATCTCCCAACATCTTAGCATTTTACAGGTATTTCTTCTAAAGTGGTTATACTGTATTGACATTCACTATTATTACTTGAAAATATATTCTATCCATCCTATTACATTGTAAGCTCCTTGAGGATAATGTGTAATTCTTGTTTATGTTCCCCTGCAATAGGAGCTCAAAATGATTTCTCAAATAAATGAATGAACACACAGATGAAAACGATACCTGCTACATAAAGAGTAAAGATGAAATTGATCCCTGCCCATGTGGGACAGATATTTGTACTTACAACCCAAATTGGATTATGTGCAGCTAAACCAAAATTAACTGCATTGATTTTCTTCTCTTTGGTGGCCACAATGATCATTCTAAGCAAAGGTAAATGTTATCTCTGAAGAAAGAATGCTTATAGTATTTGGCTTCCTGTACTCTTATTCTAGGAAATATTTCAACATTTGTTCATTTTAGATAAATTTGGAAAACCAATGAAATAACAGTTGTTTGTGATCATTGGGGAAGTTTAAACATTGGGACAAATTATGCAGTAATGGATATTCATCCTCTTACTATGATTCAGACACAAGCACGTGTATAAACTTAAATGGCTTATAGACTTCAAATTTGTGAGTTTTTTTAAATCAACTTCTGAGATTATGATCAATTATAATTTGAAAATAAATGCTCACAACTTTCCAGAATTCACTTTCAGTTGTAAGTTTGATTATTGCTCTTCAAGAAAACTCCACAAACTTATGTTTAAATAGGTAAATGAAATAAAACATAAGATCTCACACATGCTACCTAATCTATGATAGACTAGAAAGCTGCAAAATAAAATGTATTGGGGTTTTACTATATTCTGAATATTTGAAAATATGCATTTATAATCAAGTTTGAAGATCAGCAGAGAATATGTGGATGAGAATAAAGTCAGAGTGTTAATTTGTAGGAGATAACAATGAATTTATTGGCAGATAAGTTCAGGGCATGAAATAAAATATGCATTGCATTTTTATAGTAATTTTGATAATTTTGGTGTCTTTTGAAATCCACTCTATTTATGTTCTCTAAATATGTACATATTCTCAAGTGCATTTGAGGCTGATACCACATATCTATATTAGAGTTTAGAGAGGGATGATAAAAAGATCTGCTACACCGGGAAATTGAGATTTATTCAGATCATGACAACAAAACAACTTTATTACTTATGAAGAGACCTGGATTATCTTTATTATTCATGGAAGCTACCATTTGCTTAACTTTTTATTTATTTCTATTCCTCTACACAGAGATAAATGATATAGGCCTAGTGGTAACAGTAGAGTGAAATACACCTCAAGACAAACAGAAAAGTCTTTAAACATTTTCTCAATTCTATCTCTTTTCTTTTAGGATTATTGCCAACATGTGCCCCAACTATTCACCATGTTTCTCTTCTTTTTTTTATATAAATCTTTATTGTTCAGATTATTACAGTTGTTCCTCTTTCCCTCCCCCCCCATAGTTCCCCTCCACCCAGTTCCCACCCCACACCATGCCCTTACCGCCCCCCTGACTATCCTTATCCATAGGTGTACGATTTTTGTCCAGTCTCTTCCCGCACCCCCCACACCCTTTTCCCCTTGACGATTGTCAGTCCACTCCCTTTCTATGTCCCTGATTCTATTATATTCACCAGATTATTCTGTTCATCAGGTTTTTTATTCACTTGATTTTTAGATTCAATTGTTGGTAGATGTGTATTTGTTCATAATTTTTATCTTTACCTTTTTCTTCTTTTTCCTCTTCTTAAAGAATACCTTTCAGCATTTCATATAATGCTGGTTTGGTGGTGATGAACTCCTTTAGCTTTTTCTTATCTGTGAAGCTCTTTATCTGCCCTTCAATTCTGAATGATAGCTTTGCTGGGTAGAGCAATCTTGGTTGTAGGTTCTTATTATTCATCACTTTGAATATTTCTTGCCACTCCCGTCTGGCCTGCATAGTTTCTGTTGAGAAATCAGCTGACAATCGTATGGGTGTTCCCTTGTAGGTAACCAACTTTTTCTCTTGCTGCTTTTAATATTCTCTCTTTGCCCTTTGCTTTTGGCATTTTAATTATGATGTGTCTTGGTGTGGTCCTCTTTGGATTCCTTTTGTTTGGGGTTCTCTGAGCTTCCTGGACTTGTAAGTCTATTTCTTTCACAAGGTGGGGGGAGTTTTCGGTCATTATTTCTTCAAATAGTTTTTCAGTATCTTGCTCTCTCTCTTCTTCTGGCATTCCCATAATTCAGATGTTGGTACACTTGAAGTTGTCCCAGAGGCTCCTTACACTATCTTCATATTTTTGGATTCTTTTTGCTTTTTGCTTTTCCGGTTGGGTGTTTTTTGCTTCTTTGTATTTCAAATCTTTGACTTGATTCTTGCGATCCTCTAGTCCAGGAGTGGGCAAACTTTTTGACTCGAGGGCCACAATAGGTTCTTAAACTGACTGGAGGGCCGGAACAAAAGCATGGATGGAGTGTTTGTGTGAACTAATATAAATTCAAAGTAAAGGAGCAGAGGGGAGAGCAAGAGAACCCTCCGCTCTTTCAGCTCCATGGGCCAGATAGAACAGCCGAACGGGCCGGATCTGGCCCGCGGGCCGTAGTTTGCCCATGGCTGCTCTAGTCTGCAGTTGGATCTCTGTATATTCTTTTTTATTTCAGTCAGTATATGCTTAATTTCTAGTTGGTCCTTTTTCATATCCTTGAGGGTCTCACTAAATTTATTGGCCTTTCCTAGAAAATTCTTGAAAAACCTTATAACCGTGGTTTTGAACTCTATATCCAGTCGTTTGCTTTCCTCCATTTCTTTCATTTGTGTCCTGTTTCTTTGTCTCCACATTTTGGCTGCTTCCCTGAGTTGATAGAGTGGCTTTGTGTACTAGGTGTCCTATACGGCCCAGTGGCTCGGCCTCCCCAGTTACCTGAGGTGGACACTCTTGGTGCACCCCTTTGTGGGCTGTGTGCACAGTCTTGTAGTTAAGCCTTGATTGTTGTTGGTATCACTAGGAGGAATTGACCTCCAGGCCAATTGGCTGTGAGGATCAGCTGTGTCTACGCTGGGAGAACTTCTGTGCTAGAGACACCCTTATGAGGCAAGATTTGCTTCAGTGGGGCTTTGGTGCTCACTGAGTCTGCCCCCTGAGTGTGTCCCTTATGGATCTGAGGTGTTGTAATCTGGACGGTCCTACTCTGACCCCTGAGTACACTGGCTCTTGGATCTCCAAGGAGGTGCTAATTTAGCCTCTGCCTAAGGCCACCCAGCAGGAGCTACCGAGAGATCTGCAGATTCCTCTTCTTTGTTTGGGTTTTGGAGGTGCCCATATGAGGCCCAGCTGTGAAGCAATGCAAGCTGCTATGGGGCCTTGGGCCTTCTTTTGGATGTTCTGGGTTTCTCTGACTCAGCTGCAGTTTGTTAGGTAAGTTTAGATTTCAAAGGACCAGGGCATTCATATGCAAAAGCTCTGCTCACAGCTTGAATGGGGCAGAGTCTCAGGGCGGAGCAAACAGCAATGGCTTCCTGTCAGCCCTGCCCTAAGAGGCCCTGGGGTCTCAGTGTCCCTTGGTAATCGCTGCAAGCACCTCTGAGAGAAAGCCGTCCTCGAGTTCCGCCTGCTGCCAGACAGTCCAGTTTCTCCCCGTGTGAGTCTGGCTCCCCAGAGTCTCGCCCGGAACTGAAGTTCAGAGTAGTCGGGAGCTTGGGTCTCCCTGCGGATTGAAAAAGCCAGCCACATACTCAGTTGCCAGCCCTCTCTGTGCATGCGCCTCCGTACCTCTGCACTTCACTTCCGCAGCTCCTCTGAGTCTCAGTGTGCTTTTCTCTTCTCTTTTAATTGTAGAATTTCCATTTAGCCAGCCTTCCTGTGGTTCTGGATATTGTCCATTTTGTCTTTTAATTGTAGATTTGAAGTGGTTGTGTGAGGCAGCAAGTTCAGGTGTTTACTTATGCCGCCATCTTGGTTTCTTCCCATGTTTCTCTTCTTTCAATAAAATGTGCTCATATACTGACAGTAAACTTGCTATATATTGTATACTATATAGTATATATTTAAAAGGCACTAGTTAATAAAATTTCAATGTTAATGTGTTAAATTTATTATGTATGTTGCTCATGTCAAAAATAAGTTTTTTTGTGTGGGTTGTTGTGGGTTTTTTTAAATCAAAGTATGATTTAGTTATATGAATACAGCAATAGATACTGTTTTCAGTTGTAAGACTTTTCCATTCTCCCATTCTTAATAGACTATTATTACCCTTATGTAATATAGAAACTTTATTCTCTGATTTTCTTAATGTTGTTAAAGCTTAAAAATTCTGGAATGCCTGCTAAGCCTCACTATTCATGAAATTCAGAGGAGTCAGGATATAAGAACACCTAGGAAGGCACACTTAGTAGCATTTCTAAGAGCCTGTCTCCATCTTTCAACAATGCTTCCTGATTAACAGTGGGACACATACTTCTATCCACCTCATAAATGATCTTCTTAAATATGATTGTTTTTAAAAAGTTGCTTTATCATGAATATTAGAGCTCTTTCTTTTCTCCTCACCCGAATAGGAACTATTGCAAATCAAGGAAAACTTAAAGACTTGAATTAGAATTCCCTCATTATTCAACATTTACCTTCCAATATTTTATTTCCCAGGAGTTAGAGAGGTCAGAAAAGACAGTTCCAAGAACAGACATTTATAGAAAAATGAGGAAATAAAGCTCCTCTTTTTCTCCTACTCTCCAGCAACAAATTCTATATTTAAAAAAATGCAAACAAAGGGGAAAAAGCCTGCTTGATTATTTGTAGATCATTAAAAATTTTAGTTTACTCTAACTAGATTTCCCCCACAGAGTCACAATTTTGAATTTGAGCCTTTTAATTGAAAAGTGTATCTCTATAATCATTGGGCATTCAGTTCTAAAAGGCAGCTATGTTTCTATAACAAAATAAATACTGCATTTGGACAATAATACACATGGAAACTTGTATCTCTGTGACATCAGTTAAGAAAAAAAAAAAACACCACACACACACACAAAAAACAACACTTTCTAAGTTCCTGACTCTATCAAAAGGATACACACTTCTTTTAAAAATTAAAAGTAACCCTTTCTCAAGTCTTTGTTGCTTTTTTCTCAGTGTTCTCACTCTGCTTTGCTCATTTCTCTGTGATGCGGCCCCTATAATGCTAAACCAGAGTAAATACATAGAGAGGATCAGGTTTAATATAGAGCAGTTTTTAAAAGGTGCTTATTTTCTCCCTTTCAAGAGCCATCTGAGCCCTTTTTAAAGATCATGCTTAATGATATTACATAAGTATTTTGGGCAAAACTGAAAAAGAATGGAAATCTGGCACTTAAAAACCCTGTCCACCCTGACCGGTTTGGCTCAGTGGATAGAGCGGTGGCCTGCGGACTGAAAGGTCCCAGGTTCGATTCCGGTCAAGGGCATGTACCTTGGTTGCGGGCACATCCCCAGGAGGGGGTGTGCAGGAGGCAGCTGGTCGATGTTTCTCTCCCATCGATGTTTCTAACTCTCTATCCTTCTCCCTTCCTCTCGGAAAAAATCAATAAATATATTTAAAAGAAACCCTGTCCATTTCTGATCTAGAGTCTTTTTAAAAGCTATCAAGGGTAGTTAATCATTGTGAATGGCTTAATGATCCTTGCCAAGTCACTGTTTTCCTTGATCTGTATGTAAGATCAATAGGTTGCAAGTAGAGAAAGAGAGAGAGAGAGAGAGAAAGGAAAAAAAAGGACAGTGGTGGTAGTAACTGGCAAATATAAACAAAAAGTTTTCTCTTTATATGTCTACATACATATTTTAAACTTGATCACCTTTAGATTATCTTATAAATCCTTGTTTTTCTATGATTATACAGACAAATTTACTATAACAATTATATTTCTGTTACTAGACTATTTTAAAACAAGCATCTTTGGGAGCTAGCATAGTAGAGCAGAGTGTGCAAGCATATCGACTCAGAAATTGGACAACAGTGGTTCATATTTCCTCTTAGACATATTACCTTGAGTAAAGCAAGGTAGTTAACATCTTTGTGTATCAATTTCTTCACCTATAAAATGAGGATAATTGTAGTACTTGTCTTAGCAAATTGTATTGAGATTGAATAACATATGCCAGGTAAACGTAACACAATGTCAGGCACATAGGAAGCACTTAATGTTTGCTATTATGTTAGCTATTTTTTGATCTTCTCTTTCTAAAAGCCTTAAATAAATTGGTGCACACCTGTGCTGTTTTCCTACAGATCAGATGAGATAGATGATTTCCTAAATGTCAACACTGTACTTTTCCTTTAGAGAAAGTGAGGGGTTTCTCATGCAGGATTCTGGCTGATGATGTTATGTTTCTGCAATAGCTTTGGAAATGTTCCCTTGAAGAAGAGTCGGTTTAGTTTAAAATACAAGAATGCGATCCATCACTAAATGTATTGGATTCAATGGCCATGCTCCTGATGACGACCTTGGATAAACACTTGATTTCTCTATGCCTTAACTTTTCCCATCTGTACAATAGGGTTTTCCACTCAGTCTCAGGAGCTGGAAAGTGCGAGTAAAGAAAATGTTTGTGATTTATTATGAGCTAGAGAAACTAGAAACTATAGTATTGTTCAATGTCTTACGAACTAGTAGATAAATCTTTTAACAACTTCACTTTAAAATGATAGGCAGGATTCCTTTAGAAAAAGATAACTAGATTACAGAATTAGCATGTTTGAAAAGAAATACCAGCAATTGGTATCTTGTAGTAGTCATGATAGTCGCACAGTCAAAGTTTTTTTTTTTTTCCCCACAATAATTCGTGTTAAAATATTCCTGACTTTTGAGCAATAAAGATTTTTGGTGTTTTTTTGTTTGTTTAAAGTCCTCCTCTCTTTAAATAATCATGTGTTCATGTAAATTACATATACCCAAGAGTGTTCTTTTTCCTTTGGGTGAAAAGTGAATTCAGTGGAGGTGACTAACGCTGCATACCTGGTAAGGAGGGTTTTGTCCAGTGTCCTCATTAAGTCCAAGGACCTGTTTGCGTCTCTAACTCCTTGTTCAGCCCAGCAAAAGCAACAGCAGCGGCAGCACACCCTGACATCTTGACTGTAATCAAAGCCAGAGCTGCCACTAAGGTGGCTGATCAGGCTACTGATGTTTTCAGTGTTGACCCTCCCAAATCACCATTTAGTCCCAAGCTTGTGGCCCACTCCCCTTAGAAATGTGCAGATGCGACCTAGGTAGGACGCCGGGTTGGGAAGGAGCTGTTTTCGGCACACGGTCCTGAAGGTTCCTCTCCGTGTATAATGAGGTCAGCGGGCGTCTGCAGCTTTTACCTCTAGGTAAGGCTCCCTCCCCAGGAGAGAAATCCTTCGCTAACACACACACACACACACACACACACACACACATACACACGAGAACATACCCGAATGCACACACATATGTACTGCGCGCGCGCGCACACACACACACACACACACACGGGAAAACACCCACGCATAGATAATCGCACCTTCCATCATCTTCCAAAAACACGCACTCTTACCCTTTACTACAGCCCAAAGCGCGCATGTACACACACACACACACACACACACACACACACACACACACACACACTCCATCCCTGGGAGGATCACACAATGCCACGGACCCGGAGAGCTCAGAATCCCTCCTATGCTGCAGATTGAACCCACTCGCCACGCACGCCTTATAGGCGGCTCGCTCGCAGCCTGCCCACTTCCCAGAGCCTAACTCCCTTCCGGTGCAACCGCCTGGTTCCCCTGGGCCGCCAGCTCCTCCCGGGAGCCCAGGGACCAAAGCTGGCCAGGGCATGCTTGTGGTGTATGGGACGGGAGCCATCGTTTGTAGGCAGTGTGGGGAGCTCCAGACTCCAATCGGACAGTGCTCTGAGTGAGTCCTGTAGAGAGACGCCAGTCTCCCTGATTGCCTTCAGCATGCACACGGAGCCAGAAGCCCGCACCGTGATCTCTTCCAGAACCAGCCCGGTCGCCCTCCCCTCTTCTGGGATGGGATCAGACCCCCGATCACCAACCAGGCGCCTCGTCTAAGGAACTTGTTGGCTGTAAGATCTAAGACAGCTCGGGGGAGAAAAAAATTAGGAAATTGACACCGCAACAAAGCACGCGGGGCTCGGGACACAGCTCTCACACCCCAGGGGATGAGGGAAGAGGGGTCCCTTGGCGATGGGAGAGCAGCCGGCGCGTCAACCATGGCCAGTAGATGGCGCGAGAACTCTTCCCTGGCACAATCTTAACCCTTGCGTGGCGTGTGGGGTTGCCAAGTCCAGACGTTTAGATAGATACACGCATTTCCCGTTTTGAAAGAAACCTTCCATTTACATATTTGGGACCGATTCAGAATTAAGACAAATGGGTCTGTCCTAGATAACTATCGCAGATAAAGTAGTTTAACTGCGGCACCCATCAGCTGAAAAGGCGGGAGGGACAAGGAAAGGGCGAACTATTTGGGGAAATGACTCTGACTCCCTCCCCACCCCATCCCACCCCACCCCCGGCCTGGTCTCCGATGAAATCGGTTTACGGAATCGTGAAAAGCCGGTTCCCGGTTTACGCGTAAGCCATTTGAATATGGAAATGCATGTGTGCAAATAAATTCTCCTCTGTGCTTTCCCCTTTCAATTAAATCACGGGATAATAAATGTGAGGCGCCTGCCTGAATTATGCTGCAACTACAGTAGTAACACATGTCCCATTGTAACGCGTGGGCATCGATGGAGCCCGATTCCTTCTCATCACGGTTTCCCCAAAAGCAACACAGATCCTCCGATCAAAATATTCCTTTAAAATGCTCCTCCATCCACCGGCTGCAGTGGAGAGCTCACTAACATAATATTTCTTGGGCTGCTTTTACAGGCAGAATTGATCTATTCGGGGGAGGAAAAAAAAAACCACACCGAGCCCCCTGAATTTCAAACATTGTGGGGAGTTTGTCAGAGAGCGGAGCTGGGCTTTAAGAGGCTCACTAGTGGTGTCTGGTGGTTCCTACAAGGAGCTAGAATTGAGGTAGGTTTCGGTGGAGGGGAAAAAACGCACAAGAAAAGACAGAATCCAGAGTACGGAGACTTTGTGCCCCCGTTGGAGAGATGGTTGAGTCCTCGTCAAGGTTGCTGTGGTATCCCAGAAACACCATTCACTCCGAGCTGTGACCGCGCACCAACAACAGCAACAACTCCACTGCGCCGGGCTGAGGAGCAGGACTAGGAGCTCCCCAATAATATGAAAGGGATCCGCAAAGGGGAAAGCCGAGCAAAGGAATCCAAACCCCTGGAGCCTGGCAAGAGAAGATGCGCTAAATGTGGCCGCCTCCACTTCATCCTGATGAAGAAAATGGGGATTAAAAGTGGATTTACGTTTTGGAACCTCGTCTTTTTATTGACGGTGTCTTGTGTGAAAGGTAGGTCTGCTTTTTTTAATTTTTTTTTTTGAGGGGGTGGGGGGGTCCCGTCTGTTTTGGATGGAGGTGAGCTGACTCCTCACCAGAGAGAGGCTGGTAGGTTACTTTGTAATTTGCACCGATAAAATAATCGTAATAATACTGAAGAAGGAGTTGATTCACAGCTCTTCCCCCCCCCCCCTTCTCGGATAGGAAATGCATTTTGCTTGCCAGATTTGGCGTTCAATGCAGTGATTGAGCTTGTGCTCAATAAATATTCTTGCAGTATGCTCAAACGAATACGTGAGTTGGTTCTTATAGTCTCTCTAACTAGTGGATGTCCAGGCAGAATTCCTCTGCAAGACTTTTCTTGGTGGTGGGGATTACCTTGATTTCTAGTCAAACCAGTCAGTTTTGATGCCTGGGTTGGAATATTTATATTAAAGACAGTCCAGTAAATGCCTTTTTTTAACCCTTTCCGGTAGGAAAGTTACTGACATGCTAGGAATGTGGTGGTTTTAAATGCATTAGGGCACAGGGGTCTTCCAAGCACCCCCCCCCCACCCACATAAATATCTTCATGTATATGTGAACAAATCCTATGTGGACTCTTATCGGTTGGTACATGGTAGGGGAGCTTAGCTTCCCTGGGTCCTGTGGTAGAGGTTTGGCTTGAAATGAGGCTTTAAAACGGTCTGAGACACCTTGAAGTATAAAGATCCACCCTTGGGGATGAATGAAGGTAGGAGGAAAGTCATTAGCTGACGACCAAAAAGAAAATCCCCAGCAAGTCTCAGCGTTCAGACAGGTAGAGTGAGTGTCACATGCACAGACAAGGGGAGGTGGTGGGTAGGATGTACAATTTATTCCTAAACAGGAAGGTAAGGGGGACAGTCAGCATCATTGGAAGGAGAACTGTCCTGGGGGGGGGGGGGGGAACAGATCCCCAGCTCTATTCCACAACTTATCCTGCACCCTGCTATCCATTAATTGCTGCAAAGAATACTCAGGGGGTGTTTATGACTCATGCCATCATTTTTGAACAATCACCTCCCCATACTCATGACAGCTCTAATAGACACGATGGATCTTGCTTTCAGTGAAGCTAGTTTCAAATCCTGGGCGTCTGTGTGTCACGGGTAGGTGGTGTGTGTGTGTGTGTTGGGAGGGGGAGGGGGCGGGGGTGTCTTGGCCCAGGCGCGCCAAGGCTGTCAACACAAACTGGCCGCTTCTTCCTTTGTGGAGGAGCGCCTCTCTGAACCGCAATCCGCCGAGTCTCTATGAAACAGTTTATTGTCCAGCTTGCAGCTGGCTGTCCCCCCACGGGAGGCAGCCCATTTGCATTCAGTGGAAATGATAATTCATGTTTTGGGTGGAGGGGTTACCTCTCCCTCTATTAGGACCAATGATGGGTGGTGGCATGTCTCGAATTTTAATTTACATCTCGAAATGCCAAGAAGTCGCCCTGGTCTCTTTGGCAGCAACAGCCCTGCAATCTCAACCTGCTCCTCAAAGCTCGATTCCCACCGCTCCACCCCCAGCCCCTGGAACCTCCGCGCAGCTCGGAGCCCCACCATTTGTTCTAAGCTGCGTCGTAACTACACTGACGAGTGCACCCAACGCGCCTCGGGCTGCTTGCACGGGGGTTCGTCGCCGGCTCCAAGTGCGGGGAGCCTCGCATGGAGGCTCCGTTCGCCTGCCACTGGGAGTCCTTGGTTAATGGATGGCCCCGGGGCTGCCTGCTAGACGCGCGATCGGCGTGGGGGAGGCGCAGGGAGCCAGCCACAGCGCCGCGCAGGAAAAACGTGGGGGTGGCTCCTGCCGGAGGATGACCCGGGGTTAAGCGCGAGTTTTCAAGTGATACCTGTTGAGCCAAAACGCATTCAGGGGGCAGGTAGGGAGAGGGGGTCTCCGACGCAGAGAGAGCACGCCCGCCCCGCGAACACCGAGCCTCGCCGCCTGCAATCCCTGCCCCGCTGCCCGCACCTCCCGCATTCGCCGAAGAAGGCGTGCCTGTGGGAAGGAGGAGCGCCTTCATCTGCTTTAAATGGCACCGGAAACGGGACCCCCTCGCCTCTACTTACAACTTTGCGTTAAGCTAATGGGTCACCACTAAGGAGGCTTCGGTTTGGGGGGACGCTGGGAGAAAAGTAGTGTGTCACACTCTGCTTTGGTCCGGTCCAGAACCAAGGTTCTACGGACCTTTTAAAAAAAACGTGCTTAATGGTAGTGAGGTCCGTGAGTGTCACTTATCTGCCACTTGGAAGGCACCTCCTCTATTTCACAACTTGGAAGGCTGTCCTCACATGCCGAGGATCAAACGTAGGCTGTATGCTCTGGACCTGCTCCCTGAGGTCTGGTGGTGCCAATGTGGACAGCTGCTGCTGCTTCTCCTTCCCTCTCTCCCCATTTTATTTCCATTTCACCCGAGTCTCCAGGCTTCCCTAAAAATGGCACTGCTGAAATGGCATAAACGCTGCTTCCCCTCAGGTCTGCGCCCGCTTTTGTCTGCCACGCGGGTTCTTCTGGGCTCTCAGGCCCGCGGGAAAGCTCAGAACGGGCGTCGGTGGACAGGCTTGGCAGGTCTAACCCACGCTGGCTCCAGGGCGCAGAAGTTCAGGGGGCGCAGTTTTCCAAGTGAGCAGCTCCGCCTTGAGATGGCCACCTGGTGTCCGCACTCCCCATCCCTCCACCTTTTCACCTCTGCCTGCCACAGCAAAGACAAAGGGGCCCCGTGGGAGGAATCGCCTCACAATAGAAGACATAGTGGCCCTCGGTAGTAGGCCTGAACCTCCAGAGTGGGGTGGAAGAGACAGTCAACCTTCTCTGGGTGTTTTATCTCCACGGTCATCATCTACATTTGCAGGGCAGCAAATTGGGGGTGGGGGTTTGGGGGGTGGGGGTGGGAGGCGCAGGGCAGGGGCTGCTTAGAACTGAGGCTTGCTTGTTTCAAAGGGAAACACGCAAGCACAAACCCACGCCGGCAGAGGTTTCTGAAACGCAGCATGCAGCTGCGGCGTGTCAGCTCAGGGCTCGCTCAGAGAGAAGCTGTGCATCTCCAAGTCGTGCTGGAAAGTCCCGCCCACGTAAACACACACGCGTGGGGGGAGGGGGCTTTCCCACCCGCCTTCTCCTGAGATCCCAGTGAACCGAAGGGACCGAACACACTGACCTTGGGCCACAGCAGGTGGGAGCCAGGGTGCTGGTCCTGAAAGCCTACGCCAGGGCGTGCTTCTGGGGTTTCTCTTGGGACCCTGGACTTCCAGAAGGATCCACGTTGCCCAGAGTCTTAGAACTCCAAGGAGGTCCTACTCCCACCGCAAAGCTCTTCTGCAAGACTGGGGCTCCCCCCACCCCAACTCCCCCAGTTCATCACCACTGGGAAGGGTCTTGTCTCAGGTGTCCACGTGGTGGAAGAGCTACCTCACCTTTCACCCAGCCTAGGGGGGCCCCGCCCCGACATCTCAGGGCTGACCCCTTCACATCCCCGCCCTCCAGACTAGAGTCTTGACCACACCGGTCAGATAATTAGCTTTTCAAAGAGGCGTGGGGTGGGTTAATGTCTGTACCAAACAGTAACAGCAAACAAAAGACCGCCCACCGCCAAGCCATCATCACCAGCAAAACCCTTCCCTTGAGGTTTTGGAGACTGAGACTCCTGCTGGGAGATGACCTTTGCGTTTGAGGCACATGTCCCTGTCTGGCCCGCGTTTGGACAGGTGTTTCTTCCTTCCATCTAATTCCTCCGGGAGTATTAGTTAATTTCTTTTAGAAGGCCAGACTCCCCGAAATTTCCTAGGACCTCTGAGGTTGACACGGAGTGCCTGACTTGGATCTTGACGCGTGCCTGCATTCGTGTGTGTGTGTGTGTGTGTGTGTGTGTGTGTGTGTGTCGCTCGGAGGGGAAGGTCCACGTGGATTGACATGGAGGGGCCTTTGGGCCTCGTGACTGCGGGGAGGGGAGTCCGAGGAGAAAACGGGTGGTAGGGAACCCTACGTTGATGTTCCCCCGACTCGGAGCTGCGCCACTGCTGTCACACATGTCACCCAGGCGCCCAGGAAAGCTCCCTTTCCCCAAGCTGGCCACAGTGCTGCCCTCTCTCAGCTTCCACTCCAACAGGCACGGGGGAGTTGGAAAACCTCCTGGGGAGCAAGTCATGGGCTTGCTGGTCCTCTGTGATCGCCCGCATCCCCACCCCAGCTCCGTCGCTGAAACGCAAGCAGGGGAGCCAGTGCCAGGGTCCCAGCGCCGCAGTGGCTTAGCTGGACCCTAGAGAGGGCAGAAGAGATGGAACGGAGCAGGGTCACCCTGGTCGCCGGTGGTCCTCTCCCAGCCGAGGGCTGAGGGCTGGGCGCGCTGGGGACTGCAGCGCATTGCAGAATAGTAACGAAGCAGGACGCCCAAGAAAGAGAGATCTGCTCGGGCATCAGGCAGAGCCCCTGCTCCCTGAGCACGGCGCCTTCGGGGAGGCTTGGCACTGCCGAGTAGCTAAGCCAACCCAATTTGCCGCCCTGAAAAGGCGTGAAGGGTACCCAGAATTCTGAGTGGAACTTGCCCTGGACAGTTACCTGGTTGAAATTGTTCTGAAATGTCATTTTTGCAGCGACATATTTTCCCAAATCTTCTGGTGTTAATGGTTTGGGGAGGGCGCGAGCTCTCTCTCTTTCTCTCTCTCTCTCTCTCTCTCTCTCTCTCTCTCTCTCTCTCTCTCTCTCTCTCTCACACACACACACACACACACCCAGTGGTAGCAAAAGTGTGAGCAGAAATAATTAAGGAGCACATTTGAGCCTCTTGCAAACCCGATACCAGCTCCTTGGAGATCCTTCAAGGAGAAAGGGAGTGTAATTACTCACTATATTAAGTACTCCAGGAGCATGGACTTAATTGCAGGAGTTATAACTGTTCATGATATTACTTAGCGTTACTATTTGTGGGGTAACTAAGCATATTTGGGGTATACATGTCTTTTCTCTGAACACCCAATTTGGTGTCTACAGAAACAATGGAATGATAAAATGAAGCAGTAGCTAATGGCATCTATACACAGTTCTAAATACAGTGTAAGTAAAACTCTATTGTAAGTGAGATCTGGGGAAACAAAGTGGTAAGAGAAGTAGGACATTCATAATGCCTCGTGCTTATGTGGAAACAAACACTGATGTTAAATGCTTTCTACGATCTCAAACAGCAGTAAGTGAAACAGACTAAACTTCAGTTCGGTAGGCTCCAAATATACTGCTCCCTGTGTCCCAAGAGGTGACTCTCTTCTATGTATTCATCAGGGTCTCTAGAAAGCACTTCAGGATATCAACTACTTTCAATGGTGGTCCAGTTTGTAAAATACCTTAGAGGCACCCAACAATATGTCTGGCAAGGAACTTATTACTTTAGGCAACGTGGTTATTTGAGAAAATACGCCATCTTGCATTTTGAATTCCAGTGTTTGGGAGATTAGGAGTACAATGCTTGCAAAGGAAGAGATTATGAAAAAATGTGTGAGATACAAATGTAAGGCAATTTTATTTGGTCTGTGTATACATTAAAACATAACTCCTGTTTCTATTCTTTCTTCCATTCCCTTTACTCATAATTTAAAGGGGTTTATAATTTCAGGATACAATGGAAGTTCTGATTGGGATTTTGGATGAGGTCTGTCTGGTAAGGATGATAGAACAGACACTATTCTTAGCAAATTCATCTTTTCTCTCAGAGTGAGTGGGTGGGTGATTCATGGCACTTTGCAGGGAGATCAATCTCCATGTCTTCAAGATTTCCTCAGAATTAGATCCTTATGAGGCTCCCATTCTCAGGATTATCACTTTTACCAAAAAATCAATTTATTGAATGTCTTTTAGTATTCCTGGTCTTAGTACTGATGGTCAACTTTCTCTCAATCCTCCCATCTTGCAGCCATGAAATGTGTCATGCCATGAGGCCCTTCATTAAACTATTTCTTGGTGCCTGTTGAGAATTCATAAGGTTTAATATTTTCTCTATAATAATGGCTTGTTGCCCACAACCCAATTTGAAATCTCCTCTAAGAAAGTCTAAATGTAGACCATTACCATATGCATCATCACATACCTTGTAATTGGATAACAGGAATATTAATGACCAGCATGTGGCATTAGATCTCACAATATTATTCTACTGGCTCTTAAGTGGTTGCTCTACAGTGATTTTCTAAATGTTCCTGAGCAAGTAGCACCCAGTGGAAACATGTTAGAAATATGAACTCTCAGATCCCCACCACAGGTCTATTGAACCAGATACCCTGATAGTTCGACACAAACATTGCTATTTTTAATAAGTCATCCAAGTAATTCTGATGCACTCTAAAATTTGAGGATCACTGAGGTAAAGTGGAAAGAGCAAGGGCTCTGGAGCCACCATGACCCTGATGTCAAATAATGATTCTACTAGCAATTCAACTTCCTTAGCTTCATTTTCATTATCTATTTTTTAAAAAGTTTAAAATATCAGTAGGACTATAAGAAGGTTATAGAGGGAACATATATAGTGCCCAACACTAGCAGTTGTCAGTATTATCAAAATACATGTCCATGTGCAAAGCCAGTATGAACTCTCACACACTTTATCCCTTACACAAGCAGCCTTAACTTTTCCATAGCAGTAAATAAAAAATGCAGCATCTTCACACTAGCTATTATTGCACGTTGGCCAAGTTCCCAGGCTGTTATTCATTTGAGAAACACTCTGGAATGTCTACTTATCACCGTTACTCGGCTACTTCAGGTGCTGGCTCTGTGAATCAAGGCCAGACCCATAGCTTCAAAATGTGACCCCTGATTCTGGGCTCATTTCATCTGTTACATTTCCATATTGATTTATTTTAATATTGATTAATTAATGCAATTACATGAACTTGTGTTATTCATCTTGTCACAGATCATAGTGTTTACAGTGCTGGAAGGATTCTTAAATATCAACTAGTTCCATGCTAATATTTTGATACAATAAATGCACATGCCTAGGAAGGATAAGTGATTTTTACTAGGTTACAAAGATTATTAGCTCCAGCATTGAGACTAGATCATTGACATTCAAGTTCATGTTCAACTCTCTTTGTACTATGCCTTATCAGTTTTACTACAGAGCTTGCTCAGATGGCACCCATGAAGAAAATCACAACAGTTAATATTTAAGTACCACATATCAATTAGTGATTATATGTTGTGTGGTCAAATTTTAAAAATGTTAACCACTTGTTTTGTAGAAGACAAAAAGAAATAATTATGTAATAAAAACAATTTCTAAAATATATAATATGTATATCAAATAAATAATCATATTTTAATAATCTATTTCATAACATTATGTCTATAAAAATAAAATCAATGTATTGACAGCTTTTTATGTATCATAGAGAACTTTGAGGGATAGTACTTAGAATGAAAGTCTTACTTATTTTTTCTTGTAACCTGTACAAATTTCGTATTTAAAAGCTTTTAAATCTAGAAAATTTGTTCTTAGTTTTTTTCTGCAGTTTCATTATGTCTAAGTCTTATTAACATAAAATTTATTCATTCTCTGTTACCTGCATTCTCATGTGCATATTTCTCTGACATGGTCTATATAAGAAAATGCTGTCATTCAAAACTCTACCATAGGAAAAATAGTACATTATGTAATTATTAATAGCACAAGAACAATCAATGATATTAAGTGGTTATCTTTAGTTTTATTGATATGGGAGATTTTTTCTTAACTTTCTTTAAGATATGAGAGTAAAATATCCAAAATAATGAATGCTAGTAAATTTGAGGGGTTTAAATGTTCAGAATGTGATTGAAATATAGAAAAGTAATGAGTGATTCTCTTAAAAGCTGAGTTTGTAATGTTCAAGATTATGAAAGTCTTCTTCCTGTCTTTACTTTATATTAGCCGTTTTTAAAGGAATAGTTATGATCATATATTTTAAAGTGATTGTAAGAATTTTAAAAAATATTACATTTATATGATTGGATACCATTTTGAAAGGAAATTTATAAGTGGAAATAGATTCTGCAGAAGTGGATTTATTAAATTTTAATAACTTTGAAAAAGTAAGAGTTCCTGCCATAGTTTTCTATTATACAACCAATCCATCTGATTGACTCCAAAATGTTCAGAGGTACTTCATATAGAGAGAGGATATAAGACATTGTTATGTTTTGGGAAATAGTATCAGGACATAATTCTTTGTCTTTTTTTTTTTTTCTTATGTGGGAAGCTGTGTACTAAGCCCTTTATATTTAGTGTGTCATTTACATCTTAAACAGTGATTCTCTCCCTCATTTTCCTGCTTAGAATTCTGTCAAGCATCTTGTGAGGTAGCTGTTACCTCCTATGTACAGATTACTATCTCTACTTACAAATTATCCACATTTCTTGAGGCCAGAGAGGTGCATAGACTTTCCAGGATTATATGATTAGCTAGTTGTTGAGCGAAACCTGAAATGATAATATATTTATAAGTTCATAGACTTATCAAAAACTAAAGCTCTAAATGACTAAGTTACTAATGAAATCTTTTCCTTTTTAAGAGAAAAATTGAGACTTTAAGAATTTAATTTAAAAGAAAGTCTAAAATTAATATTTATGTTATTTACATATCTCATAGTTACAGTGACATATAACATCTCAGTTTTATAATTTTTCAGCATATTTTACTTGTCCTCCTTTATTCTCTAAAAGATTCTATAAAATAAATGTGAAAGATATTTTCTACTTTTATAAGCAATAGTAAGTGAAGTAAATATGCGGTAATACGTAAGTTAAATATGTTGATACAATACATAAAACTCTTTAGTGCATTAAGTGCAAAAAACAATTCAACTATAACTCTTAGATTCCAACCCAGTGTCTTGAGTAAAATTAGCAATTTATGAATGCAGATTAATTTATGGACTTCACATATAAAATAATATATGGGCATAAAAATTGTTTACGAGTTGTAGTATAATCCTTGTAAAATAAATTTGTTCCTTTTGGTACCTTAATCTTCCATTTGATTCTGTAGAATTTTAAGGATGGGAAAGCTTTGAAAACCTATTTTTACTACCTAGACTAGTGTCAAATAGTCAGGAAATGTACATTAGATTTATTTGTGGGCCAAGGAAAGATACTTAAAAATATTCATATCCAAGTTCCATCAACACAGTGTACTTCATTCTGTAAGTACACCCTGGTAAAATGTATAGGTGTAGCTTTATCTTCACATAGAGAGGAAGCAGGTAAGAGAAATGAAGTGACTTGCCAAGCTAGGGTACGAACCAGTCTTTACATTTCCTGTATAGGGCACATTTCTCTTTATTGGATGCTGCCTTATGAGCCTCCTTAATTGTTCCTAATTGGTTTATGGGAGTAAAGCTTCTTGAGATGAAAGCACATTGTGCTTACCCCAAAATCTTAACCAGATTTACGGTATTTACAATTGCTTCAAGAAACAGTATTTCCTGAAGCAATTGTGTTAGGAGACACACATACACACATGTAAATGAGAAACTTAATGTACAATTTAAAGATTAACCTAAAAATTAAATGTGAGCATTGAAATATATATTATCATCTATAAAAAATACATCTATTTAGTAGATTATATTTTCTTGTGAACATGATAAAATGTATTTAAATATGTAACAAGAGTACTGTACTTTGTCCTTTCTGAACTTCAGACACCCCCAATGTAAACTAGCATTTTTCTTCTTTCATTATTAAAAAATTATTTTTTGTTGGTATATATTTTAGAGATGTTATTTTTACCTACATTTAAAATTTTAAAACTGAGATATTCTAATAATACCCTCAAGTACAATGTTCGTAGAGCATACTTGTTACACTGAACACTTTTTTTTATGGGACATTTTATTTTGTTAAGTAGTTTTGCACCTTACAACAGCTAGATGTAGATTTCTCCACGGTTGGCAAAAGTCAGAGATAAAGGTACATCTACAATCTGTTTCCAAGTCTATTTCCTATAATTATGAATTCCAGAAGTTTTGTAATGTTGAGAATTGATTGTCAGCCAAGTTCTTTATTTTAATATTGACTCTATTTTTATAATAATTCACTTTAGTTCATTGAAATTTTAAATCAGAAATTGACTTGACATTTTGCTTTGCTGATTTTGGTGATGGGAAGGGGAAGCGGATTGCTAACTAAAATACATTTTTAAAGCTTGTTCACATTCCCATTAACTGCTTGTTTCATAGTTACTTAATAAAATTATCAGCTGTGTTATTATTTTATATTATTCTAATTTTTCAAATATCTATTTTGGTTTTCTATAGGGACATATCTTTTATTTATTTTTTGTTTGTTTACCCTATGAGGATTCTCTGATTTGAAATTCTGAAGAAAATATATTAATTTTATTTTCTCTTATCACATAGCAGGTACCTGAGGTTTATGAACTGAGTGGATACTTTAAAAATATAAGTTTAAGCCCTAACCGGTTTGGCTCAGTGGATAGAGTGTCGGCCTGCAGACTCAAGGGTCCCAGGTTCTATTCCTGTCAAGGGCATGTACCCTGGTTGCGGGCACATCCCCAGTGGGGGGGGTGCAAGAGGCAGCTGATGGATATTTCTAACTCTCTATCCCTCTCCCTTCCTCTCTGTAAAAAAAAATCAATAAGTTTAAGCTGTATTTTATTATGACTATTTTAATGTAGAGAAGTGAATATGAGTCTACTCTTTTATTCTATTAAAGCATAATAAGATACTGTTAATTTCAGGTAATTTGCAATAGTTAGAAATGACTTGGCTTTCAGTCTTTAAATTATATTTTCAGATACAAAAATGACTCTTCTGAATCTGTTATTGGACATATAATTTGAATTTCCCCCAAATGTTGGTAGTGAATTTATGCTGATCTACCTGCATGTTCTATCTAAAACATTGAACTCTGTGTTGCTAAAAGCTGCATTTGCAAGATAACAGATCAGTTAGGAGAACAGGCAGAATAAACACAACTGAATCTCCTGGAGATGAAACACAGGATACATTGGATTTATTGGCTCTGTGCTCTAATGGACTGAGCTATGTAGTCTAGACAAAATATTTACTCAGTGTTCACATGTATAGAGAAAACCCGATTTAAGGTTTTTTGACTAATGTCTAAATCAAAACAGCTGAACTGATTCAAATTTTTGTGTAAACAAATTTGCATCCAGGCTGCTAATTTGTGTGCCAATTTCCAGCTCCATAACTTCTAAAGATGAAAGAGATGATAAACTCTCTTAAATGAAGTTTGCAATAGAAATGCTGACAGGCTTGTGATTGCTTGTATTTAATTCATGTTCAATGCTCTCTGTTCATGACTTAAAAAAAAGTAAAACTTTCATCTATAAATCCTACTAGTACTTGAGTGCTTTTACATCTGTTAAATCTTTATAAAAGAGGTCAAATAGTAACTCTTAAAATCAATTTTCTAGCAAAGTGCTAAGAAATCTTTAATTTCTGTGTTAGCTTGGCAGTATTCACTAACATATTACAGATGAAAATCAGAAATGACATTTTGAACTTAATTTTTAAGTATTACCAATATGTTAGTCCATAGAAATCAGCCATTTTTCAAGAATTTGAAGATTACTACCTATTTTTACCTGTTATTGCATTCATTATTAAAATCTCCTCATTTTATAAAGACTTCTTTCTAATTATGCAATGCTTTCAAAAGCAAAATTATCAAAGATCTCAAAAGAAATTGGAAGATGTTAGAGATGCTCGGTTATATCTTTTGCTAATAAATATAATCGTAATTGTTTTTATTGTTTTCTTTTGGTTAAAGTCAAGTTTGGTTATTATGTCTTTTATTAAAATAGTATTATCTTGAATTGAATACTGTGGCTTTGACACATTTTAAGTTAGGAGCTATGAAAGATGCAGTGGTCAGTAGATTTTATGACTACAAAAAGAAATGGTGACTTATTTGATCAGTTCTGGAACTCATCAACATATTCCTTCAGCCATCAATCATTTATTAAGGACCAGTATGTATGGGAAGTCCTTGCTTAGACTTGGGAAGCCAGGGCCCTGACCCTGTGTAGTTCAGTTGGTTAGGTGTGGTCCCATACACCTAAGGATCTTAGGGTTCAATTCCCTGTTAGGGCAGGGTGCAGGTTCTGTCCCCAGTAGGGGGTGTGCAGGAGGCAGCCTGTTGATGTTTTACTCCTACATAGATGTTTCTCTCTCTCCCTTTCCCTTCCTCTCTTTCTAAAAAATAAAAAAAAATCAATTAAAAAAATAGTATACCTAGTTACTACCCTAAAAGAAGACATAGTCTTTATTTTGAAGTAGGCGAACATAATACCAAAGCAATTTGGTGATTGTAAAATTGTTTAGTTCTTCAATGGGATTCTTTTATCATGAAATATCAGTGATATATCACCTTTATTTACATATCTTATATAGTAAATCATTATCTTACCATAGGTATGTATTAACATTCTACAGACATTGTTTGAAACTTTGCAATGAAATGCATCATTTTGTGGTTTAATCTAATGTAATTTCCCTTGTAATTTTCTATTAAAATGTTTATTGACTCCCATCTGTTCAGCCAACTGATATTAACTAGTTTATCCAGTATTAATGATGATCCCACATGTACTTTTGTAACAGTGTTTGTACAGTTATATAATATCTTGTGATCAGCAAATTGTGCTTCTTACCCGTTTTATTTTTCCATATTTGCTTCAGAACTCCTCACTTAGCTTGCTAATGCTTTCATATTAAAATTTAAATTTCTGAGCCTTCACTTAATGACTCTTATGAAATGACCTTGACTTATCAAGGTCAATACAGGCAAAGGGCCAAACAAATAAGTAAATATAAAATATAACAGTTTCTGTTATAATCTTCTATTCCTGGAGACTTAAATAAGTAGATTATATTTCATTTTGTTTTTTAAAAATCTTTAATATAAAGAGCACTAGAGAATTTGTGAATGGCTATAGGATGAAATACTCGCATTGTTTAATGCCAATTTTGATACATAGGAGTCAAATAGAATAATCTATCTTTACAAGGTTAGGATATTCACCAAACTTGATCTAGTATTTCATATTTATTTCATTCCCCCCACATTGATTGCTTTGATGACACATGCTATTTTAATGTTTGCACCAATACCCTACCTCATAATTTCCATCTCCTTAGTCCCTTTCACATTTCATAAAGCTTCTTCATTATCTAATGATGAGAATGTAATATGTAAGAAACAGATTTGGTGTCTATTCATGCAACAAATATTGAAAGATTTTTCAATTTCTAAGTCTCAAAATCTTGACTTATTCATGTAAGGTAAAAACCAAACATATCTATTATATATGTAAATTGCTATCTTCTCTGTTTTGATTACTTCAGCAGGATGAAAAGGTAAATTCTGAAGCTTGAGATACGTTTTGGATTGTTCTACTTAACTTGGTAAAACTAAAGGAAGAAATTTCCACATGCATCATGGTGAATTTCCAACACTTTCCACAGTACATAGGATTAGCTCCTTTTATTGAAACCCCAAAACGAATGCATGGGAGACAAATTTGCAGGATATGCTGACTTGTTTTCATCAACATTTCAAAACCAATGTCTAAGTTTCTTCTTTTCTTTGGCATAACGAAGAAAGTGGTCCCTTTACTTTCCACAAAGCTCATTACACAAACAATTAACGAACCCTGCACGGCCTTTCCATTCGTTTCATCTTTTCTTCTCAACCTCCAACTCTCTTTTCCATTCCAAGTATTACTGACACTTTATGTATATCGACAGTGTCATAACAAGGACTCCTTGCTTACAATGAAGCGGAGAGGTTCTCAAGCTGCCTTGTTTGTTGTTAATACATAAGAGAATCTCACAGAAGTCACCTGTTTTGATATACAGACAGCCTTGCTGAAAATTAGAAGGGGTCATAGATTGGTGATGTTTGCCTACTCAGCTAGTTCTAAGAAAGGTGTTTGGATGAAAGAGGCAACTCTGTTACATACTCTTCAAGTTCTTTAAATTCCAAAATTAAATGCAGTCAACAAAATCTTGTTGATAGTGAATAAACACAATGCCCAATAAGCATATTCAGTTATTAATTGTATATTTAAGCACAAATATTCACAATTTATGAATTCTGTCTCCTACATTTTTACTTCAACTTTTATAATGTTTCTTTTTTTTTTTAAAGTACTTATGAAAACATTTTCCTCAGTAAGATATCTCATTAGGCATTTCTACTTCAGAATCTTTACTTCTTTTATCATCTTCATGGCAGGAAAGGAAACTGATTGTCCCTGACCACTGCCTCTCATTTAGGCATCTCAACTTGGCATGATAGGTAGACTTAACTCCTTTTTAAATTTGAGGAAACAACGTAGGAGGAAATTAGCTAGCAAGTGCAAAAAATGGAGTTCAAATCCGGCTTGCCCACCTCAAAGACTTTGCTCTTTTTATCACATTGAAAAGGATTTAATTGACTTTGAGGGGGGAAAATTCCAGAGATTGAGATGACTTCTTAATTTGTTCACATGTACAAGGTTATTTCTTTTCTGGAGTATTTATGAAAATAGAACAATTTATTTTATATGCTGCAAGATGAAGGGAAGGCTATAGGAACAGGAGAACTAAGAAAAGTCAGACCGGTTATGTTACCAGAGGGACAGACCTCATGTCAGTGTTTGGACATACTTTGTTGAATCCTTTAGTAAGTTACATATATATAATTGTACATATATGTACATATATGTGCATATGTACATATATATAATATGTACATATATATATATAATAGGTATCGTATTTAATGCTACCTAATATTGTATGTTTTTTACAAATTAAAATAGAAAGTCATAATTATAATTTAGGTATAAGGCCTTATTTCATATTTACTTATATTTTTCCTTATTTTCAACAGCCAAGACTTTATGGAAAACTTCCTATGAATTTATTTCTTAAAAATGTAAAAGAAATGAAACATATTTCCTTAATTCATAACTATTGAGTAAAAGAGAGTTTGTCAAAGATTGTAAATCATCTAGCATGGGATCTCTATACCTAACTTAGTACCTTATAAACAGTGTAAGTACTCCTTAAATATTAGGAGAATTGAATTGGATTAAAGTTAATTGAACTCATTAATTTAATTTAAGTCCAACCTGCATTCAGAAAAATCAGTATATATTGCCCAAATCTTGTAGTTGCATAAACGTCAAATGTTTCCAACTCTTTCAATAGTGGCTAATGATATCCAACAATTTCTAGGAAATAAAAGAACATATAAAAACTTTGTCTACCTCCTCAACATATCAAAGAATGAATTACCTTTGCTACTTTCACTTTTGAATATTTAATGCATTTCTTTTACTTGAGCGATCTGTATAAAGTTCCTTAGTCAAACTATCACTACCTCCATTACAATCAGACTAAGAGCCCGAAGAAACACTGAGCCCTGATACATTACCCTGGCAGCAAAAATAATTGTTCATCGTGAGACCCCTTTAGCACATATTTTCAAATAAAGTGGTGAACTAGCCTGAGAAAGAAGAGATAAGTTTTATAGGAGGTTCATGATTTGAGTATTGCACCTGTGTTTGTCAGTCTGGGGGCATGAGAGACAGAGGCCCTCCAGACTGAAGGACTCTAATGTGCATCTTTTTATTTTTTTTAATCTTTAGCCCAGGATATGATCAGCTGCCTCCTGCACACCCTCTAATGGGGATGTGCCCGCAACCAAGGTACATGCCCATGCCCGGAATCGAACCTGGAACCCTTGAGTCCGCAGGCTGACGCTCTATCCACTGAGCCAAACCGGTTAGGGCTGTTTATTGATTTTTAGAGAGAGAAGAAAAAAGGAAGAGAGATATGAAAGAGAAACACTGCTTGGTTGCCTCAGGAACACAACATGCAGGGGATCAAACTTGCACCCTAGGATGTGCCCTGATTGAGAATCGAACCCACAGCCGTTTTGGTGTACAGACAATGCTTCAACCAACTGAACTACCTGGCCAGGGCTGTAAATCATATTTTTATTGTACCCTCTCTACATCTGCCTCCATCACCAAGTAGAACTTTGTATGCAGGACAGTCCATTTACAAACCACCAAAGGATGCTGCTAGTAAATGTCTCATACCCCTATGTATCAAACATTTTAAATGTATTTCTTTGGCTTTCACAATGAAATATACTTAACCAGTTAACTGCCACGCATCCAAAACGGAAACCATCCCCACACGCCGTGGTATTTTGAATTTAATTAAAAAATCAATTTGCAACGGATATCATAAAAATAAATATATTACTCACAATTCGAGTGTTCTTGAATATTTTCAGCTGAGAATTCTCACTAAATATGATTTTAAAGTTGGTCAGGGCTGCCACTTAGGGAAAACATTTCTTTTTATAGACGCGCTCTGCCTGGGGACGATCTGCCGCTTTCATCTACAGACACTTATGGCATACAATGGGTTAAATTTGACTACATGACAAGACTTTTTTTTTAAGTTTACATATATATGAGATGTTAGATCATTGTTTACTCTTCAATACAGTAGCTCCCTCTTATCCTCAGTTTTTCTTTCTATGACTTCAGGCCACAGTGGTCCAAAAATATTAAATAGAAAATTCCAGAAATAACAATTTATAAGTTTTAAGTAGCCTGCTTTTCCTAGCAGTGTGATGAAATCTGCCATTCTCCATTACAGCAGGGGTGTGAATAACCCCTTTGTCCAGTGTATCCATGTCACTTGGTAAGCAGTTAAGTCTAGGTTGTCAGGTATACTGTTGTGCTATCACAGTACCTGTGTCCAGGTAACCCTCATTTTACTTCACAATGGCCCCAAAGCACAAGAATATCGATGCTGGTGCAATTCAGATATGCCAAAGAGAAGCCATAGAATGCCTGGCGGGTATGGCAGAACATAATGGTTGGCTAACACTATATCACAATGCCTTCACAATTCTCCTGCCTTTCTCTCATCACATAGCATTGTATCATCTCACTTCATCCGAGAGATGGGTGAGTACGGTACAGTAAGATGTTTTGAGAAACTGACAGAGGGAGAGCTTCATTGACATGACTTTTCTTAAAGTAGAGCGCGTGCTTGAATAGCACCCTTCCCTTCAACTTCTTTTGGATAAAACGGTGATGAAAAAAAAAAAAAATGACTCCCAGCTGGTGCTATGTCTGCGTGGAGTTTGCCCTTGCATGTTCGCCTCTATGTGGTTTTTTGCTGGGTACTCCAGTTTCCTCCCACATTCCAAAGATGTGCACATCGTTCCTGTGTGCGAGTGTGTGTGTGTGTGTGTGTGTGTGTGCGAGTGTGTGTGTGTGTGTGTGTGTGTGTGTAGCCCTGTGATGGAAGGGTGTCCTCTCCATGGAACTCTGAGCAGCCAGGACAGGCTCTGGCCACTCATGACGCTGAGCTTGAATAAGCAGATTGGAAAATCATCATCTAACTTGCTTTTATTCATTTTTCTTAAATGTATAGCTCACATTTATTTCAGTGTTTAATATTCAAAGTATTTGGGGTCTTTATTTAGGAGTGTGGTGATGTTTTTGTGGACAGACCTGTGCTGCAGGAACTCAACTCCTGTTTACTAGTATATCAATTAGCCTACGGTAAAATTGGTTCCACAGTACTTCATACTGCTTGAAGATGCAGTTTCCAAGAACCACATGATGACAGTAAGTGAGAACCTACTGTGTATTATTATAATTGTACTTTTTTATTAGTTATTGCTAATATCTTACTGTGCCTAATTTACAAATAAAACTCTATCATAGGTATGCATGTATAGGAAAAACATAATGTATATAGGGTTGGGTACTATCTGTGGTTTTAGGCATCCACTGGGGGTCTTAGAACATATCGCTCTCAGGAAGGGGGCTTATTATATGAGGAAATTATATTTTGCCTCCCTAACAATCTAATATTTTTTCAAAAGGCCCCTGAATATCTGACAGACACAGTAGTTGTGGTGCTAATGTGATTCTCTAATTATCAAATGGTTGCTTATGGCCAAATCTCTGTATGAAAGCTTTTTCCCCTGTTGAAAAGCTCCAAATACAGTAACTATGGTTTTTTTAAAAAAATATATTTTATTTATTTTTTACAGAGAGGAAGGGAGATGGATAGAGAGTTAGAAACATTGATCAGCTGCCTCCTGCACACTCCCTACTGGGGATGTGTCTGCAACCAAGGTACATGCCCTTGATCGGAATCAAACCTGGGACCCTTCAGTCTGCAGGCCGACGCTCTATCCACTGAGCCAAATCAGTTAGGGCACTAACCATGGCTTTAATTTAAATTATTGCCATTCTTCTTTGACCATTGGTGTATTTCCTCCTTCTGTTTAATTTCCTGATACTGTCCTTGAAACAAAATTAAATCGGTTAATAACCTGTGGAGGCAGACCATAATCTCCAAAGGAAACTGTTTGCTATGTTATGATCTTAGACTTCTTAGTGGTTCAGCAGTATGGGAGCAAATGGAGGAACAGCCATTCTGAACAGAATAAAATTCCATTCGTTTACACTTAACAATATAACACATAGAATTTAATGTTCTTCACCTACTATAGATGACCATGGTACTTCATTATAGTCGTCTAAAGTATGCATATTTATTTTGTTTTCTCGTTCTATATAGGCTATTTCTGCAGTGAGTTTTAAATTATATTTTTTAAAGTATATTTTTATTGATTTCAGAGAGAAAGGGAGAGGGAGAGAGAGAGAGAAACATCAATGATGAGAGAGAATCATTGTTTGGCTGCCTCCTGCACACCCCTTACTGGGGATCGAGCCGGAAACCCAGGAATGTGCTCTTACAGGGAATCGAATCATGACCTGTTGAGCCCCACCAATCAGGCAAATTACTCTGTAGTTTCCTGGTTTAAAATATATGCCCTACCTTATTGAAATATCATCTCTCCTCAGATACATTTCTCTAGGTGCTTTCAGCTTAAAATTAAACTCTTCTTTCCCCACATCAACCCTAAATTTTATTTGTATCAAAATTACAGCTATTACCATTATCTGCCTCATATTTAGTAATTTATGCATATTCTATCTCCCTCATGTATCAGAGAAATACGGGAGGTCAGTGGCTGTGTACTTAGCAATCATATATCTCCAAGGAATCCTGCACAGATCTCTAGAGGTAGAAATGTAATAAATGTTGCTTGCTTTAAATTATACTGAAATACAATAGAATATGAACTGACCTACCATATTCTGACATTTAAAATATTACTTTGTATACTATTATTAAAAACTAGAGGCCTGGTGCATGAAATTTGTGTACGGGAGGTGTGTGTGTCCCTCAGCCCAGCCTGCACCCTCTCCAATCTGGACCCCTCAAAGGGATGTCCAACTGCCCCTTTAGGCCCGATCCCGGTAGGAGCAGGCCTAAACGGACAGTTGGACATCCTTCTCACAATCCAAGACTGCTGGCTCCCAACTGCTGGCCTGCCTGCCTTCCTGATTGCCCCTAACTGCTTCTGCCTGCCAGCTTGATCACCCCCTAACCACTCCCCTGCCAGCCTGATTGATGCCTAACTGCTCCCCTGCCAGCCTGTTTGCCCCTAACTGCATTCCCCTGCAGGCCTGGTCACCCCTAACTGCCCTCCCCTGCAGGTCTAGTCACCCCTAACTATCCTCCCCTGCAGGCTTGGAACCCCCACAACTGCTCTCCCCTGCAGGCCTGGGTCCCTCACAACTGCCCTTCCCTGCAGGCCTGGTCACCTCCAACTTCCCTCCTCTGCCGGCCTGGTCACCCCTAACTGCCCTACCCAGCAGGCTTGATCACCCCCAACTGCCCTCCCTTGCAGGCCTGGTCTCTCCCAACTGCCCTCCCCTGCTGGCCATCTTGTGGCGGCCATCTTGTGTCCACATGGGGGCAGCCATCTTGTGTGTTGGAGTGATGGTCAATCTGCATATTGCTCTTTTATTAGATAGGATGGAGGCCTGGTGCATGGGTGGGGCCAGCTGGTTTGCCCTGAAGGGTGCCCCGGATCAGGGTAGGAGTTCCCTTGGGGCATGGAGCAGCCTGGGCGAGGGGCCTATGGTGGTTTGCAGGCTGGCCACGCCCCCTGGTGACCCAAGTGGAGGCCCTGGTATCTGGGATTTATTTATTTTCTATAATTGAAACTTTGTAGCCTTGAGCAGAGCCAAGCATCCTGCTCGCTCTGTGGCTGCAGCCATTTTTGTTGGGATTTATTTATCTTCTATAATTGAAACTTTGTAGCCTTGAGTGGAGGCATGGGCCTGCCAGGGTGTGTGGAAAGCTTGGCTTCCTCCATTGCCAGGAAACCCAAGACTCCTGCTCACTCTGTGGCCGCAGCCATCTTGGTTGGATTAATTTGCATACTTGCTCCTGATTGGCCGGTGGGCGTGGCTTGTGGGTATAGCAGAGTGATGGTTAATTTGCATATTACTCTTTTATTAGATAGGATTTTTTTTATTGATTTCAGAGAGGAAGGGAGAGGGAGAGAGAAAGAGAGAAATATTAATGATGAGAGAGAATCATTGATCAGCTGCCTCCTGCAATGCCCCCCACTGTGGATGGAGCCTGAAACCCAGACATATGGTCTGACCAGGAATCAAACCATGACTTTCTGGTTCATAGGTCAACACTCAACCACTGACCCATGTCGGCTGGGCTACTTTTATTAATGAATAATTAATACATTAATATTTATCCTTTTTTCTATTCCCTCTAATCTTTTGTTATGTTAAACTTTAGTCCTTTATCATTTCCGTAAGTTGCCATTAGACTTGATTTTGTGCCATTTAACCTGCCCTTGTTAGTGTTTTAATTTTCTTTTGCTTGTCTTTTTTACCTGTTTTAGAATTTGAAATGTCTCTTGAAGCATTATTTCTATTTCTGAAAGTTTATGACATTGCTTTAGGTTTCTTGTTTTAGAATTGAGATAGCCTATTACTTATTATATCTTTTTCTCTTAGATATTCCCACTTCTTCAAGATGTATTATATCAGTTCACTCATAAAATCCTATCTTTATGAGCTTCCTTTTTACCTTTTTGAGGTATAAAGCAATGATAGTGTTCAAGGTATCTTTGAAGTTTGCTTCCAAAACACCCTTATCCTATTGACATTATCCTATTGACATGTCTTACCATCTCTATTGACATTATCTTTCAGATCATAAGATTCTTTTTCAACCATTATTTTCTTGTTTTTTTTTTAATTTTTTTTTTTTTTACCTATGTCTTCATTTATTATATTTAACTTGTGGAAGTTGGGACAGATAGTTAAAATCCCATGAATTTTGAAAACTTTGTACCTCTATGTGACTGTTTGACTCACCAAATTGTTCCTATTGTTAAAAATTTTACTTTGCAAATTATTTTCCTCAATTTTAAACACTTAAACATGCATTTTATATTCCTTTTTTGAATCTTCTTTATTGGGCATGAGAACTTTTTGGAGGAATGAAAGTGATGTTGACAGGGTTTGCTCTGAGAGACACTATTGCTTGTTATGTACTATATCTACTTAAAGTTGCTTCACGAAAGCCAAAACCGGTTTGGCTCAGTGGATAGAGCGTCAGCCTGTGGACTGAGAGGTCCCAGGTTCGATTCCGGTCAAAGGGCATGTACCTTGGTTGTGGGCACATCCCCAGCGGGAGGTGTGTAGGAGGCAGCTGATCGATGTTTCTCTCTCATCGATGTTTCTAACTCTCTATCCCTCTTCCTTCCTCTCTGTAAAAAATCAATAAAATATATATTTAAAAAAAAAAAAAAAGTTGCTTCACGAATAACTTTTTTTATTTCCTTTTTGTCTCTAGGCAGCCAAGAGACAAAAGCTGCTTATCATTCTATAATTATCAAAGCTGCTTATCATTCTATAATGTGCTTTTTAATATTACCATGTTGTAGTTATATTTCTAATGAATCAATTGTTTAAAAAATGTCTTCTTCCTTAGAGTAGGTATACAGTAGACATCAAATTTTTTTCTGATTTGATACACAGGGCATTTTATGATTGTTATCTTATCTCTTGATTCAGAAAATAATAAAGAAATCAACTAAGAGCATATGAATTCAGATATATTTAATCTGTAGAAAATATTTTTAGTAAAAGTAATATGACCCTACCAATTGAATGGTTTACAATAGGCCAATCACATAGCTGAAAAAATGCTTATTTAGTTAGGGGGTTAGCCATCAATGCTCTGTTTTTACTCACTTTTTGGTTAAGTGGGAATGAAGCAGAAAGTGAGAAAAGTGGTATACTCCAGCAACTTTATTGCACTACTGCTGCTTCAAATGCACAGGGGAGCTTAGGATTCTAAAAGCAGCTTTCGGTGCTCAGGTAGATGTAACATGTGAGTGATTATTTGCAAAACTGACATAGTTTATAGACATAAAATTATAATAGTTCTCTACAGCATGAATGAATCTGACATTTGTTTTAGAGATGCAATAATTTCCAATGCCAAATTTTTTACTTAAAAAATTTAATAGCTTATATAGGACTGCCTAGAGAAAACCGCTGTTACAATGTAATGTTATTGGCAAGCAGAATAAAATTGCTGTAAAAAATATAGCATGTAGCCTGGCCAGTGTGGCTCAGTGGTTGAGCACCCATCTATGAACCAGGAGGTCAAGGTTCAGTACCCAGCCAGGGCACATGCTACTGGGTTTCCTGCTCCATCCGCAGCGGGAGGCATGCAGGGGGCAGCCAATCGATGATTTTCTCTCATCATAGATGTTTCTATCTCTCTCTCCCGCTCCCTTCCTCTCTGAGATCAATAAAAATATATTTTTTTAAAAAGAAGTAAAAATGTAAACCAGGAAAACTGCTTTACAAAAATATAACATGTAGGTAGCAAAATTCTGTACACTTTTGTAGCACAGCTTCCACCAACAAAACCTGAAGCGGAACTTTTTCAGATGATAGGCTCCATGTTGGATTTTCTTCCCAGTTTTTAAATTTGACCATCACTTTGCTTCATCCACTGAAAATTAATTGTGGTAAGATTTATTTAAGCCTTAAAAGGTAAAAGATTCTGATGAGTTAATTTATGTACCACACTTAACATTCCACAATAACAAAAACAATGTGTAGGACAGAGTAAAAGGAGAACTAAAGTATTTGAACATATACTATGTATTTATGTACAGGTTTCTCCCGTTGTCCGAAAGTAGAATGTAAACTGAAATGGCATAAAGGGAAGAAACCATTACCATTAAATTATATGGAAATACTTTTTAGTATTCCCAGAGGCCCTAAATAATCTGCCAAATCATACTAAATATCTTTAAAAAAACTAAGGTGACACTGGCATACAATAAAAGTAGGGATTATATGATAAATACACAGCCTGTAAAAAGTAAAAATAATAAATGTACAGTGTAGTTTTACTTATTAAAAAAAGACTGATTTCCCCTAGCCAATTTGGTTCAGTGGATAGAGCATCAGACTGGACTGAAGGGTCCCAGGTTCAATTCTGGTCAAGTCTCGATCCCCAGCCCTAGTTGGGGCTTATGTGTGAGGCAACCAGTCAATGTGTTTCTCTCACATCAATGTTTCTCTCTGCGTGTCTCTCCCTTTCCTTTCCACTCTTTCTAAAAATATCCTCGGGCGTGGATTAACAAAAACAAAACAGAACTATTTTCCCTTTAAGTAAAAGTTAACGGAACACCACAATTTGTTCACCCATTAATCCACACATTCCATTTTATCTATTACTGGGTGCTGAATAAAAGAGACCATTGTGCTACTAGCAGAACCAATAGTATGTTCAGCAGCTTTTAATTCTTGTTAGTTTTTTTTTTTTTTATGCATGCAAATACATTCATGGGGATACGTTCTGAAAAATGCCTCATTAGGAGATTGCGTCATTGTGCAAACATCATAGAGTGCCCTTAAACCTAGATGGTATAGCCTACTACACACCTAGGCTCTATGGTATAGGCCAGTGGTCGGCAAACTGCGGCTCGCGAGCCACATGAGGCTCGCGAGCTGCGGTTTGCCGCTCTGTTGACTAATGAGTTTGCCGACCACTGGGATAGGGGCTTAATCACAAGGAACAACAACAGCCTGTAATATTGGAATCGAGAGTCTAGGTCAGTGGTCGGCAAACTCATTAGTCAACAGAGCTGCAGTTTGCCGACCACTGGTATAGGCTATTGCTCCATGGCTACAAGCTGCACAGCATGTTACTGTAAAAAACAGCATGAGATTAACTCAAGCACAAAAGAAAATGATGCAATGAAAAGACGTGATAAACACAAGATGTATGCAGCTGCTGCTGATATAGCATGGCATACTGTTTTATAGCAAAAAGTTTTTAATAAGCACTAAGAATACACTTTAAAATAGTGATAAGTTTAGTATAGTAAACATAACCAGTAACAGTCCATTCATTATCATTATCAAGTATTATGTACTGTACATACTTGTATATGCTGTACTTTTTATACAACTCTCAGAGTAGGAGGCTTGTGTATACCAAACACGTGGGGAATGTGTTATAACTGAAACAGTGGATTCATATAAACAAATTGCTTCAAAGAGACTTTAAAAAAAAATAAATGAATAGATTATGAAGCAATGTTTTTTTTTAAATATTCTCATTCATGTTGACAAGCCTTGTTCACCAATTTTGAAAGACTTGATTCCACATAAAAGCCAAAGCCTGTCAGTTTCATAACTAATTCTGTCCAAGATCTGTAAATTCACTCAACTTTCATGTTCTCTCAGTTTTATTCCATTTTCTTGCCACTTGAACAAAGCATTCTAAAACTCCAATTCATTGTCACTATTGAAGAGGCATGTTAAGTGTTCAAAATATAACATATCCCATGTGTTAGGAATGCTCCACATTACTTTCTGTCTTCTCTTTGTATTTCATTATTTTATTTACAGTAGTATGAATATTTGCCATTTCACAAGACTTAGAGTTTTGGGAGTATGACAACTGTTAATTTTTCTGTTTTGAGGGTTTCCCATCAGACCTGGTACAAATTGTTGCACAATAAAGCTTAGTTAACTGTACAACTATGGATTTTAAATATCTAGACTTCTTTTATGCTGCAGATGAGAAGAATTTGCAGTTACAATAAAATAACAAGATTTTCCTTCATTAGACTTTAAAACTAGTCTGTTTTGAAATGTCATTTGTATAGAATGCTGTCATTTTCTGTGAGGTATAATGTTAAATGAAACCATTTAAAAATAGAATAAAATACAACTTATTTAGATTCTGTTCACCTTAAAAATAATTTCAGTTATTAAATGGGTTATATATATTTATAAAGCATATTTAAAATTGTATTTTTAAGTTTGTGACCTTGCTATGTGATATGAAATTAATTTCAGTATTATAAAGGATGCAATTAATACATCTAAAGTCAACCGAAGAAGCATTCGTGATTAACATAAAATGTGATAGCAATTTAATAAATATAATTTCAAAGTAGCTATGGATGATTTATATGGATCAGGTTAATGTACCATGTCCTATTAATTATATGTTAATTATAAATATATACTATTGTTATATTATATATTAATTATACACCATGTTTCTTCACCTCTATTTCTGAGTACCCTGGTCCCCAAGTTGTGATTATGTGCATATGTGAGAGATAAACTGACTAGGTATTTTTATTTTCATACATTTAATTATTAAAGTTAAACTATGATCTTTCATTCTTAAGTGGCCTCCCCTTGAGCTTTGGATGTTTCAATTTATAAAATAGCAAGCATTTTCATTTTAACCATAGATTAATAAAGTTTCAAGTAAGCAGTATATTTTATTTTATAAAAAGGAAACTGGTCTATGGGTTGTTGTTCTTAGAAAAATTCAATTAACCTTAGCTTTCTCAACTTCCTGACTCTTCAAGTCCTCCCAGTTCAATTAATACTTCCATCTGGTGAAGAAAAGGCAAAACTGCAGACACAAAATCCCTTGAAAAAGAAACTCTTATCATCTACCATAATGCGCTAAAATTTTAATGCCTGAGTTTATTCTTGTACAAGGATTAAAGTTGGCTCAAAGTTGTGTTTCCGTAACTGGTCCTGGCTAATAAAATATGTACAAAGATTGACTTAATAAAAATATTTTGTGATAAGTGATACTTCCTCTTATGTATAATAGCAATAAAAACATCAAGTACTCTACAGGGCTTACTTCTGTAAGCTAAATTTAATCATAACAGCAACACACAATATTTATAAAGTGTGGTTTAATCACAGTTTGTAATATTAATAACTTGCCTGGGTCCACAGCTAGTAAATGGTAGAAGGATTTCAATCCATACTTTCTTTTTAATCCTCACCTGAGGATATTTTTTCCATTGATCTTTAGAGAAAGAGTGGAAGGGAGGGAGAGGGTGAGAGAGAGAAACATCCATGTGAGATAGACACGTGGACTGGTTGCCTCCCACAGGCAGCCTGGTTGGGATGGAACCTGCAACTGAGGTATCTGCTTTTGACTGGGAATCAAACCCACGACCCTTGAGTCTGTGGGCTGATGCTCTAACCACTAGGAAACACTGGCCAGGGCACAACCCATACATTTTTGACTTCTAAAGTCCAAAGTCATAACGATTATGCTGCAGATAAGAAACTTTTGTAGTAGTTAGAATTCAAAAAAAATTTTTTTCAATCATAAAACTGACCTAATACACTGAAAGGCTTTTGTTCTGAAACGGTCAGTACCATGAATATGTTGCCAATGAGGGATTAGTTCAACAGCTTAATTAATATTTTAATGAATATGATTAATTTGGAAATATGGTTTCAGTATTCCTTTTTTGTCTAGAGTGCTATAATGTCTCTGAGCAGAGGGAATGAATCATTGGTTTTAGGCTTTTACGTACTTTAGTAGCATTGTGTCCTAATTTTGAAAAAAGCTAGCTCAGCTGATTCAGTCTCACAAACCAAACTACTTACAGAAGTTTGTGGCTTTAAAATTAGAATCCTATAAAAACCCAAAATTCATACATGCAATGACATATATTTTTGTTCATTGAGTTCAAGAAATATAAAAGTTACTTTGCTAATGAGGGTATTGTATTTTTAAAGAAGACAATCCAGTTATTTGATATGGGGCTCAGGTCAGAAAAAGATAAGCAGCACAGAAAATGTGTTGGTGCCACCCAAATCCTAACTTCACTATTTCCTGACCAAAGTTACCTTGGTGTCCATGTCTCTGGTGGGTGGGGCTTCGGCAGAACATCGGTTGACTCTAGGTATGTGGAGTTCCAGCCACACAGCATGATTCCATACTTGACAGTCAGCAATCTCATAAGCTAGAATGATTGTTTTTCTGACACAATTTCTTGTGACGAAATGCCTGTACAGACCACGGCCCCTCTGTGAGAGGTTAACAAAGGCTCACTCCCCACCTCACAGAATTTTCTTTTTATGTTTCATACATTCAGAGTGGTCTTTCCCATAATAAAGTTCTAAAGAAAATAAGATGACAGGTGCAGATCTGATTCTGCCTGAATCAGCTGTGTGGACATCAGAGATCCTTACACCTCGGGGTCTCATTTGCCTTCTCTACAAAAGGAAGAGGTTGGACTGCGTTGTTACCTATGTAATTGGACATAGTCTACACATCTATATATATGAAAGGGTAATATGCAAAGTGTCCCCTCGGGAGTTTGACCGACCGGGAATTTGCTCACTATGACGTGCGTTAACCACCAGGGAGTGGCACAGAATGAAGGAAGGCCCCAGCCGGCACCTGGCAGCCAGGCAAGGGAGGCCCTGGCCAGCAGCTGGAAGGCCCCAATCATCCCTGATCGCTGGCCAGGCCTAGGGACCTTAGCCGTGCACGATTTTTGTGCACCGGGCCTCTAGTTGACTTAATAAAACCTTATGCTCTTTATTGATTAAAACTTTTAGAAAGAGATTTGTGCATGGAAAATTAAGTTTAAAAATGATAATAACAAACAGGATAATCAGAAGGAGCTGGTTATTAGAGAGAAGGACACTTGATTTTTAAAGATCGGGTTTGTGACATTTTTTCACTGACATTCAGTAAATGATAAAAAAAAAGTGTGTTTAGATTTTCAGGAAAACAATAACATATGCCATCTATGGAATGTGAATTATATGATTCAAAGCTCTTTTTAAAAATACCTTTATTGTTGAAAGTATTACATATGTCCCCTTTTTCCATTGACCTCTCCAAGCCCACTCCTGTCCCCTACCCCAGGCCTTCACCATCCTATTGTCTGTGTCCATGGGTTATGCATATAGGCATACAAGTTCATTGATTGATCTCTTCCCACCCACCCACCTACCCTCCCTTGCCTTCCCTCTGAGGTTTGACAGTCTGTTTGATGCTTCTATTTATTTGGATCTATTTATTTGTTCATCAGTTTATGTTGTTCATTAGATTCCACGTATGAGAGAGAACATGTGACACTTTCATCAAGGATATTGGCCTGTAATTCTCTTTTTTTGTAGTGCCCTTATCTGGTTTGGAGATTAGGGTAATTCTGGCTTCATAGAAAGAGCTTGAAGTGTTCATTCCTCTTGAATTTTTTGGATTAGTTTTAGAATTATGGGTGTTAGTTCTTCTTTGAATATTTGGTAGAACTCCCCTGTGAAGCTGTCTGGACCAGTGCTTTTTTTTGCTGAAAGTTTTTTTTATTACTGCTTCAGTTTCATCAGTAGTTATCAGTATATTCAGGTTTTCTGATTCTTCCTGATTGAATTTTGGAAGATTGTATTTTTCTAGGAATATGTCCATTTTGTTGAGGTTGTCCTGTTTGTTGGAATAGACTTGTTCCTAGTATTTTTTTTTTTTTATGATCCTTTTTATTTCTGTGGGGTCAGGTCAGTTGTTACTTCACCTCTTTTGTTTCTGATTTTATTTGGGTCCTCTCTTTTTGTTTCTTGGTGAGTCTGGCTAGATGGTCATCAATCTTGTTTATCCTTTCAAAGAACCAGCTCTTGGTTTTATTGATCTTTTTTTTTTTTTTTTGGTCTCTATGTCATTTATTTTCACTCTGATCTTTATTATTTCCTTCCTTCCACTTATTCGGCTTTTTTTGTTACTCTCTTTCTAATTCTTTAAGTCAGACGTCCTCAAACTACGGCCCTCGGACCACATGCGGCCCGCCGAGGCCGAGGACATTTATCCGGCCAGCTGGGTGCCGCTGCCTGTCCTGCTTAGCAGCCAACTCGTCCCGGGCCCGCAGTGCGCACAGGAATTTGTTCATAGTTTTTTTTTTTTTTTAAACTATAATCCGGCCCTCCAACGGTCTGAGGGACAGTGAACTGGCCCCCTGTTTAAAAAGTTTGAGGACACCTGCAAAGTTGTAGGGTTAGATAACTTATTACAAGTTCTTCTTGTTTTTTGAGGTAGGATCCACTGATCCACCACTTGTGTCTGTCTCCACAAGCTTTGGCCACAAGCAGGAGGGGTCAATCTGCCCTCTACGCTAGGCTTGTTAGCCACATGGGGCTTGCCTCTGCCTGCCTTTGCCTGTCAGCCAGCTGTCAATCTTAATTACCCAGAAGTCGGTTTCTGACAATGCTTGAGGAGGGGGAGGTGCTTTCTAGCTTTCAGGGAGCATGGTGGGTGTGTTTTCCTGCCCCAGAGCTACTCCTCTGTGAGTGTCCCAAGATATTACTCTGTCCTTGTCTGGAAAGAGATCCTTGTATGGAGATCAATGGGGTCAGCTGGGACCCTGGAGTTTTTATCAGTCTTGTTCCTAGAATAATGGAGTGGATGGACCCTCTTCAATCCAGTCACTGAGGTTCCTTGAAACTGTTCTAGTCCACAGGCTAGGCCTCTGCCTTTGTTTCCAATTGTAAAGCTCAAATTGCAGGGCGTGGCAGGCTGTATCACCTGCCCTGAGGCTACTGGGCGGGGCTAGCTCCTCTCCAGAGAAATAGCCTTTTAGCTTTGGAAACCTTTGAACATCCCGATGCAGGACTCCTGGCTACTGCTTTTCCAGGTCTCCCCTGCCCTGCTTCCCTCCCTCACCTCTCCTCACACACCTCAAGTCCACACCTCCCTCCCTGCACCAAATCCTCAGGTGAGTGGTTGCAACTGAAAAACCTTGTGTTCTGGGTTCAGAGATTAAAAACCAAACCAAACCAAAACAAAAACAACGAAACTGTCACCTTCCTTCCCACCAGCACCGTGCATGCTGAGCCGCTTTCCCCTTCCGTGACATCACCTTTTTCCGGGACCACCTTTCTTGGCTGGGTCATAGGTCCAGACCCCAGGCAGCCAGCAGCACGGAGGCTTTTCCTGTTCTCAGTTGGATATTCCACCTGCTGCTGCCGGACATGACTCTGGTGCTCAGCCTGGGCGGGGCTTCTATTTCCCTGAGGGAAGAGACTCTGGTGAGCACAGTGCTCCCTCCCTGGGGTTGGGCCCACTCCTCTGGAGACCTCGGCGCCCTTGCCACAGGTCTCCGGGTGTTTTCTGTCCTTCCTCGCTATAAGTCTCCTCCTCAGCTGGGCCCCATTTGGTAATTCTGGGTGAATGTTCTCCAATTTAGTTGTATTTACAATCTGGCCCTGGGACGAGGTGCATGACAGGTCTGCCTATTCAACTGCCATTTTTCTATTGCAAAGCTCTTTAAACATATTAGTTTAGTTCATCCTCACGGCAGTCCATCATTCGGGAGACTTCTTGTGTGGCCATTATTTTGAATGCACCTGAGTTGAGGAGTGTAAAGTGTGCAAAATGAAAAGACTACAATGTCAATGAGAGAACCTTGGAGACCACTCATTTCTGAAAGTAGAAAGTAGATAATGACCTAAGGCAGTGGTCAGCAAACTCATTAGTCAACAGAGCCAAATATCAACAATACAACGATTGAAATTTCTTTTGAGAGCCACATTTTTGAAACTTAAACTTCTAACGCCACTTCTTCAAAATAGACTCGCCCAGGCCATGGTATTTTGTGGAAGAGCCACACTCAAGGGGCCAAAGAGCCGCATGTGGCTCGCGAGCCGCGGTTTGCCGACCACGGACCTAATGGAAGAGACAGAAGACCAATTGCTGGAAGTTGGAAAAGAACCCTGAGGGTTCACTGGTAGGAAAGAAAAATAAGGGAGTGCAAGAAGGAGGGGAAGATGTACAACACTGAAGGAATGAACGATTAAAAGAAAAATAATGTAGGAAGGTTCATTGGATTTGGCCATTGATAAACAACCTTTGAATGAGTTGTCTCAGTAGAGTGGTGGAGGCATAAATCAATTTGCAAGGAATTAAGAAGATCATGGGTGATGATAAAATGTAGACACACTTACACAGTTTCCTTAATGAACCTCTGATGTGGGCTATTGGAGGGGTGAATAGAATAGGATTTCCTGGTAATAAGAATTTGAATACATAATACCCACTATAAAATATAACACAAAAGCAAGCAATTAAACATCCTCAACTATCAGTGTCTGTATTTGTGCATGAGAATTTATTTACCATGTAGAGAATATGGAGAATATACCAGCATCTGTGTTGATGGATATAAAGCAAGGAGTAAATAAAAGAAGAACCAAGTAAAGTTATGTAATACAAATATGTATTTTTACATACTTGTCTATGTAAAAATAAAACTGAGCCTGGCCATGTGGTTCAGTGGTTGAGCATCAATCCGTAACCAGGAGGTCATGGTTCCATTCCTGGTCAGGGCACAGGCCCGGGTTGTGGGCTTGATCCCCAGCAGGGGGTGTGCAGGAGGCAGCTGATCAATGATTCTCTCTTTTTTTAATTTTTTTAAAATTTCTTTTTTATTGATTTTTTACAGAGAGGAAGGGAGAGGGATAGAGAGTTAGAAACATCCATGAGAGAGAAACATCGATCAGCCACCTCCTGCACACCTCCTACTGGGGATGTGCGGGCAACCAAGGTACATGCCCTTGACCGGAATCGAACCTGGGACCTTTCAGTCTGCAGGCCGATGCTTTATCCACTGAGCCAAACCAGCTAGGGCTCAGTGATTCTCTCTTATCATTGGTGTTTCTATCCCTCTCTCCCTCTCTGAAATAAAAATATATTTAAAAAAAATGAAACTGATACCAAACCCAGGTTCTGTTGCTTGCCACTTGAAAGCCAATAATCAAGAGACCAGGGCTGGTGGAAGGAGAGGAGGTTTATTCAAGAACAGGCAGTATGAGATGATAGTGGACTCAGGTCCCAACAACCATCTTAACATCTCAGCACTGGCAGAGGCCTTCATCAGAAGGGAGGGCAAACAGAACAAAAATCAATGGGAGGGGTCTGGAAAGTAATCTATGTGCTGGCCAGCACAGTCTGTTCTGATAAGGACCTTGAAACTGGTCAAGGGATGGTTTGGTGCGGGTCATCCTGGTTTTATGTCATCCTGGTTTTATGTCATCCTGGTTTTACAGTTGAAGGTCAGCAAATCTCCCAGAGCTAGAACACCTGAAGGTGGGAATCTGCATCTTTTGAGGTTAGTTCCTAAAATCCTTATACGAACATGCTGTTTATCTACAAGTTACTCATTTAGTCAGGAGTCAGTATTTACAGAAACAACGTCAAAGGAATGGTAAAGAATGGTGGAGTGTGTTACAAAGCAACATGGATATTTTAATTAGGAAAATTGGATGTGTCTTTCCAGAGATAAGGAGGGCTATATTTGGCCCTCTACTTTCAGGTTAGAGGTTTTCTTTCTTTGGTATGCACAGGAGGTCAATTAGCTTTAAGTACCTAAATGTTATCAAGATTAAGACTGCCTAAGGCAGCCCCTGTGGCCCAGTGGTTGAGCATAGACTCATGAACCAGGAGCTCGTGGTTTGAGGTTTGATTCTGGGTGGGGCTTGTTCCTCAGTGGGGGTGTGCAGGAGGTAGTCTAACATTGATTCTCTCTCATCATTGATGTTTCTATCTTCCCCTCTTCCTCTCTGCAACCAATAAAAATATATATATTTTAAACTGTATTAAAAAATTAAGACTGACAAAAGAATTCCAATCTATTAATTCCCACTGAGAATGAGGAGTGTTCTGAGGATACAGATCGCTGCTATCTCTATGTTCATCCCTTGATTTAAAAATACATATGTAAGTTTTTATTATTTGCCAGGAACTGCGCTAGGCATAAATATATGATGCTGGTCAAGATATACTCTTAGGGGATTTACAGTGCCTCTCTTTTTGCAGTCAAGCTTTATGACTTGTTTTAATGAAAATGGTTAGGAACTAAAAAATTTAGATAATGTAAAACAATGTCTCATTCAGGAATATTTTTCAGAAATAAATCACTTTTTGGTTCTGCACCTGGAAATGCTGGAAATTTTGTTGCAAATATTCTCTCTGCATTATGTGGAAATATGTTCATACTTCTTTGCTCCTTTAATTAGCATTTATTCTTGATTATTAATTATGAATATAAATAATATTAATATTATGTCAATGCTTTTATTTTCTCTTTAGATCAGAAATGCCCTTGCTCATGCAAACATTATAGAATATAGCCCCACATGTTTAGAATTATATCTATATTGCCTAATTTAAAGAACTTCTTGAGTTTCCTCTTTTATTATTTTAGCCTGCTAACCCTGTGGGTCAGCCTACTTATGTCAATGAATGTTGGCAACTTCATTTCTTTAATTTCCAAGTTTATGAGGAAGGTCTTATTGTTGTAGGTGGTGGGAATGGCACCCAGTATTAGGCCCATGGGATGGGACTGACCTGGGTTCAGTACTTGGGTTCTGGCTAGGAAAGAATTCAGAGCCAAGACCCAACTATAAGAGAACATCTATTTATAAAATGACAGAGGTAAAGGTATTTCATAGAAGACATGGGCTGAGGAAGTGGAAGGGCCCTAGGGGCTTGGGAGTGAGGAAGCTAATGGTAATGGCACCTGAGGGGTGGGGGAAGGGAAAGACAGAAGGGAACAGTGTCGCAGGAGGGAGTGCTCTGGGCCCTCAGTCCTAAGGGTTTTAAGGGTGGAGATTTCAGGGGAGATCTCAGGGGAAGATCTCAGTAGAACATGGAGCAGTTTTCCAGGTGTGTCCTCTCAGGGTGGTATTGCCCTCACCCCCCTGTTGTCTGTGTCCATTGGTTAGGCTTATATTCATGCATACAAGTCCTTCGGTTGATCTCTCCCTCTTACCCCCACCCTCGCCTACCTTCCCTCTGAGGTTTGACAGTCTGATTGATGTTTCTCTGTCTCTGGATCTGTTTTTGTTCATCTGTTTATGTTGTTCATTATATTCCATAAATGAGTGAGATCATGTGATATTTATCTTTCTCTGACTGGCTTATTTCACTTAGCATAATGCTCTCCAGTTCCATCCATGCTGTTGCAAATGGTAAGAACTCCTTCTTTTTTACTGCAGCGTAGTATTCCATTGTGATGTACCAGGTTTTTTTTTTTTCAAATTTTTATTAAGGTATTATATGTGTACATATCTTACCATTGCCCCCCCCCACCCCACTCCCATACCTGCCCTCGCCACCCAATGTTTTGCATCCGTTGGTTACTCTTATATGCATGCATACAAGTCCTTCAGTTGATCTCTTATTTCCCCCACCTCTCCCTAACCTTACCGCTGTAATTAGACACTCTGTTTGATGCTTTACTGCCTCTGTAACTATCTTTTGGTTCATCAGTTTATAATGTTTTTCATTATCCCTAAATGAGTGAGATCATGTGGTATTTTTCTTTCATTGACTGGCTTATTTCACTTAGCATAATGTTCTCTAATTCCATCCAGGTGTCTACAAATGGTAGTAATTCCTTCTTTTTTATGGCAGCATAGTATTCCATTGTGTAGATGTACCATAGTTTTCTGATCCAGTCATCTGCTGACGGGCACCTAGGCTGTTTCCAAATCTTAGCTATTGTAAATTGTGCTGCTATGAACATAGGGGTGCATATATCCTTTCTGATTGGTGTTTCTGGTTTCTTAGGATATATTCCTAGGAGTGGGATTACTGGGTCAAATGGGAGTTCCATTTTCAGTTTTTTGAGGAAACTCCATACTGTTCTCCACAGTGGCTGCACCAGTCTGCATTCCCACCAGCAGTGCACGAGGGTTCCTTTTTCTCCGCATCCTTGCCAACACTTGTCGTTTGTTGATTTGTTGATGATAGCCATTCTGACAGGTGTGAGATGGTATCGCATTGTCGTTTTGATTTGCATCTCTCGGATAATAAGTGACTTTGAGCATGTTTTCATGTGTCTCTTGGCCTTCCTTCTGTCTTCTTTCGAAAAGATTCTATTTAGGTCTGTTGCCCATTTTTTTATTGGATCATTTATCTTCCTTTTATTAAGTTGTATAAGCTGCCTGTAGATGTTGGAAATTAAACCTTTATCAGTGATACCATTTGCAAATATGTTCTCCCATACAGTGGGGTTTCTTGTTGTTTTGTTGATGATTTCTTTTGCTGTGCAAAAGCTTTTTATTTTGATGTAGTCCCATTTGTTTATTTTCTCTTTGGCTTCCATTGCCCTAGGGGCAGTATCACTGAAAAAGTTCTTTTGGCATATGTCTGAGATTTTGCTTCCTGTGGATTCCTCTAGTATTTTTATGGTTTCCCGTCTTATATTTAAGTCCTGTATCCATTTTGAGTTTATTTTTGTGTATGGTGTAAGTTGGTGATCTAGTTTCATTTTTTTGCATGTATCTGTCCAATTTTCCCAACACCATTTATTGAAGAGACTGTCTTGACTCCATTGTATGCTCATGCCTCCTTTGTCAAATATTAATTGCGCATATTGGTTTGGGTTGATATCTGGATTCTCTATTCTATTCCATTGATCTATATGTCTGTTCTGGTGCCAGTACCAGGCTGTTTTGAGGACAGTGGCTTTGTAATACAGCTTGAAATCTGGTATTGAGATCCCTCCTACTTTATTCTTCTTTCTCAGGATTGCTGTGGCTATTCGGGGTCTTTTTTTATTCCAGATGAATTTTTGGAGAGTTCTTTCTAGGTCTGTGAAATATGTCGTTGGTATTTTAATGGGGAGTGCAGTGAATCTATAGATTGCTTTTGGGTAGTATGGACATTTTGATGATGTTGATTCTACCAATCCATGAACATGGTATGTTCTTCCATCTGTTTACATCTTCCTCTATCTCTTTTTTCAGTGTCCTGTAGTTTTCCGCATATAGGTCTTTTATCTCCTTGGTTAGGTTTATTCCTAAGTATCTTAATTTTTTTGGTGCTATGGAAAATGGGATTGCTTTTTTAGTCTCTCTTTCTGTAAGTTCACTGTTGGTGTATAGAAATGCCATAGATTTCTTGGCGTTAATTTTGTATCCTGCTACCTTGCCAAATTCATTTATTAAGTCTGTTAGTTTTTTGATAGAGTCTTTCGGGTTTTTTATGTACAATATCATGTCATCTGCAAATAAGGACAGCTTTACTTCTTCTTTTCCAATTTGGATGCCTTTTATTTCTTCTTCTTGTCTAATTGCAATGGCTAATACTTCCAGTACTATGTCAAACAGGAGTGGTGAGAGTGGGCATCCTTGTCTTGTTCCTGTTCTTAGGGGAAATGGTTTTAGTTTTTGCCCATTGAGTATGATGTTAGCTGTGGGTTTATCATATATAGCTTTTATTATGTTGAGGTATGATCCTTCTATTCCCACCTTGTTGAGAGTTTTTATCAAGAAAGGGTGTTGGATTTTGTCAAATGCTTTTTCTGCATCAATTGATATGACTATGTGATTTTTATCTTTCAATTTGTTTATGTGATGTATCACATATATTGATTTTCGGATATTGAACCATCCTTGCATTCCTGGGATAAACCCTACTTGGTCATGGTGTATGATCTTTCTGATGTACTGCTGGATCCGATTTGCTAGAATTTTGTTGAGGATTTTGGCATCTACATTCATGAGGGATATTGGCCTGTAATTCTCTTTCATTGTGTTGTCTTTATCTGGTTTTGGTATTGGGGTGATGCTGGCTTCATAGAAGGAGCTTGGAAGTGTTCCTTCCTCTTGAATTTTTTGGAATAGTCTGAGGAGGATAGGTTTTAGTTCTTCCTTGAATGTTTGGTAAAACTCTCCTGTGAAGCCGTCTGGCCCCGGGCTTTTGTTTGCCGGAAGCTCTTTGATGACTGCTTCAATTTCTTCCATAGTTACTGGCATATTGAGCTGTTTAGATTCTTCCTGATTGAGTTTTGGAAGGTTATATTTTTCTAGGAATATGTCCATTTCCTCCAGGTTGTCCAGTTTGTTGGAATAGAGTTGTTCGTAGTATTTTTTAACAATCCTTTGTATTTCGGCGGGATCTGTTGTTATTTCGCCTCTTTCATTTCTGATTTTGTTTATTTGGGTCCTCTCTCTTTGCTTCTTGGTGAGCCTGGCTAGAGGTTCATCAATCTTGTTTATCCTTTCAAAGAACCAGCTCTTGGTTTTGTTGATCTTTTGTATTGTTTCTTTGGTCTCTATGTCGTTTATCTGTGCTCTGATCTTTATTATTTCCTTCCTTCTGCTTACACTGGGCTTTTCTTGTTGCTCTTTTTCTAACTCTTTGAGTTGTTGGGTTAGGTAATTTATTACCCCTGTTTCTTGTTTTTTGCAGTAGGCTTGTAGAGCTATGAACTTCCCTCTCAAGACTGCTTTCGCTGTGTCCCATAGATTTTGGATTGTAGTGTTTTCATTGTCATTTGTTGTCATGATGTTTTTTATTTCTTCTTTGATCTCTCTGGTAACCCAGTCATGATTTAATAGCATGCTGTTTAGTCTCCATGTGTTTGATTTCTTTGGGTTGTTTTTATTGTAGTTGATTTCCAGTTTTATGCCACTGTGGTCTGAGAAGATGCTTGATATGATTTCTATCTTCTTGAATTTGAAGAGACTTTGCCTATGTCCCAACATATGGTCTATCTTTGAAAATGACCCATGTGCACTTGAGAAGAATGTATATTCTGTGGCTTTGGGGTGAAATGTTCTGAAGATGTCAATTAATTCCATCTGGTCTAGTGAGTCATTTAGGATTGATGTTTCTTTGCTGATTTTTTGTTTAGAGGATTTGTCCAATGGTGATAGTGGGGTATTGAAGTCTCCTACTATGATTGTATTGCTGTCAATCTCTCCCTTGATATCCTCCAGGAGTTTTTTTATGTATTTGGGTGCTCCTGTATTGGGTGCATATATGTTTACCAGAGTTATTTCTTCTTGTTGGATTGCTCCCTTTAGTATTATGAAGTGGCCTTCCTTATCTCTTGTTATGTCCTTCAGTTTGAGATCTAATTTGTCAGATATAAGTATTGCTACCCCAGCTTTTTTTTCAGTTCCATTTGCCTGGAAAACCTTTTTCCATCCCTTCACCCTCAGTCTGTGTGCGTCTTTTTTTCTGAGGTGGGTTTCTTGTAGACAGCAGATATATGGGTCATGTTTTCTTATCCAATCTATTACCCTATGTCTTTTGATTGGGGCATTTAATCCGTTTACATTTAAAGTTATTATTGATAGGTACTTATTTGTCGCCATTCCTATTCTTTACACCTGTGTTCCTTCTTCGCTTCCTATTTCTTTTTTTTTTTACTGCAGACCCTTTAGCATTTCTTGCATTGCTGGTTTGGTGGTAATAAATTCCCTTAGTCCTTTTTTGTCTGTGAAGCTCCTGATTTCACCTTCAATTTTGATTGACAGCCTTGCTGGGTACAGTATTCTTGGATTCAGACCCTTCCTTTGCATGACTTTGTATATTTCATTCCATTCCCTTCTGGCCTGATGAGTTTCTGTTGAGAAATCAGTTGCTAGTCTGATGGGGGTTCCTTTGTATGTAACTTTCTGTCTCTCTCTGGCCGCTTTTAAGATTCTTACTTTGTCGTTGGTGTTTGCCAATTTAATTATAATGTGCCTTGGCGTCGGTCTTTTGGGGTTCATTTTGCTTGGGACTCTGTGAGCTTCTTGGATTTGTGTGGGTTTTTTCTTCTCTATATCAGGGAAATTTTCTGTCATTATTTCTTCAAATAGGTTTTCTATTCCTTGCTCAGCTTCCTTTCCTTCTGGAACCCCTATTATGCGAATGTTGTTTTGTTTCGTGTTGTCCCAAAGTTCCCTTAGGCTCTCCTCCTGCCTTTTAATTTTTTTTTCCAGAAGTTGCTCTACTTGTGTATTTTTTCCCATCTTGTCTTCTAGCTCACTGATGCGGTCCTCTGCTTCTTCTAGTCTACTCTTGATGCTTTCTATTGAGTTCTTTACAGCAGCGATGTCATTTTTCATTTCTTCTTGGTTCTTCTTCATTTCCTCTTGGTTCTTGCTCATATTGTCGAATTTGTCTTCCATTCTTTTCAGCCACCTTATGACCATTTCTCTGAATTCTTTTTCTGGAAGGTTGCTTGCTTCCATTTCGTTTACTTCCTTTTCTGGTGATGCCTGCTTTTCTTTCATATGCGGGCTGTGTCTTTGTCTCCCCATGGTCTCTCTTCTCTGGGTGTCTGGTTATGTAGTTCTCTCTCTCCTGCGTTGATTTAAAGGCACAAAATACAGCACTACCAGGTACAACACACAAGGCACTGAATAGAAATGTATTCACGATATTAATAACCTCCAATAAAGGTGACCACCAGAGAAAGGCAAATTAGGGGATAGTAGAGAAAGAAGAAGAGGAAAAAGAAAGAAAGAAGAAGAAGAAAAAAAAAAAGGGGTGTCAAAATGAAATTGGGAAAAGGGAAAAAAAGAAGAAAAAAAAGTAAGAGAGACAAGAAAGAGACTAAGAGAGAAAGGGAAACAGACTATATATATTGGGGATAAAACTCCAATAGAACAATCACTTATCCCAGCAAATGCCAGCAACAAGTACCTGGGGATTAATACAAATTACAACACCAACTAATATTGAGTGAGGCAAGGGAAAACAGAAGCACTAAACAAACAAACAAAAAATAAACAAAAGAAGAATAAGCAAAACAATCTCACAAAAAAGCATAAAAATTCAATATAATCTACATTCAAACGAACAACAACAAAAGGACAGAGAGAAAAACAATTTTTTGGATAGTAAAGACAGCGAAGAGAGAGGTGTGTATGGACTTGGAGCAGGGGATTGGAGATTAGATATATAAGTAGGGTGAAATTTTAAAAGGGGGTAAACAGAAAGAATAGGGAAAATCTAAAGCAGGAAAGGGGTAAGATAAACAGGACACTGAAAAGGGAAAAGTGAGGAAGAGAGTGATGGCATAAAGGTAGATTTGAGATAGAGTAAAATGATGCTAAAGGAAAGATAAAAATAGAATGTAGAACATTAATCCCAAAACAAAATGAAGAGAAAATAAAATGACACTTAAAAAAAAAAAAAAAAGATAAAATTGCAGTAGTAATAATACGGATTGAAAATAAAAATGTAATAATTAAAAAGGTAAAATCAAGTGAGGAAAAAAATTAGTTTCTTGAGTAAAAGATGCAAAAAATGAAAATAAAAAAATAAAACATAAAAATAAAATGTGGAGTAGTGAAGGTCATTCACTTCCTCTGTTGTTCTGTTTGACACGCCTGTTTCTCAGTCCAGACAGTATTGCAGTTCCCTGCGTTCCACTGCTCTTCAGTGATGTAAGCCAGTCCTGATTTTAAGCAGGCGGTGTGTCTTAATTCGTATTCCTTTATTTTTGATTACACAAGAGTCAATTTGTGATTCAACCCCTGGGTGGCAGTGTTTCTGGATTGACTTCCGGGTTTATCTATGGCCTCTCTAGGGAGTGTTAGAGCCTTCTTTCCCTGTGGCACTCAATACCAGTTTGTGGAAGTGGGCTGCCTCAGAGCTGGCTCTCCGATGGTCACTCCCCGCTCCGATCCCCAGGTTCCAGAAAAACAACTTTCCCCTGCAGTCTCCCAGGGTGTCCCCAACTGGGTGAACCTATGAATTGGGCTTAGTAATCAGAAGCAAGAATTTCAAGAGGAAAAAGCCCAAGTGTGCGCACTCCGTGGCTGCGCGTAAGTCTAGCACACCCCTGAAATTCTTAGGGTGTCCCTGCACTTCAGATCAAAATGGGTTGCTTTTTAGAGAGCCCTTCTGTTAGCAGCTCTGAGGACCCCCTTCCACATTCACAGATCACGCCAGCCCCAGCAGCCACCGATTTTTCTAGGCACAGACTTCCCTGGTCCTCCAGCTCCCGCAAAACGCGCGTTCCTCTCTCGCGCTGGGACCAGAGACCTCACCTTATCCTAGGCGAAATCTGACCTTTCCGTGGTGGAGTGTAGAGCTCCTCTGAATCCGTGTGTTTGCGCCAATTGGGGAGCTTTGTTCTGGGGCTCGCAGCTGTTCCGTGGGTGCCGCAGTTGTGGATTCTCAGGCTTCCGATAAGCTCCACTTTCCGGTTCCAGATGGCGGCGACTCCGCGTCCAAGCCCGCAGCTCCGGGAGGGGACCCAGCCGCAGTGGGAGCTGCCAGGTCAGGGGAACCCCGTCTAGCAGTCTCCCACCTTCTTCTGGAGTTCAGCTGTCCCCCAACTTGCCAACAAACACTCCTAGTGCGACCCTCAGCTGTTCTTTCTTTCTGCTCCGGGACAAGGCTCGGAACACGTCTGTCTATTCCGCCGCCATTTTTCTCCTCTCTGTACCAGTTTTTTAATCACTCTTGTGTTGATGGGCACTTAGGCTGTTTCCAAATCTTAGCTATGGTAGATTGTGCTGCTATGAACATGGGGGTTCATATATCCTTTCTGATTGGGGTTTCTAGTTTCTTGGGATATATTCCTAGAAGTGGGATTACTGGGTCAAATGGGAGTTCCATTTTCAGTTTTTTGAGGAAACTCCATACTGTTCTCCACAGTGGCTGCACCAGTCTGCATTCCCACCAGCAGTGCACGAGGATTCCTTTTTCTCCGCATCCTCGTCAGCACTTGTCTTTTGTTGATTTGTTGATGATGGCCCTTCTGACAGGTGTGAGATGGTACTGCATTGTCATTTGGATTTGCATCTCTCGGATGATTAGTGACTTTGAGCATGTTTTTCATATGTCTCTTAGCCTTCCTTCTGTCCTCCTTCAAAAAGTGTCCATTTAAGTCTGTTGCCCATTTTTTGATTGGGTTGTTTATCTTCCTTTTGTTAAGTTGTATGAGTTCCCTGTAATTGTTGGAGATTAAACCCTTATCTGTGATGACATTGGCAAATATGTTCTCCCATACAGTGGGCTTTCTTGTTGTTTTGTTGATGGTTTCTTTTGCTGTGCAGAAGCTTTTTATTTTGATGTAGTCCCATTTGTTTATTTTCTCTTTAGTTTCCAGTGCCCGAGGAGCAGTATCAGTGAAGAAATTGCTTTGGCATATGTCTGAGATTTTGCTGCCTGTGGATTCCTCTAGTATTTTTATGGCTTCCTGTCTTATGTTTAAGTCCTTTATCCATTTTGAGTTTATTTTTTTGTATGGTGTAAGTTGGTGGTCTAATTTCATTTTTTTTTGCATGTATCTGTCCAATTTTCCCAACACCATTTATTGAAGAGACTGTCTTGACTCCATTGTATGTTCATGCCTCCTTTGTCAAATATTAATTGGGCATAGTGGTTTGGGTTGATTTCTGGGTTCTCTATTCTATTCCATTTATCTATATGTCTGTTCTTGTGCCAGTACCAGGCTGTTTTGAGAACAGTGGCTTTGTAATATAGCTTGATATCTGGTATTGAGATCCCACTTACTCTGTTCTTCTTTCAGGATTGCTGTGGCTATTTGGGGTCTTTTTTAATTTCAGGTGAATTTTTGGAAAGTTCTTTCTAGGTTTGCGAAATATGCCTTTGGCATTTTAATGGGGAGTGCATTGAATCTATAGATTGCTTTGGGTAGTATGGACATTTTAATGATGTTGAGTCTACCAATCCATGAACACGGTATCAGCATGCGTAATTTTTATAAAAGTCTAATTTAGCTACCTTTTCTAACTTCTGTAACCTACTAAGTTGGTAAACAAAATATGTGTGCTGCTGTATGTACTCAATACTGTTACAGTTTATATTCAGCTGATCATAAATTTACTGACAGACCATTGTCAATACAGTTTTAGAAATATCTGTAATTCACCACTTTATATGTCCCTGGATTATTCATATATGTACCACTGCAATAAAATAAGATAGCTATATAAGCACTTAATAAATGATAGCTTTGATTATTAATTTGATCATTAATACTTAACAAATTTGTTGTTTAATTCAACACATACACTCTCTGGAATTCTCCTCTTTTGGTAGGTTATAAATCAAAATAAAAGACCCTGTAGCATAATCCTTAGTTTATATATTAAAAAACTAGAGCCAGAATAATCCTATCTAATAAAATAGTAATATGCAAATTAACCATCACTCTGCTACACCCACAAGCCATGCCCACCAGCCAATCGGGAGTGAGTATGCAAATTAACCCAACCAAGATGGCTGCGGCCATGGAGCGAGCAGGAGGCTTGGGTTTCCTGGCAATGGAGGAAGCCAAGCTTTCCACACACCCTGGCAGGCTCAGGCCTCCACTCAAGACTACAAAGTTTCATTTATAGAAGATAAATAAATCCCAACAAAATGGCTGCGGCCATGGAGCAAGCAGGATGCTTGGCTCTGCTCAAGGCTACAAATTTTCAATTATAGAAGATAAATAAACCCCAGATACCAGGGCCTCCACTTGGGTCACCGGGGGGTGTGGCCAGCCTGCAAACCACCACATGCCCCTCGCCCAGGCCACCCCACACCCCAAGGGAACCCCCACCCTGATCTGGGGCACCCTTCAGGGCAAACCAGCTGGCTCCCACCTATGTACCAGGCCTCTATCCCAGTGGTCAGCAAACTGTGACTTGAAGGCCACATGCGGCTCTTTGGCCCCTTGAGTGTGGCTCTTCCACAAAATACCATGGCCTGGGCGAGTCTATTTTGAAGAAGTGGCATTAGAAGAAGTTTAAGTTTAAAAAATTTGCCTCTCAAAAGAAATTTCAATCATTGTACTGTTGATAATTGGCTCTGTTGACTAATGAGTTTGCCGACCACTGCTCTATCCTATCTAATAAAAGAGTAATATGCAAATTGACCATCACTCCAACACACAAGATGGCTGCCCTCATGTGGTCCAAGGTGGCTGCCCCCATGTGGACACAAGATGGTCACCACAAGATGGCCAGCAGGGGAGGGCAGTTGGGAGGATCAGGCCTGCAAGGGAGGGCAGTTGGGGGCGATCAAGCCTGCAGGGGAGGGCAGTTAGGGGTGAAACAGGCTAGCATAGGAGGAAATTTGGTGGGGGGGGACCGGGCCTGCAGGGGAGGGCAGTTAGGGGTGACCAGGCCTGCAGGGGAGGACAGTTAGGGGCAAACAGGCTGGCAGTGGGGCAATTAGGCATCAATTAGGCTGGCAGGGGAGTGGTTAGGGGCTGGTCAGGCTGGCAGGCAGAAGCATTTAGGGGCAATCAGGAAGGCAGGCAGGCGAGCAGTTGGGAGCCAGAAGTCCTGGATTGTGAGAAGGATGTCCAACTGCCTGTTTAGGCCCGATCCTACTGGGCCAGAATAATCCTACTGGGATCAGACCTAAACGGGAAATCGGACATCCCTCGAGGGATCCCAGATTGAAGAGGGTGTAGGCTGGGCTGAGGGGCACACCCCCCATGCACAAATTTCGTGCACCGGGCCTCTAGTATATATAAAATACCCCAAGTACCTTGATTAAACTCATGTAGCTTAGAATTATACTATAAACCATATTTACTGACTCCTGCTTTGTTGTTTTGTCCAACATGCCATGCTTTATAACATTTGTTCTTAGTAAACTGTTATTGGCATCTTGTTTTTCAAATGCACTGAAATGTCTATGTTTCTTTATGTAAAATTCCAATTTACCTGCTTAACCATTCAGATTAAAAATTTCCTGTATAAATTCTATTATCTCTTTCCTAGATAAAATTAGTGTTACCTTTACATGCTTCTTAGCATTTGTATACAAACCTATCACAGCCCTTATCACATGCCTGTTTTTACATCATCCTGGTATGCTAAGAGTATACATTTTATGTTATGTGAATCTTTAAGTATCAGAATTGAACTTAACCTTTGTGTTAAATCCTCACAGGAAGACGTTTTTTTCCATTAATCTTTAGAGAGGTGGGGAGAAAGGGGGGAGGAGGGAGGGAGAGGTGGAGAGAGAGAGAGAGAGAGAGAGAGAGAGAGAGAGAGAGAGAGAGAGAGAGAGAGAGAGAGAGAGATGCCTCCCACACCCACTCTGACTGGGGCCAGGGATTGAACCTGCAACCCAGGTACATGCCCTTGACCAGGAATTGAACCTGAAACCATTCATTGTGCAGGGCCCATACTCTAACTAGCCAGGATGGACACAACCTTTTAAAATGGTAAATGTCTAATTATTAGACTCTAATAGATATTTGCAAGTAGAATTAATATCTCTGTTCCAGATTTGTGCCGCTGTTTTGCGTCAAACTCTTTTTCTCGTATTTCTGAAATCTGCTTTTTCTCTTACTCTGAAGTTTGACTATTTTACCATATACAGCTTCTAACACCACTTCTTAGCCTTGTAATTTATTAGGTGATGACAATGGTTGTAAGATCATATCTGCAAGTTGTTTTATTATCCAGAGACATAATTCAACATAACTCATTTAAAACAGTTTGATATCCTCTAAATAATCCTCTCTCTCACACTGACCTTCAAGCCACTCTTAATCATGATTCTTCTATCCTCTCTCTAAGAAAAAAAGAAAAAGCATGCTTTCACTTTATACTGTATGCCCTGGACCATATCCAATACTCGCCAGCCCCCTCATTTGTCAGTTTTGAAGATAATCTTTTAAAGGTTTTTGTTGTTGTTGCCCTTGTACTTATAATTTTATAATACTTAAATTGTCCTAAATTTTAGTCTGCCTGATATTGATCATACAGGTGCTGCCATCTTCATTTGTCTTTTTTAAAAAATATATATTTTATTGATTTTTTTACAGAGAGGAAGGGAGAAGGATAGAGAGTTAGAAACATCGATGGGAGAGAACATCAATCAGCTGCCTCCTGCACACCTCCTACTGGGGATGTGCCTGCAACCCAGGTACATGCCCTTGACCGGAATTGAACCTGGGACCTTTCAGTCCACAGGCCGACGCTCTATCCACTGAGCCAAACGGGTTAGGACCTTCATTTGTCTTTAACCTTGGACTGTACTTACACTTCCTGGCTCGCCCCACCTTCTGGATTTTCACATAACATTTTATGTGAAGCTTCCTTTGAAATTGATTTAGTTTTCTTTTTCCTAATTATTACAATGATTTATCATTATAATTCCCAGATTTTTATTTGTATTTTTATAGGTCTTACTCCCCTTATTTCATCTTTTCAATTAATAAAAATGATATTACACTTCATTTTGCAGTTTATAAGTACTTTCATACACCATTTGGGTTGATAGAAATTATTATTCACATTTTATTCATGAGGAAATAAGTCATATTAAGAAATTTTCCCAGGTACCTATCTCTCAAATGACAGAAATGCAATTTAAATCCACCTCTTCTCATATGAAAGCTCATGAATTTTTTAATAGGTAATGCCTCCTCTGGTTTCAGATTTTGGAAGCCTATAATTTTTTAATATTAATTTTATGGAAATGATTTTTCTAATAGTAAGGATATTTGTATACATGTGTGCACATGTACATATCCATATAAATCAATCTTAAATTGATAGCGATACATATGAAAATTACAATAACAAGTCTCATTCCTTTCATGTTTGTTGGGATTAAGTCTAAAAAAAACCTTCTTTTACTGCTTTATGAGATTGCTAAAGGAGTGCGTTTGTAGTAATGTGTTAAGTGATCTTCATAGACTCAGATTGAAAATCTAGACAATTGATGTTCACCATTAATAACATGCCCTTCATTAGAACATTATTATTTTATAATTTCTATAGTAAGGACGTAACTCCATATCCTGCGCATAACACATTCATAGCACACACACACATTTTTATAAAATTTACATAACATTTTACATAACTTATACATATGTAAGTTTTTAAAGAAAACAAATGGTTGTCAGCTGGTTTCTTTGGTTTCTAACCTGCAATAAAAATATATATTTTTGATTCTGGCAACCAGTGTCATCTGTGTGTCTTTCTTTTCCCCAAATGGTTTTGCCATGTTTGTCGAACAATGTGAGCGAATGAAGAGATATCCTATCCAGACAGATATCAGGATATCACATTAGAATTATAATAAAGTTTCCATTTTATAATATGTAATTTCTCAATTTATAACAAAATACAGGTATTGAAAACTTGCTAAATCTCAGTCACTGAATTGGGTTCTAGATAGAAAAAAAAGACCTACCCTGCCTGCAAGGAATTTGAGGTTAAATTCTCTTGTGATCATATGAAACATATAGTTTATCAATATGTTAATTCATCTTTTTAATGTTTATGTTAATAGACATGTTTATTTATTGCATGTTTATTAAGGTCTTTTCAGTAGCTTGGAGCATGACTAAATTATCTGGTTGTTACATATAAAGCCATGGTAATAGAAATACATTATTTTGTCTATATTATGTATTTTATTTATTATAAAAAAATTGCATGTATTGACATTCATTTTTGTTATTCAGAGAGCATATGAAAATATGGTCATAAATTTTTAAAATATAGAGCATACATTTAACCCATTCTTTTAAATTTTGGAAGAAATCTAAAATTTGTATGTTAGATTCATTTTAGAAATTCTACAGTACACATTTTTAATTAAGAAATTATTGAAATGTAACATTTCAAGAAAGTAGTTATTAATGTTTCAAGTCTATATAATTACTTCATTAAGTTGGCTTTGGTAATAAATTTGGTGGTTGATTTTTTTCCAGTGTCTTTTGCTTGAAACTAAAACTTTTCATGTGACTAGATCATAAGGCATTATTCTGTCATACATGAAACTTCAACAAGTACAGTGGTAACTACTCTGGTTCAGATGGGGGCCAATGAATTTTTTTCTATCATTCAGGGATGGAAAAGCTCCCTATTTTCAGCCAAACACAAATGTTTATAGTCAGGAAATATGGCTTGATGGATAAGATGAAACTTTTATCATTATAACTTCAAAAGAAGTATTTACTTTTACATTTGCTATGGCTTCATTTAAAACAGCTGTTCGGGGTTTTACAGGAAAATTTTTCACAATATTAATGCAAAAAATTGCTTTTTCTTTAGAAGTTCATAATCATAGTAAGCAATCATGTTTTATTATGGCTTTTTTCCTTTCTATGCCTCTGAAAAGAAGAAGCGGGGAGAATGGGAAGTTTTCAAACATCAGCCTGGTGCTTTTGCCAGATTTTTTATATTTAGTTTCCTTTTTTTGCCATGGATTTGATACCCAAACAGCAAGCCAAGGTTCTTTCTGGGATCATGTCTCACAAAGTCGAAGAATGAAACTGCAGACCAGAAGAATCAAGCAAAAGCATGGAACTTATTATAAGCAGATACAGACTCCCCACATGGTGGGGGGGAGTGGGGGTTGGGGGGCCAAGAGAGGGTTGCCACCAAATCTCATTTGTCTAGGGGTTTTTAGCCACTATGGACCCATTCTTTGTCTATCTGTGTCATTCTCTGATTGGCTCCTTCTATCTTCCTTGTCTAGCAACAATTTCAAAATCCACCCGGTGTTCCCCATCTTTCTTCCTCTTTGTCCCCTTCTCTTAAAACATTCTGCACTTGAAGGATAAACATTCTTGTCTTGTGACATCCTGTTTTCTGCAAGACAAATATTTCTATGGTTTGGGCTAGCTCAAGTGGTCACGTTTGCACTTCCTCCTTCCCGTGTCCCTACCTAGTCTGTCTATTCACTTCTAATTCCTCTCAGTATCCCCTCCATCAGGAAACCCCAGCTGCTGTTGGGAACAGGGGCAATGACCACTAAAGCTGCTTCCTGCTGAGTAGGGGTGTTGATTGGAAGCAGCTGTCCCAGGGGTCCTCAAACTTTTTAAACAGGGGGCCAGTTCACTGTCCCTCAGACCATTGGAGGGCCGGACTATAGTTTAAAAAAATAAACTATGAACAAATTCCTATGCTCACTGCGGGCCCAGGACGAGTCGGCTGCTAAGCAGGACAGGCAGCGGCACCCGGCGGGCTGGATAAATGTCCTCAGCGGGCTGCATGTGGCCCATGGGCCATAGTTTGAGGACCCCTGATAGGGGGTCCACAGAAGAAGGTAGCTTTCATTTGTGGTTTCATCTATAGGACCATTTAGAGTTTTATATCCTCTATGTAAGAAGAAACAAAATTCACCAGGAGGTTAAATAAGCAAGGGCCAAAGATAAGTAATAAAACTAGCATAAATAAAGGACCAAGAAGAGTAGTTAGCCAGCTTCTTAGGGACGGGATCATTCCTTTAATTTGTGTCCAGACCTCTCGGGTGAGAGATTGTGAGTCCCTTTCCTTCAGCCAGGCTGCTTGCTGGAGGATTCGGGAAGTATGTTCCTCCACCTCACTAGAGGTGTTCACATATATGCAGCAAGAAGTATTAGTGGTGGCACAAGCCCCACCTTGTTCGGCTAACAGGTAATCTAAGGACCATGTGGGCTAGAGAGTCTCCAGACTTCTGAAGATGCCTGAAGTTTTGGCCAGTGCCCTCAGAGACTTGAGAAACTGATCTGGTTAGATTAGTGACAGGGACAGCGTTATAAGTGACTCCCACCTTAATCCTAAAATAGCCACAATTAGCCATTACTTGTAGGACAATCTGCGTGATAGGCTCTCATCTGTGTTGGATTAAGCCTTTTGATGACTTGGAAAAGAAATGTTGTTGAATGATGGAATTATTGAGGATTTCGGTGGTGGTTTCATTTAACATGAGCTGTCCTCTGATCAAAGTCCAGCACACTTTTTCCGGTCCAGGCACCAGAGTCACCATGATTCTGATTTATTGCCCCTTGCAAATAGATATCCTTCTGGGAGGCACAGGAGACCAGGAGTAGAGGGGATAGTGGAAAGGGGATCCAGAGTGGCATAGATATGTTCAAATCTTGAAGGTTTAATGCGCGGGGAGAGTGCTTCAGAGGAGCATGTGCTGGAAATTATAGGTCTTAGTAGAGTGTCTCATAAACTGCTGGTATATGGCTTTTGTTTATCATAGTTGTAATTAATGCTGTTAATAATAATACAGCTTCTGGTCTCACTGGTAACCATGGAGAATTGTTGCATTGTAAAAGGTAAAGCTCCTGATGCTATTATAGCAAACAGCCTGCTGAGAGGAAGTACAGGAAAAGTTCCTCTGAGAGATTGAATGTATTGAATATGATTCACCAAGGCAGTTGGGGTCTCAGGTTTGCTTACAATTAGGATCTATATTTGTCATATAAGAGTACTATGCCATGGAGCTAGTGAAGGCTATGTTTTCAAGAGCTCCAGGAATGATAATCAACGAATTGGAGATGCTCAAAGGTGCTCGTGTGAGGGTGAGATTACGTGACTCCGAGAGGGATATGGGAGAGATGAACACCTAATCATTAACATCTGACCCTGAGGTATGCTGCTCAGAACACACCCAACAGTCAGGGATTTGGAGAGCTAGTATAGCTGAGAAATTTACTAAAGTATTTTCTCCCCAGTCCCCTGCTGTGTAGGGGTTAAGGAAAAGGCCTACAAGCGAGAGTATTTTACTTATCCTGGCACCAAGCAAAGAAATAGCTCCACCCTGATGACCCCAGCAGTGTCGAGCCCCTGTGTCAAAGATGATAAGGAATATCCCTAGGAGGAGAACTACCCAGAACCATGGCTTCTTTCCTGGGTTGAGATCCTATTAGCTTCCTGGAGCGCGGCTACTATGACCTTCTCCATTTTCATAGCCTTGGCTTGGTCGCTCTTGTTTTTCCTCTCTTCCTCCTCCTGGTCCCTATTATAAAATACAGAGGTGGCAACTTTCAGGAGACTCTCTAAGGTACTCTTGGGACCAATAGCCAATTTCTGTAACTTTCTCCTGATGTCTGGATTCAACTGGGTGATAAATTTGTCCATTAAAATCAGTCATCCCTCTTCTGTGTCTGGGGTCATATTGGTGTACTTAACAGTGCCTCCCTGAGTGTCTCTAAAAAGGCCGAGGGGTTTTCATCAGCCCCTTGATTAATGGTGGCCAATTTAGAGTAACTAGCAGGCTTTGTTTTACTACATTGGAGGCCCTCGACAATGTTTTATCTTCCACATCTCAATTTCAGGATTCCAATTAGAGTCCGGGATTTAAGACAAATTAAGAGTACTCAAGGAAAATTCCTGGAGTGAAAAGGGAACCTGTACCAGGGTGGGGCAAAACTCTCCACCTGCCTGTTCAACTAAGGCAGTGGTCGGCAAACCGCGGCTCGCGAGCCACATGCGGCTCTTTGGCCCCTTGAGTGTGGCTCTTCCACAAAATACCACGTGCGGGCGCACGTACAGTGCGATTGAAACTTCGTGGCCCATGCGCAGAAGTCAGTTTTCGGCCTGGGCGAGTCTGTTTTGAAGAAGTGGTATTAGAACACTCAAGGGGCCAAAGAGCCGCATGTGGCTCGCGAGCCGTAGTTTGCTGACCACTGAACTAAGGGATATACCTCTGGGTCAGGCTGAGACCAAGTCTGGTTTAGGTGTGGGTCTCGTTGCCAGAGGAGAGATTCTCTCCAGGAGCCCGGGATATGATGGGCAGGAGTGCTCATACGGGAGGCTGACGTGGGGTTACCATGAAGGATTTTGCGTACCTCTGCTAGAATTCTTGCATAATTCTGGTTTGTCTCTTAGGGCAGTGGTCGGCAAACTGCGGCTCTTAGGGCAGTGGTCACGAGCCGCGGTTTGCCGCTCTGTTGACTAATGAGTTTGCCGACCACTGTCTTAGGGTAAAAAAGCCTGAACATAGGGAATTTCTGACCACTTCCCTTCTCTGCTACAGAAAAGATCTAACTCTAAAATGGTGGTATAATTAAGGCTCCCACGTGAGGGCTAGCTCTCCCCATCCATTAGCTGATACTGGGTCCTGGGTGCAAAAAAGATCAGGTGCTTCTTCTTTAAGTCTGCGGGTCAAATGTATCTCAGTGTTTAAGAATGCAGCCCAAGGGGCTGTCTGCACGCGGTGTGGATGGAGCGCTTCCCAACTGGAAGAAAACACTGGAAAGGATGCCTTTCTCTTTGGGGCATCCCCCACCTAGACAAAGGATGTGAAGAAAACATTTTTAGCTCATTCCCCTAAAAGTGAATAAGTGCCTCATTGTGCACCGCTGCAACTGCAAGTGAGGCTCTGCCAGACTAGACACGCTTACAGGCAAGGCCTGGGGTGCCCAGACCTGTAGCCAGGCGCCCTTCCTCCTGATGTGGGGAAGCTTATTGTAATCCTTGTTCCTGCTTGGAAATGTCTAAGATGATCCCAGTGTTTCTGAAGCATCACTGAGACTCCCAAAGGAATTGAAAAAGAAGGGTCTGGTAACAGAGAGTTTTCAAGGGGCAGGGGTGGGGGGGGGGGCAACTTCCTGGTGCCCAAGGAAGGGAGTAGAGAGCTTGAGCTCTATTCTGGTGCCCAAATCTTCCTTCAAAAGACCCTTTGCCTTCTGCTTGACTTCCTGTGTTTATGACTGAGGATGGACTGATGTAAAAGGGATGAAACCCCACCTTTACCAGGACAAGGGACCTAAGGCTGCCTATAAGGTATTCATTCTCCTTGGTGGAATAGGAGTTTATGATATGATATCCCAGGGAACTCAGAGGGACCACCTGTAAATAATGTTGGAGGTCCTCCTCTAATCCCGTTGTCCCCTTTCTTTCCAGTCCTCAAATCTGTCCGCTACTCTCACAAAAGGGGAGAAGTCCTGACCTTCCACCCCAGCTCATCTCAAATGCTTTCTGACAGATGGGGAGGTGCATGTACCAGGGACAAGCAGTACTTCCTGAACAGAGACATTCCCATTGAGGTTTTCCTAGAATTCTAGTGAAGACTCGAACCCACTCAGGTCCCCACAATTCCATAACTAGTTGCCTAAATAGGGCTCCTGAGGATTAGGTCCGAGGAGGCATTGAGGAGTGATGGAAGTCCTCCTCTCTCACATAGCTGGGTTCCTATGTGGTTGGGGACACCAAGAATGGTAGATCAACCAGCCAAGACCGGGACCTGAGGAACACAGTATCCCTCTACCTCCAACCTCGGGCAGGAGGACGAAAAAGGCAGGAAAGTTGAGCAGATCTCTGGCAGTAGAAATTCTAACAAGAAAACCGGCCAGGGTTGGGCTGTGTGTGTTTTTTTCATAGTGTGCCTTTCGTTGGTCAGACTTTGTCTTTCAACTGGTAAGAAGCCTACTGCTTTCTAACCCCATCTGACAACCAATTTATCCTAGCACAGGGGCTGCCCTGCTGGCATTTAATTGGTCAACCCATGCCCACAAAAGGATGACCCATGGGTTGGAGATTACACTTTGAGAAAAGAGTGTAAAAAGAGTTGCCCATTAGGTCTGGCAGTCAAGCAAAGCTTTTAGGGGGCTGACGGGCATCCAGGGCTGCCTCCAAAAGTAGAAGGATAGTGAAAGTAGAAGCAATAGGGTCCCTTTGCTCGCCGTTTGACATCAAGAGTAGAGGGGATATCCTGGATAAGGCCCCAAGGCTGATACCTGAACAGTGAGCTGAGGTTCTTTCTGGGGTCGCGTCTCACGAAATCAAAGAATGAAACCACAGACCAGAAGAATCAAGCTTTTCATAGTGTGCCCAGCAGCAATTTCAAAATCCACCCAGTGCTCCCCCTCCTTCTTCCTCTTCTCTTGCAACATTCTGCACTTGCAAGATAAACATTCTTATCCTGTGATATCTTGTTTATTGCAAGACAAATATTTCTATGGTTTTGGCTAGCTCAAGCGGTCACCTTTCCACTTCCCCCTTCCCCACCCTTACTCTGTCTGCCTATTCGCTTCTGACGCCTTTCAGATTATGTATTTGAAATAATTGTTTTCAGTCCAGAGACTCTTTTTAGTCAGATCCAAAAATACATCCATAGAAGGTACCATAGAAACCGAAAGTAAATATAATTGAAAATTTTAGATTCTGCATTAAAAATCCTTGGCTTTTCTTTTACACGAGTGTCCTATGGTACTCCAGCGATATTATCTTTTCAAGAAGACTTTCAGAAATAGAGCTGTCAAAATTAGTCTCTGGCTGTTTAATTATTCATCATATTTGTAGTACAAATAGTTTTTCATTAGTTAAAAATTTTAAAAAATGTGATGAATCCTAGTGAAAAAGCAATGCTAAAATGGACACAGCTGTGGGTTTATTAAATTGAATTCATTCCTAAGAACTGCCACTGATTCTAAAGATAGTTTTGCCTGAATAAGGACTGAAAAATTGGTCTTTATATTCAGAGGGTGCAGTTGTATCGAATGCTTATATAGTTATTCTGTTCTGTCTTGATATCAATAGGGCACCTGGTTTATAACTTAATGTTCAAAACAAATACATGTTTCCTGAAAAAAAAAATGGAGGCTATAAAAAAATGAACCAGCTACTGTAGAGACATACTTTACTAGGGCACATTGTTGTTGTTGTTTTTATAACAAATTATTTACTAGTAAAGTAAAATGTTTTACTCTGTACTAAAATCTCAGAGTTCCTCTCTATATTTAGTTACTTATATCTTAATATCAGTAATGGATGTATTTATTTGAAAGTAGTCATATCTTTTTTTGAGTTAAGATGAAAAACCTCTGGCTTTGAAGAATACTATCAATTTTCCTTCAAGCACCACTATCAGAAATAATGAGGAAGATGATTATAACAGTGAATAAGATTAGGCCAGATGTTTAATCTTATACTAGAGGCCCAGTGCACGAAATTCGTGCATGGGCGGGGGGATAGTCCCTCAGCCCAGCCTGCACCCTCTCCAATCTGAGACCCCTTGAGGGATGTCCGACTGCCCATTTAGGCCCGATCCCAGTGCCGCCCGTTTAGGGCGGTCGGACATCCCTCTCACAATCCAGGACTGCTGGCTCCCAACTGCCCTCCCCTGCAGGCCTGGTCCCCCCAACTGTCCTCCTCCGCAGGCCTGGTCCCCCCAACTGCCCTCCCTTGCACCCCCCCAACTGCCCTCCCCTGCAGGCCTGGGTCCTCCCCAACTGCCCTCCCTTGCTGGCCTGGTCTCCCCCAACTGTCCTCCACCGCAGGCCTGGTCCCCCCCAACTACCTTCCCCTGCTGGCCTGATCACCCCCAACTTCCCTCCTCTGCTGGCCTGGTCACCCCTAATTTCCCACAACTGCCCTCCCCTGCAGGCCATCTTGAAGCGGCCATCTTGTGTTCACATGGGGCAGCCATCTTTGACCACATGGGGGCGGCCATCTTGTGTCTTGGAGTGATGGTCAATTTGCATATTACTCTTTTATTAGGTAGGATTAATAAATATCCTCACTAGGTTATTAAATTCTGGGACATTATATATTCACCATCTAACTTACATATTCATAGAAGGCACAGATATTCTTTTGATTAGTTTTAAGCAACTTTTCCTGTACTTAAATCCTGGCCTTACAGCAACACACATTTTAAAGAAAATAGAAATCCAGAAATTGTATGTAGGTATGTATTAAATTTATTTAAAGTTGAAACATAATATTGGTATTTATGGCAAACGATTCTAGTTGCTTTCGTGACTATTCTCTCAATTCTCCAAGAGTGTCAAATGTAAATTAATTTTATACTATGATGGCTAATTTTATTATGATGTGTTAACTTTGGTGATAAGAACTAATAGTCCTTAGTCATGAAGAAAGCTGTCAAATCAGAAAATTAAGGTAAGACCATTTGCCTCTCAAATGATGATATAAAATGACAGTCAAAGCCATGAAGAGCTATCTGCCTGAAGCAAAGATGCCAACTTTTCTAATGGTCTGCATTGTGCTTAATGGAAATTCTTGCCTTTAATGGCATTAACACATATATTTTTTCTTAATCTGGCTTTACAAACTTTAACCAAATTTTTAAAAAGCTATTGAAAGCATTTCACTTCCTTGGGTCTTTTTAAAAATCTGTGTATTTCAGTTGCAAGTTATGATTACTTGAAGGTCTCAGTTGCCTTTTATATGCTTCTCTATATACTATATGCATTATCCTATATCTTGCATTTCTGTCTACTGATATTTAGTTCCAAACTCACTTAAGAAAAAAATAGTGCTGTCTTCTCCTTTTCACTGACCCATTCCCTTTGATCTCAAACAGCATGAGATACCTCAAAGGCCAGTTTTATCATTGCCCCCATGATTTCTCCATCGCTGTAGAACAGTGTCCACATAATCCAGGCATTCACAAGTCTACAAGGCTCTGAACCTACATTTTCATGATCTCTTTTAACTCCTCCAAATGGAAACTCTCTTTCAGAGCCAGTGGGCAACCCACCTTCTAAACTTAGCTATATACTTTGCTTTTTTCACTTATCTCACCCTGGAAGTCTTCCCTTCTTGCTTACCCATTCATATTTATCAAGTTTTTTTTGTTTTTTTTTTTTTTTTTGGTTATATCACATATTCCAGCTTCTTAGATGAGGACTTCTGAAACTGACCCCTTTCCACTGAAGCAAATATCAGAAAACCCAATTCTTGTCCAAGCCCTATCACAGTTATTTAAATGACCTAACAAAATAATGAATCTCATACTCTCCATCTATAAAATACATTCAAATAAGAGCCCACTGAGTTTCTTCCTGCTTAAATTTCAGCATGCCATGATGCTAAACATCCCTCCATAGAGCCAGAGGGACATATTTCTAGAACTCTGAGCAAGCAGTAGGGAACACTCAAACAACTTTCTTCTTTATGTTTGCTACAGATTATATGCAAAATATTAATAAGCATAATTCATTGAATGCCACCCAAGGCTACCATTCCTGATGCCTCCTACATGTCAGGCACTGGACTAGAAACTTTACATTTATTTTTTCCTAAGCCCCCACCCCAACTTTTAAAATATGTATTAGAGCCCTTTGAAAAAAAACCAAAACAGTAAAAAAACAAGAAACAAAAATGTGGAGAGGTTATATAATATGCTAAGAGTCCCAAATAATTCATGTTGGAGTCTGATTACAAATAAGGTTCTGTGGATTTCAAAGCGTAAGTCTTTTTCTCCATGTTACTGCACACTCAAATTTACTATTTTGTAACAACTATCTCAAGAACAAATCAGAGCTGGCTCTGAATTCCAGCAATATGTGGGTGCTGTGCTAAATGCTTCTATGAAATATTTTCTATTATTATTTTTCCTTCTTTACTTGACAAAATTGAAAATTAGAGAACTTAATTTTTCTAAGTACTATTGGTACAGAAAAAAACACATTTTCAAACTTAGAACTGATATCTTGCTTCTAGCTTGTATAATATAGTGATTCTATTTCACCCCATGAGTTGTTATTTATCTCAATCTAGGACCCTATCAAACATTTCCCCTTTTTCCTACTGGAAGTGGAAAATCTATGAATTAGTATATTTCTGGATTAGGAGACTTCGGGACAAAGCAAAACAAACATTTTTTTTTCTAAATGGGTGCAAATGGTTTTTCTGCTGCATATTTTATGTCTGATTTCCTAACCTCCCTGAAGCCAATTTCCATGTTTTTTACAATAATGGTTTCTAAAGGATTAAATGTGAAGATATAAGGCAAATGTTTTGTCAAAGGAGATACCAAATGCATTTTTAATTTTCCTTTTCTGAGAAATGATTGTCTGGATTATGTTATACAAACTGGCAAGATTTCTAGGTCAATTGCTCCTACTGAATTACTTGCCATATGAGAATGAGACAGGTTTATTTCCATATTCATCCATTACCTTTGCGAATCTACCCCTTTTCCATTTATGTCATTTATTTTTGCTTGTTTGTTTATTTTGGTATTGTTTTAGTGTATGGGTGCGCATGCTTGTGTGCGTGCATGCACTTTGAGTGTGTGTGTGTGTGTGTGTGTGTGTGTGTGTGTGTGTGTGTAGTTATCTATCAAAATTTTGGCCACTGGAACATTGTTCCTAAAATTATTCATTTTCGTGGGAGTGTATCACCCTACCTTTGATAACCACACAGTGTCTTGCTCAATTATTTTGCCAATGAGATGTACGTTGAGCACCTTCTCTTTTGGATAATGTTTCCAAGGAGTTTTAGTTCTTTTAATTTACTTCCCTCAAAAGGTAGAGAAAACAGGGTGCACAGCATTCTGAAGGTTTATTTTATTTCATCTCAGTGATTGTCCTCTTCCTCATAGTAACTTCTTGCTCTTTATTTTTTCTTCCTCCTCCCCCTTTTACCAGCACTCCTTCTCTTTTTGCTGCTCTACTACTCTGCTTTCTTCATTTTCAGTTAAAAGCCGTTTTTGTAAATTTTAACTAAACTTGGACATGACATTACCTTCAGAAGAGTTAAGCAGGAGTTTTGTTAATGCCTGGTGTAGAGGTGTTCTCTCTTTTCCGCGTCCAGCACGGAAAAGGAACAGGTCCGGTTCCTGAGTGGAGGAGCTGGGGATTAAGAAATAAAAGAAAGAAGCCCAAACCGGTTTGGCTCAGTGGATAGAGCGTCAGCCTGCGGACTGGAAGGTCCCAGGTTCGATTCCGGTCAAGGGCATGTGACTTGGTTGCGGGCACATCCCCAGTGGGAGGTGTGCAGGAGGCAGCTGATCGATGTTTCTCTCTCATCGATGTTTCTGACTACCTATCACTCTTCCTTCCTCTCTGTAAAAAAATCAATAAAAATATATTTAAAAAAAAAAAAAAGAAATAAAAGAAAGAAAGAGACCAGATAGAAAGATAGAAACAAAACTGGGAGCCAGGTGGGACGCCATCCTCTCTGATGGAGAGGCAGCGACCACGGAGCCCACGCAGCACATTTATTTTATACCCCAAATACCAGGAAGTATCACCAAAACTTAGGATCAAAGGAGCTTGGATGGGCCCAGGTCCTATTCATTCCCTAAATTCCCGGTGCTAGGTGCAAGACTGGATTTACACCTCAAAGCCCACTTCCCGGCACTTGGACAAAGGTAAAAGTCAGTACTGATAACACCCCCCACCTCTTTGGGGAGGGCGTAACCCAGACGCGGCTCTGCCAGTCGCCTGGGGCTCAGCTGACAACAATTTAAAGAAATGCCCATGTGCCTTCCCAGGCAGCCCTCTACAGCCTGGTTATGATTTCCTGTAAATATGTTCTTTTTTCCAATGTTGAGTTTTCACCCCTTGGCCACTATCTCAGTTTTAATATCTTAACTTTCTCATGGCTACAGGGGCTTTATTGTTTGAATATAAATCTGGGAAGTCCTAGAATAGCTAGGATTTTTAGTGAACATACCCATATTTAATAACAGTTCTTTGCATAACTGATGAATATATGTTTACTAACTAAATTACACAAGGGTTCATTTAATTAATTATGCCTGTAATGTCCTTAGTGAGGAAACTGCTAATTTATAGTTTTTGACCTATATAAACAAACATTCTGGAATTTGGTAAATGCCATATGTACATGTAAAAGTATCCATCGTCAAAATAATGTGCAACTAACCATTTCAAATACAAGTGACTTAAAGCAAAAGCATATGCTTAGCTCACAAGTTTTAAAGTTGGTTGGAATTGTCTACTGATCTTAGCTGGATTTGATCACATGATCAGGTAATGCTGGGCTATCAGTGGAAATAGGTTGACCATGGCTGAGATAAGTAGGATGACTTGGTTCTACCTGCCTCAAATTCCAGCAACCAAATCTGGGCATATATTCACAGTGATGGCTAAGGCACAAGAGCCGAGGCCAAAATGTACAAGTGCTTTGTCACGTTTCTACATGAATCACATATGTTACCATACCCTTGGCCAACGCAAATCATATTGCCAAATTAAGAACCAAGGGGCAAGAAAATAAACCTAGCCAGCGGTCCTGGTAGTAGAGAAACTGTAAATTTACTTAGCAAACAATTCTATATAATAAAGAGCTAAAGCTTTTGATATTCATTTTAAAACAGCAGAGAATGAAGAACATTTTTTCTGTAATTTCCTTAATATTAGGTATTAGCTTTAAAATGTGTATATGCTAATTTGAAGAGCTAATCACAGTTTCTTGCTTAATATACATCTCTGTATATTGGTGAGAATGGAAAGTGTTTTTCCAATTTATATCTATTTTCCTCAGAAAGGTGTTCCTGTTCTCAAATCATTTTTAATGCTAAATATGATAAAATATTTTTAAAACTATATTACTAATCTAATTTTGGTAAAAGACCTATATTTTTACTTATATTTCAAAATTTGTATATTTGAAAAACTGATTTTCTCTTGCCTTAGTCTTTTGGTTTTGTTTTTAAAATATATCCATAATAGGGAAGTGGCAAGGATGGAAAAGATTTAATAATCTTCAATAACACTGTGTACTGTTCAAATTATTAAAAGTTATATTTATACTCTAAAGTAACATTTGTACATGCTATAATTTTAATTACATTAAGATAAAATATGTAAAATATTTTCATAAATTGATTTGGACAAATATAAAATATTAAATTGTATTTATTTAATCTGGGAAGTTAATGGACCTGCTGATTAAGGATCATAAAATGAAGAGGTGACTTTGTCTATCAGTAAATATTATTTTTGTAGATGCTGAAAAATATATAAAAAAGAAAGCATTGCCTAATGAAATCAAAACTATGAAAACATTTCTGCTATCTGAAAAGAAAGCACTGTAAAGGTAAAAATGTTGGTCAGGCTATGAAATACAAAATAATTACTTCATCTAAATTTATAATTGTATGACCTAATTTTTTATAAATAAACTAGGAGCCCAGTGCATGAATTCGTGCACCTTGAAAGGAACTGTGGGCCGCGAGGCTACTGTAGGCACATGGGCGGGTCTCAGCCCATCCTCCGCAACCCCACCCGGCCCCTCCCACAGGTTCCCTGTCTGCTGGCAGCCCCATTCCCGCCACTCCCACAGGCTAATAGCGCCAGTGCTGCTCGCACCTGCTGAAGGCTCTGAGCGATTGGGGCCAGTGCCATCAGTGCCTGTGAGGGACAGCTGCTGCCCTAATCACCCCTCAGGAGCAGGGGGAGGTGGAGAAGCCTTCAGGGGCAATCAGGGCCGGCAGCTCCTGCTCACACCTGCTGATGGCGCCTAGCGATCAGGACTGGCACCGGGCACCAGCAGCGGGTGCGAGCGGCGGCTCTGGCGCTAGCAGTGGATGTGAGCGGAGCCATTGCTGGCAGTGGATGTGAGAGGCAGTTGCTGGCCCTGACCTCCCCTCAGGTGTAGGGGGAGGTGGAGAAGCCCTGAGGGGCGACTGGGGCTGGCAGCCGCCGCTCGCACCCGCTGATGGCACCGAGCAATTGGGGCCAGTGCAAGGCGCTGGCAGTGGGTGTGAGCAGTGGCTCCGGCACCGGCACTGGGCAGGACTGCGGCATGCTGGAGCAAAGAATCTTCAGTAACCACCAGAGGCACGCCTTGATGGCAGCAACCGGCGCCCAGCCTTGGTCTGGCGCCTTTGCTCACCTGCTCCACCATGTCCCCGTGGCTGATGTCCTCCATGTTCTGTGCTCTGCCGCCTGCTGCCGATGCCCACCATGTTCTGTGCTCTGCCACCTGCTGCCGATGCCCACCATGTTCTGTGCTCTGCTGCCCGCTGCCGATGCCCACCATGTTCTGTGCTCTGCCACCTGCTGCCGATGCCCACCATGTTCTGTGCTCTGCCACCTGCTGCCGATGCCCACCATGTTCTGTGCTCTGCTGCCCGCTGCCGATGCCCACCATGTTCTGTGCTCTGCCGCCTGCTGCCGATGCCCACCATGTTCTGTGCTCTGCCACCTGCTGCCGATGCCCACCATGTTTTGCGCACACCCCCTGGTGGTCAGTGCATGTCATAGTGACCAGTTGTTTGGTTGTTCGGCCATTCAGACTATTTGCATATTAGGGATTTATATGTATAGATATGTAAATAGACCAAATGGCAGAATAACCAAACAACTGGTCACTATGACATGCACTGACCACTAGGGGGTGTGCACGGAACATGGCGGGTGTTGGCCGCAGTGGAATGATGGAGCAGGTGAGCAGAGGCGCCAGACCGAGGCAGGGCTCTGGTTGCTGTTATCTGGGCGAGCCTCTGGTGGTTACTGAAAATTCTTTGCTCCCGCATGCCACGGTCCTGCCCGGCACTCACACCTGCTGCCGGCACCGGCCCCACTTGCACCCGCTGCTGGCACCAGAGCCGCCATCACTCACACCCACAGCCTGTGCCCGGCACCGGCCCTGATTGCTCGGTGTCGTCAGCAGGTGCAAGCGGCGGCTGTTGGCCCCGATCACCCCTCAGGGTTTCTCCACCTCCCCCTGCTCCTGAGGGGCGATCAGGGCTGGCAGCTGCCTCTTGCACTCATGGCCAGTGATGGCCCCGCTCATACCCACTGCCAGCGCTGGAGCCACCACTCGCACCACTGCTGGTGCTGGCCCCACTTGCACCCGCAGCTGGCACTGAAGCCGCTGCTCATACCTGCTGCTGGCAGCCTATGCTGGTCCCAATCGCTCGGCACCAGAAGCGGGTGCGAGCGGTGGCTGCTGGCCCCAATTGCCCCTCAGGGCTTCTCCACCTCTCCCTGCTCCTGAGGGGCGATCGGGACAGCAGCTGCCCCTTGCACCCGCTGACAGTGCCAGCCCTGCTTGCACCTGCTGCTGGCACTGGCCCCAATTGTTCTGCACCATCAGCAGGTGCGAGTGAGGCCAGCGCCATCAGACGTGACTGGGGGCCGTGGCGGGAGGGGCTGGACGGGGGCGCTGAGAATGGGCCGAGACCCGCCCCTGTGCCCACCGCAGCCTCACAGCCCACAGTTCCTTCCAAGGTGCACGAATTTGTGCACTGGGCCCCTAGTATGATTATAAATTACAAACAGACTAGCTATTTTTAGTAGTTCTAGCATGTCAACAAAATTCCCCTTATATTTCAGTCTATTTTAAACTTATTCTATATACTTATCTATACTAATAAAAAGGTAATATGCTAATTAGACCGGGTCTACTGGACATCTTCTGGTTGTTCTGCCTTCCTTCTGGACAAAGCCATGGTGGCAGGGGCTGAGGCAGAGGCAGTTAGGGGTGAGATCAGGCCAGTGCGGGAGAACAAGCAGTTAGGGGCACGGTCAGGCCCGTGGGGGAGCAAGCAGTTAAGGCACGATCAGGCAGGCAGGGGAGGAGCAGTTGGGGGCAATCAGGCCGGCAGGGGAGGGTAGTTGGGGCGATTAGGTCAGCAGGGGAGCAGTTAGGGGGTGATCAGGCAGGCAGGCAGAAGTGGTTAGGAGTGATCAGGCAGGCAAGCAGGCAGGTGAGCGATTAGGAGCCAGTGGTCCCGGGTTGTGGATCGGGCCGAAACTGGCAGTTGGACATCCCCCAAGCAGTCCCAGATTGGAGAGGGTTCAGGCCGGGCAGAGGGACACCCCCCCCACCCTGTGCACATACTTTGTGCACTGGGTCTCTAGTCTATATAATAAAGAGCTAATACACTAATTAGACCAAACAGCAGAACGACCGTCTGGACAACTTTCTGGGTGAAGCCTGGGCTGTGAGGGCCAGCTGGGGCTGCAAGGACGGGCCAGGGTAGCGGGGGTGCAAGGGCCAGCTGGGGCTGTGAGGGCCGGCTGGGGCTGTGAGGGCCGGCTGGGGCTGTGAGGGCCGGCTGGGGCTGCGAGGGCCAAACCCCTTGCACGAATTTTGTGCATCGGGCCTCTCGTTGTTAGATAAGTTTTCTTAAGTTTTGCATTTATGCAAATTTCAATATCAGTTTGGTAAACTTAGTTTCTTTAAGCAAGTAGCATGCTACATATAATTTTATTATTATTTACTAGAAGCCCGGTGTACGGAATTTGTGCACTTGCGAGGGAGTGGGGGGTGTCCCCTCAGCCCGGCCTGCACCCTCTTCACAGTCCGGGAGCCCTTGGGGTCATTCAACTGACAATACAAGAATAAACTCTATATGTAATACCTTAATCAATAAAGAAAAGAAAAGAGAATAAACTCTGTGTTTTGTGTACTCACAACTGTAAACCTACTCTTACCCACCCCTATATATAGTGGGATACTACTCAGCATTAAGAAAAGATGAAATATTGCCATTTGCGTTAACATGGATGAATCTTGAGAATATCCTGCTGAGCAAAATGTCAGACAGAAAAAGTTAAGAACCATATGATTTCACTCATAAATGGGATATCAAAGTGAAAGCAACAAATGAACAAACAAGAAATACAAATAGAGCTCAAAATTTAAAATTTGTATTATCTTACATCCACCTTTTTTTCATTTATTGTTTCAAGAAATATTTATTGGGTACTTTTTTATTTGGTGAGAATAACATAGTAAAGAAGACAAGAGTTCTCTCATGTACACAACACAGATAGGCAATAAAAAGTAATGAAATAAATAACATTTCATAGTGTTAGTGTGATTTGATAGAAGGTGACTATGTATTAGACAATTACATGTGTTAGAAAATTTATGCTACTGTTCCAAATAACTTCTCTGATGTTCCTTTAAAGAAAGAATATTCCTTTCAATATTCTAATTTGGTACTAATCTACAAGCTAATTAATAAATTATTCAGAAAGGCACTTGCAAGCATGTCAAACTCCTGGCCAGGGGGCCACATGCCTCGTTTATTTAAGCATTTACTATGTGCCAGCACTGTTCCGAGCCTATGACAAATATCGACATATTTGAAAATACAAAAACATCAGAGCATTTGAATATCTTGTAGCCTATTTGAAAAGAAGAAAAAGTACATGAGAATTTATTCACGAATCAGGTTTACAGATGTCAAATGATGAAACCGAGCTAAATAAGTAGAATATACATACATTAACTTCCTGCATACTAAATGGAAGTAAAATAATCACGAATAATTGTAACTCAGATCTACATGCGACAGTACAGGTAACTTAGCAACTGATTAGTTGTTCTGTGTTAGAATGCTTTATTAAAATTTTCAGATTGCTCCTGAATACTTCTTAACGTTACCTGTGTGACCCATATTTCTCTTATAGAATACAAGGTCCTCTGGGTCATCTAAGAGCTCCATGGTGTTACATATAATAATCACTTTAAAAAATGATTCCCAATGGGAATCTTGTCTGACTACCAAGTCTGAGTGCTCTGAGGTGCGTTTAAAGCATAATTAAATCCTTTTGCATCCCTTAGAGAGTTACTTAGAAGAAGGAAATATAGCATTCTTAATGTAATTAACTATGACATGGTTAGTGGAGTAGACATTGATTGTCATTTGGTGTGCCTCTCCTCACTGGTTTTAACTTAGGAAGAAGAAAATCAATTACTATTGTTGGCAGGAGGAAACTGATACTCAAGCTGGCTTCTCTTCCAGGATCCAGATAGCACTAACTCTGAGTAGAAATTTAAGTAGGAAAAAATTCCTTCACAGAAAAGGAAATTTGTTAACAGAAAGTATTAATAATTAAAGATAGTTTTGGATAAAATAACAGAAAATAAAACTTCATTTAGCAAAGGTACAAGATCAGGGAATGATAATGATGAAGTAAGGCTCAGTAAGGAGATTTACTTAAAATACTAGGAAATTTAATGTCTGCAATGACTACACAGAAATTTTTTTTAAATAATCACACACTTTCTTTAATACTTCATACAAATTTTTAATTTTTTAAGACAAAGCAGTCAAATTGGTCATTGACAGCCTCGATAAAGCCACGAATTAATGAATATGGGGACAGAAAGGTTAATAAATGGATTGTTTTTTTAAAAATTAACTATTTATTGTATTTGTGTTTGATGTCAAATTTTGGTAGTTTATTTAAAAGGGCCATAATGATTTCAGAAAAAAAAATTGTCAATAAAGTAGTATCACATTGAATATATTTAAAGAGCACATATATATCCACTATGTAATTTTTGACATTCCTTGAACATATCCTATGCTATTTCATGCTCCCTACCTTAAGATTTGGTTTTCTCTGTTCTTTTCTCAGCTTCCAATTAGATGTCATCCTTTATGGCCAAACTCTGTCACATCTTATGCTAAATCTTCCTAGACTCCTCCAGTCAGTTCTTTATTCTGGTTTTCTTGGCACCTTGTTAACACCTGGACTACATTTCTTAACATGTTTAATTAGGATTTCATTGGTTTCTTTCAATATAATACTCAATTTCTTGAAAAAGGGTTTATGCCTTTCATCTATATATTTATATAATCTAGCAACTTTTTTTTTCACTTGGTAGGTGAAAAAATGTTCATTAACTTGAAGAGATAGAGGTGCTTAAGATTGTAGCTTAGAAAATAATGTTATAAAATGTAGCTTAAAAATTTCCTTTGCTACACTAAAGTGAAAAACACTTTGGAATCCTGAGTTATTTAGCACTTTAAGGACATTCTTTCTCTCGCCCACACTTCCATTTTAGAGATAAAAACTCAATTTGGATGGATTAAATGACCAATTTAACATTTCCTGATTTTGTTCCAGGGGACATAAAGTTAATAGGTGTTCAATGAATAAGGATTTCAAATGACACATTTGTTTTAGACAATAGTCTTATATTTGGAAATTCACACTACACATTAGTGTATAAGAGATTCTGAAAATTTTTGTAAGCAATAATCCTATTTAACTTTTAACTCAGCATTTTCCTAATGTGGTTGATCATGAAACCTTGTGTGTGTGCAATTCAACAAACAATATAGTTCCTTAGTATCTACTTATAAAAATGCTAGTACATATTCCATACATTCTAAGTATATTTTAAAACTGCAAAAACCTTTCTTAATAAAATAAAGCATATAACTGTTTTATAAAGAACTTAAAATTATGTTATTTCATTTGAAGTTATAAATGTGTGCCAGGCGGTCTGCTTTATTTTCAAACAGATGCAGAGACAAAGGGCTCCCTCAAATTAAATGTTTATGTTGGACGCTTTTTCACAAATAAAATTGAGGAACAGAATAATAGTTTCCTTGACCTTGAAAGAATCTCCAAACATGAGTTTTTTCCATTGTCCATGTGTAAGAAATCTAACAAAAATAAATCTAACAGCTTTTGTTATTTATTGTAATGTATTCGTGCTTTCAATTTGTGCTTGTTATCCTTGGCGCTAAATGGAGCTGTACCCACTCTGAAACTGCCATGCAGCTGTCTCTGTTCACTAACAACTTAACACCAATTGGTAATCTATAAGTAGTAGTATTTGGCCAGTCCAACATTGGGAAGATTGCATTTTAATTTCTTCTCGGTATATGGAAGTGGAGAGTGTAGGCACCTTAATCATGAAACATACTTATCATGCTTTTTCCCCCTTCATCTTGCTTTTCAGGTTAACTACCTCTGTCACTATAAGGATGAGATGAATTTCCTTTCCAGCTTACTTGTTTTCATCTGATCATCCATTGTTATGTCTTGTACATATGTCTTTATGGATTTTTCAGTGAAAATTCTATCAGCCTCCATGAATTCTTGAGTGTTGTGCATAGAAAGGGAGATGCAAAGGTCCTGTCTATGAAGCTTTCAAAAGCTGCTTAGCACCAATCGCAAATTGTCAACAGTTCTTATCAAGCACAGTATGCTCTTCAGATTTTATAGTGTACAGAAATAAAGTATAAGACATACATTTTTTCCCCTCAAACTATATAGAGATAAGATACATACTTCTTTCAAAGCATGCCTATATGGTACATGGTAACGTTATACATTTTTACACCAAAGTTAATTGTACAACAAATTAGAAAATATAGCATAATAACATGTATAGAATGAGGGTGAAGAAGGGAGGGAATATAAATGTGCAATGGAAAAACCAGAAAGTTATTATCAGTTCTTTTTTAAAAAAAATTAAATGTATTGGGGTGACATTGGTTAATAAAATTATATAGAGTTCAAGTGTACACTTCTATAATACATCATCTGGTATATTGCATTGTGTGTTCACCATACTTTTGACTTCCTTTACCCTTAACTACCTCCCATTGCCCGACATTTCCCTCTGGTAGCCAATATACTGTTGTCTGTGTCTATGGGTTTTTGTTGGTCTGTCTTGTTTGTTCATTTGTTGCTTTCAATTTTATATCCCATATGAGTGAAATCATATGGTTGTTGATTTTTTCCATCCGACATTTTGCTTAGCATGATATTTTCAAAACCCATTCTTGTTGTCACAAATGGCAGTATTTCATCTTTTCTTACGGCTGCATAGTATTTTGTAAAGATATATGTACCCCTATGTTCATTGCAGCAGCATTCATGTGGCCAAGATATGGAAACAACGGAAGTTTCCTTAAATAGTTGAGTAAATAAGATGTGGTACATATATATATCATCAGTTCTTGAGTCTCCAAATAACTTTCTGAGTTGCTGTCTCCTTGCTGGTGACTTTATAGATTTCTTGTGAGGATCATCTGAGATAATATATATGAAACTGCTTCCTAATCTGTTCTTCAATAAACATGTACAATATTAGTATCATCACCTATAAGTCCAAGAAGCATTTCCTGAATACCTGTTGACAAATAAATCATTATAGTGATAGGATCCTGGCCTTATTTTACACTCATATTCTAATATTTTAGAATCTAGTGATACCATATTATTCTAAAAGTCAGTATATTATTCAGGTTAATGATGTGGCATCTGTACCAGATTTTTGCCTAAACTAACTTTGACTTTGGTTAAGTTACTTAATCTCTCTGGGCTCATTTCCTCATCTATACAATGAAGATAACAGTATGGCCTATATCATAGGATTTTTTATTTTTTATTTTTTTACTAATAAATCTTTATTGTTCAGATTATTACAGTTGTTCCTCTTTTTTCTCCCCATAGCTCCCCTCCACCCGGTTCCCACCCACCCTCTGCCCTTATTCCCCCCCCCGCCGCACTGTTCACATCCATAGGTGTATGATTTTTGTCCAGTCTCTTCCCACACCACCCACACTCCCTTTCTATGCCCTGATCCTTTTATATTCACCAGTTTATTCTGTTCATCAGACTTTTTATTCACTTGATTTTTAGATTCACTTGTTGATAGATATGTATTTGTTGTCACTTTGTTGTTCATAGTTTTTGTCTTTACCTTTTTCTTCTTCCTTTTCTTAAAGAATAGCCTTCAGCGTTTTATATAATACTGGTTTGGCGGTGATGAATTCCTTTAGCTTTTTCTTATCTGTGAAGCTCTTTATCTGACCTTGAATTCTAAATGATAGCTTTGCTGGGTAGAGTAATCTTGGTTGTAAGTTCTTGCTATTCATCACTTTGAATATTTCTTGCCACTCCCTTCTGGCCTGCATAGTTTCAGTTGAGAAATCAGCTGACAGTAGTATGGGTACTCCCTTGTAGGTAACTAACTGTTTTTCTCTTGCTGCTTTTAATATTCTCTCTTTGTCTTTTGCCCTTGGCATTTTAATTATGATGTGTCTTGGCCTGGTCCTCTTTGGCTTCCTTTTGTTTGGGGTTCTCTGTACTTCCTGGACTTGTAAGTCTATTTCTTTCACCAGGTAGGGGAAGTTTTCTGTCATTATTTCTTCAAATAGTTTTTCAATATCTTGCTCTCTCTCTTCTTCTGGCATCCCCATAATTTGGATGTTGGTATGCTTGAAGTTGTCCCAGAGGCTCCTTACACTACCTTCATATTTTTGGATTCTTTTTTCTTTTTGCTTTTCTGGTTGAGTGTTTTTTGCTTTTTCATATTTCAAATCTTTGACTTGATTCTTGCGATCCTCTAGTATCCTGTTGAATCTCTGTATATTATTCTTTATTTCAGTCAGTATATGCTTAATTTCTAGTTGGTCCTTTTTCATATCCTTGAGGGTCTCACTAAATTTATTGGCCTTTCCTAGAAAATTCTTGAAAAACCTTATAACCGTGGTTTTGAACTCTATATCCAGTCGTTTGCTTTCCTCCATTTCTTTCATTTGTGACCTGTTTCTTTGTCTCCACATTTTGGCTACTTCCCTGTGTTGATAGCGTGGCTTTGTGTGCTAGGTGTCCTATAGGGCCCAGTGGCTCAGCCTCCCCAGTTAACCTGAGGTGGACACTCTTGGTGCACCCCTTTGTGGGCTGTGTGCACAGTCTTGTTGTAGTTAAGCCTTGATTGTTGTTGGTATCACTGGGAGGAATTGACCTCCAGGCCAATTGGCTGTGAGGATCAGTTGTGTCTATGATGGAAGAACTTCTGTGCTGGAGATCCCTTATGGGGCAAGGCTTGCTTCAGTGGGGCTTTGGCGCTCACTGAGTCTGCCCCCTGAGTGTGTCTCTGAGCACTGGGTACATTGGCTCTTGGATCTCCAAGGAGAGAGGCCACCCAGCAGGAGCTACAGAGAGATCTGCAGATTCCTTCTCTTTGTTTGGGGTTTGGAGGTGCCCAGATGAGGCCCAGCTGTGAAGCAATGCAAGTTGCTGTCAAGCCTTGGGTCTTCTTTTGGAGGCTCTGGGGCTCTCTGACCCAGCTGCAGTACGTTAGGTTTCAGATTGCAAAGGGCCAGGCCATTCATATGCAAAAGCCTCTGCGCACAAATTGGGTGGGGCAGGGTCTCAGGGAATCACCAGGGTGGAGCAGACAGCAATGGCTGATCATCAGCCCTGCCTGGAAGAGGTCCTGTGTCTCTGTGTCCCGCGGCACCGTGCGGGAACAATGATCACTGCAAGCACCTCTGAGAGAAAGCTGCCCTTGAGTTTCGCCTGATGCCAGACAGTCCAGTTTCTCCCCATATGAGTCTGGGTCCCCAGCGTCCCGCCCGGAACTGGAGTTCAGAGCAGTCAGGAGCTTGTGTCTCCCTCCAGATTGAAAAAGCCAGCCGTGTACTCAGTTGCCAGCCCTCTCTGTGCACGCGCCTCGGTACCTCTGCATTTCACTTCTGCACCTCCGCTCCTCCTCCGATGCTCAGTGTGCTTTTCTCTTCCCTTCTAGTTGTAGAAGTTCCACTCAGCCAGCCTTCTCGTGGTTCTGGATGATACCCGTTTTGTCTTTTAGTTGTAGTTTTGAAGTGGTTGTGCGAGGCAGCAAGTTCAGGTGTTTACCTATGCTGCCATCCTGGTTTCTCCTATCATAGGATTTTTTTAAGATTAAATAAAAGTTAATATAAGATATAAGAACCAGTTACTACATGACAGTGGCACTCAGCTGTCAATGTCATACAAACAAAATGCAACAGAATAGGCACGCAGGGAGTTTGGACAAGTGTTTTAATGTTTTATATAATGTTTAGAACTGTGATCGCTTAATAAATGGACAGTTTTCACATGAAGCATATTTGAATTTTTACAATAAAATGTTTTATTTCTTTAAAAAAAAGTTAATATAAGCAAAGTGTTAACTGTTCCTGTCACCTGGAATACACTGAATCTGTTAGCTACCCTTGTTGCTATGATGTTCTAAGATTAGATGCTATTTTAACATCATAAAACTGAGGGACAAAGGAAGCAAACCTCCTAGCGTCACACAGACACACAGTGGAACCCCTATAGGTCCTGGCATCAGGCTAAATTGTGTCTGAATTGTAGTCCCTTTGCTACAACTTATCTAGGACACTTCAGTTCTCTCTATTCCTCCCTCTTATCTTGTCAGCTCCTGAGCAACAGAAGGGAAATGTATCAGCACTCTTTGTTCATTTGGTATAAGTGACATTTCTCTCTTTTGCTACCTAATTCTGTATTATATGTGGGTCAATATTCTCTACTTCAGTTGTAATCTAGACCAACCAGCACTTTAGACAAAAGATTATTTATACTTTACTCTAAAAATGAATTCTAAGTTGCTGTTTGTAGAGTTTGAGTGTTGTCTCTGTCAACTTTAGGTATGAGACACCTCTCTGTCTATTTTCTCCTGTATAATTAGTGGTCATAATAAGAGTTTTTAGATTAGATGGGGAGTTTTCCTTTAGGAAATGTTTCTAAACTTTTCATTAGAACAAAAAGTTTCATACTGTAAAACTTCAGATTTAATCAAGAGATATATTTATCAGTTAAAAGATCCCCCAAACCAGTTATAACTTCTCATAATTTCTTAATGGCATGCATTGTCACAGTTATGGCATTGCTTTTCTACTATAAATAAATTGCTTCCAAAGTCAGGGAACTCTTTGAGGAATTTATGCAAAGTCTCATGTACAAACTAATTATCCCATGTTACTACCATGGGAAACCAAGTGGAGCATTTATACATATTTGATTTGGTTTCTAATTATTACAGTGTTTCATCATAGCAAGCCAATTTGAAGAACACTTGGAATATTTGAACACTTAAAATATGCATACATAGTGCCTATTTTTTTTTTTTTTTTAGCAGCGATATCTGGAACAAATTTTGCTTCGCTTTATTATGGATCTCCTGTATAGTATCATAATATTTCCAGATATTTCTGTTGAATATAAATATCTACTTAACTACGTATATGCTAATCTCATCCATGTAACATCAATGGGATGTCTGAGAATGTGTCAGTATTTCTTTGCACCCCTTTGTGGTTTCTATTTCACTAGTGCATCAGGCCTGTCAATTTCAGAAAGAACTAGGGGCTTTCCCAGTCCTGTCTCCAATGTAAAAAATCTTTTCCTATCTCTCCTAACATGGAACTTCCTTTATAAATGTTATACTGCAGTCACAGAACTAAGTTGTTTTAAGATTCCCATGCTTTCCGATGTAGGAATACTAGTAGGTCCCAGAGAAGTCCCACCATGTATATAAACCAAAGATAACATCATTCATACTTCCATTTAATCATTTATTAATGGAGAATTGTGAGTTCCTTTAAGTGACAGATCTTGATTGAGCCCAAGTCCATATATAGGAGGTAGTAAAGCAAGTCATTTTATCCATTAATTTTACAGATCTTAAAAAGACTATTATTTTCCATAATTAAAAAATATTCTGTAAAACTCTGAAGAGGTTCACACATGGTGATGGGAAGAACTGAATAAAGAAATCAATAATTTTAAAATGTGTCATGTTCTTTAATGAAGATAAATAGTGCAGTAAGAGTATCCTGGAATTTTATTGGTTGGGGGGAGGGAGGTCCCTCAGCCCAGCCTGCGCTCTCTCTCAATCTGGGACCCCTTGGGGGATGTTGGCCTAAACAGGCAGTCGGACATCCTTCTCACAATCTGGGACGCTGCATGCACCAGTGGCCATACTTTTCATACAGGTGAAAGGCTTGTTGTTGTATGGGCAGCTACATTTTTTGGCCCTGATTATAAAAAGTAGTACATAACATGATCCTTCTGAGGCAGTAGTACCATTTTCCCCAAGCAGAGAGACGTTAAGTAATTGGCTTTGTCACACAGTTATAAGTGTCAGAATCAGGGCTGACCACAAAATGTGCAAGCCAGAGTCCATGCATGCCATCGCTGCATCATCCTGTTTTTTCAGTGTTAGAGTAGCCTTGCCAGGTTTTAATTTTTAAATCTAAGAGACTGTTCCCAATATATAGGGTAGGGTCCCTAGGCCTGGCCAGCGATCAGGGTCATCTGTGGGGTGATGGGCGGGTGGTCTGCGCTGCCTGCTGGCAGGCCCTACCCCCTGCCAGGGCTGCCATAGGTTGCTTCCCTCTGAGGGGCGATAGTGGGGTGGCCCATGGTGGGGTGATTGGGAGCCCCCTGCTGGCACCTGCCTTGGCTGGCCTGGGGCCTGCAGGCTGGGGGAAGCTCCTGCATTGAGCGTCTGCCCCGTGGTGGTCTGTGCACGTCATAGCCACCAAAGAGGAAATAACATTTTTTTTTTCTGGGTCTTAAGTATAAGAACACTTCTCCAAATTAAGAAGTCAGACATTATGTAGAAAGGAAACAGCATAATTGAATGAAGTTCTGTGTTGAGACCCTTTTGGCATCATTGTGTTGGGTTTATAGGTGTGGGTGCAGTGACAGATTTGAAAGGTAAGGCAGGTTTAAGAAACCCAGAGGGTAGAAATAAATGAGCTTTGATTGGAGACCTATTATTGGCAAGATAATTTATAATCATCATTTCTCTAATGTTTATAGAGATTCAATGAAGTAGAAATCATGACCCATCATTTAAAAATGAAAAATCTGCAATGTAGAGAGGTTTAGATTTTCCCAAGGCCACACAGGTAAGAGACTGTAAACTGGATCCAAAGCCTGGAATAATATCTGCCAAGCAGAGCTTTACCTGTTTACACCCCACATACTGCCTCAAGAAGGTCACTACAGAGTGTAAAGAATGGATTGAAAATAATCTAATATTAAATAATAGGTATTTTATTAAATAGAAAATGTGGAGTCACCACACATGATTTTAACATGAGAGTGGCATTATCAGTCTAGTTTTTATAGGACAACTTTGGCAGCTATATGGACAACAGAATACAGCAAGGGAATCTAAGATAAGGATGACAAAGGACAAAACAACAGCAATAAGAGCGAACAGTACTGAACATTACTTATGTGTCGCTAATACTCTACAGGTTATCATTTAATACTCCACAAAACCCTTAAAGTCGGACTATTTTACTAGGCTTACTTTTCAAATATGAAAGGGTGATCAATTATTCAAGGTCTGTATCAATTTTAGCCCTAAAATTCCTGTCTTTCAGGACATCCTTCAGTCTAGTGCACACCTAGATTGTTGATCCCCTAAGTCTTGAATTGGGTAAATAGTTCACCCAGGATCCAACATTTAGTATGTGGTGAAGACAGAATTTAATTTTAGACAATCTTACCTTGGAAACATATATATCCTTGGGCAAGTTATTTAATCTTTTTATGATTTAGTTTCTTCAAGGGCAGAGTAAAAATAACCTCAATTTCCACCTCATGGAGTGTTTTAATGATGGAAATAAAATGCCATAATCCATACCAGTGCTTAATAAGCCAGTGTGTGGAACATCAAAAGTGCTCAATACATGTTAGCCACTTTATTCACGACTGCACAAATTTTATATGAATCTTTTTTTTTAGGAAAGATAAGAGAATGAACTGATGATAGCAAAATAGGTAGAGTTAGTTAAGGGCTCGAGTTTTTGAAGGGTGTTGTTTTTGTTGTTATTGCTGGTGTTTTTATTTTTTTAATTTAACTTCTTTATTGTATAAAGTTTTACATATGTCTCCTTTTTCCCCCATTGACCTCTCCCCAGCTACTCCCACCCCCCAGTACATGCTCTCACCCCACTACTGTTTGTGTCCATTGGATATGCTTATATGTATGCATACAAGTCATTTGGTTGATCTCTTACCTCCCCCCCCACCTCCCCCACCTTCCCTCTGAGGTTTGAGTCTGTTCGATGCTTCTATGTCTCTGGATCTATTTTTGTTCATCTGTTTATGTTGTTCATTATATTCCACAAATGAGTGAGATCATGTGATATTTATCTTTCACCAACTGGATTATTTTGCTTAGCGTAATGCTCTCCAGGTCCATCCATGCTGTTGCCAATGATGAGAGTTCTTTCTTTCTTTCTTTCTTTCTTTCTTTCTTTCTTTTTTTTTTTTTTTTTTTTTTTACAGCAATGTAGTATTCCATTGTGTAGATGTACCACCGTTCTATAATCCACTCATCTACTTATGGGTGCTTAGGCTGTTTCCAAATCTTAGCTATAGTAAATTATGCTGCTATGAACATAAAGGTGCATATATCCTTTCTGATTAGTGATTCTGATTTCTTGGGATATATTCCTAGAAGTGGGATTACTGAGTCAAATCAGAGCTCCATTTTTAATTTTTTGAGGAAACTCCATACTGTTCTTAACAGTGGCTGCACCAGTCTGCATTCCCACCAGCAGTGCAAGAGGGTTCCTTTTTCTCCACATCTTCGTCAGCACTTGTCGTTTATTGATTTGTTGATGATAGCCATTCTGACAGGTGTGAGATGGTATCGCATTGTCATTTTTATTTGCATCTCTGATGAGCATGTTTTCATATGTCTCTTGGCCTTTTGTATGTCCACTTTCAAAAAGTGTCTATTTAGGTCCTTTGCCCATTTTTTAATTGGATGGTTTATCTTCCTTTTGTTAAGTTGTATGAGTTCCTATAAATTTTGGAGATTAAACCCTTATCAGAGATAATATTGGCAAATATGCTCTCCCATACAGTGGGGTTTCTTGTTGTTTTGTTGATGGTTTCTTTTGCTGTGCAGAAGCTTTTTATTTTGATGTAGTCCCATTTGTTTATTTTCTCCTTAGTTTCCATTGTCCTAGGAGCTATATTGGTGAAGATATTGCTACAACATGTCTGATATTTTGCTGCCTGTATTTTCACAAGTAAATCTATGCCTCTTCAACTTCACCCTAAATTAATGGAGTTGCTATCTAGGTAAAACTAAAAACAGCAATAATAGGGTTTTTTTTTTAGTTTTACAGATTGACTAGCTAGCAGCTCCATTAATTTAGGAAGAACTTGTGAAAACATAATAAATTCTGTGCTTAAAATAATGAATTTAAGGTGTAAAAGGCCATTGATTTTGTCCCAAATATGTATTCTTAGTCCATTGCAGCCTGTTAATAATAGAAATTAGCTGCAGATGGACAGGTCTCTGTAAACCGGAGGAACACAAATTTAACACTAATTCCACTGGCCCTTTTCTACTCCATTAACAACTGTGTTGTGGTAACTTGCCATTTACATCTTGATTTATTTTCATAAATTTCACCCAGTAATGAGGCAGAGGAAAGAAAAGAGAATAGCGAGAGGAGTGACAGCTGTCCTCGAAGGCAGCTGAAACTCCAGAAATTCAAGCACTCCGGTCCTCATGCTGTAATTACTCCCATGGTGCTTTAGAGCTCATGATAAACAGATATCTTGTCTGATTACCAAATATGTCTCAGGAGCTAATATCTGGGTGCTAAAAATATCTCTGAAATGGAAGTCAATGAAGCTAACATTGTGAAAAGAGCAGTTCAGATAGCTGAATGATGATGCCTTTTCTGAAAGGAATGCACACTGGTAAACTCAGAACTTGAGTTAACCACAGTCATGTAAATGTTTCTCTTTGGATTGAATTTCCTTAGTGATAATTTTGTTAGGTTGGTAGTCTATTTTAAAAGCCACAGTACACATATTCAGTTCAATACAACGACCATGCCTGGGTATGTACTGTGTGCCAGACGTTGGTTTAAGTACTGTGAGTTAAACATTTTTTAAAAAGATGTCAGTTTCCTACTCAGACTCAGTCAGATGGTTCAGAAAAGGCACCAGATAACTATAATTAGATAGGGCAACATGCCATAGAGAGAATTGGAAGGTAGAAAAGCAAACTAATCATCTTCCACTCAAAATGGCTTTCTTGGGGGGATGGTAACAAAATTTATTTATTCATTCATCCAAACCAGAAACCTGGTCTTTCTCCTTGTTTTCCACCTTACATTCATTAATATCCTTTATCTCCACTACATTCCAGTGGCGCTTTTTAATCCATGCAGGTATAATTGTCCATGAGAACAATTATATTTGCCTCTGGTTCATCTCAATCTTGCACATAAAAATGAAAATATGATTATGGATTATCCCCTGCTTAACATCGTGTATTTTAGCTCTGTATTATCTGTACTCATTAGCATGGCATATACAGATAATCAAACATTGGTTCAATTAATATATGAATGAATGAATAAATGAATGAATGAATGCATTCATTAGCTATTGACATATCCAAGTTCATCTTTGACCTTCCCCAAATATCAGGACATCTGGCTTTCTGTTTATGCCATGGTCTGGTTCTTCTACATGCCACTGCTCCTGTGCTGTTATCCCTTTCAATAATATTCACATTATGAGATCCTTGTCACCTTCCCATATATATTTCATCTTCCCCAGCCACCCTCAGGAAGTGTTAAAATCTCCCCATCTCTGTTCTGCATGAACTCTGTCTAATCACCTCTGAGCTTACAGTTACGCTATTCGTCTTTGGAACTCTTTAACTGACCAAGAAAAACTTGTGACCATGAACTGTATCTTGTTTATCTTCTTAACACTATGCCTCATGTAGTCTTTGAAACATAGTACGTTACTAATCTACCTGCTAATAAAGGCCTGTACAAGGTGGGCAAGTGATGTGAAAATACTGCTGTATTCCTAAAAGAATAATAACAACCATTTCTTAGTCCATTACATTTTACAGGTTACCCAATTTCAACAGGCATCTAATTTCAGTCTCGCTGATGTGAGGTCAGTTATTATAAAGGTAAAATGTAACTACTAGTATGCCTACAGTAAATGAGAAAATAAATTGTCTGCTTTTCCCCCCAACAGCTGGATATTTAACAATTAAACCAGCAGGCATGTGTCCAATTAATGAATGAAAAATAGCTGGACTTTGCTATCAAAGCCATACTTCACTCGTTTTGAATCTTCTTTAAGAGTCAACAGAATGGTCTTCTGATGTAAAGGCACACTTCCAAATCAAAATATCTCTTGCCTTTCTGGGTCAAGAGGATAATTTTTCTAAGATTTAATTACAATAAGATATTTAAAATGTTTCATAGTGTATAAGTTCTATATATGCCATCACGGGAAACTGAAAGCTCTCTTCCTGCAGGTTTCTCTTTTTAAAAAAATTTGGATCATATATTTTCTGCACAAAGATGTTCTCACTTAGTATGCTTGAGAAGCATTTGAAGTGGCAGTGTAAAATGCAATTTCTAGGCTTACTCTCCATAGACTATTGTTCAGTGGGATTGAGTCAAGGTCAGTAATCTCTTTAAATAAGCATTGCAGCTTAATCTGATCTGGTGGCCTATGATCACATTTCAAAAAAGATTGGTGGATGTACCCTAACAACTATGAATGTCACTGAATGCCCATTTGTTGTTTTTAGGGTCAACATATTAACATCTTTAGGCTTCAGTTTTCTTACTGGTAAAATACTCGTTTTTACTCGTTTACAGATACATATTGAGAGAGAGAGGTGTCTTAACAGTATGTGCTGATTATGTTAGGCAGAAGGAGTACAGAGATGAATAAATGTAAAAGCTATTATTTATTAGAGGTTTCTTATGTGCAGGCACTGATTTAAATTGGCTTCACGTATCAATTCACTTAATATTCACAATTACTTTACTGAGTGACAAAACTTATTCTCATTTTTCAAAAACGAAAAGTGAGTCAGGGAAGGTGCAGAATTTACTCAGGAGCCTAAGATTGTAATTGGTCAAAATAAGATGGAAATCCAAGAATTTTGCTTGAGAAGTATCTACTCCTCACCCTTAACGACCACGTTCGGATTCTGCCTACAAAAATAAAAAAGGCAGGACAGGGAAGAGGAAAAGAGAATACTGGCACAGCGACTGCTGCATTTTCATATATTTGGACTTTTCCAAAATATTTTGTTTTTTTGGCACAACATTTCTTTAATGGCCACTAAAATTCAAGGCTGTTTTAGAGGAGCAGCTAGAATATCATTAAAGATTTTCTACTATCTAACGATACAACTTTATATTTAACTAGAGTCCCGCTGCATGAAAATTCATGCACTGGAGAGGTGTCCCTCAGCCTTCCCCTCATCACACCTCTGCTGCTGCCTCTGCCAGCAGTGCAAGTCTTGGCCAGCCCTGGTTACCTGCGCCTCGGGCGGCCCCGGGCAGCTGGGCAGCCACCATCTGAGGCTTGCCTGCACCTCGGGCCGGCCCTGGGCAGCTGGGGAGCTGAGGGCGGGTCCGACCGCATCGTGCACCAGCTGTTCCCCCCTCCCCCCCGGCTGGGCTGAAAGGACTGGGGGACTCCCGCAGGGCTGAGGGGACTGGGCGCCACCATCTTGTGGCTATGGGTGTGGCTATCTTTGTGACGACGTGATGGTCAATTTGCCTATTCCCTCTTTATTAGATAGGAAGTTTCATAGAAATATCTAAAAGAAAATCAGGAAAGCTCCAAAATAAAAACCTAATAGAAACAAATAGATAATCCTCATGTAACAAAAAAAAAAAGCACACCAAAAATACATGACCACTAAATATGAGAAAACCATTCAATTGGATTTTAATAAAAATGCAAATTAAAGTAGCAATGTAATAGCAGGGCCCATCTCTCTTGAATTACATCTTTCAGTGATTTCCATTCTCTTCTTTTCTCTCCCCACATCGTGCCATAAACTTAAAATATTCTTGCTTCCCAAGTACAGTCTTGGGTGCTTTATCATTGTCTGCAAATTTCTTTGGGGAATTTTATTCTCTTTCATCATTTCAAGTAAATGTTAAAGACTCCACACATTTTGTCCTCAGCCCTGTCATCTTATTTGAGGTTCAAAATCATATGTGATACTTCAGTTCTCCCAACAAAAGACAAGAGCAAAAAATGTTAGGCAAAGCCATGATGTGAAGTCATCACAGGGTCAGGTGAGCACCTCTTCTTCACGGTGTACTCCTGACCAGTTCTCAAACCAACCAGGGGCCATTCATGAATTCAGTGAGCCCAGTCTTATTGTGTACATTATGTCATCATGGCTGGGCATAAGCAAGATCTTATTATTTTAGGACATTGGTAAGTCATCTTTTATTATTTATTTTTTTGAATGGGTATGCTTTTCTTTTTTTCCCCAGAGCCCTTACTTTATCTGTTTATTAGGATGCTAGAATAAATTTTTAAGGTCAAATTGGTTTGTGCATATACTGTTTATTAAACTATTTTCTAAGCTCCAAATTTATCCATCTGGTTTGAATGTAAAATAAGACATAGAGTCTATTTTGGGTACAGATGCTGAGGTTATACAAATTCAAATTATCCCTTTGGCAACTTAGCTGGTAAGAATTACTAGGTTTCACAACTAAGGTTACTGGAGAGCAAATGAAAAGCCTGGCAGAGGAGAAGATATTGGTAACTTGTCTGCTTTTCCTGGTAATGAAGCTCCATTGTGGACTTTCATGTCAGCACTTACACTTTATTCTATCCTCCAGAATCTTTTAGCACTTCTCAAAGCAACGTCATTGTGCTTTCTCACATGCTCACGAAGCAGCTGAGTGGGTGCAGGGGAGCATGTCTTCTGCCATCAACCCAAGAATCTTGTGCCACCAGAGAGAGAAGAAGAGAGGAAGCACTAGGGCTTTTTTGTATATATGCTTGCTAGCTCCCGATTGGTCCTTTCAAAGAATTCTGTCTTAGTAACATTCTTGGGATTTATTTATGTGCTTCACTGCCTTGTGATTGGTTACCTGCATGTTGCCTATCTTAGCAACATCTACTGGTATACATTTTAAAGCTTGCTTTTTTCTCATGGGTTCCCCTCGCCACCCCCCACTCCCAGGTGGGTTGTCTTAGTAACTTCCTCCTGCTGGCTTCCCTGCTTCTATTTTCCCTTCCCATGGTCCCACCTCTATCTACCTAGCTTCCTTCTGTCTCCTCAGTGGGACTATGGGTATTATTATTTATATATATAAACAGGTAATATGCAAATTAGCCGGGTGTCACGACCAGCTCAGGAGGAGGCTGCATCAGGACCACTCAGGAGGAGCTGCGAGTGCAGATGGGCGGGAGGGGACTGCGTGCTGCCCCCAGCCCCAGCGGACACATGCCAGGGGTGGGGGCATGCTCTGAGTGGCCGTGGCACAGCTCGGAGCATGCCCCCAGTGGGTGGCGGCAGCAGCTGGAGCGAAGCAGCCTGGGTCCTGGGTGCCGGAGGGAAGTCAGTGCTGGCAGCCAGGGGAAGGAAGGCCTATTCTTGCACAAATCTTTGTGCATCGGGTCTTTAATTTCCTTATAATTGTGTTTTTTCTATTTTTTTTGATAAGCCCTCTTTCATATATTTATATATTTCTTCCTTTACCAAATTGGCCATTTGGTTGTTAAATTAATGTGTTTTTGACCTCCCAGACCATATACTGCAAGGGGACATGCACTCTTCTTATTCCTCCTTGTATTCCTCAGAAACTTCCATGCGGGGGGCATGAGGTGCCCTAAATGTTTATTTAACAAATGAGTAGATAATTGGATAGTACTTAAAAAGAGTTATCCTCCTCTTAATCGGGGTTGGTTTATTTTAATGGAATTAGAGTTCCCTAGTCATGCATTTGCTCAAGCCTCTTAAAAACACAGCAAAGAGTTTAATAATTTTCTTTTTGTAATTTTGCATGTGATTTCTTAAATTAGGTTCCCCAGCAGAATAAACTTCAGGCCTTAAAAGCCAGAATCTGTCTCTGCTCCTTGAATGTTCGTTATATTCATAAATTTCTCCTTCACATGTTAATGTTTCATTTTGTACAACCCTCTGTATTTCCCAAATATACTATATAAATTGGTTTTCCCACTTACACCTTAATTATCCTATGAAAACAATTGAATTATGCTCCCTTTTCCATAGCATCTAGGAAACCATTTTAGTTTATCTGTAGTGATAAATTCTTATCAATTGTGCCAAATAAAAAGAAAATCTCTTAAAATAATTTGATAACTTTATGGAAGAGAAACATCTAATTCTAGAGTCAAGAAATATTGTGCAAACTTGGCATTTATATCTGGAGACAAAATTTGGATCTATTCCTAGCTGAGAGAACTGACTGCTTGGAAAAGGCCGGAGGGAAGAAGTGAGAAGCAATCTTCTGAGATTTGCCTTTTTTTCCCTCTTTCTTCTTTTTGGCTTATTTGTTTTACTTCAGACTGTAGGACTTCAAGGCACTGTATTTTGGTTACATCACACATTTTGCAAAGCATTTTGTCTCTGAGTAACACATTCTCAAAGGCATGAGAATATAAAGCATTCTTTGGGTAAGATGGAACTTTTATTTGATGACTTATTTATAAGTTCAAAGTAATCAATTCAGTACCTATTGTTTGCTTCACAGAATACAGTACTAGTTTAAAATCATTTTTGCATTTTAATGAAAGGTTATTGGGACTCTGGTTTTTGAAATTGGATGTGTTAGTAAATTGCAGTTGATGTTCATTGCCAGTCTCTGGTAAACTGGCCACAGTTATTCCTGATCAGCAAGTTGTAGGAACATTAGACCTGGGTGAAGATCCATTTCCATAAATGGACTGTATAGTGGTGCCTCTTTTTCTAATTATTTCTCCTCTTTCTAAGATAATAAGAGAGGGAACAGATAACTGTTTTTATGTGCAAATATTTCAATAATACAGGGTAGGACAAAAGTAGGTTTATAGTTGTGTGTATGCAAAGCAGAGTTTATTCTTGTACTATTTATTAATTATTGTATGATTTTCCATACAAACAACTACAAACCTACTTTGCCACACCCTGAATATTCAGGAAAATATAGTTCACAGATAGGATTTTTTTCAACTATATTTTATTCATGTCCTAGTTTGAGGATATCAAGGATGTGATGGCAAACAACTTGAACTGAACTAGAAAAACATGTCTTGTTAAATTAAAATCTAGTAAAATACACATGTTGGAAAGATAATATTCCAAGGCAAGGTTAAGTCATAGGTCATAAAAATATTAAAATGAACACATGTTAACATTTTTATTGTATGTACTAATCAATGAAAGAACCAGATAGATATTATAAATGGTTAAAAAGAGAATCGTTTAAAGAATAGACACATTTTTAGAACAGGAATACTGAAATGAAAGTGCAAATGGAGGCAAACTGGAAAGTCAATTGAACATCTACTGGAAAGGGCCAAATTTGCATTGCTATCAGTTTTCTACAATTTGCATAGTTGTAAAACAGCTTCCATAGGACAGGAATCAGATAAACTGAAGGGGTGTATAAATAATGCATAGTTTTATATTGATGCACAAAATTTTCCTATACATACAAGATCATTAAAGTATATAGTTATTATTTTCTGTTTTGTAGCTCTAAGATAAATCTAACCTTTGTTCAAATATAATAAAATACACAAAGGTTATATTTTTAGAATAACGCAAAATCAAAACGTTATTAACTTACAGAGGGAGGGGAGCATTTGGAGGCATAGAACTCATGCAAAACTCTTTCATAACCACATCCTTTCTACCTTGCTTACTGGCACCTAATCTGCTTAAGTGCTAAAGCAAAAACTTGGGAAGTATTTCTAACCAGGTCTTTGTCCTCGGGTTACATATGTAGCCTGTCAGCCAGTTCTCATGTCTTACTTCCGTTGTTTGTCTTAAATCCGTCCAGTTCACTCCATTTTATTGCCTCCTTCCTAGAACAAGCTTGTATTATTCACACTCCTCCTGAACATTTGTAATAGCTTCCTTACTGGCACTCTTGTGTTTGCTCTCATCACATGCAATTCTGTAACCCACAAAATGCTCAGAATGTGTGTGTGTGCATAATTAACAGAAAACTCTTTATTACCAAAAGGGATATGCAGGCTGCTATATATATATATATATATATATATATATATATATATATATATATATTGCCTAAAATGAAAAAGAGAGAAAGAGGGAGAGAGAGGGAGATTGTTTTCATTGACCCCGTGTTCCCCAGAGTGATGATTTTTAAATGTAAATGAATGTTATTTTATGCATTTAATGAAACTGAGCTGGGCAACTCTCCTAAAAGAGGTAGTATAGATTACTGAAAACAATATATTATTCTAAGTAAATTCTAAGTTACGTATAAGTTTTTTTTATGTTATTTACACTGAGGAAAGATGAAAATGGAATTGAAGTTGAAAAATATTGAGAGAAGTCAGGTATAAGATCAATATACTAAACAGGGGCCAACATAAAAGACTAATATTGTGTTTATAAAATCAAAGATAACATCACAAATTATTTTATTTTATAATACATGAATAAAAATATTTTTCCAAATAAATCAACACAGATAAATATTTTATTTTTCCCCAAGCCATTTTGAGTACAGATTTGTAGCAGGTGTTATGTATGAAGGCACAGAATATAGGAATACCATCTGTGTGTGTCTAATTCTAGCCAAAATCTTTTCTCTCACTGTTACTGAAAGATTAGGGGATTTGATTTTGCTTCAGAGTGGGTGCTGGGACTAGTAGCTAATCCTGATGATCAAATGAAAATGATAATTTTGAACACTCAAAAAATTCTCTTAAAACATCAGAGAATTTTACATCACAATACCCCTCTACATTTTTTATTTTTTTACAAACTTGGCATAAATATCCATTCAGCATGTGTTTTAGGATGGTGTGAAAAAAGCAGCCAGGTTTCTTAAAATGGTTTGCCAAAATCTAAGGACTTCTGTAATTCTGGGGATAACATCAGGACTCCCTCTACTGGCTATATGCTTGCTTTATTTGCATTAAAAGCAGTGTTTAAATCACTCATGAAAAACTAAAAAATTAGCAGAATGATAAATTAAGATCATACAATCCAGTCCCTCATGTTGTATATCAGGAAATTGAGGCCCAAGGTATTTACAGATTAATCCTTGTATTCATCCCCTGTGGCCTCAAACATCTAAACTACCTAGAGCCAGCCAAGAAAAAGTTTACTAAATTAATATGCTAACTGCTAAGGATATTAAGAGAAAAAGGACATTAACTGTAGGTTTGTGTGCTAATGTGAACATATTCAAAATAATATTGTTATGGGACTTCATAGAATTTAACAATTACAAGATACCTTGAGGAACAAGAGTATTGTCTTACATAGAAAATCATTTTTCTTTCCAAATACAATACCAGCAACAATTATAATTGGCCTTGCAGAGTAACAAATCCTGAGTGAACAATAAATCCATGGGTTTAAGCATATTGACCTCACCTTTACTGTATTTAACTAGTATGGATCTGTAGACTGTAACTAGCTTTTGCCTTATAGTCACATGAGCTTAAAGTCCTTTTCAGTGTTTTTAACTTCTACTTGCTCTAATTTTGTTCTCATTGAAATACTCCCATATGAGCACTTTTCTATAAAAAAGTGTTAAGTTCTGTCTTTGCTTTTTATAAGCTAATAACTACAATTCATGCAACCATTTCTCATAGAGCCTATTTTAGAATCTTTTAATATTTTTGTTGATCTCTTTGGAATCTCTTAACTTCCCTTTCCAAATTGAGTAGTTGACACTATTCTTTGCTTAAAGATTAACTTCACAATTCATATGTGTAATTAATCTGTGATTCTTTACCTATATCCAACTATTGTTTGTTGTGATAACCTTCCAATATCATTAATTGTTGCTGAGTTTCAGGGCAGCTGTCATCCAAGCAATGCAAAACACTTAATAATAATAATAATAATAATAATAGGCTTGATTTGCATGAAATATAAATTGAAGAAAACAAAATAACAATTCTGCCTCTGTTATATAGCAAAAACTGCTGACATATATATATATTTAAAATATACATTTCATAATTTATAAAACTTACAATAAAAATTAAAAGTACAATACACATGCTGTCAGTATTCAATATGATTTATTCAAATTTTATTCATATGTTTATTTATACTTGAGAAAGCATTTTTAAAAATAATGTGGAAATTGATAAAATATTGTCTTTATCCTCAAAAAGGATTTAGTTGAGAAATATGTTTGAGAAGACAACTACGTAAGCAACTAACTATAGTAGAAACATTTCACATTCACTTAAAAATTATCTAAATTCTTGTGAAATAACACGAATTTTATAAATATTATACTTAAAAATTATGGACAATTTGAAATATATGCAAAAGTAGAGAGTATAATATAACCTCCATATACCCATAACCGAGCTTAGGCAATTATAACCTCATGGCTAAGAAGTTTTTTCCCCAGCTTTTATTCAGTTATAATTGATGTATAAATTTAAGGTGTACAACATAATAATCTATACTAATAAAAGGGTAATATACTAATTAGGCTGGGAGACTGGACATCTTCCTACCATCTGACTTCCTTCTGGACAAAGCCACAGTGGTGGGGGCCGAGGCAGAGGCGGTTAGGGGGAATCAGGCCAGCAGGAGAGGACAGCTGGGGGCCATCAGGCCGGCAGGGGAGTGGTTAGGCGGCGATCAAGCTGGTAGGCAGGCAAGTGGTTAGGAGCCAGCGGTCCCAGATTGCAAGAGGGCAGTCGGACATCCCCTGAGGGGTCCCAGATTGGAGAGGGTGCAGGCCAGGCTGAGGGACCCTCCCCCCCACTGCCCCCGCATGAATTTCATTCACTGGGCCTCTAGTTGTATATATTTACCACAATAACTTTAGTTAACATCCATTACCTAATATGGTTACAAATTTTTCTTATGATGAAAACTTTTAATATCTACTCTCTTAGCAACTTGCAAATATACAATATTGTACAATTAACTATAGTCAACATGCTGTATATTACATTCCCAAAACTATTTTATCTCATAACTGGAAGTAGGTACCTTTTGATCCCCTTCATCCATTTTGCTCTCTCTCTCTCTTGCCTTTGGCAACCACGAATATGTTCTCTGTTTCAATTACTTCTGGATTCCACATATAAATGAGATCATACAGTATTTGTCTTTTCTCACTTATTTCATTTAGCATAATGCCCCCAAGTTCCATCCATGTTGTAATAAATGGCAGAATTTCCTTATTTTTATTGCTGAATAATAATCCATATATATATATATATATATATATATATATATATATATGTGTGTGTGTGTGTGTGTGTGTGTGTATTACATTTTCTTATCCATTCATCAATCAATGGACACAAGTTGTTTTCATGTCTTGGTTACTGAATGGTACAGAGAACATTGGAGTGCAGATATCTCTTAGAGAGTGATTTCAGTTTCATTGGATAGGTACCCAAAAGTAGAGTTACTCGATCATATTGTAGTTCTATTTTTATTTTTTTGAGGAGCCTTCACACTGTTTTCATAGTGGCTGAGCAAATTCACATTCCCTCCAACAGTGCACAAAGATTCCCTTTCTCCACATCTTTACCAATATTGTTATCTTTCATCTATTTGATAATAGCCTGTGGCTTTAATTTGCATTCCCCTGATGATTAAGTACCTTTTCATGTACTTCTTGACTATTTTTCTGTATTCTGTAGAAAAAATGTCTATTTAGTTTGCCCATATTTTAATGGAATTGTCTGGTGTCTTTTGCTATTGAGTTTTATGAGTTCTTTATATATATTTTAGATTTCAATCCTTTATCAGATATATGATTTGCAAGTATTTATCCCATTCTGTAGATTGTCTATTCATTTTGCTGATGGTTTCTTTTGCTGTGCAGAAGTTTTTTTGTTTGTTGTAGTCTCACTTGCTTATTTTTCCTTTTGTTGTCTTTGCTCTTGGTGTCAAATCCAAAAACACTCATTGCCAAAACCAATTTCAAGGAGCCAAGCTGCTTTATTTATACTGGTAATTACTATTCCCTACTCATATGTTATTTTGAGACACATCCAAGGAATAAAGATAATCCATTATTAATCATACAATAACTTTATATTACCTGACTTTAGGATAAAGCCAAGCCCCTTAAGGCTGTAGACATTTCAAAAAATGAATCATTTTTATGGGAGAATTAGAGTAGGCTCAATGGGAAAAGACCAATAAACAGTGCAGAGCTCAGAGAATGAGGAGGTTCAATAGGGATGTAAGTTATAGAAGAGACTTCTTGTCATAGAAGCATAGTAAAATCACTGTAAAGTCAAAGTATATAATATGTTTAGGAAAGGATAGATAGCCTGAGGGTGGTGATTATGTTTTGAAAGGTTGGAGAAAGGCATTTGCTAATGGCTCTGGATGCCATAACTAAAATTTTAATTTCCTTCTTTTAGGAAAATAAATACCATATTTTTGAGAAAATTTATACATGTATTCAACAAATGGTCTATAATGATCTTTCACAGTATTCATTTTTAAGCTTTAATAACTATTCATTGATTCTATAGTTGTCCAAAGGATAAAGTCAAACACCTAAGTACAGCATATTTTGAAAGCTATTTTGGAAACCTTAGCTTCAAGGAAATAACCCAATTTTAATAAATAAGGTTTTATTATATATTTAAATACTGTGGAGAGAAGAGAGCCTCTTGGCTTTAACACCAATGATTTACATAACTGTGGGTCTTAGTATCATTCTGGAAGCATAATTTTTCATGGTTAACACATCATCCCAGGACAGTAGATATTAAAAATGAGTAGATTTTATTTAAAGAGCGAATAAAAAACACTATCTCAGAGGAAAGGGAGAAAAGGGGACGGGAAGAGATTAACCAAAGAACTTATATGCGTATATGCATTGTCCATGGACACACACAATAAGGTGGTGAAGGCCTGGGGCAGGGCAAGAACTGGTGGAGGGGGACGATGGGTGAAAAAGGGAGGACATCTGTGCTTTCAACAATATAGATACATTTTTAAAAACACTATGGTTTAGAAATATTGAATATAAAATATACATTAAAGTTTCGTTTTTTTTCCCCTCCCACCCACCCACATGCACCTCAAAATCACGTGAGACCCAGATCGTTTTAATTTTAAAATGCAACAGAAGCCAATGTTTGTGATAGTAAATGTCAACATATTAGTTTGAATTCTATGACTTTCTTGAAAACATTCTCACTGAAGTTACATGGAAATATATAAAATTAAAAATTTAATGTAAATCTCCATCTCCAAAGTATTACATGTTTCTTCTTTTGACTAATTTGCAAATTCAATTTATTTTGATAACACTTTGAATTCATTTTTACCCCTGAATTATGAAAATGTATTCTTTTAGATGTAATTTATGAATTATGATTAAAGTAAATGTTTCAAAATCTAATGATATAGAGTCTGACAATTTTGAATTCTTAATAGCAGCTTAATTTTCAACTCTTGTGGCTGACACTTCCACGTTAAAGTGAGTTATCTAAAATTTTGTTCTGCTTATATTTACTCTAATTACTGTGAAAACTCATACACCCCTGCTCACTTCCCTTAAGGAAAGCTCATCAGTCCTTGCCTTAGGCCTTTTTGTAGTTCAACATTTCCTATGAATGTATTCAATATTTCATATGAATGGTCTCGTGAGAGATATTGAGATGTGAGTCCTGAAAAAAGGGTTCCAAGGCCATTCAGTTTGAGAATTATGCTGCTCCATTAATTTCAACTTTAAAATGCACATAACAGTGTAACTAATTACAGGTTTTAAGAAACTTGTGTAGTAAAGAAAACTGTTTCCTCCCTGCCTACTCCCCTCAACAATATTTGACCTCAGGAGGAGGTTTTTGGTTTGTTTGTGTGTGTGTTTGTTTTTTTTTTTTAATTTTTTATGTATCATGCAATGGCATATTTTTATGGTAATGTATTTTTTCCAGAACATAATTTTAGCACAGAACAGAGACCATGGTCACAAACAAAGCCTTTCACTGTATTTTTTCCTTTCCCAAACTTCTCAGATATAGCCAATTTTAGAAGACCTTGTATGTATTTTAGACAACATAGGACAGTAAGAGAAAGTTATTTGAAAATTTTAATTATTGAGAAAGAAAGCTTCAGATAGTCTTCTATTGCTGAAGGATTTATTGGGGACCATATAGTTTATTTTCTTTATATATTCATCATGAAAATTTCATCTGTGGATATCGTGTCAGAAGGCTAGAATTTGTTGGACTTGAAATACATGTTTTGGTGAAATATGTATGTCATATTATAGTTTAGAATATTATAGTATTATAATATTCATTTAGAATATTATAATATTCAAGAATTCATTTTGGAGAGAAAGAATACATGTTAAGAAATATTTATTTATTAAGTATTCCATTTGAAGGCAATTACTTGGAGAATATAAATGTAAAGATAAGGCAATATGGTGATAAGATCTCTTCAACTATACACAAATAGATAATATTTCTATTTCTATTCATGTCCTCATGTTTTATCCATAGTCTGTAATAGCCCTTTAAAAATATATATATAATATATAAATCTCTCTCTCTCTCTCTCTCTCTCTCTACATATATATATATATATATATATATTTTTTTTTTTTTTTCAGAGAGGAAGGGAGAGGGATAAAGGGATAAAAACATCAATGATGAGAGATAATCACTGATTGGCTGCCTCCTGAATGCCCCACACTGGAGATAGAGACGGCAACCCAGGCCTATGCCCTGACCAAAAATCAAACTGTGACTTCCTGGTTCATAGGTCAATGTTCAACCATTCAGCCACACATGCTGGGCTGTAACAGCTCTTTTTAAAGACCAACTCTAGTAAAAATCATGCAAACCAAAGCTTAAAGAGCACCTCTTCTAAAGATGCACATGGATGTTGTAACAAAAATGGGTAGAACAACCGAATGTCCACACACAAAAAAGAAAAAGGAACCTAGATCCAGACCTACCTTTTACAAAAAATTAACTCAACGAGTGATTTTAGTACGATTGTGGAATAGGAGGTTCAAGCCCTGTGACTCCACACATGAAAATACCGTTATGAGAGATCAGATTCTCGGTGAAAGATTAAGAAGAACGGTTTCACTTTACCCACATCACCCTTTTCCCTAAGCCAGCACAGTACAGCACTGAGAGAGCACCTGCGGCCTGCGAGTTCTTTTGTCGGAGAAAGAAGGGGTGAAGTGATCATTCACCTTCCCCAGCTTTTGGGAGCAATAGTTGACAGGCCTACTTCTGTTGCACTTCACCCAGAACACCGAGGGAAGAAGCATGGCTAGATCACTTGGGGTAGCTAAGAAAGAAAAGGTTGAGAGCTAGACCCTGGCTCCTTACACTGAGCCTGACTGTGTCTCCTCTTGCTGGCCCCATCCACCCATTAACTCTGCCAACCCACCCACCCAGAACCTCTGACTGTGGTCATTGGGGAAAGGCTTGTCCTGCCTAAGGCAATCTGTAAAGACTGGAGATGATTATTGTTTCTTCCTCTGAGCAGACGCCAATGCAAGACTACAAGAACCCAAAGAATCAGGAACGCATAAGCCATGAAAGGAACAGAATAAAACTTAACCAACACTAAGGAAATGGAGGTCTAAGAACTGTCAAAGAGAGAATTCAAAATAACTGTCTTAAAGAAGCTCAGTGAACTACAAGAGAACACAGATATTCAAATAAATGAAATCAGGAAAATAATCCACAACAAAATAGAAGCCATTAAAAAGAAGCATGAAGAAATTTAGAGCTGAAGAATACAATGACTGAATTGAAAAACTCAATAGAGAATTTCAATAACAGCCATGCTGAATTAGAAGAAGGGATCAGCAGACTCAGAGGTTATTTGAAATTATGCAATCGTGAAAGAAAAAGACAAATGGATGAAAAAGAGTGAAGAAAGCTTAAGGATAATAGTAATAATAATAATAATGGGTGGAAGGGAACTTTTGAAGGTGATAGATATATTTAAAAAGATAATCAACATCATGAAAAGGCAACCTTTAAAATGGGAGAAAATATTTGTAAACCAAATCCTATATAATAAAAGGCTAATAGGCAAATTGACTGAACGGCGGAATGACCAGTCACTATGACATGCACTGACCACTAGGGGGCAGACGCTCAACGCAGGAGCTGTCCCCTGGTGGTCAGTGTGCTCCCTGACCACCAGGAGGAGCACTGCTTAGCCAGAAGCCGGGTTCATGGCTGGTGAGTGCAGCGGCGGTGGTGGGAGCCTCTCCCACCTCTGCAGCAGCCTAAGCCATCAGTCAGACATCCCCCAAGGGCTCCAGGACTGTGAGAGGGTGCAGGCTGGGCTGAGGGACCCCTTCCCCAGCCCCCCACTGAGTGCATGAATTTCATGCACCGGGCCTCTAGTATCTAATAAAGAGTTAGTAATCATAATGTATAAGAAATTCTTACAACCCAATAACCCCAAATGAACTCAATTAAAAAATGGGCAAAATCACTAATTCAACATTTCTCCAAGGTAGACATATAAATGGTCAATAGTTATGTGAAAGGTACTGAACTGCAGTAGTCATCATGGGAATGCAAATCAAAATTACAATGTGATATCACTTCACGTTAAGGTGGTCATTATAAAAAAATAGATAAGTATTGGTGAGAATGTGGAGAAAAGGAAACCCTTGCACACTGTTGGGGGAAATATACATTATTAAAGTCACTGTGAAAAACAATGTGGAGGTCTGTAAAAAAAATAAAAATAGAAGTCCCATTTGATCTAGTAATCCCATTTCTGGGTATATATCTAAATGAAATAAAAACAGAATCTTGAATGGATATGTGCACTCCCATGTTCATTGCAACACTATTCACAATAACCAAGACACAGAAACAACTTCAATGTCTATCAATGAATGGATGAATAAATAAAATGTGGTATATATGCCATTATTATTCATATTATTCTGCCTAAAAAAGGCAAGAAATCTTACTATTTGCAAAAACATAGACACACTTGGAAGACATTATGCTTAGTGATATATAAGCCAGACACAGAAATTTGATACAGTATGATCTCACTTATATAAGGAACCTAAAATAGTCAAACCCCTGGAAGCAGACAGTAGAGTCGTGGTGGCCAGGGGCTGAATGAGAAGGGGAAAAGAGTGGTATTAATATTATTTAAAATGTACAAAATTTCATTTATACAAGATGAATAAACCCTAATGATCCATTGCACAGCTATAGCCTAAGACAGTGGTCGGCAAACTCATTAGTCAACAGAGCCAAATATCAACAGTACAACGACTGAAACTTCTTTTGAGAGCCGAAAACCGACTTCTGCGCATGGGCCACGAAGTTTCAATCACACTGTACGTGTGCGCCCGCACGTGGTATTTTGTGGAAGAGCCACACTCAAGGGGCCAAAGAGCCGCATGTGGCTCGCGAGCCACAGTTTGCCGACCACTGGCCTAAGATAATACTGTATTTGTATACCTATAAATTTGCTAAGAGAGTAGTTGTTATATTATTTTCTTATCACATTAATAATAATAATGGTAGAAAGCAACTTTTCAAGATGATGGATACGTTTCTGGCTTGGAATGTGGGGATGGCTTCATGGAAGTGTATTTATCTCCAAACTCATCAGGTTGTATACATTAAATATATACAGTTTGTGGAATGTCAATCATGTATAAAGTGATTTAAAAAAATAACATAGAATTAATTATAGATCTCAATAGATGAAAAATGCAAAACTAGAAAACTTCTAGAACACATAAGAGAAAAATCTGTGTAAACTTGGGTTTGGTAATGAGTTCTTTGATACAACACCAAAAGCATAATCCATGAGATAAAAGTATTCATAGGTTGGACATTATTAAGTTAAAAACTTCTGCTCTGTGTAGTGGGTTGAGTCCTAATACTTGGAACCTACAAAAGTTACCTTAAAAGGCAAAAAGGGTCATTGTAAATCTGATTAAGTTAAGGATCTTGACATGGGGAGATTATCCTGGATTACCCATCCAGTCCATAAATCCAATCCTTATAAATAACAGGTAGAGAGAGATTAGACACGAGAAGAGAAGAAGGTGAAGATGGAGGTACAGTCATACAGGAATGCCAACCCCCACCCAAAGCTGGAAGCTAGAACCTTTCACCCCAGGACCCGCAGAGGAGGATGGCCTTCCTGACACCTGTATCCCAGTAAAACGAATGAACTTCTTGTCCCCAGAACTGGGAAAGAATACAAAGCTGATGTTTTAAGCCATCAGTTTTGCAGTGACTGGTTATAGCAGTCACCAAAACTAACACACTCCATGAAAGACACTGTTGAAAGAATAAAAAGACAAGCAATGAACCGGGAGAAAGTATTTGCAGATCTTATCTGTTGAAACTCTTATATTCAGAATCTTTCAAAGATACCTGTGAATGATTAATGGGCGATAAAAGGAGTCTTTGATGCAAAAAATGATTTTGTGTAATTTGACTATACACTAAAAAAGAAGAATTGTGGCCAAGACCCGGAGTCACTGTGTCATAATGATTAACCTTATAAGACTAAATGTGACTTCATGGTAAAGCAATTAGACTCAAAATATAGATATACCTGGGTTCAAATTCTTTTTAAAATATATTTTTATTGATTTAAGAAAGGAAGGGAGAAGGAGAGATAGAAGCATCAATGCTGAGAGAGTATCACTGATTGGCTGCCTTCTGCATGCTCCCCACTGGGGATTGAGCCCACAATCTGGGCATATGCCCTGACTAGGGATCAAACCATGATCTCCTGGTTCATAGGTCGACGCTCAACCACTGAGCCATACTGGCCAGGCTGGGTTCAAATTTTTGATATGCCACCTGCTAGCTGTGACTCCTTTTACTATTGTGAAACTCTCTTAAGCTGCTGTTTTCCCAGTTGGTAAGAGGACAATGTAATGGTATCTAAAGCAGACTGTTATAAGCCATAATATCAAGTATATAAAAATTTGAGTATAGTACTGGCACATATTGAATTAATGTTATTATTATAATATCTGAATATGATTGATATTAGTTGATAATAAAGCTATAATTTTCACATTTAATTTTAAAAGTCAATCAGAAGTCAGAAAACATTTTTACTGTTGTGATTGGAAAAGGAGCGGTGCTTGCACTAATTTTTTATTTTGTGGTAGCATATGTTACTGGGCAAGAAAAACACACACAAACATAACTTTCTGTTATGCTTTTAAAGGTCTTCTCTGAAGAAAACTTGAGTGGTAAGAGGAGTTTATGTGTGAATATTTCAGTTACATTTATTTCTGTATTGTGCTTCTAGAAGTAAGATATCTTATTCTAGAAATAAGATAAATGTTTAATTAGTTGCCCCCAATGAAGATCAATTGAACAGAATTACTTCCTTTCTGTGTAGATAGTTGTGCAGTAGAGCTGCAAAACAGTTCCGATTCCATTAATGTGGGTGCATTCTATTGGGAAGCTAGAGAGCATCATGGGATGGATGTTCACTGCTGCACCTGCACTTTTTGTATACTTATTTTTGGCAGGCATAAGTATATAGTAATCACCTGAAGGATGCAGTTGAAATATACCTGCCCCAAGGCGCTGCAGGTGCATTGGCCCATGGAGCTTTTGGAAGGTGACATTTCCTAAATGATAGGATGTATTTAAGGCTATCCAATATCTGTGTTTCATAGGACCCTGGCAAATGAGCCCATTCTTCAAGTTATCTATACATTATCATGAAAAATGATCCACCCAAAGAGATCTCCTTTCAAGCTGACATAATTATACAGGGAGAGGAATGAATGTGATGTAGAGACACTATCTTAATTAAGATTTCTATTTTCTAGCCACGCACATTAGAAATGATGGCAGTGGGTTCCTTGAAATGAGGAGAAATTCTTCCTTCCTTCCCACTGTAAGACTGTGAAAAATTAGTAAGTCTTTGCTGCTCAGGTTAAAAATCATTTTCTTCTTTGGGGGTGTGGGAGGCAGTGATGGAAAGGCCAGGCTCTGTCTCTGAGATTTATTGTGAATGTGGTGAGGAACCAATGAGAGATTTCATTTAGAACACGTGGCACTCACGCTGACATTATGTGAAGATCACTGGGGAGTCAGAGAGGAGACTATGGTAGCAATCCAGACAAGAGATCCTCATGGCTTGGGCTGCGGTTGTGACAGCAGTGACTGTGAAAAGAAAATGGAGTAGAGAAATATTAAATAAAATCATTTTCTAAAGTAACTTATCCCCATCTTTTGTTGTTGCTGTTAATAATCATTCTTTACTGGAAGTGTGATAGGGTAAAAGATGGGAATAATCATGTTTAGTATCTGTAGGAGATTTCATTTTTCTCCTCTGCCTGTTGGTTTTATGAAGTCCTTTTGGTTTGGACTATCATGTTGCCATTTTATTGCTTGATTTTTTGCCTTTTTTATTTCAAATGCATATATACCATATACAGTAAATATTAACCAATATTTATATTGAATTTTAGAAGTTTGAAAATAAAGTGTGGTAGTCTCTGTCTTCTGATTTCACCTCAATCTCCTCAATATGCCACTATTTCCTAGATTCATTTAGTACTAGTATTTTTTCATTTTACATTTCCTCTTGAGTGTGGCTAAGTACATCTGTACTATAAAATGTTTTCCTTTTTATCATTTTCATTGCTGATATTATTTTGCTACAACTAGCTTTTTTTTTTCTTAAGAATTTTCTGGTCAGGCAAATAAGCGCATTTCATTATTTTTAAATGGTGCATGTTGTTTTCCACTACATAGTTATGTTATAATTTTTAAAAATAAATCTTTCTCTTCAGGGTCATATAAGTTGTTTCACAAATATTGCTATTATAAATAATGATGGAAAACATACCTGGATACAAATAAGTGTTGTAATGATGGTAGTTTTATTCTCAGATAGATTCTTAGATGTGGAATTGCACAGAGAATATGAACTCCTGATAATTTTTATGAATTTATTACTCCCAAATATTGACTGAGTACATCAATATTTTTTTATTTTACATACTTATTGTAAATATTTATTTAAAATATTTATTGGTTATATTGTGTGATAGTACATATTATCATAACTTTAATAACACTGTATATAAACATACTAAATATACATTCTTATGTTTCCCTACTTGATATTAAAAATATAGAGTGAAGAGAGATAGCTGCTTTGCCTAACCTATGCAATTTGCCATGGGCTAAACATTCTCATTAAAATATTAAGCAATACTACTTCATGCTGCAATAGTCTTGTTACTGTAGCACAGTATCAGGAATGGTGGCTTTCTAACTATAGGGAAATTGTTCTCAACTTTTATGCAGATTATTTTTATTACAAAAAAGTATACAAGAAAATATCATGTGAAGATCAAACAATATACTTACTTTTGATCACAGAGGTTATCAAATGAGAAATATTTTCAATTTTTCTCTTTGCCTCTTTTCTATGGAGCATACTAGTATAACTAAATAATGACTTCTATTGCTACAGTTATCCTATATAATAAAAGCCTAATATGCAAATCGACCGAACACGGAATGATCAGTGGAATGACAGGTCGCTGTGACACGCACTGACCATGAGGGGGCAGATGCTCAATGCAGAAGCTGCTCCCAGCCCACAGGCCCCAGGCCAGCCAAGGCAGTGCCAGCAGGGCCCCCCCCCCACCCCGATCGCCCCACTGTTGCCCCACAGATCAGTCCTGATTGCCGGCCAGGCCTAGGGACCCTACCCATGCACAAATTTTGTGCACCAGGCCTCCAGTTTAATCATATTTTCCCCTGGTCTATATGGATGTCACATTTGTCAGCTGTGTTCTGTTTATCCTTGTAAACCCCCAAACTAGCAGAATTCCTAGCCCATAGTTTATTTGTTTTTTTTAATAGTTTTTAAATCAAAATGTTTGACCAGCTAAACTTCTGTGTTCAACTTCAGTTTAAAATTTCAAATGCTTCCTTTCCAATTGTAAGCTACAAATGCTGTTTCCCTGGATGCTTTACAGAGATATAGGCTCTTCTGGATAACTTATTTATATAGCTTGAGCTTGTGGCCAATCAAAGCTTAGTAATATACTTTAAAAAATCTATTTCCATTTCCCTTTGAGATCAGTCTAGTTCTTAATATACACTTGTATGTAAAATTAGAAATAACACTGAGCATAGCTTAAATTGGTCATTGAAGCATTATGATTAGTTTGTATTAGGACTATATTTCCTGCTATTAATGAACTAGTGATATTGTTTTCTGCTCATATGATTTATATTATAAATTGTGCTTCATAGCTTGTGCAATGATACAGTTCCTATAAATGTCATGAATGTTCAGTTATTTAAAATTACAATTTCACAGTAATAAATTTTAAATGACCTATTGTTCTACTAAGACTATATTAGTTTTGAATTATTATTTTACACCACATGGTAGAAAGAACGTAGGTTGTCTTATCTAACTTTTTTGACAACTTATTAAAAATATGGTATTTCAATAAAGTGTTTTATATACCAAATTATTTTTATTTCTGCCAGAAGAAGAACTAATGAAGGTATTTAATAAACGTTATGAGAAAATATATTTGTTAAAGTATTTAAGGTATTTATACATCATAAGTTCTTCTTTCATTACATAATAAATTCCACTGCTTTATTGTCTAGTGACAAATGTGCTATGGGTTCAAAATACAGGTTTATATCATAATGCAAGCCTTATTCTGTTAGTCATTTTGTTTATTAAAGACTTATTCTGTTAGTCATTTTGTTTATCACTGAATTTGAAATATAAAACTGTGTAACATAGTGTGACATTTATAGTGACTAGAGAAATAGTAATATGCACAGTGATTGTTGTGGGTGGGGCATCAATTCAGAAAAGGACAGAATCACAATGAGTTTGCAGTGAAATCAAAAGCCAGCAGGTGGAGCTTTTCAGTTACTGTTACATAATCTGGAGTTAAGGCTCTTATCTAAAATAAAATACAGGTCATGGAGATATTCCATATATGGTCATTTTTTTTCAATTAAAACGTTCACTCACTACTAGTAAAACCTAGAGTATTTTCAGTGAAATAATATTTAAGTACCCTTATTGATGTATTATACATGTTTTCCTTCCTGTGAGTTCATCAAGCATCACGTTCCTGGTTATATACATTGAAATTCTATTGGGACTGAAGTCACATAGTGCTTTCATATTTAGGTAATAACTGTTTATAATGTAGTCACTTTCCATGTGTCGCAGTGTTATATTGCCTCTAGCACAAAATGCATAGTTTCCATCATGTGGTCATAGCCTGTGGCCAGGCACACTACAAAGTTCTTTTTTTTAAAGAACATATTTTATTGATTTTTCACAGAGAGGAAGGGAGAGAGATAGAGAGTTAGAAACATCGATGAGAGAGAAACATCGATCAGCTGCCTCCTGCACATCCCCCACTGGGACATGGTACATGCCCTTGACCGGAATCGAACCTGGGACCCTTCAGTCTGCAGGCCGACGCTCTATCCACTGAGCCAAACCGGTTAGGGCCAAAGTTCTTGATATGTCATAATTTGTCTACAAATCATTTTGACATAAATACTATTATCATAGCACTATTTTTTTATTTTACAAAATACAGAATGACCGAGGCTAAGACACAAGCTCTGTATCACATAGCAGTTAGGGGCTGAAGTGGAATGTAATTCCTGATCTGCCTGAATCCAGAGCCAGTCCTCTTAGCACTAACATGAGACTGCTTGTATAACTTATATTAAAGTATATTTGTATTGATTTCAGAAAGGAAGGGAGAGGGAGGGAGAGATAGAAACATCAATGATGAGAGAGAATCATTGATCGGCTGCCTCTTATCAGGCCCACAACCTTGGCATATGCCCTGACTGGGAATCGAACTGGGACCTCCTGGTTCATAGGTCAACGCTTAACCACTGAGCAATGCTGGCCGGGCTGTGTAACTTTTACTTTTTTTAATCCTCACCCAAGGATATTTTTCCATTGATTTTTAGAGAGAGTGGAAGAGAGAGGGAAAGATAGAAAGAAATACCGATGTGAGAGAAACACATCGATTGGTTGCCTCCTGCATGAGCCCCAACCAGGGCCTGGGCCAGGGAGGAGCCTGCAACTGAGGTACGTGCCCTTGGCTGGAATCGAACCTGGATCCCTTCAGTCCGCAGGCTGATGCTCTATCCACTGAATCAAACTGGCTAGGGCCAGGATGTATAATTTTTTAACAGCCTCTGCCCCATCCCACTATTATCTTGGTTAAAAAAAACAAACAAACAACAGCATTGGAAATATACATCAAATTTGTTTAAGAAATCCATACCAACAAAAAAATTGAGCCCTAAGGGCAGATTTTAGGCAAACCTGAAGCAAACCTCCAAAACTTGTCATAAACTTGTCTATTCACTATTTGCATAAACATCTTTTTTTGTATCTTTAGCTTGGACTTTGAAACTTAATTTCCAATATTGAAAGTGGTGGGTATATCTAAGGTAGCCCACAATAGCCCATTCCATTTTGAAGGCATACCACTTTGATTTAAGAATCAAGTCTGAATGCTCTTTCCAATGTATCCTTCTCATATGTGGTGAGCTTTGGTCGACTGTAGAGTAAACAATATGGAGCTAAAGACTTTCAGTTCTTTTCAGGTATATAATTGCCATATACTGAGATGGAGAAGACTTAGGAAGGCACATACATAGCATTGGGGGAGTAAATTGGAGAATATTAACATTTTTAATGCTATGTTATATGGAAAATAGACCTCCATCCCCTGAAAAAAAATAGATATTAAAAAAATGTTTAGCAGGATGAACCAGTGTCATTCATTAATTTTATAAGCCCTTCATAATTTAGTTCCATTCTTAGTCTGTACTATTTTTTTTCCAGAAATTAATTCTATGATTTGTTTTAGGCATTTTTCTTTGAAACTTCAAGGACAATCCCCAAGATAGAGTAAATAAGTTCTTATTGAAACTCCTCTAACTCACTTAAAATTTTTTTTTAGAATAAATTCAGGCATTCAAATTTAGGAGTGCAAAACTAAGTTTACTAATTTTGAAAAGTGCCCTATTGCAGTTGTTTTATGCTTCAGGAATGAGAATTGTGTAAGAAGCAGAAGTGAGGAGACCTTTGAACTCTCCTTGACACAGTGTGTTCTGATTTTATCTGGCATCTCCTTTTATATACATACAAGGGTCTTTCCTTAACTTAAATTGGTGATTCACATGTGCAAAGGACAGCCTAAGGATATTGTATTCCTTTAGCAAAGATAACAGCAAACTAGAATGTTTTGCTACAAGGAAAGCAGATCATATGAGAAAGCTTGGGGAGAAGAGAAACAAGTTAGTGGAGAGTTTTAAAAAAGGAAAGTAGGTCACTGAGACAAGCAGAAAAATATCTTTTTAAAAAATGAAGTAATTCTTAAAAGGTATACTCCAGCCAGTGTTTAAAAAAAAAAAAAGGAATAGCTTGACTCAAAATCGCAGAAAACTATTTATAGAGAGAACCATTACGTGATTCAGGGTGGGGGAAAAAAATGTCCTCTCTAGTAAGTGTGAAAAACCGATAAGGAACCTTGCCTAAAGAGTGAATCCACCTTAAGAGAACCCTTAAAAGGTCATTATGTAGAACTGGTGAGAAAAGCAAAAATATTGCCAGGAAGAAGTGAAAGAAGTTTTGAATAAACTCACTTTGAATTAAATCATACCAAATTTGAAACAAATCTAAAAATGTCTTGATGCAGAAAATGGTCCTAAAATGGGCACACGGGGAAAGAATGTGAGGTTAACAAATTTGAGGCAATTGAATAATTTAGTGTGTCAGTGTTGTACATAATTACTATTCTTTATAGTCAGAGGGATATAAACAGAGCTCAACAGAAAATTGGTCTTGTTAGCAGAGCATTGAGAACAGAAATACTTTTATCAACCCTTCTCTCTCCAGCCTCTTGTTTCCCACATTCATATGACATGTTTTTAAAATTAGTAAGCTACTCTTATTCATAGATATAAGAATCTCTTCCTCTGAGGAACATTTTCTAGCTAAATTAAGACAGGAAAGGACAGAGATATCTCTGGCCTGCCTGAACAGCTGGGAGAGCCATAAAGGTAGTAAGTCTCTGGCCAAGAGAGAGAGAAAAAAGAAGCTGCTTTACTCGTTTGAGCAGAGAAGCCAGCGGTTTCAGTCTCAAGGCTTGGCAGGATGAGGTTGCTAGGTACCATAAGGCAGATCAAAAGTAACTCCAGCTCAAACAGGTAAGATGAATACGTGAAGGACAAAGACTAGAGACAGAATATCGGGACAAAGGAAACATATTTTCACAGAGGATAGAGGAATGTTGCAAATAGGGGAAAGAAGGAGGGGGCCTGTGGACTTTGGCCTTAGCAGAGTGACCAGTGAGGAAAGCATGGTGGTCCTATTTTGGGGAAGAGTCCAATTAGAAAGTGTCATGAAGAGACAAAGAGCCACAGTCTTTATAATGCCTCAAGACAGCGGCCACCCTGCTTAGGAGACCCCTCTGTCCCTCTGTGCCAGGAGGGACAGAGTCTTGGGAATTTAGAGTTATACTTTTAGAGATAGTATCTGCTTATAGTAAAGTTTCTTCTGCTTGCAATACCAGTAAAGTTTCTGTACTTCTCACCTACTAATTCGCTCCACACCAAGTTACTGGTGTTGTAACCCTCTTATGTCCTCTGGTATCTCAGTGCAGAGATTTGATGTTTCACTTTCCTTCCCTCTTATCTATCAGCATGGGGAGTAGGACCTCCACAAAATCCCTCCAAGGTGTCTCAATTATCATTGCTGCTACCCGAAAACCCAGTTTCCTCTCCTAGATAATTGCAAAAGCCTATTTCCTCATCTCCTTCCTTCCACCCTTTTAGCTTCTGGTTTGCTCTCCTCATGCCAGTACTTCATATCATCACTTTAAAACACAAGTCGGGATCATGCATTCTTCAGCTCGTGTCTCCTTTACACTTCCACAGAAAACATGAAATCGCTTTATGGCTTTGCATTGAATTGAAAATGCAAGGCAATTTCCTCGATAAACTGTACGAAGACCTACATGATCTGGCTTCCTTTTACAACCCGCAAACTCACCTGTGTTCCCTATCTGCTGGACTTTAGCCACACGGGTCTCCTTCTTGTCCTGCAAACACTCTTTAAGTTCCTTCTCATCTTTGTATATTATCTATTCCTTGCAGTCATCTTATTGTCTGTTCCCTCCTATTTGAAATACTCCTGGTATAATCTTAAATGTCATCCTCTCGAGAGAACCTTCACTAACCACTGCATATAAACAACTCAGGCATTCGTGTGCTGTTTTTGCCCTAGGCATAACATTGCACTTGGCAGGTGTGCAGAAATGGGAAATAGGTGCTTTATTAGTTTTCTAGGGCTCCAGTAACAATTACAGTACACTTGGCAGTTTAAAAAACAACAACCCAGAAACTCATTCTCTCACAGTTCTGGGGTCTAGACGTCTGAAACTTGCATCATAGGCAGGACTGGGCTTCCTCCAGAGGCTCCAGGGGAGACTCCTCCCTTGCCTCTACCAGATCTGGGATGCCACGTGTTGTTTTGATTGTGACAGCATACTTCTAATTCTCTGTGCCCATTTTCACGTGGCCTCTGTGTCTCTGGGTGTCTTCCTTTCTCTAAGGATAACCGTCATTGGATTTAGGGCCCAACTAATGCAGGATGATCTCCTCGTGAGATCCTCACATTAGTAATATCTGAAAATATGCTAATTCCAAATCATGTCACATTCTGAGAGTGGAAATATCTGTTTGGAAGGGACACTAGTCAACCCTCTACACACAGGTGCTTTTGTATGGCCATTGAATGGCACGTAGTAAACTGTAAAATATGTAAGAAATATCTGTTATTTCTAAGGAATGTGACTTTTGAAGCGACAGACATTCATGGAAGCTAAAGTAAAATCATGGTGCTAAGAGGATTAGTATTCATGTAATAAATAGAAATTATTAAGCAATTGAAGAGAAATGGTAATTTTTAAAATAAAATTCTTGTATGCAGGAAATTCCACAGTTTTATTCTGTTTTCCATTCTCATTGATGACAAGAAACCATGGGTTAAACCAGAGATCTCCCCAGGGCTCTGCCGTTTTTCAGTAGTGTCAACATGGACAAATTTAATTTCCACACTTAAGAGGAGGATGCTCATTCTTGTCTCAGAGTTTTCCTAAGAATTAAACTTGATAATGTCTGCAAAGCACTTAGTACAATGTCTGGAGTTTATGGATCACTCAACAGCTGCATTCAATATTGTCTCATTGTAATGGTAAATAAATTCAATTCTGTGACTTAATAAAATATTGCTTAACTTAAATACATGATTCTAATTCTATTCAATATAACAAATTTACCTTTACTTATCTCCATTTTTTTTCAAAATTGTTTTTAAAACTACCATGATCAAATAGTTAATTTCTTTGGACAAATACAATATAAAGTAAATTATCACTTCCAAGTCATTACATTTATTTTTCTTTTCGTTATTTCTAAATGTATTTAAATATAAATGTATTTTATATTTATATTTATTTTACAGGAAACCTTCAGGCTACTTCTAGTGTATGTATATGTAACCACTTCCCACTTTCACAGATATAGTAATTTTACTAATCTGATTTCAGTCTACTGTTATAGGAAATATTTTTATAATAGGTATGTAGAAATTATCAAAATAATATTTGCAAAGTACTTCTAACTTTATAAAATACTAGAGGCCCTATGTTGAGTGTCTGCCCCCTGGTGGTCAGTGCGTGTCATAGTGAGCCAACTTTCTGCCGTCTGGTCGATTTGCATTTTAGTTTATTATACAGGACTTTCACATGTGTTATCCATCTCATTTATTATCCACCGATTCACCCATCAAGCACTGCATTGGCTAGCATTCTTGGCACTAAGCTAGATGCTGGGAAAGAACTAAAAGCCATGCTCCGGTACTTAGGAAGCACACCAATGGGGTGTGGTCAGTGCTGTGATGGGATATGCACCAAGTGACACAGTATTTTAAAGGTACAGTAAATGGTTCAAAGTTGTCGTTTTTTAACATACATAATAGGGTTACAGGGGAAAAGGGAAAAATAGGGAGAGGTAACTGCAGATGCAAAGGCATGGAGGCTTAATATGACTGAAGTCTTGATTTAAAGGAGATGGGTGCCACAAATTATGAGCAGGGGAAAAAAAACACGAGTCAGATAGTAGAGGGCTGGAAAGTCCTGCCATGGATGTGGAATTTATTCTTAAGATAATGGAAAGCCATTGAAGAATATTAGGTTAGGTATGATTTTAACTAGTTTTAGAAAGCAGCAAATTAGGAATTACACATACACTAGAGAAGAGTTATATTGGAGGTATGGGGGATAAGGGTACCTAGTAATCCTTGAGAGAAGTGTGAAGGGTCTAATCTTTACCTTAGAAGTGAGGTTGAAAAGAATGGAATAGCTTCAAGTGACATTAAAAAGGTGACTTAGAAAAATAAATTTAAAAAGAGAATGAAAATTGGATGTCACTTCTCAATTAATTTCGGTGACTTAAGCTCATTTAAATAGTAATTGTTCACTCTTGAAATATAACTCTTGTTATGTGTGCTAATAGTTATTATCATGTTGCCTTTGGAGAAACAGTTTTATTGTAGGCTCTGGAATTTCCAAGGAGAGTCTGAAGTTAATTTTTTCAGTTTAATTCTTGTCTCTTAGTTTTTGATACGTTTTAGTTATCTAAAGCTGGAAAAGAAATTATACCCAACATTTAGTGGCTTAAAACAAAAATGGTGTTTTCTCTCCCACCGTTCTCCGGGCTGTCTGGGCTCAGTTGACTGGCTCTCCTCTTCTCTGGGGTGTTGCGAGGGCTCCCTCTGGTGTGGTCTGGTCTGCCTAACCTAGGGCCCTGTTGGGACTACAGAATCCAAAATGGCTTTACACACATGTCCTGGGCCTCTTCTAGGGCTGCCGAAAGCCTGTGACTGGTGGCGTCTTTCTTCAGCAAGGCGTTTGATTTCTGACGTGGTGGCCCAAGGCTCCAAGACTGAAATTGGAAACTGTCAGGCTTCCCGAGAGCTAGGCCCAGAACTGGCACCGACGTCAGCGGCAGTCTATTAGAAAAAGCAGTTCATGCAGCCTGCCCCAATTCAAGGAGGAAAAACAGATTTCACTTCTTGATGGGTGACATGAGGATGTAGGGATGGGAGGAATTATTAGGAAACTTGCTACTATACTGCATCATGGGTGCTAACCCATTTGCAGATCATCTCTGAAAAGATAATTATTTTTTTCTAATTATCTTCTTTGAAGTAGGTAATATAAATTTAAGGGTATATGGTAACTTATAAATGCTTATAGAACAGGTTATTCCTCAGACTGACAATTTAATATAGGTATATAAGAAATTATTTTTTCTTTGCATATGCCCATGAAATATTCTTGAGACCTATGATATCTCTATAAATGCATTAAGCATCTATGCTGTTCCTTGTACTTTCTCCTGTTTCGACAGTGATGATAAAATTTCAGGAGCGAGCAATTCTTTTGTTATAAGACATAAAATTTATAATAATCCCACATAGGGAGAAAAAATGTCTTTATAATCTAATATTTTCTGATGAGAAGCATTAAAAGGAATGGTTTATATGTCCCTTTGGCACGTGTGCTGGTCAATGTTAGAAATGGGTAAAGTAGGTAAAACAGATGATGAAGTTGAAGGGTCATTGATTTTGCGAGGGCGGTAAGAAACCCTCTACCTTACAACAAAAATTGTAATTGTGAGGATCCTAGGAATCTTTTATTTCCGGGGTAAGGTGATTATTTTATTTCAGAAGGACTAGAGAAGTGTACCATTCTTCCCTTTTCACTGATTCCTAATGGTCATTCATACTTGACATCCTATATTCTAAATCAAAGAGTAGTAAACTAGTAACACTATTCAGGATATGATACTAATAAATATATCTTGCAGTTGTATAGAAAATTATCTATTTGAATGAGACAAAAATCATATGGACTTTATTCTATATTGGTTAAGGGTCTTACAATGAATGCAACTGAATTTATAAACACACTGAAAAATCTATATGATACATGTAAGCCTACAGTTGAAGAGGACTGTTGTAAAGAAACATAGTCCTAACACACACACACACACACACACACACACACACACACACACACACACACACCCATGACCACTACTACCTCCCCATTATCATCAAAAACAAAGCAAAAGCACAAACAAACAAATTGACAAACGGTGTCTTTGGACATTCTGTGAACAATTGTCTTGGTTCGGTTGTGTTACGTGTTTGGAAGACTAAAACCTTTTTAACTGAATAGGAGGACCACCTGGGGGTAGCTCCTCACTGCTCCTCTTTCCAGAAACACCGATGCCTTTGATGCCCAGGGCTGATTTTGTTATGACTTATAAGCTATCTCTTTTCATCCCCACCCTTGCTTCCCAAAGCTGTGTGCTCTGGTAAAGAGAGGCCCCCGATCACTTCATGTTTTCTATAGGAAGCTGCAGTAAATATGTCAGAGCAAGGGCCATGGGGTCACCTGGCCTCTGTTTGAGATAAGGGTCTACTACCTATTAAAGCTGTGTGACCTGGAGAAATTATGTAAACTCTCCGTGCTTCTACTTCCTTTTCCGCAAAATGAGAATAACAGTAGTAGGTGCCTCAGTGTGCTGTGATTAAAATCTGTGGGTGAAGGTCATGCCTGTTACACAATTTAGAAGAGCACTGTGCACACCTATCAATTAATAACTGCCTTTAATCTTTAAGTTTCCAGGGAATAGAGATCAGTCTTTGCTAAATACATATTGTGGTCAGGACACATTAAAATTATCCTCACGGCTTCCTCTTTTCTAATTTTCTGCTGAGAGAACCTGAGGCAAAGGTCTTTCTCAGTTGTACGTATTTGGTGACTTTTGCCATTTTCAGTGAGCTCTCTAATCCTCCTAATGCCCAAGCCCACCACCGACCCTTTTTCTTAAGGATTTACTGTGTTTTTTTTGTTGTTGTTGTTGTTGGTTTTTTAAAAAATATATTTTATTGATTTTTTACAGAGAGGAAGGGAGAGGGATAGAGAGTTAGAAACATCTATCAGCTGCCTCCTGCACACCCCCTACTGGGGATGTGCCCACAACCAAGGTACATGCCCTTGACCAAATCGAACCTGGAACCCCTCAGTCCGCAGACCAGCGCTCTATCCACTGAGCCAAACCGGTTAGGGCGGATTTACTGTTTTCTTGGAGGTATTCACTCCTAGGAAATGTAGTTATCTTCCCTTTGCCAACTCAGGCCCTGCTTTGGGTTCTCAGATATTCTTTTCACAATGTATGTGTTAAATACCATTTCTGTTTTTTTTTTTTTCATCCTTTGAAATACTCTTTAGAAAAAATGTTCTTTGGTTAATATGAAAGCTTGTATCTTGACAGTAAGTCTCAAATATATCTTCCTGCCAGCAGCTATCTGTCAGCAGGTTGGAGCCGGACTGTCACTAGCGTTAAACTGAAATACACTTTCAATGGTGTGAAAACCCATTCAGCAACAATTTATCTCTCACCTCCTTTTGTTCCCCTGTACTACGTCATCTGCAGAATTTGTGTCCCCTAGAATGGCAATATCATCTTCGCTGTCACTCAGACTCTCATTGCCTTCGAACAGTGCATGGAAGAAAGCCTACAAGAGAATTCAGAAGTCCTTGTGATTTGTTTGTTGATGTGCTAAGCGCTATAACTGCTCTTTGGAATCACAGAAAGCCTGGTTTTCACCTTTACCTGCCTTTCAATGTACTATTCCTCCTAAAGTAAATAGTGACTCTAGACCTAAAGAAAAATCCACAGAGGTGTGGAAGAAGATAATACACAGAACCGTTATTATTAGCACTAGGTTAACATGTGTAAGGTAATAATAAGAAGGGGGGGGAAGGGAAATCATATTATTGCAGCTGCAGTGAAGAAAAGTAAATGTCAAAAGGAAGATAAGTTGGAAAATACAACCTGAATGCCTTTCAGTTACTTTATTGGTATAGAAATATTTTCTCTGCTCTTTCCAGCTCAGCACTTTCTTGCAAAGATTTTTTTAAAAATAGAAGTGTTCATTAAATAAACAAGACAGGCAGCTCATGTCTGGAGGACTATCAGACACCTCTCTCTGGATTTTGTCAAGTGTGAGGAGAAGGGAGATGGAATTAACAGTACCCCCAAATATAATAATCTGGAATAATTTTATTGCCTATGGTATCTTTATTTTGTCACAAAGAAGAAATGGTGGAAAAGCAAGTTAAATGTTAAGACACCACCAAATCTTGTATTTCTCCACTAGTACTCCAAAGCTGTCAATTTGCTATAAACCGTAGAGAACATAATACCTGTTTGTATTCTTAACCATGGCAAAGCATGAGATCATTAAAGCAATATTTATTGTCACATAATGTAAGTTATTTTATAATTTCTATGCTTTGTGATGATTTTCTTGTGTATTCCTCACAATAATTTTATTATTTTAGTACTTGATTGGAGAGGAGTTTCCCAGGCTCAATGAATGATAGTGCCTTGAACTATTGAGTTCCCTTTGAATTATTTTTGCCTGAATGAATATTTCAGTTGATTATTGTAATATTGTTTACACATAGGTTTTTAGAATGAAAAATTATGTTGTTTGAAAATAGATGCTGAGAGGATGTATAACTAAAGTCTACAAAAACAGTAGTACAAACATTAAGGGAAAGAGGTGGACTTATAATGCTCTGATGTCCTGACTTTGTTCAGGAAGTGATTAGTATTAATGTATAATTTACCCTAATAAACATGGACACACATTTTACTCTCTGGGGTTATGACTAACATAGGGGTCAAGATTCTTGGCATTGGTTTGAGCAATGGTCTATTGGCTAGGACACCAACTGTAATTCCTAACTAAAAACAATTAACTCAGTTAAATGGGTAAAGGACTTAGACATTTCTCAAAAAAAAAAAAGACATACTAAATGGACAATGTGTCTAAGAAAACATGCTGAACATCACTAAACATCAGGAAAATGCAAATTCAAACCACAATGAGATATACTCACATCTGTTAGGATAGCCATCATTCAAAACATCCAAAAGAAATAAACAAACAAACAGAAAATAAGTATTGCTGGGTATGTGGAGATTTTGAAATCCTTGTGCACTGCTGTGAGAGTGGAAAAGGATGCAGTTTCTATGGAAAGCAATATGGAGGTTCCTCAGTAAATTAAAAGCACACTACCGTATAATCCAGCAATCCCACGTATGCATATTTATCCAAAGGAGTTGAAATCAGGATCTCAAAGAGATAATTGCACTTCAATGCCCATTTAAATAGTATTCATGATAGCCAAGAAGCGGGGGACCATCTAAATATCCATTAAAGGGTGAATAGAGAAAAAGAGGTATACATATGCAATTGAAATTAGCTTAAAAAAAAGGAAATTCTGTCATATTCCACAACATGGTTGAATCTTGAGGTTATTATGCTAAGTGAAGTAAACCAGTCACAGAAAGGCAAATACTGAATTACTCTATGCCTATGAAGTATCTAAATTATTCAAATTCATAGAAGCAGAAAGTAGAATGGTGGTTGCCAGGGAATAGGGTGATGGGAAGATTAGAAGTTATTGTTTAATAGGCATAGCATTTCATTCATGCAAGATGATAAAGTGCTAGAGATCTGCTGTACAATGTACATAGAGTTAACAGTACTGTACTTTCACAATTGGTAAGATGATAGACTTCTTATTATGTGTTGTTTACAAAAATAAAAAAGGATACTCTGACTGTTAAGTTTTTTACTTTTTAAATCTTTATCACACAAGGGCTGTCTCTCTATAAGAAAAAGTGAACTCTTGATGATGAACAAGAAGAGCCATGTCAATATAATTGGGCACAAAATCCAGATTGTAATAAATAAACACAAGTGTGAAAAAGGTAAAACGTAAATATAAGTGTAAATGTTGGTCTATCATGGAACTTGGTTAGCACAAAATAGAATAAAATAAATTTAAGCACATTCCTTAAAATACTGTACAAATAGCCTTTGCATAGTTCTCTACTGTATAGGAAAGGTGATATATAGCATCAAAAAATTAGAAAACATTTCAAGTGTATCTTATTAATAAAACTTTTGTTGATAATGTGAACCAATTCTTATACATTGTAATTATTTTTTTTTCAAGAAAATCAACTGTTTAATTTTAGTGGACATTAAAAGTGAAGGTGTGAAAAATACAACATAAGGCACTCAGAAACTGTCAAAGACTAAATCTATGGAAATTTCCCATGCCAATTTTTGAGACATGTTTTCCATAAACACATACTGAATTACCTTGATTAATTTGCTTTCATGGCAAAGTGTGCTTACCTCAATCATTCTGTAAATAATAATGATTTGCATCTCCCTGCTTCCTCATGTTGTAGTTTGTCAGTTCCTTGGAGACACTCTAAGGTAATGTCCTTTTAATCATGATATATGTGATGAATACATGAGCAAATGTGGAAGCAAGATCATCAGAGGAGATGTGTGGGAAGGAGATAATGCTTCACATGAACTATAAAGATCAACAAGTAGTTGTGGATTTATGAGAGCAATGAATTAAAAAGAATAAGCAATTGTTTTTTCATTCAGCAAAGGCAAACATGGATTACCAAACAATAAACAGAAACCAAAGTAATTGTGTCCAAAAAGAGAAGTGAGTGTAGATGGTGTATCCCTTAAAAAAACATGTTAAGGCTATGGAGAGGCAATTCGTAAAATAAGAATTATGAATGAATGAGAAGCATATAATACTTGATTTCAGTGGGAATCAGAGAAATGCAAGATAAAATACATAACATTTTTTGTCTTGCAAAATTTGCCTTGTGAAAAATCTGGTATTGCCAAAATTGGGGTTGAAGGTAGGAAACACTTCATAACCTGGTGATAGCTGTAAAGATTTTTATATTTATTGAGGAAAGATTGGCTCTTTCAATTCCATTTCTGGAACTCCATCTGAAGACTATTTCACACAAGTATACAAGGATATACATTTAAAGTTCCTCTTGACATCTTTGTAACCACAAAGAATAAAGCCTTCAATAGGAAATTTATTAAATAAATCATAGTACAGGCATACCTTATGCCATCCAGCTCTGTAGTTATTACCAAAAAAATGTAGTAGAAGTACACATGGGGATCAGTAATATGTTACAAATATAAATTAATAGATTCAGAAAAATGTACATAGTATAACTTACTCCATATGTTAAATATATATATATATAATGCATAAAAATATCTATACTAATAAAAGGGTAATATGCTAATTAGATCGGGAGACCTTCGGACAGAGCCATGGTGGCAGGGCCAAGGCAGAGGCTGTTAGGGGCAATCAGGCCGGCAGGGGAGGGCAGTTGGGGGCAAGCAGGCTGGCGAGGGGGGCAGGTGGGAATGATCAGGTCGGCGAGGGGGTGCAGTTGGGAGTGATCAGGTCGGCGGAGGGGGGGGTCAGTTGGGGGCTAGCAGGCTGGCAGGCAGAGTGGTTAGGGGTGATCAGGCAGGCAGGCAGATGAGTGGTTAGGAGCCAGCGGTCCCTGATTGCAAGAGGGATGTCCGACTGCCGATGGCCGGCCCATAGGGATCGGGCCTAAACCGGCAGTTGGACATCCCCTGAGGGGTCCCAGATTGGAGAGGGTGCAGGCTGGGCTGAGGGACACCCCCCACCCCCTGTGCATGAATTTCGTGCACCGGGCCACTAGTGCCTATATAAATGTGTGTGTCCAGAGGTGGCCTCAAATGATAAACACTAAGTTCATAACAATGACTAACCTTGTGAAGCATAAGTAAATGAGGGAAGATTTTATTTAATATATATTTTTACTGATTTCACAGAGGAAGAGAGGGGGAGAGAGAGACAGAAACATCAATGATGAGAGAGAATCATTGATTGGCTGCCTCCTGCATGCTCCCTTCCCCGAGAATGTGCCCTGGATGGGAGTCGAACTCGGGACCCTTACAGTCTGCAGGCCGTTGCTTTATCCACTGAGCCAAATCGACTAGAGCTTATTTTAGTTTTAAAAAACTCTAGTTACTTCTGATTATTTTGTGTTGGAAAAAGTGTACTACCTTATTATGAATAATGTGATGTTTGTCAAACAAGCTTAGTTATAAAAAAATGAAATGAAGAATACAGATAAAAAAGCTTGGGAAAAGGTATAATTTCTAGTTTGCCTGGAGAATAGAAAAGAGGAAAGTAATTTAAATGCATGAATCAACAGGCCCTTGAGGAATTAGTGGACAAAGCTGAGCATGTTATTTTAGGACATTCGTCCTTTTTTCTAAAACTGTCAGGGTTATGGTGCTTGAGAATATATAAAACCACCCATAGATCAGTTTGCAGATGAAGGGATTCATGCCTGCGTTTAGTTATGAAGTTCAAATTGGAAGCTGTTCAGGCAGAAAACTAATAGAAACAGGTGATAGCTAATTAACCTAAGGCTTCACAGTAATTGCTCTGCAAGAAGCAATTTAAAAGGGACCTTTCCCTTTTTTTACTTTGAAAATAATAAAATGCCCTATTTGACATTTGGTGTTTGAGCAAAAATACATGTATACACACAAATACTGGCTTTTAAAAACTTCTACCTCATTCAACTTCTTAGTAAGTTTTTTAAAGGGCAAAAGAATCATAAGACCTGCGGTTCATGTCACAGTGAATATCCCAGGCTTAGAACTTTGCCCTATATGGAGATAACTGGAGTAGATTCCTGAAGTTACTGGGGTTAGGAGCACAAGATTATGTTGATTCATCCAGTCCCCAGCCATAGGTCTCACCATTAATCAGGATTGTCAGCTAGCAAAAGAAAGGTGCTCCTGAACGGAGTGTGGAAATAATGTACAGCATCCCAAATCAGCCTCTGTCTGCCACAATCTACAATCCGGCTTGCCATCTTCCTTGCAAGGTTCTTCACACTTCTTTTGTTTTTGTTTCTTTTTTAAAATTCAACTTATTAAGGTGACATTGGTTAATAAGATTACACAGGTTTCAAGTGTACATTTCTATGATAGATTACAGTTTATTGCATTGTGTGACCACAACACACAGTCAAATCTCCATCTGTCACCATGTTTTTGACCCCCTTTACCCTTTATTACCCCCACCCCTGTTCCTTATAGTAAGCGCCATACTGTTATCTGTGTCTGAGTTTTTGTTTGTTTTTTGTTTATTCACTTGTTGCTTTCAGTTTTATATCCCAAATATGATTAAAATCATATGATTCTTAACTTTTTCTGTCTGACTTATTTTGCTTAGCGTGATAGTCTCAAGATCCATCCATTTTGTTGCAAATGGTAGTATTTCTTCTTTTCTTATGGCCAAGTAGTATTGCATTGTATATATGTACTATATTTCCTTTATCCAACCATCTACAGAAGGACTTTGGTTGTTTCCATGTCTTCACACTTTTAAAAAAGATTGGCCTATAAAACAAAAACTCATTTCTTCCCAGAGAGAGCAGCCCCAAGTTGCCTGCATTTTCAACAACTACTTCCAGACACAGATGCTTTGGGTAGTATGACATTCCATATTAGCCAAAGTAGCTAATTTCTTCTTCCCTGGGTTAGCTCAGTATCTCTGAGTGACACTTTCATGGCACTTAAGCTTCATGTTTGACCCAAAAATGTGTAAATGATACCTGGGTAAAGAGTTGTCTGAGAGTCAAAACCCTCAATAATTTAGATCTCCTATAGAACTAGTATGAAATCTATAGGATGGCTGATGACAGTTGCCCAAGATTCAATTTTTCAAAATATTTTCTCTCCAACTTCAGGTTTCACTTGTTGCAGTTAAATTAGGATTGTGTTCATTTTGGACCAACCACTCTGGTTTATGACAGAGCAATTACATTGATTTTTTTTTTTTTACTTTTTATTTTTTAGGTCTGAGTCTGCTAGAATCAGTGAGGGACAGACTATCCTAAAACACATTAATAGATGGTAGAGATATAGATACCCAAAAGAGTCATCATGCTTTACCAAGAAAAAGTGGAGTTAATTTTTTAAGGTTCAAAGTGCATACTAAAATCATTATTTTTACTTTATTTTTCAATTATAATTTACATTCTATATTATTTTGTATTCATTTCAGGTGTACAGCATAGTGGCTAGACAATCATATGCTTTACAATGTGATCCCCTGATATTTCAAGTACCAACCTGGCCCCAAACATAGTTACTACAATATTATTGACTATATTCCCTGTGCTGTACTTTAGTCCCTGGGACTATTTTGTGACTACCAATTTGTAGTTCTTAATACCTCCATCTTTTCCAGCAATGCAGTTATGAGTATCCAAAATTAGATTGGGAACTACCTCAGGGAAGATATCATGTTCTAGAACTGTGTTTGTCTGTTGAATCATGTTAATAGATGATGAGTCATACATGTGGAAGATTTCATTTCATCTACTGGTATAAAATTACTAAACACAATACATATGATAAATGACAAGTCTTCTAGTATTTTGCTAGTTATATCTTACCTTTTTAAAAAATTTTGTAATTTACGTAGCTCTAAAATTGTCATTTCCAAAATGATTGTGACATTGATCTTGGAAAAACAAAATAATAGATCTGGATTATTCTTGTTTTACATAGTGTTAATATCTGTTTGTCTTTTTGTTGCAGGATTTATTTATACATGTGGTGGCACTTTAAAAGGACTTAATGGCACTATAGAAAGCCCTGGTTTCCCATATGGATATCCAAATGGTGCAAACTGTACATGGGTAATAATAGCAGAAGAAAGAAATAGAATACAAATTGTTTTTCAATCATTTGCTCTAGAAGAAGAATACGACTACTTATCATTATATGATGGACATCCTCATCCCACGAACTTTCGGACAAGGTTAGTGTATTTTGAATGGAAGAATGGAGAGAAAATATTTTATGAGCAAAAGCAGTTTATCTTGCAAAAGATGATTAATATTTGTGGTGCAATTATAATAAAGTCATATACACCATGTGTTATTCATTTGGAAATATATTATCCCATGAATAAATTAACTCAGACTCTCTGACTTCATGATACTAGTATATTAATATTATCTTGCAAAAATTAATATTAATTGAATTGTGACCTCTTTAGAGTGGCTAAATGTATTATGTTTTTAAAAATATTTATTTCAAGGCTTCATTCTTAATGGGCATAACTTTTGATAAAGTGAATGCATACCAGGAAATGTTTCTTTCAGTGGTATGTACCTAATTTTAATACATAACAATATGCAGGATGCTTAAAATAAATATTCATATGGTAGTAGACTACATAATTTGTAGATAATGTGTATGATTTATAAATAGAAATATCTGAAAAATAGGCCCTTTTAAGTCACCAACTGGGACATTCACATTTCTGTCCATATAAATGAAATTATTTATTTTTAAGCTAGCTGATAAGACAGATGTGAAATTAGCTGGCACCCTGTCTGTTATTTCAGTGGTTCTTCAGAATTTCTTTTTGGCAACTAGAATATGTAAATATAAATATTTTTGCTGTCTTACCAAATATTCCTTCTAAACATAGATAAACTCTTACTTAACCAAGTTCAAAGTGCCAGATATTACATATTTCATTGAGTCCTAAAATTTTACCCAAGCATGTACACATTTCTTTAACTGTAGTAAATTGTTTTTCAAATTTCCAAATCAAAATATTCTAAGCAGATAACCTATAAGAATTAAAGGCTTTTTACATACTTGACTAAGTTTCCAGTCAGAATGACAGTTAAAAATGCCTGAATTGTTGTTTCAAACCACGTGTCTATGCAAAGAAAAGGTCACTGGAATGATTACAAGTGAAATTTTGTTTTTCCATTTTTGTGTGTGATACATTCATTAGAGTATTTCTAGTTTCTTCTTTCTTTTACACTGTGTAAGTCATTCAGTATTCATCCTATTAAAAAATATACAGTGTGGCTGACTTATTTGACAGTGTTATTTCATCATCATTGCCACTATCATTAAAAAGCTGGATGCTATTTGTTAATGACAGAGCATTAGGTCAAGATAGTAAGCAGACAGCGCAGTGTGTGTGTTTCTGCTTGCCTGTCGTACTGTGGAGGTGTGAGTGTCTGCCTTCACCTGTACCCAGTCAATCATATTACAGGCTGTAAGAGAATAGAGAAAACAATTCTCAAACTGTCAAGCCAGCTAAAATGGTGTATATACAAGTTTAAAAATAAAGACTTTTGTATATTTTCTTTATAGAAGCAATGTATGCTCTATAAGTGGTGTAAAATAAAAAAAAAAATAAAGCCCTCTTAATGCTATCTGGCAGTTTCTAACCACCAATTTAGATAGTTTGGTTTGTGTAAGAATCTATTCTCTCTAGACCCCCTTGAAAATTAAAACACATTTTTATTTTACCCCTGCTGTCTCCTTAAAAACAATAATTGTGGCTCCTGGGAAGTTAAAAGACTTTGTCGGATGGGTCAAATCATTTTTTTTTTTGTCCTCATTCTTTGCTTCTTAATCTGTAAATGAAGGAATAATAGCACTTACCAGATATTATGAGAATTACAATGTAATGAAAGCTCAATAACCTAACACTTAATCATTTATTGAGTCCCTTGTACTGAACACTGCTAAGTATTTTTCACTCATTTTATTATTTAACTTTTCTCTTACTCAAACAATGTGAAAGATTTCTATTATTATCACCATTTTACAACTGGGAAAATGAGGCTTATGTTACTTGTCCATGTTTAATATTGTTGAAAGTAGAAAGAGGCAGAATTATCATTGCAACACAAATTTTTCTCAGTTCAGAGCTCATGCTCATTAAAAATATGTTTAATGCATAATATATAAGTCATAATCCTATATAATAAAGCCTTATATGCTAAGTGTCCGGTCATCCAGTCAGCAATTCAACCAAAGTGTAATATGCTAATGATATGCTAAGGCCCCTCAACCACTCACTGTGACATGCATTGATCACCAGGGCGGAGACAGTCGACCAGTCGACCAGTTGCTGTGATGCCTGTTGTACTGCACTGACCACCAGGGGGCAGACGCTCCAACTGGTAGGTTAGCTTGCTGCTAGGGTCCGACTGATCGGGACTGAGCGAGAGGGGCCACACATGCCCTGGAGCCCTCCTGAGGTCTCTCCCTGGCTGGCCAACCTCCCCTGTCCCTCCCCAGCCCCGATCACGCACTGGTGGGGTCCCTCGGCCTGGCCTGTGCCCTCTTGTTATCCGGGCTGAGGGACCCCCACCCCTTGAGTGCATGAATTTCATGCACCGGGCCTCTAGTTAATGTATATGTATGTAATCGCCAGGGTTTATCTATTCACATATTAATTTAAGCCTTTTTTTAAATAAAATATGATAAGATAAATAATAAAAACAAATTTTAAAACATGCATAACAGATAAATGTAAGCCCCAAATATCATATGTCCATCCTAAATTCATTGGTTAATTTCTTCCAGTTCCCCCCTCCCACCCCACTGCCCTTTTCCTCTGAAATAAGTCAGTCTATTGCATGCTTCAATGTCTCTGGATCTTTTTTGTTCAACAGTTTATTTTGTTCATTAGATTCCACATAGAGTGAGATCATGTGATACTTGTCTTTCTCTGACTGGCTTATTTCACTTAGCATAATGCTCTCCAGGTCCCTCCATGCTGTCTGAAAGGGTAAGAGATCCTTCTTTTTTACAGCTGCTTGGTATTGCATTGTGTAAATATACCACAGTTTTTTAATGTTTTTGAGATTCCCTCCACATTTTTGCGTGTGTCAACAGTTTTTTACTTTTTATTTCTGAGTAACATTTCATTCCATGAATTGTTTATTCTCCTGTTAATGAACCTTTAAGTTGTTTTTCTTTGGGGACTATAAATAAAGACACAATGACCATTCATGTACAGCTCTTCTATTGGATGCATTTTCATTTGTCTTGGATAATACTTAGAAATAGAATTATTGGGTTATTGAGTATCTCTATGTAATTTTATAGAGGAAAAAAACACACACACAGAAAACTCCCAAACAGGTTTCTAAAGTAGTTGCCTCATTTTATATTCTGCCATAATTCTATGAGAGTCACAATTGCACACATTGTTGTCAACATTTGAGGTTGTCAAGCTTTACTGTGTTATTATTTTGCATTTCTGTGATGATTAATAATATTGAACACTTTTAAAAAGTGCTAATAACCATTTATTTATATATCTTATGAAATGTGTTCAAATATTTTGTCTACTTTATAAGTGGGTTGTTTGATTTGTCTTGATATTGAGTTATGTTTGATGCAATCTTTATGCCATTTTTGACAAATATATACATTGTAAATATTTTCTTCAGATCTGTGACTTGCTTTTTATTACACTTTCTTTTGATGAGCTGAAGTTTGAAGTTTTAACAAAGTCTAATTAATTAATAATATATATTGTTAATGCTTTCTATGTAGTCTGATAAATATTTGCTTATCCAAAGATAGAAAAGATAGTGCTGTATTTCTCCTGAAATTTTAGAACATATTTAGGTCTATGATTAGTTTCGAAGGTGTACAAGAGTCTAGATTCATGTGGGTATAATAGTGAACAAGAATTAGCATGGCCTATGTTTTAATGAATTGTAGGAATGATAATTGAAGCTATAAGTCCCAGCTGGCTGCTTCTGAGCACAACTATAGTTAGGTATATTCAAGGAGTTTTTTTGATTTTTGTATTTTTTCCAATTACTACCTGATCAACTAAATTTTGCTACAAGCTCTGTCATATATTTTTCCTATTTTTATGATAAAACATTTTACCCTTTCAGTTTTTTTACATTGTGATTGCCCATAATCTATTTATTTCTTTTGGTCATAGTTATAAAATATACTTCAATTACTGTAGCTAAACTCTGTGCTTTATTTATCCTTTATTGTTTTTGAATGTCAATTATTTAACCAGTTTGTGTTCTAAGTACTGTGAAGACAGATATAAAAAAGTAATATATTCTGCCATAATTTCTTGTTTATTTTTATAAATTTGCTGGATTCTTGACATAATCATGGAATTCACAAGCCTTGGGGACATAATCAAGGAACAGTAATTAGAATGAATAAACAGCAATCTGAAGCTTGAATTCCCACTTGTGTAATTGGTAGACCTTTTCTTCCTCAGAAAATGTTGGCAGTGTGCCCATAAATGTTCCCAAGCAGCCACTATAGTTCTCTTCTGACATAATTAATCTTGTCTCCTTTCTTTTCTCCACTGCTCCCTGGATTTCCCATATCACTTCCTAATACTCATGTTAAAATCCCTCCTCACCCTAACTGCTGCTCCTTTTACTGAAACACAATGATCTCTCTCCTTTCCTGTACAATGTTGTGGTAGAAAACGGGTTTCCCACAACAATTATTAGAAAATTTCAGAAGGACTTGTTAGGCCATAGAAGTAAATGGCTGTAGATTGTTCTTTGTGGCAGGGCACCCTAGTGATTTAATTGTACTCCCAAGGCCCCATTTACACAGGTTTGACTGAGAACGATAGAACTCAGTCTGATTTGTTGTCTCTGAGGACATCCCCCTTCAGAGTTAGAACCAGTCCTTGTATCTTGATTATCTCTCTTATATAATAAAATGCAGAGGCTATAAATGTGTGTGTGTGTGTGTGTGTGTGTGTGTGTGTGTGTGTGTGTGTGTAAACTGCATGTGATATTAACAACTGCTCCATAAGAAAAACAATACCAGTTTTGCATGTTTATGTATTATATGAATGAGTTCCACCTAATGATGTTATGAATGTTGCTTACTGTTAATCTAACTGTGACCTTGATAATAGCCTTGTATATAATATATAGATTCCACAAGTCACAGGATTGAGGGTAGAAATAGGTTTTTCTCTGGGCAAGCTTGAAAAAGATGTGTTGTGGTTAGTACCTTCCTTTTCAATGCTTTAATTTACTGAAGATTTGTTGTATCACCACAGGGCATGCAAGTGAATTAGAAGAAAAAAGCCAATTAAAATTTTGATGCACCTTAGGCAGTTAATGACTCTTCTCCTTAGATAGCATTCCTCACTTTGGAACATTCAAATTGATAATTGGATAGATCTCAAGGATGAGATTTCTAAACTTTTTGTTAACACAAAAGACTCTTTCACATCTGAGCAAGGCAAGGATTCAAGAGTATACACAATCAGTTGTTGTTTATACTAGGCATGTTGCCAAAGAGAATGGAGGTGGCTTTTAGTGAAGAAACAGACTTAATTAAACCATTAAAGCAGGGGTTACAACATAAAACAAAAGATGTCAGCAAGCAATTTTAAACACTTTGTTTCGTGATTAATATTTATCCAATCTTTATAGAAAATCTGTGAAACATTAACTGTTACTCTGCTTTCAGTAAAATAGCACTGACATCCTGAAATCAAACTATGCATGGTGTTAATAAAGTACTAACTAGAGCTATTTTTGGGCAAGTCACTTACTCTCCGTAAACATTCATTTTTTTTTCACCTGTAAAATGGCATAATCCAGAGCCTGTTTGATTATCTCACAGAGAACCAGGTGATGTTCTCATATATGTTTCAGCAAAAGAAAATTTCATTTAGAAATCTCAAACCCTAAATAGAAATTTTAAATTAGACTTCCCAGAATTAAATCCTGTGAATTCTTTTAGATTTGTTAATATATGATATTCTATGGGAAGATACAGTTATTCTGTATCTGTTAAAAATGAACATTTTCTAATATACATTCTATGCCATGCTACTCATATACAATTCTCAGAACATCATTTCAGATATTATTCCTAATACTTTTATTATACAGATGAAAAAAGTCAATTTCAGAAATACTGATAATTTCTCCAAGGTCACAAAATTAGGTGTTTAAGAGAATGAACTTGTAATATTAATAGTTTAGAACACAGCTAAATAGCTGTATTTGTTTACATTTTGCAAGCATATCATTTTTACAATAATGGATTAGAAAATTTACCTTAACCTAGACAATTACAGAATCAGATAACTTTTACTGACTACTTATTTTATAGTCATTTTACTAAATCAAAATTAGGACATTAATAACATTAAAAGGCACATATTCATATCAGAAAGTACTTTTTTAAAAAAACACCTATTTGTTATTATGACACGACATACATCCAAAGGCATATTTATAGTGTCATAAAAATAATTGTACAATGGGAGCAGGTAGAAGAGTTAGGTACAGGGGAGATAAATGGTGATGGAAGGAGACTTGAGTTTGGGTCCTGAACACACAATACAATATACAGATGATGTATCATAGAATTGTACACTTGAAACCTATAAAAGTTTATTAATTAATATCACCATAATAAATTCAAACAAAATTTAGAAAAATAATTGTATAAAAAAGACTAATTATTCTTTCATTAATGTTTAAAGCTTAACATTCTCATGATATCTAGAAATTATTGAGCCCACATAGAAAAAGAACTACATGTATCAACAATGGTATATAATTTGGGCTAATGTTTGGGAAGACAAAAATAAATTAAAGAATTCAAGAAACTTAAATAATAATTTTCTATGTAATCTTCCTCATTAAATGCAGATTTAAAAACACTGATCATTGAGAATATAAGGGATCATAAATTTGTATACACACTTACACCAAACATAAGGACTTTATAAAAATCAGTGGAAAGAATAGTGTATCAAAATATTATTATCCTCAAACTATATTAAAGTCAATGCATTATATTTGTAATGTATATTTCTTTAAAAATTGCTTTTATGAAGTACTTGAAAATCAAAATAAAATTTCAGAATACTGCTATATACAGGTTATAGCAAAAGTAGGTTTACAGTTGTGAGAACGTGAAACACAGAGATTAGTCTTTCATTATTACTTATTAATTATTGAATTAGTTAATGGGATATAATTATGTTTCAGACTAGTAGGAATAGTTTAGTAAAGAAGAAATTTTAATAATACTGAAGAAATAACTATAATTAGCATTTGTCCATATGTAAGAGGACATGGAGTCCAGTATGCCAGGTGAGGGAGTGGGTTTAGGACAATAAGCTTTTATGTATATAGACTAGAGGCCCGGGGCATGGATTTGTGCGCCCGTGGGGTCCCTCAGTCTGGCCTGTGGGGACCAGTGGACCTCTGTGCCACCGCAGCCTGGCCTTACCCACCAGCTCGTGGGGCTCCAGCCCACTGTCCCTGTGGATCCTGCACAGCACGAAGTAGCGCGCAATGCGGCAGGCGGCCAGGGAGGAGCCCTAGCCCGGGCTGGGCGCTGCGCCGCTCCCACTCATCCTGGCCACTCCTGCTCATCCTGGCCCACTGTGCCCGTCCTATGGCGATACCGGTGTGCCCATGACCGCACCGCCGCCACTTGTCATTGCAGCCTCGCTCCTCCTGTGGCACTGGAGAAGCGGCCGTGGGCTCGGGTCGTGCCCAGTCAGTCTGGAGGCCGGTGCTGATCCTGGTCCCATTCAGGATTGGGGAGGGATACGCAGGGCGAGTGTCCACAGGAGAGGCTCGCGCTGCTGCAGCTGTGCTTGCCAGCCAGCCGAGAGCCTGGCATCTGGCACCCATTGGTCAGCTGAGTGGCGCTCCTGCTGTGGGAGCAGACTGACCACCAGGGGGCAGCTCCTGCATTGAGTGTCTGCCCCCTGGTGGTCAGTGTGCATCATTGCTACTGTCCAGTCATCTGATCGCTTAGTCTTTTATATATATAGATAACAAGTCTCCAAAAGGTCATATGAGTTCTTTTCTAAATGGAATGATTTTATTTCTGGCTCTGATGGGCTCTGATATCAATTACAAAAATTGTTCTATTCATCTTCATTCCTCTTCAACAAGTTGAATATAAATAGCAAAGCTTAGAAATAACATTTTCATATAGGCATTGTGTGCAGACAGCTCCTCTGAGGGAAATCTTCCATATTACCTTCTCCTTGCTCCTGAGTTCTTACTGTTTCATCTCCTCTCTGTGTCCTTCATCTATAGCCAGACACTGAATTCTGTTTTATGAATTTTTCATCTCTGCCATCAGTGCCTCCTCTTGGTTAGTCCACATCTCTAAGAGGGGTTGATATAATGACTTCATCCAATCTCTTGAAGTTCTCTTCCTCTATCCTGGGATGATAAGAGAATGTTAAAATAGTAAAATATTGCAATAAATGGTGAGAACATATTATGTTCTTGATTAATTCAGAATAGATGCTCAATAAAATGTTGATTGCAAGTGAAAAGCTGTTTTTGGTTATGAAACTGATTCACTATATTGATGCATTACTTCTTAATTTTTAGGTCAACAATGAAAATAAAATTTTGAAAATGATCACATAAGTTTATATTTTAAGTGTTCATAAATATAAAATGAATTCCACTAATTTGTAAATGACTTTTTATTTTAGAAAAAGCCTCATTTAGTTTAAAATACTTCAGTATTGTTAAAATGTTTTGAGGGAGCCCTAGCAGGATTATTGCCCAGAATTAATGAAAATCTTGGGGAAATACTTTCATGTAAAAGCCTAAGTTCTCATTTTTTAATTCTGACCTAACTGTGCTCTCATAATGCCTTTCCTCACACCATATAATAACTAAATTTTCATTATGGTATCAATCTTATTTCCATACTCTCTCTAATTGATCTTGTTATTCTCTATTAGTTCATGCAGCTAATATGTTACTGGGTATTGGGTTAAGGCCTATTGGTTAAAAAATTCAACTTTGTTTATATCAACCAATTTTACTTTGTACATATTGCTTCTTCTGCGTACTGTCACCTCTAAATTACTGCATGATATAGAACAAAAGAGAAAATTGACATTTGTTCTAAAAAAATTTAGGAATAGCTATTATTTTGTAGGTTGACCAAGTACATGTTACAAAGTAACAATTACATAAATTTTCATCATTAACATTTTAAAATATAAAATAGTTTTTACCAAGATTGTACAACTATTAATATAAAAACCTAGTATAATCTCTTCTTGGTCTTAAATAGGCCTGAAGTCTTTGTGGTTAAGGAAGACTTTATCTGTTTTTGTATCTCTGATATTTACTAAAATGATGTAACTATTCATTAACATTAGCCTAATGAGTAGGCCTGAGATGACCATAACTATATTTAATAGCTTATATATAAGATTACACAATTTTATTAAATTGTCCAAATTAAACTTAATATTTTCTTGGGAAGATTTATTTGACTTATTTAGCTTTCCTATCTGATTTACTATTGTGTCAAATTGTTAGTTAAATTTCTCACATTTCAATTCCCTTAGTTAACCTTACTATGGTCGGCGAATTAATTCTAACATGCAATTCCAGTGTGTTATATAAATAAAAATGATGAATATAAGGACAATGTAAGAAAAATATGAGTGGCTAACTTATACAAAATGCTGTGAAAAAGTATTATTGCAAAGCAACTGTATAATTGGTATTGGTAATAAATTGATCAGTAACACCATTTTTGTAGTCAAGGACCATCATATTGCCTATAACTACATATATCCAACCATATGACTTTAATAGTCACATCTCTGTGTCTGTGTTTAACATACAATTCCTTAGCTATATGCCTAAATAGATTTCATCCTCTAGTATTGAAGTCCACTTGAGAACTTCAAGAAAAAACTGGTATAATCTGATTCAGCCAATCAAGCTGACATCTTCCTTAAATGAATCTTTTTTTCCTATTATTTTACTTTTTTTTCTCTGCAACCTCCTTTTTTTCCTAATTTAATAATGAAGATTAGCTAATATTGATTCAAGGGATGTTGTACTCTCAGTTTGTAGACTTTAATATTGTTAAAATATCCCTACTACCCAAAGCAATATATATAGATTCAATGCAATCCCTATTAAGTTATCCACAGCATATTTCACAGATCTAGAACAAATACTCTTTACCTTCTTTTAATATTTAGATAAATAATCTATATGGAATTGATTTTTGTGTAAGGTATGAAGTAGAGAGCAAGGTTTATATTTTCATTTTTTCCTCTCCTTTTTTTTTTCCTATATGAGTATATCCTTGACTAAGCACCATATATAGGAAATAAATCTTTCTCTATTCCACATCAGATTATTCCAAGTCAAGTAGCTATTTATCTGTGACTTTCTGTCTGGACTCTATCTCATAGGTCTATTTATTAATAATTGAACTAATACCATACTAACTTAAATACTGTTGTTTTATAATAGCATTTTAGGAAAGAACTTAAGAATCACATTATTAAAAGTGAGACATCAAGATATACAAAAACATTATTTCTAAAATAAAAATGAAATATTTATATCATTATTTAATTATGTTTGCTAATATTTATCTTAATCATAATCAGTGTTATGCAATTAAAATTTGACAATTGTTTTATCTTGACAATGTAAAAAATTTTTTAAAATTTTTTATATACAGTAAAACATCTCATAACAGTATACAAGTAATTTATAATTTAATTTTAACTATTTCAATTAAAATGTTTGGATCTGAATTATGATTATTTTGAAATAATAGATTAATGGACTGAATGATTTTGCACTTGACATTAAAATTTTCATTTGATAACACTAAATTAGTTCATAAATCATGTCTAAATTCACTAATTAGGTAGACAAATGACTGTACATATGTTCTATGTCATTGCATTCTCATATTACTTTTTCTTCATAATGTATTCTAATGAAGAAAGATTATAATTTTATTTAGCCTAAAATGACTAGAGAAAGTTATAAGGTGCTATGCATTTACCAGTTGTGTGTGTATATATACACACACATATACACTGAGTGGCAAGATTATTATGATCTCTGAATGCACAATAATATGGCCACTCAGTGTATATACTATATAATAAAAGGCTAATATGCAAATTCTCCCCTCGACCAGGAGTTTGACCAGCAGACAGGCCGGCCAACTGCCCATGTACCTTCCCCCTGACCAGGCTGGCTGGACCCCACTCATGCATGAATTCATGCACTGGGCCTCTAATATATATATTAGAGTGGCCACATATATATATATACTGAGTGGCCAGATTATTATGCATTCAGAGATCATAATAATCTGGCCACTCAGTGTATATATGTATACTCTCTTTTTCATATATATATATATATATATATATGAAAAAGAGAGTTATAAAAATTTATGAGAAAGTGATTTTGGGCATAGTGGATATAATTAATTGCTATGTACATCTTGTAAGAGTGGTTATGTTCTCAATTGCTTCTATCTAATAGCTTTGGGATTAAAAAGTTAAACAGAACCAAAATTTCTGAAAAAGTAAAAACGTTTCTAAATTTTAGACTAAGTCAAATTGTATAGTATCTTTATCATAATATCTTCAATCATTATCATCATAAAGCTATATTTAAACCTCTGCAATTGCAGTGTTCTCTTTTATGTACCACATAATACTACTTCTTAATGCATTTATTATATAAATCCATAAAACTGGTGGGTGGCATAGAATCTCAAAAACTTTCCTATAATCATTTTAGGTTGATTACAATTATAATCTGTCTTCATCACTGGACCATGTCACAAAGAATATAGAACCCAAACATTTTATATGTGTGTGTGTGTGTGTATATATATATATATATATATATATATATATATAGTATCTATCTCTATCTCTATCTCTATCTCTATCTCTATCTCTATCTCTATCTCTATCTCTATCTCTATCCTATATCTATTTAGGGACATTGAATGTGCAGTCATTTCTCTTTTTTTAAAAAACTCTTTGATGCCTGGGAAAAATAGACAAACAAAATTCCATACTTATAATATACACATTTTAAATACATCTATATATATAAAGAGCCAGGGTTGTAACATCCAAAATGACTGAAGGCTCGACCAAACGCCAGGCTGTGTGTGCAGCAGGCAAGCGGGCTGAACTGATGACCTCTCGGAGAGAGAGAGAGGTGGGGCTGATCAGCAGCAGCAGCACCTGCTGGCGAGGCCGGAGAGAGAAGCAGGGTAATCAGACCCTGCTTCTCTCTCTGGGCCTCGCCAGCAGCCAAGCCTCTCTCTCTCCCCAGAGGTCAGCAGTTCAGCCCACTCGCCAGCAGCCTGGGGCAGCTGCTGATCAGCCCCACCTCTATGATCAGGCCCGGAAATAGGCCTGGAGATGATGACTGGCATAGAAACCGACCAATCAGAACCTATTCTGGGTGAACTATGAAGGCAGAACCTAAGGTGGGGGCTGAGGAGGGGTTTTAAGGGCAACAGCTGTTTGGTGTAAGGTGTAAGAAAGTGATTCAATTTTTTAATGACTGGTTTGGCAGTATAGTGCATATTGCTGGCTATCAGTCCAGATATAGGGATTATGTGTATTTGTCTGCCAAGAGCATCTCTTCCTGCTGAAAAAGCTTCCCTCCTCCATTTAAGCAATCTTATCCTATATAATCTATCTATACTAATAAAAGGGCAATATGCTAATTAGACCAGGTAGACCAGCCATCTTCCAGATGTCCAACTTCCTTTCGGACAAAGCCATGGTGGTGGGGGCCAAGGCAGAGGCAGTTAGGGGTGATCAGGCCGGCAGAGGAGGGCAGTTGGGGGCGAGATCAGGCCAGCAGGGGAGGGAAGTTAGGGGCAATCAGGCCAGTAGAGGAGGGCAGTTGGGGGTGAGATCAGGCCAGCAGGGGAGGGCAGTTAGGGCGATCAGGCAGGCAGGCAGAGGCAGTTAGGGGTGATCAGGCAGGCAGGCAGAGAGGTTAGGGGTGGTCAGGCAGGCAGGGGGGCAAGGTAGGGGTGATCAGGCCTGGAGGGGGGCAAGGTAGGGGCAATCAGGCAGGCAGGCAGGCGAGTGGTTAGGAGCCAGTTGTCCCAGGGATTGGGCCTAAACCAGCAGTCGGACATTCCCCGAGGGGTCCCAGATTGGAGAGGGTGCAGGCCGGGCTGAGGAACCCCCTCTGTGCACGAATTTCATGCACCAGGCCTCTAGTATATGAATAATATTACTCATATAAATTATATGTTTTGCTAAATCTAAGAGTTCAGCAATAATGCCTTTCTGGGAAATAGAAAGAGCCATTAATTCTTATTGATGTGCATTATATAGCTGGCTCAAACAAAGAATTGTCAACATGGAGGAATGCAGAGTATACATTTTTAAAGTCATGTTTTTTTCCTTACTGAATGTAGATGACCCTTTAAGAAATAAAGTAAAATCCCCATGTGTATAAAATGTCTGTTAGATGTCTTTGAAATGTACCAAAAATAATGTCAAGGTTTTGGGGGTTGGGGGAAATCAAATTGACTCCAGTTTCAGGAATTGTGTGTTCCTAAAGGCAGCTGTTCTCATCTGGTCTCTTCATCTCTTTGACTCTTCCTCCCTCCCTCTCTCCCACTCTTCCTCCTTCTCCTCCTTTGTCTAATTGAGAAACTTTATTAATGGTTGGAGTGTAACAATGCTCTCATATCTTTCTTTTCTTAGTTTTGTCTTAAATTTACCTTAAGCAAATAACATGTAATCAGTTTTTACTAATTTAAATACACAAGTCTAGAAATGCTAAATTGGAGGAAAGAAAACAAGAATAACACAGAAGAACATAACAGAACATATTTGAAGGATTACACTTGTTCAGATAATCCAAGTTTATTATAAGTATCAATAATTGGTGCCACAAGAAGAAAATTCTGATAGGTGTGTGAAAGAACTTTCTGATTCTCACATCTGCCATCCAGAGTGGATAACAATAGTAACAACTACGCATGTAATGCTTTCTAAATGCTGTTTTCCAAGTGACATGCTTGCATTAACTTATTTAAAACCGACCAGAATTTAAAGGGTAGGTCATAAAGATTTTCATCTACATTTTGACAGAAAACAGAATGGGAGGGAAGTAACCTGCCCAATGCCACAAAATAGTACATGGCAACATTGAGATTTACTCCAGGTAATTCACCCAGGAGTTATCACTTAATGTGTTTATGCTATTTAGATGAGTCCTGGGTAGGTTTATTATCAATTTATGGTAGAAATAATATTTAACATGTGCTAGGCACTGTGTTACATTTTTACAAGCAATATCCCATTCAATACTCACAATATTGCTATGGGATAATTTCTAGTATTACACTCATACTTATTTGATTTAGAATATTACCTTACTCAATATCAAATTGATGAATAAGCAGTAGAATATATCTTTTTCCATTTGTATACTCTAGAATCATAAGCACTAACTTCATCTTTCTAAAGCCCCGAAAGTTGGAAATAATATGTTCATTAACAATTGAAGGTGTTTATGCAAGCTGGGGACACTGTTAAATAGATTTAAATGTCTGACGTTGATTAATTGACCGACATAGCTTTTCTGCACTTCATATTTCTCAGTTGTTCAAATAGATTGCCTTTGGAATTATGATCATTTATATCTTCAAAGATAAATGAATCAATGAATTAAAAAAAGATCTGGAGGCAGGGGCAGTATTTGCAGCATATAGAGAAGAAATTGTAAAGATTGGGTTTGGAAGGAAATTTCTAGTAATATATTGTATGGTTCCTGGATAAAATATTGATCTTGCAGATGAAATTTCAACACCATTGGAAAAGTGAGTTTTATGTAGATGGAGTGACTGTAGACATGAGTTGAGGATATTCTCAAGCTGTTTTCTTTGTTGAATAGAGGTTTCTTAGCACTTGTGCATTCCTTGGGGTTCAAGCAAAAAAAGAAAAACATGGAAATACTTAAAGTGTAACATATTTAATAATAAAAATTTCCAATTTAAGACTGGACCATGAGTGTCAGAGAGAATGTACACTAGCTTTCAGGAAATAAGGAATTTGTAGAAATTGTAGAAAAATACCAGTAATATGTTCAATTGTTTGTAGCACCAAAACAGTTGTTTAAATAAGAATTCTGGCAAGCTGGTGGAATAATCTGACCTTTAACACACACTGCAGCCCATGCACTTACCTGCCAAGACATAATGATAGCTGACACTTTTAACTTACATTCCAAATTTTATGGAAGTGTGTTCTTTGGTAACATCTAATGGAGAACACCACTGATAATGAGAGATATTCTGGCAAGTGCAGTTCTAAGATTTAAAGGCACTTGAATACAGTGGAAAGATTAGAAAAGTGTGGAAATGAATTCTGGCTGCTTACCTATTTATCTATATGTTTAATATGTTCATAGTCATATCCGTATCTCCCCCGATCCCTATCGATGTCCATATGTATATCAGCATCTATTCAATTTCCATATCTAGAGCTGTGCACAGTACATGGTCCTAACATTATGAATTTGCCTCTCTCACACATGATGCCCTCTCCGGGAATTTTGTATTTGAGAGAAGCTTCAGATCATTTACTCTCAGCAAATGATCTAATTATTCAAATAAGGCCATGGCCATCTTTTTCTTTAATAGTACAATTACTGCCATCTTGACATAACCATGAATTATTTGCTGTGCTTCATGTACCCAGATATCAATAGGGTATGCATGATTTATTCTCACAGAACAGTCATTACTTTAAATATCTACTTGTTCCTGCGTTCTGCTCGTTCATTTTGAAATTAAGTAGGTTAATAGTTTGTTTCAGCAGAGAATTCCCTCTATATCACCTGTTTCGCTTTTGAGAACTGTATAACTAAAGTAAAATGGTAAGATAACTCATATCCAAGAATCTTATTGTAAGTCATGATAAATCACTGTGAAAATGCTGGTGTTATAATACAAGTTATCTCAGCCACAGCATGCCAGGTTTAGACAAAAGGGCAGCGGGTTTTGAGTCATATCACTAATGAAATTAATTTTTAGTGGCTATTTTTTATGTTCCTGAAAATATACTAGGCCATTCCACATGAATTCTCTTATTTAACAATACAAAATTCTGAGATTTTGGTAACGTTACCACTTTTATTGTTAAATAAAGCCTCTCTCTCGTCTGTGTTTTACCACTCCTCATGTCTATTTTCCTTCCATCTCATTATAAGCAGAAATATGCTATAGCTTTTTTTAATTGACTTTATTGGGGTGACATTGGTTAATAAAATGATACAAGTTTCAAGTGTACAACTCTATAATATATTAAGGGTATATGGCATCATGCACCACTGAAAGTCAATTCTCTTTACATCACCATCTATCTCCCTTTACCCTCTTCTGCCACCACTCACTGCCCTTTCCCTCTGGCAATCACCATACTGTTGTCTGTCTCTGTATTTTTTTGTTAGTTTGTTTTTTTTTTTTTTGCTTTGTTTTGTTCCTGTTTTCCTGACCCAAGGATATTTTTTTTTCCATTGATTTTCAGAGTGGAAGGGAGGGGGAGAGACACAGAGAGAGAAACATCTATGTGTTTGGATTGGTTGCCTCCTGCAGGTGCCCTGATGGGGCAGCCTGCCAGGGATTGAGCCTGCCACCGAGGTATGTGCCCTTGACAGGAATCAAATTCAGGAGCCTACAGTCCATGGACCACTGATCTATCCATTGAGCCAGACTAGCTAGGGCTGATTTTTTTTTTAACAATTGGAGTTATTTTACATTGTTATGATTCTTGAGAATACTAGTTAAAAAGCACATTTTTTTTGGTTTGTTAAAGAAAGTGTTCTGATGGCATTCACTTTCTCCTACCATCCCAATTCATTAATTGAAGTGTTATTTATTGAGGACCTTTCACAAGTATTCATTTCATGAAAGCACTAGTTATAAACTAGTGAGTTGTAAGCATTGACTTCACAAAACTTCATGTCCAAAGGAGAAAGAGACATGCTTAATAAATAGTCATACCCATAAATATTAAATTGTAATATGGAGACTTGTAAAGAATGTAACTAAAGGTACTCATAACTGAAAGAGCTTATTTTCAAATCAAGCAACAGGAGGGAGTAAAAAAGGAGCAAATCCTCATAATGCTACAACTATTAAAAAATAAGTTTAAAAGCATAAATCTTCCCTTATTTACTGAAATAAAAAAATGAAATATTCCATTATACAAGATAGTACAGCTGATTATTTACCATAAAGACAACGTCAGAAAACTAGATTTTAAAAAAAGGAAGAAAATCTTCAGATTATCCTATTATCTTGGAGAATTTAATAGTAAAAATCGTATAAATGCTGTCTAAAAACATTTAATTATTTAACATATCAAAGTGAGTGTAAAAATCTGAGATTGCATATAAAATAATTTTTATGTTTATGTGTACATTAAAAGTTAAATTTTTTATTTCTTTAAAAAAATATATTTTATTGATTTTTTTTACACAGAGGAAGGGAGAGGGATAGAGAGTTAGAAACATCAATGAGAGAGAAACATTGATCAGCTGCCTCCTGCACATCCCCTGCTGGGGATGTGCCTGCAACCCAGGTACATGCCCTTGACTGGAATCAAACCTGGGACCCTTTAGTCCGCAGGTCGATGCTCTATCCACTGAGCCAAACCAGTTAGGGCTTTTTATTTCATTAAGTGCCAAAGATAAAGAGAATGAACAGAGTATTCACTAGAAAACGGGACACAATAAGTTACAGTCTTAGACATGACTCTGTTGTGAATTTGATCAAGTTGTTTAATTTTTCCCAGTTTCGTATATCCTCTAATATGAGTATACAATTGCATGTTTTACCTACATAGAGAGATTTTTTAAAGTTATATTCAAATAAGTTTTACACTAATGGGCTCTGCATCTGCTTGTGTTGTACAACATCAACATGGGTCTCAGTGTTCACTAGGTTCCATGCGGCTTCTATTGTCAATTATTGCATAAACTAATATTTTAAAAGCTTAAAATTATATTAAAGAGCCCACAAAAGAGCTATGAATTGGTTTCTTATTGCTGCTGCCAAAAATTCCCACAAACTGAGTGGCTTAAACAACATAAATTTATTATCTTGGAGACCTGAAGGCTGATGTCCAAAATGAGTTTTGGCTGAAATCAAGGCATCAGCATGGCTGCATTTCCCTGGATATTCTAGGAGTGAATCTGTTTATTACCTCCTCCAGCTTGTAGAGGCTGCTTGTCATTCTCTGGCTTGTGATCCCCTTCCATCTTCAAGCCAGTAATGGCATTGGACCTCTGCTTCCATTATCATATCTCCTTCTCTTCCTCTGACCTTCCTGCCTCTCTGTAATAAGGACCCTGTGGATTACTACTTTGGGCCCATCCAGATAATCTAGGGTATTTTTTCCTCTCAAGATTTGAACTTAGTCATAGTGGGAACTATTTTATTTTTACATCAGTTTATTAAGAAATAAAGTTGAAAAATATCTAGAAAAATATTTAATAGCTAATTAGTTACCCAATGACCCTTCAATTTCACTACTGGATATATAGAAATATGTATATATGCTAATAAAATTATAGTAATTTTTTATGGCAGTATTATTCATAGAAGACTTAGCTGTAAAAATATTCCACCAACAGCAGAATGGATAAATTAATTAAAGCATATTCATAAACTATAATCCTATATGGTCATGAAAGTTAAATTTCATAGTAAGGCTATAAAAGTACAAACATAATGTTGAGTCAAAAAAGGCATATGCAAAATAATTTTATTGTATAATTTCATTTATATAAAGCTCTAAAACATGCATAATTAATTTGTTCTGTAGAATTTACGATAATGGTAATCTTTGGAGAGGAGTGAGATAGTAACAAATGGGAAGGAACATTAGCAAGTACTCAATATTGCTTGCAATATTTTTTAAAATATATTTTATTGATTTCAGAGAGGAAGGGAGAGTGAGAGTGAGATAGAAACATCGATGATGGGAAACATTGATCAGCTGCCTCCTGCACGCCCCTTCCTGGGGATCAAGCCCACAAGCCAGGCAGGGGCCTAACTGGGAATTGAACCATGACCTCCTGGTTCATAGGTCAACACTCAACCACTGAGCCACACCGGCCAGGCACAATATTTTATTTTTTAACTGAAATATATTTAATTTGTGATAATTCAGCAGTACATATACTTTTGATTTATGCACTCTTCTATATGGATGTTATAGTTCATTGAACATATGTATAAACAAAGAGACCAATATTAGAAGATTAAATTATAAACATATAATCTTTTATGCATATAAAAGTATAACCCAAGTATATCTGATTATACATAAGTGACACATTTTTAAAAATAAGGATATCAAAGGATTGAAGGTAAAAAAGATGTTCTAGATTAATTCTAATAAATGGAAGTTGTAAATTTAAGATAAATTTTAAGATCACATTATTATTAGAAATAGAGTGGAAGTTTAAGACAAAATATTTAATTCACCAGGAAATAAAATAAATTAAACCTTTATACATTTAATAGTGTAGCACCAACATATATTTTAAAATGGACATATTAGGAGCTTTCATCATATCCCTTTAAGTAACTAGTAGATCAGATTTAAAAAATACAGCCAATGCTAAACACCCATATTGTTAGCAGAGCAATAGTCCCAGAATAATGGTTACCTCAGAACCTGTGAATATGGTATCTCACATAGCAAAAAGGAACTTTGAAAATGGAATTAATATTACAGATGTCATAATAGGGAGATACCTGAGCCATCAATGTGAACACATCTAATTACATGGAAATTTGAAAGCAGAGAACTCTCTCACGCTGAAGAAAGAAGAGGCAGAAGCGATAACCCAGAAGTGTGATAGGAGGGGAGACCAGAGAGGTCTGAGGAACGAGAAGAACTTGGACTGCCTTTGCTGACTCTGAAGATGAAGGAACAAGGCCACAAAGCAAGGCAAGGCATGCAGGTGATCTCTAAACACTGAGAAAACCCCACAGAATAACCCCAAGTTAAAGCCAACAAGGAGACAGGGTCTTAGTCCTACAATGGCTTGGAACTGAATTCTGGCAACAGCCTTATGAACTTGGAAGTGGAAGCAGATGGAGTTCCAGTGGTTCCAGAAAGCAATGCAGCCCAGCTGACCCCTTGATTTCACCTTTGTGAGACTCCAAGCAGAGAACCAGTTGAGCTACCCTCTGCCTAGACCTACGTAACTGTGTGATAAGGATGAGTGTTGTTTAAGTTTGTGGTAAGTTGGATTAGGAATAGGAGAATAATATGCTTATTCTTTGTAAGAAAACCAGGCACATAATAAAAAATTTACACTATCTGACCCATAAAGCAAATCTTGATGAACTTCAAAGGATTAAATCCATACAGAAAATGCTATCTGACTATAATGCAAATGAGTTATACATTGGTAACAATATATAGCTAAAGCAACTTGTGTGTTTATAATTTAAGAAATATAGCTCTAAACCATGGGCCAAAGAGGAAATCACAGTGTGAATAGGTCTCTTGTGGGATGTAGCTTATGCAGCAAACATAAGAAAATTCAAAGCTTTAAATGCTTTTATACTCTAGAGAAATTGCTACATAAGTGTGTACCAGTGAACTTTTACCAAAGGTGTTGATGAAAATACAGCAGACAAATTCTAAACAACCCAAACGTCCATCAACAGTAGGATGAGTGAATGAAGTGTGGTATCTCTATGACAATGAATTCCCATGCAGCAATGGTTCTCAAAATGTGACCCCTGGATCCTTGACGGTCCTGAGACATTTTTAGGAGGCCCACTAGATCAAAGATATTTCTATAATAATACTGAGACATTATTCACTTGTTTCACTGTGCTGACATTTGTTCTCCTGCTACAAAAGTAGTAATGGGTAAAACTGCTCATGCATTAAAGAATCTAAATAGGTGACCTCAAACTATACTAGTACTCACTAGTCACTGAATTCATTATGACAGACTACCAAAGTGCAAACAAAACAATCCTATTGTACTGTTAAAGCTATAATTATTTCATTAAATATCCACCCACTGGTACCCTTGTTTTCAATGACCAGTGTGACAAAATAAAAAGTATGCAAAAAATCCTTCCTGTGTCTGCCAAAATATGATGGTTGTCCCAAAGAAAAAGTTATATGATTGAGCTGTCAGTTGAACTAACCACTTTTTTCATGGAACAAACTCTTTATTTAAAGGAATGACTAACATAAATTACTGTTGGTCACACTTGAGTATTTGGTATATGTTTTCTTTTTTATTATTATTTATTTTTACTTATTTATTTATTTATTTTACATTTTATTTTTTAAATTTTACTGGGGTGACATTACTCTACATGAACATATAGGTTTCATGTGTGGATTACTAATTTACAAAATCTGTATATAGGACCATGTGCCCACAACCCAAAGTCAAATCTCCTGTCACCCCATATTAGGGTTAAAAACTTAAATCTGACTTGTTCCTTCAGGGAAAACAACTGTCAGGATTTGTTGTCAATAATGAAGTCTGAGTTTTCATGTAAAACAATAACTTGTTGTGGTCGATTATTTTAAAATGAAAGAATAAATGTACATTTAAAATTTTCTCAGCTTCAGTTGGAATAGGGTAGATCTAGCCCACAAAACCCCTTAGAGGTTCTCAATAATGTTTTATAATGTAATCAGACCTAAGACAAAGCTGAGAACTGCTGTACAACAATGAAAATATAAGGTAATTTCAGCATAGATTAATCCTACACATTTAATGTTGATTTTAAAAAGCAAGTATATAAAATATAATTGCATTGCATGCAATTTTACATAATAATTAAAATGAGAGAAAAAAGAAATTCATAGAAATAAAAATTATGTATCTTCATTTGTTTTAGGAACATTATATTCCATGAATGTGCTTTTAAAAAAATTTTTCTTTTGGAAGTGTCAATTATAAATTACCTTATATATAATTGAGCTTATAATTATATGCAATAAACTATTAATCAGTTAAGTGATAAATTATGAGTAAGATGGTAAATATTTATTATGTAAGCATATACAATATTAACCAAAATGTAATGAAATGTAATAGAACTTAGTGGAATTTTAGAATCTGATAAAAACAAAATTGCTTCTCATTTTTAGAAATTTCAGTTTCAAGATTTCATAATTGGAGCACATCTCTTATTTCAGTATTAAATTTCACTAAATATTTCCCATTTTTACATACATTTTTAACTATTAGGACAATAAATTATTTGACAAAATTGTAAATGCTCAGTTGTTAAAATCAGTAGCAGAAAATATGCACAAACACATACTCTCACAATTCATTTCCCTAAGTTTGAATTAATCAATATTTTCATATAGATGATGAATATTATAGATACAATAAACATTAATGTGTACATATTCATAAATAAATAATAAATCATTATATTTATATATACAGTAATTGCTTTTGATAAGTGAGATCTAATCAACATGTCATAAGTTCATATATATGTATATACGTATATGTACATACATACTTATACAAAGCTTGGGGAAATGATGAAATTACTCTAATGCTCTTTGCACCCTATTAGGTAAAATGTCTGAGAAACTAACAATTAATTCCTTTATGTTTTTAGGTTAACAGGATTCCATCTGCCACCACCAGTAACAAGTACCAAATCTGTGTTCTCGCTACGTTTGACCAGTGATTTTGCAGTTAGTGCTCACGGGTTTAAAGTATATTATGAAGGTAAGTGATGTAATACAAAAGGACCACAGCATAGCCTAATGTAGTCATAAGGAAATTCTCCAGGGTGGAAATGGAAGAATCATCCAGAAGAAAGATACAGTTCATCCTGTTACCTCACATCCTGTCCCGGATCACTTTGTTATTCACCATTAATGTATAATAAAATGCTGAAATTGATGGGTGTTAATGCTTCATAGCAGTATGCCTAGCATAGAACAGTCTTTCCTTGAAATCTTAGGAAATGAGACCACGAAATCACTATAGTGTTAGAGATTAACAAAGGGAATAAAATGTGAGAGTTAAGGGAAACTGGGCCTGATGAGAGATTCAGGCACCATGGTCTCCGCCCTGCCCCCCTCTGAGCTTTGCCTCTCTGCCAAAAATCAAACCAGTAATCTGTCTTCTCTGCAAGTTCAAGTCAAGAAAAAAAATCCCACTAAGACACAAGAGTTAGCAACTCCTGTTTTAAACCAACCTTTCCAAACTCAGAGAACTAGAACAACAAAGAGGAAAACAAAAAAGTTCTTGATACTGAAGATTTTAATCTAGAAGTCTGGTACACATTCATTTGGCATCAAAACATGACTTGAACTGATTGGAGGACATATCATCTTGACTGATCTCACATAGTGTGGGAATTTATGTGTTCACTACAGAAATATTGTTTGATAATGGGGTGGTAACCCAGGCTCTGTTGAGGGTGTTAAAAATGTATAGAATCTGCATGTTTTCCTTTTTAAAAATGTGAAAATATTCCAGTGGCAAAATAATCTATTCCTGTGGCTTTCAGATAGAGGTCACGGACTTGTAATTTCTTCCATATGTGATGTGACAATAAAATTCACACCTAGTTTAGGTAACAGCCCCTGCTTTACTCATAGGAATAGCAGATCAGATTTCAGCCCACCTCCCCAGGACTGTATCACACCAGATCTAATATTGTCGTAAGTACAAAAACATAGTAGCAGGGCTGGTTACTTGCTAAAGCACATGATCATTCAAAGTATGATATGTTTAAAAAACACACTAGAAAACAACCTTATATAAAATGGAATTGCTTTAGGATAAAGGTTAGCAGTTTGCATGTGGGGCAGATTTTAAACTGAACGTTTCATCTAGTGCTACCTTTCTCATTAGAAAACAAAAATACCCTCTAGCAAACAATTGAGTAAACGTGTCTTGTCTTTTTCCCATCTTAAATAAGGCCCCTGTTGTAGCAGTGTTCAGCGCTATTTTGTACCTAATACATTATTGAACTCTTTTGTCTAGCAATGGAGGATGCATCCCAATACTTCATTTCCTCCAGTGTAATAGTAATAATCATTATTTTAAGGTGTTTTTTTTTTTTTACCACAGTTGAATATTTTTATCTTAGCAACTTAATTCATAGTTTAAAACACAAAGGTTTAATTTTAAGTAATGTAATTTTGGCAACATTGAAAGAGTTAGTAATGCAATAGTTTTTCTATTAAAGACTCCTTATTAGAAAATCTGTTTCTGTGCATGTACGTATAAAGATATTTTGGGTTAATTTATTATTTCGGTAAGTAATAAGTATGCTGAAAATGTAGCAACTTGGAAGATGACTTATGATATTGCTGTGTTTTCTGGTTTGACTGTCAAGTTTTATGAAATACTCTAAAATATATTTTTAAGGCTCCCCATTGTTTCTACACATGCAACATTAAATTTCTGCCTGACATTTGTGCTTCAGTGAAATGGACTCATATGTTTTTGGGACATTTAAATGTATGTGTGGGAGTTCCTGACTTAAAATATAAGGTACTCGGCATCCAGGTAGAATTGAAGGATTGGCTATCACGCTGCAGAATCTTCAGGTATTGATTTGTGATGGGTATCTTTTACTATGTCTGTTAGTTTTCTATTGCTACCATAACAAATGGCCACAAGTTTAGCAGCTTAAAACAATGGAAATATATTATCTCACATCCTGTAGATAAGAAGTCCTGCTTGATCTCTGTCAGTTACTCTGCTCAGGGTCTCAAAGGCTGAAATAAAAATGTCAGCTTGTTGAGCTTTTGTCAGAAGACTCTGTAAAGAATCTATTGCTGATAGCTCCTGTAGGCCTCTCTCTCTCATACTCTCTTCCCTGAGTCCTACATCTGAGAGCCAACATTGGAGCATTGAGTCCCTCTCCCTGCCTTCCTCCTCTGATACATCTCTCTACTATCTTCTCCCCTCTACATATCTGACTTCAGCTGGAAGTATTTCTCAGCTTTTAATGGTCTATGACTCAGGGGTGGGCAAACTTTTTACTCGAGGGCCACAATGGGTTCTTAAACTGGACCGGAGGGCCGGAACAAAAGCATGGATGGAGTGTTTGTGTGAACTAATATAAATTCAAAGTAAAGGAGCGGAGGGGAGAGCAAGAGAACCGGATAGAACAGCCGGATCTGGCCCGCGGGCCGTAGTTTGCCCACGACTGGACTCTATGTGATTACATGAGGCTACTGGAGTAATCAAGACTAATCTTAGTATATCTGCAAAATCCTTCTTGCCATGTAGCCTAACATATTAACAGGTTCCAGAGATTTTTTTTCTGGAGCGGGTGTTGGTGGTCTTCATTTGTCCTACTGCACAGGCACAACGCTATGTAACACTTTACCGAGGGCATAGCTATAAGCGTTCATTATTTAACCAGGGTCAGCGATGCTATAAAAGCCAACAGGTATATGAATTGTGACATCCAAACACTTAGTTTAACATTTCAAAGGCTGTCCTTTCTTTTTAAAAAGTTTATTGTTGAAAGTATTGCATATGTCCCTCTTTTTTCTCCCATTGACCCTTTCTAGCCCCTCCCCGCCCCCTGCTCCAGACCTTCACCGCCCTATTGTCTGTAACCATATATGCATACAAGTTCTTTGGTTGATCTCTTCCCACGCACCTTTCCACCCTTGCCGAACAAAATAAACTGATGAGCGAAATAGATCTAGAGACACAGAAGCATGGAACAGACTCTTGAATCAAGGCTTTTCTTCAATACCAGCCTCAACCCTCACATTTTGGATCCAGGTTATCATATACAGTTACCTCAAACTACAACTCTGTATCCTACGGATGCTGTAGTAAAATTAATCCTCTAGACAATTCCTCTACATTTATCCTTGCATCCCTTTTTTTATTTCAAGATGATCCTAATGTCTGAATCTCATTTATTTTCTTTTCATCTCCCTCTACATAATAATGTATTATTTTCTTCATTTTAACAAACTTCCCAAGACTTTGTCCTTATGGATTAGGATTTATGAAAATGTGACTTATTAGTGATATTTGTACATTTATCTATATTTGTCAAACTGCCAACACTGGACCACATGCATTAGAATCATCTGGCTAATGACACTGTTACTGTTAGGTATCATTTAATGAGTAATTTCTTTTCAGCCAATCACAGTGCTAAATATTTTATACGGATTTTTCTCACACTGAAAATTTTTTAAAAATTGCAATGAGCAGGGATTTAACAAAGCAACAACCTTAATGTAAAAATATGTTTAAATGCCCTGCAAATGTAAATTGTATACATTTAGGAGACTTATTTTTATATCTACACTAATAAAAGAGAAACATGCAAATTGACTGTCCCACCAGACAACCAGGAGCGAGTATGCAAATTAACCCAAAAAAGATGGAGGTTAATTTGCATACGCAGGTGTGGAGTGAAGACTGAAGACTGAGTAGAAGGGAGCCAAGTGCTGCAGAAGGGAGTGAAGCAGTGGAGAAGGGAACGAGGCAGCAGAGAAGGGAGGGAGCGAGGCAGGGGAGAACAGAGGGAGCAAAGCAGCGGAGACGGGAGGGAGCGAGGCAGCGGAGATGGGAGCGAAGCCTGCCTCGGTGGACTTTGCTCCCTTCTCTGCTTTGCTCTGGCCACAGGAAGCCATATTCTTGCAGGAATCTTCCTGCAAGGGGCCGCTAGTATAACTATAAACATAATTCCATTTATAGTTAAATGGATGTAACCACATAGAATTTAGTATGAAAGAGCATTACAAAAAAAAATTACTGCCGAAACCGGTTTGGCTCAGTGGATAGAGCATCGGCCTGCGGACTGAAGGGTCCCGGGTTCGATTCCGGTCAAGGGCATGTACCTTGGTTGCGGGCACATCCCCAGTGGGAGGTGTGCAGGAGGCAGCTGATTGATGTTTCTCTCTCATCGATGTTTCTAGCTCTCTATCCCTCTCCCTTCCTCTCTGTAAAATATCAATAAAATATATTTAAAATAATATTTTTAAAAAATTACTGAAAATGTTGTGTATTGAAACAATATGTATTACAAAAGCTGCAATATATTTTTGTATATAATATGTGACCTTTGTATTATTGATCCTTTTAAATTAATTAAATCATTTATTTATTTATTTTTATTGATTTCAGAGAGGGAGAGAGAGAGATAGAAACATCAATGATGACAGAGAATCATTGATCAGATGCCTCCTGCATGCCCCCCCACTAGGGATTGAGCCCGCAACCCAGGAATGTGCCCTTGACTGGAATCGAACCTGTGTCCCTTTAGTCTACAGGCCCACGCTCTATCCACTGAGCCAAACTGGCTAGAGCTCTTTGTCCTTTTGAAATAATTGACATACAAAAGAATATTTATGCTAGTTACTATTCTATTCAGCTTCCTGTCACACATGTTTATTAAATGTTTATCTTTGAAAACATCAAATTATTTTAGTGATTTTAATTTCAGGGGTTAATTTCAATTCCTAAGCTTTAACAATTTAAACTGCAGTATGAAATTTAATGAAGAGCTTACAATTTAGAATCAAGTGAATTATGTTTCTGGCAAGATAGTTGAATTGTGAGAAGATAAATTTAAAATAAAGTTACATACATAGTTTGCTGGCAATAAAGGCAGGTTAGATTCATAAAAGAAGTAAATGAATCTTCACCTTAAACACTTTTATGAATAAATGAGAAATATTTTTTAAAAGACAGTGCAAGGAGATATCATACATGCAAACACGTTTTTTTTTTTTCTTCTTGATCAAATTCAAGTCTTTTGCCTTTGGGTTCCTTAGAGTCAGCCTGCGTAGGATTTGAAACATCCTAATTCTACAGTGGCCTCCTCGCTAAATCATGAGTATCTTCTCTTCCATTTAAACAGTGGGAAGTGTTCAAAATCCCAATCCAGAGAATGACACAAATCAGCCTCTTCCTTAAATATTATCTTTAAAATGGAATGAAAAGACAGTTATAATAAATATGTGGATTTGGTTGGGTATACACAAACACTTATTACTACTTGTTCTACATCATTTATCCAGGAAGACATAAATCACTTTCAACTGTACTCAGAACAAAGCTTCAATAGTACTATGATCACTATAAATGTTTTTAGAAATTAAGCCATACATTTTAAGTGTTTTGTGTTTCTGCACAGTGTGGCATACACAACCTCTGAAACTATATAGATCTCCAGCCTTGTTTCCCACCACCCTTTGCCTCAACTTATGAAACAGTCACACGAACATATTACATTTCTACATATACTATGCTTTTTTAAGCTATTCTACCTCCAACCTCCATCTCCTCTGCTCAGATTACCCTTCACAAACCTCTTTGACCAGCCCACTTATTTCTTATCTTTCCAGATTTGTGTAGACCTTAATCAACTTCAGAAAGTCATGTATGGAAGCCAGGGTTGAGCCCAACAATGCCCAATGACCTTTTCTCTATGTGCACAGATATTTACACACCTTATCACAATACTATATTCTACCATTTTAGAGTGTTCACTCACACTAGTCCATGAGAAACTTGAGGATATAGAATATATTTTATTTGTTTTGTAAAAATATCCCATATTTCAGCACATTCCTGCAACACTGCAAGCACTTAACAAATGCTTGTTAAATTCAACTGATATACAGGATATCTAATAATTTTATCAGTGATGAGGAAAGATTAAACACATCTGTTTCTTTCAAAGAATTAAAACTCCAGTGAATGTGTTAAAAGGCAGACATTTGCCATGTTTACCCACTTAGAAATTGGGTAAACATGTATTTACATTAAATGAATAAGGTTTAAAAAAATTATTGGCCTTTATTTGAGAAAAGCCATAAATGAAACATGTAATTATTTTTACTATTTATGGATATTTTCTTTGCTTCAAAATCTTTACTACTTTGAACTAAATGGTTTATTTCTTTTTTTGTGGGGAGGGAGTTCATTGATACCAGAAATGGTATTAAAAAAAAACACAAAAAAATGACCTTATACAATCTGATGGCATTTTATGCCATTAATTGGAGGGAATAGTATTATAGTGTTGGGATTTAAAACACAAGGTCAGCACTAACTGTAAACATTTCTAAAGCATTGTATGTAATTGTCTAAAACATAATGTACTGAAAAAGAATTAGAGTTCAATCAAAACCACAATTTCAAAAAGCAAAAAAATAGGAATATTTAGTAAATTTATTTAAATGAATAAAGTGTAAATGATACAGAACTGAAAGTATTAGAAATATCTATATAATGGAAAGTGAATATAAATTAGCCAACTCTATATGAACATTTCCAGCTAAGAATTCATACAAGCCCTTTTTATATATACATGACATGATTCTGGCAAAATTAAGCCAGAATATTAAAAATATTCACACATTTTATAAATGGTGTGGAATAAGTTTTAACAATAACCTTTTACATGGATGGAAACCCCTGATTTAATTCCATACTTTATTCATGCCAGAAGCATAGTTGGTTTTAATTTTTTAAATTGATATTGGTATCACACACCTTGACTTATTAATGATTAAGGCATTTTGTATGCACAGTATCTCAGTGTGGACAAAAAGTTTTGTTACAGAATTTACCAGGAGACTGAAAAATACACAGGGAGTACCCAGAGACTCAGGATAAACCCATTTATTTTCAGATGTTTCAGATGTACCAGAACAGTGACTCAGGGGGTCAGTTCTCCAAAACCCTGAGTGAATGAGATATGGAGGAAGCTTTTCCTTTATACCCTTTGGTTTCTTTGTCCCCCAAATATGGATCAGGCTTCCGGACCTTTCGAGGGCTTTGTGAAAAGCTCCATGTGTTGGGATGGGGGATGTGAGATTACACCCAAAGGCCTGGCCTGACGCCAGTGCTGATAACTAATGCCGGATGTTGGGCGACATTTAATGCCGGTGGTCTTGATCTGGCATCTAGAATGGTTCAGGAATCTGGAGAAGGGGCTGTGCGTAAATTAAATAAGAGTCCAGAGACGAAACATAATTTTGAAAGGCATATGGGAGGGGGGCGGGCAGAGGAGCTTGGCTAAAGAAACCAAGTTCTCCTTGTCTCAGGACCCCTTGCTTTTTATTAACACAAATTGTCCTAAGGCAAGGTGGAGATATATACTTCAAAGGCCAGGGTTAGTCTACAGAATCCATTGTCAGATTGGGGAATAGCCTACAGCTATTCAGGTGTTTGGCCAGTAGGAGGCAATAACATGTAGATTAAGATGTCCTGAGCTGTCTGGCAGCAAACAATCAATTTAATGCATCCTTTTCAGGTTTGGGGAAATGCCTTCAGCCATTCCCAACAAGCGATAACATATGTGACTTAGCCCTTGTTGAGTCCCCAAGTTCTATCAACCTTTTGATGAAACTCTTGCAATTATGACATGCTGGAGTTGGCTTCTGGCAGATAACCTCCTCAGGGGTTTGTGTATGGTTCATGTTTTATGGCCTCTGCAAAAAGGGAGTATTCCGGGAAATAGGTTCTGCAAGGCAGGACAGGCATCAATGGAGTTAATTATTGGCTAGCAAGAGTGTGCATTAGAAGGCAGGTTACTGGCACAGATTCAGATTGCTAGCCTTCCCAACAATGTCTTATATTCCCTATTAGTTTTAGAATTGATTATTTGCTATGATGTTTTGAACTTTCAAAGTCTTTTCAACATAAGAAAATAGCTACACGCATTTGAGTGTTTTCTTATAAAATACAATCTTAAAAAAAGTAATGATTCATCTTTTTGGTTTCTAGTATTGTTTTCTTATTTTTTTTCACATAGCATAAAGTATATTCTTATGCAGGATTGCATTAAGATCCAGTATTTTTAGACAATGTTACCAAATAACAATATAAATAGAAATGCATCAAAGGTGAACAATCTTCATAGGGCACCTTCACCTCATTGAAGTTGAAGTTGCTCCTTTCAGATAATTTTTCACTTAAATATAAAGCAGATTGTTACAGTTTTGTTAGTGTTCTCATTATGTGGCTATATAAAAAAAGGGTTTTGATTTCTTCCACAATTTACCATTTTATTATGAGGCATTTTTTGGAAATCAAGTAGTTCAGGGATGTTTTGTATAACCAAATGCTCTTTAATTAATGAAGTCTCTCAATGCAACTGTAATAAATAAGCATCTACATCCTTAGCTATATTATCAGTATTATCCTGGAACCAAAGTTAGATGGTTGTCTTGTTCCCACAATCGCTTAATGGTTGTTTTAAAATGTGAATATTTTCATCATTTACAATTTCTGTTTGGGATGATAGTTCTGATGACCACCTTTTAAAACAACTACTATACAGTCTTCAAATCTGTTTTTAAATGGTGTCTTTACTAGAGACAATAAGTATACACGGCAGCAAGGTGCAGTGTAATGTTTTCTTCCTGTAAATTATTGGTCAATAAAAAAAGGCCACCCACCCCTACTCCAAGGTCTTCTGTCTTCACCAAAATAAGCTGCAAGTTCACTTACAATTCCCTTTTTCCAGAAAGTTAAAGCTACATTCAATCACAAATTTCTGCTGAACAAAACTTGTACCATTGTTTCATGATCCTGAGAAACCTCAAAAAACAACACAAAAAAACACATTGTATTTTGATGATGAGTGTCTGTAAAGAATCAGAATCACTGGAGTTAAGCAAATATGTTAGACTCTGAAGGTGTAATTCTTCAGGCAGGTGGCCTGTACAGCCAGTTTATTTTATTTGCCATGTCACAGCCCCAACATCTAGGAGACTGTTCTTTTCATAACAAAGACTTGGAAAAGGATAATAAAATTTCCTTCTGCGGTACATCACCTTAGGTAGTTTGTCTGGGTTATTCACAGCTTACCCAATTGTTCTATTTATGTAAGTAGCCACCTATTTGTAGATGTCTTAACCTTCATGTTCTTATTAGTGAAAATAGACATCCCTTTTTCTAGGAAGATCAGTGGAATGAACCTCAATATTATCACAAAAGTTTCATTTGTTAACATTGTAGATTTCAGATCTCTTGAATACCCGCCCCTCAGCCCAGCCCTGGTGCTGATGAATGGTGCCTGGAGTCCAGAAAGTCCCTTTGCATCTGGGAGAGCCCCACTCAGGGCCATTCAAATGTGGCTGCCTGCCATTTATTCGAATAGAGAAAGAAACCAGTGGTGTGTTCAGTTCCTTGTCCCCTAAACACAAATGAGATGGGTGTGTTTATTACTTTATTAACTACAATGTAGTCAAGGGAAATGCATAAAATCAGGTTTATACAGCTTAAACACAGGCATTAATAATACAATCACTATTATATTAGTTGTCACACTGGTAACTAGAATCTAAGGAAGAAATATATTATGGATATTTTTTATAAACTTTGCAAATGCACTGATAAAATACGTTATAATTATTTGAAAACATTGCTGGGTCCTGGTGAATATTTTCTCTCCTCTAAATAATGCTCCCTGTTAGCTCATGCACATTTTACAGACTGACCCCTGTGCCATTCCCAACCCACGTCTTTCAGGTGGTGATAGTGGGAGGCTGTATTTAAACAAATTTAATGAGCATGGGATCGCTTTTTCATTCTGGCTTGACCCTGTTCTTGCTGAGGAATGTTTATTTGCACAATGACAGACTCGTCTGAAATATGCGTCTGGTCAGAGGTCCAACCCCAGAGGGTGGTGCTGGGAGGCCTGAGTAGACCCAGCCACCCCTCTTGCTCCTCAGGTGGGAGAAGGGTTTAATAAACAAGCAGGGCCAAGCCTGCTCTGCTCACCTCCACACCCCTGCTCAGGAGAGCCAGAGAACCAGTGACCTGGCACACATGTAACCTGAAACTGCAAAGAAGATTCTGCAAAATAAACCTGGTTAGGAAATTCACCAGATTGGCATGTCTTCTCTGTGCATGACACTCTTCCAGGATGGTGTGAGTCTTCAGTCTGCACCCAGTCTGACCCTCTGTCTCTTGGTTCTGAGATGCCCTGTGAGGAGATCCAAGTTGTGCTGCTGAAGCCCCTGCAGAGTGGCGGCTGCTGGCTCTTCCCCAGCCTGGAGGTGGAGCCTAAGCCTGGTGGAGATGACTGAAGGGGAATACAGGCAGCTGCACCAGGAGGCAGCAGCTGAAGGCCCGGAAAGCCTGCTGCAGACAGGCCTCAACACTGCCTCGCAGGCTACTAGTGTTGGGCGGGGCTTCCCAGGGGCAGGGCGTAACAGCAGCCAGGATTGCAGCACACAGGGAAGGAGCAGGTGATGGAGAGGGGGCCTCCGAGGTGGCCCCGCTGGCCAAGGGCAGCATTTCATGCTCATAGAGCATAAAAAAAAAAAAAAAAAGCTGAAAATGAGAAATTGCTAAAGTCAGTGATATATGACCTACTTAATCTTTGTGCTTCATGTGGAAAAGATGAGATGGTGTTTAAGGTTGTATTTTATTCTCCAGAAATAGAATGATTAAACCTAGTAGGTAATTTCATTTCACATTGAATTTCCTTCTTTTATATAGGTTGCTGAATGTGTCATATTTGTCAACTGCTATAATTTATCATTTTGATATGTACGCTAGAATTAAGTTTAATTGAGACAGTGATTAATTCAATATTCTAATTATATGTCAAATGTAATTTTTGTGTTTCACAGATTCGAAGGCCATACTTTTGGGACAAGTTGTTATAATTGATAGAACAAAAATAGAAGTTTAAAAGAAAAAGCATAGTATGAGATAGGTCAAGAAATTAATGTGTGAATTTATCTTGATTTCCCCACTACCAAAATGTGGTACATTAGAAAAATTAATTTTATGTTCATTATTTGTTTTTAAGCATGATTATTAAACTTAAACTTAACATGGATTCTTCTTTATTAAAATACTACAGGCCCAGTGCACAAATTCGTGCACCAATGGGGTCCCTCGGCCTGGCCTGCTGGATCGGGCCGAAACTGGCTCTCCAACATCCCTTGAGGGGTCCCAGATTGTAATAGGGAACAGGCCAGTCTGAGGACCCCACCGGTCATGAAAGGGGTTGGGGAAGGACGCAGGAGGTTGACCAGCCAGGGAGGGACTGTGGGAAGGCTCTAGGGCATGTCTGGCTCGTCTCACTCAGTCCTGATTACTGGACCCCAGCAGCAAGCTAACCTACAAGTTGGAGCATCTGCCCACTGGTGGTCAGAGCACATCATAGCGAGCGGTTGAGCAGCCTTAGCATATCATTAGCATGTAACACTTTGATTGGTTGAACGGCTGACCAGCTGACCGGACACTAAGCATATTAGGCTTTTATTATATAGGATTATGCTATATAATAGGGTAACATTTAATTTAATGAAAAAGTAAACACAGCTAAAATAAAATATGTAAATCAAATATTTCAATAGGAATAATAACAGGTATCAATCATTTTGATTCAATTAACATACCTACTGTATTAGAGGAAATTATATATCTTCATGGAGAAGTAATTATGTCATCAAATTCCATTTTCAGTACTTGTTACACAATTCTCAGCTTTAAGATGTAGTTTTTAGGAATTTTCACTATATATGTCAGACAGCATAGTTTACAAAATGTCTTCAATATTTCAATAAAAAGTATATACCTTTTCTATGTAGTGTGACATGTTAACTTGTAAATATATTATTTAGATTTTGTATACTCTTTAAATAAAAAACTTTAAAAGTGAACCTATAATCTTAATGAATGTGGGAAGATGTTAAAACCTTACTTAATGGACTGCCACAGTGAGAAAGGAAAAAAAAAAAGCATGCTTTTCAGTTGGTCATAGTTGGGGGAGTGGGGTGGGAGAATAATCTTAGTTCCTGCAAGGTCATAATGGGCTAAAGTAGATGGGAAGTAGATGATAAAAAATCAAAAGAAATGCAAGAATCTAATCTGAAGCAATATTAATTAACAATACTCTTTGAATAACATATTGATTCTTCCTCATGGAACCAAATGTGAATTGACCTCAAGGCACTGTTTGTGGTACTTTTAGTATTTCAGGTGACAAAATATTCATTCCATATTGCTCTTTTTTTTTTTTTTAATGTAGTTTATTGATTTTTTTACAGAGAGGAAGGGTGAGGGATAGAGTTGGAAACATCGATGAGAGAGTAACACCGATCAGCTGCCTCCTATACACCCCCAACTGGGGATGTGCCCACAACCAACATGCCCCTGACCGGAATCGAACCCGGGACCCTTCAGTGCGCAGGCCGACGCTCTATCCACTGAACCAAACTGGTTAAGGCTCCATATTGCTCTTTTTAAAGCTAATTATTAAATTAATAATAATATTCCCAAACATATAGTTAAAATAATTGAATCTTTCAAAGTAGTTTTCTTCATATTAATTTGAATTTATAGTAATTTATTTGGTTATTAGTCATCTTTGAAGACACTTTTCAGTACTTTTGCTTCTGTCATGGTGCTCTCCATGGAAGACTTTATTCCTCACTTTACAAACAGATCTCTGACAGTGAGCTCTTTTGGTCATAACTTCCAGGCACTAGTCATCACTAGATATCCTTCATACAAAATTTCATTGTGTCTTTTTATGTCCAAACATGTCAAACTCGTGGTCGGCAGGTTTGACATGCTTGGCGTGAATTTGTTTCTCATTGGGATATTTAAAGGATTTTTTCCCCACAAAATTATAATTTCCATCTGCATTGTTTATATTGCTGCATAACAAATTGCCATTAGTTATTGGACAAAATGGCACACGTCATAATTTCATCATTCTGTAGGTCAGAAGACTGGGCAGGCATCAGCTGGGGTCTTAGCTAAGATCTCCCAAAGCTGCAGTCAAAAAGTGTTGACTAGTACTGTGATTAAACCTAAGGCCGGGGTTCTATTCCAAGTTCACTTGTTGCAGGGATAATACTGCTTAGCAGCAATGTAATTATGGTCCTTATTTTGCCAGGTATTGACCAAGAACTTTGCTTAGTTTTTATAGACTGTCTGTGGCTCCGAATTGTTCCTCCCCACAAAGACAATTCTCAGTGTCTTTCTTCCAGCCCAGCGGGAGAACATCTCTCTGACTTTACTTCCCGCTCCAGCTTGCCTATAACATAATCTCAGGAGTGACTGTCTCATCAACACTGGTATGCTAGTATAATGCAGACTAATAGAGGGAGCCATTACTACACCATAGCCAAAAATTCCACCTACACTCAGGAGAGGGGACGGAAGTCTTGGAACCCATCTTAGAATTATGCCTCATATATCATGTTGGGTTACTCATTTAGGTGATAGTTGAAAATGGGATAAAAAATATAAGAAGGGAAAGAACGAGTTTAGAAGATGTGTTTTCTAATCAATCAACTTAAATGGCTCCATTTTTAACTAAAAAGAGATACACTTAATGGATTACATTTTCCCCTTTACTTTGTTAAATTATGTCAGTAAATAGCATATTTTTAATATGTTAATGCAAGGGTTAAATACAATTTAATTATAATCTTATGATTAAAGTGTACTTCAGATTTTTATTTTTAAGGATTACATTTTAATATTAATGCATATTTGATACAGCATGTCTTTCTTCTTAGTAGTAGCTTTAGGGTAATGGAAATGTTGTTTGTTTTTTAATGCTAGACATGGTGTTATAAAACCTAATACTTAATGCTGACTTCATCACTCATGTTGTGAGGCTCAGTTCTTCATAATGAAAAATGAGTAATATACTGATTCTTCAAGGTTGTTTTGAAGATTAAGGGAGTGAATGATGCAACATCTACAAAGTAGTGCCTCTTATATAAGCACTATTCAATACATTTTAGCTAGTATTTTTTTCAGTTCCACCACATATATACAATATTAAATATTGACATTATAGATATACACTTAATATTACATATTGACCTAATAATCAATATATTGCATACATAGCCCTGGTGTGGCTCAGTTGGTTGGGGTGTCATCCTACATACCAGGTTTGATTCCTGGTTGGGGCACATACCTAGGTGGCAGGTTCAATCCCCAGTTGGGGTGCTTATGGGAAGCAATCCACTGATGTTTCTCTCTCCCATTGATGTTCCTCTCTCTCTCTCTCTCTCTCTCTCTCTCTCTCTCTCTCTCTCTCTTTCTCTCTAAAATCAATGAAAACAGGTCCCCAGATGAGAATTAACATATATATATATGTATGTGTGTGTATGTATGTATATGTATATATATATATATATATATATATACACACACACACATATATATACATATATACATAATGTTGCTATATATTCATTAGTATATATTGATGTATATTATAATGTTTAGTCGTGCCATATAAACTCCTTGAATTTGTGTTTTTTTCAAAAGGAAAACTATACCCAACTATTGGTTTTGTTTTCTTTAGAATGTTGTCAAATAAGAAAATAGATGTGACAATTTACCCAAGTGTTATTTAGGCTAAGTAAGCATGCAGGAGCATCCTTGGCTAAGGTTTCCCAGAACCATAGCACAGCCAATGGTGTAATTCCTTTTTAGCTTGAACCAAGGAAACAAATGACACTTTTCATGAACACACACACACACACACACACACACACACACATAATGCTCTTCCAGTGACAAAGGTCAAAACCCTGCCAGAGGCTAAAAGAAGTACTTAAGAGGGGCAGCTCTGAGCTAACACGTCATTGCTAGAGACAGAACTGGAACATGATGAGGCACTAATTCCAGTTGACTTGAAAGGGGGCCACAATGGAAGAATGGTAAGTTTTGTGCAGGGACTAATTGAATAATGATTGTTATTCAGTCCTTTGAATAAGTGCATAAGCAAAAATCCACAGGAACTTTATGGAGAATTATAAGGTCCGTGAAGCAAAGAACCCTTTATTGTAAAATTAGTTATGACTAGTATAAATCTTTATTAATGGGTGTCAAATATAATACAATGATGTAAATATTGATGAATGTAAATGAATGATTAGAAAATAATAAATTATATTGCTATAGGTATACATAAACTATTTACATTATTTACTAATTATATGCTAATGAAAAACATGCTGTTAGGCCACAGAACAAAGGCTTATTAGTCAGCATTAAAAAGCTGAATAGAACAATGATTTTGACCTAGTTCAAAGTTTCCTAACTATGGTACATTGCTACATATATGCTTTATATTAGATGTGATGGCACCTGGAATAGGCCAGATCCTCTTCTAATGTACTAAATTCTAGGAGTTTTGTTGTTGTTTGTTTGCTTTACTCCATTTCTGCAATTGTGTCTCTGTCTTGTGTATTATTTTTTCCTAATAAATCTTTTCCATTGCTTTCATAAAGGATATGGTAGTAGCTTTCATCTTAGGGTAAACAAAAGCAAACAAATAAACTTTTCTTGATCCTGAATTACTTCTATCCCTTGCTCCATTGCTCTGGTTCTCCTTATAATAATGTCCTCACAAAGTTTTCTATATTTTCTATGGTCACCATCTCCTTTTTTAATATGCCTCTTTGAACACATTTTAATTAGGATTTTGCCTCCATTCAATTGAATCTTATTGTCAAGGTTAACAATGATAAAAAAAATTGACAGATTTAAAGGTCAATTCCCAAATTACTATTTCTTTTTTCAGCATTTAACACATAGCACTTCTCATCTCTTCTTCTTAAAACATTTCTATCACTTGCTTCCCAGGTGCCCTTTTTAATCAATGATTTCCCACTAATATGCCATCATTCTTTACACCTCCAATGCAGGTCCTCCTGACTTTATGTGTTGTGAACTTACTATAACATTCTTCAATAATAATCAGTTCAAAATACATCTCATTGGCTAAAGGAAGTTTATTACTCAAGTTTCTAAAGAGGTTGGCTCTGTCACAGGTGATCTTGGCTAGATTAACTCATGTTTCTGCTTATTGACTAATCTGGTTTACCTCATCTACAATAAATGGAGAGATTTGGCAATACTCAAGCCTGTCATCCACTAACATGATACTTCAGGCATGCTCTCATGCCTATACTAGAGAAACAAACATGAGAAAAATGAAAATGAACAAGTACTTTTTCAATTTCTGCTTGATTTGGTCTACTGACATCCCCTTAGCTAAAGGAAGTCATATAAGCAAGTCAAAGATCAGCGCGTGAGGGCCTGACAAAGTTATTAAAGGCAGAGGTCATATATAAGGGGAAGATAGGATGAATAAATGGTGGCATTTTGGAATTATTTCACTATATATGCCTATCATATTTTACAACATGAATTCTCAATTTTTTCATCCCCATGTCTTTTTCAATAAATGGCTTCACAATGGTTCAGAAACTATGAGGTCATGCTTTATTCCTCTCTTAATCTAGTAACTTACATCTACATCAAATGAAAATATTGAATAAAAATATATTTTGAATCTTAACACTTGGTGAACATCTTTACTACGCAGTCCCGAGTCCTAGCAACCATAGTTTCTTCCCTGGATTAAATTAGACTACTACCCTAGACACTTGCCTGTCTTCCCAGCTTTTTCCCTTGCCTTGCCAGTACCTGTGCATTCTTTAATAATGGTCAGTTCATTACACTTCCCTACTCAAAAAATTTATATGAGACTTCTACTTATATCCAACTGGCCAGATTATAGTCACATGGACTGTGGGTGCACTGGAAGGTGGGAAATGTGGTGTATATTCAGGATTTTAATGTGCCCAGCTAAAACTTCTATTACTATGAAAAAAAAAAAAAAAGGAATAGAGGCCAATGAGGAACAATAGTCAAGTCTCTGCCACAGAAACAGCACATTTTCATGCAGATCTATCTATTATAGGTTTCAGTCCATCTTTCTTTTATTTACTTATGTTTCAGTATCAAAACTTTTAAAATAGGCTGTGAAAGTCCCTGGGATATTTTGCCTGCATTTATAGAAAGAGAGAAACCTTTTCATTTTTCTCCTGAAAATCATATTATAAAAGGTTAGTTAATAAAGGCTTTTGAGAAATCCTGTCATTACATTCTAGGTATAATCTACGCCCCCACCCCATAGAAAGTTCCAATTTAATACAGAAAATCGTGTCATATAGTAGGGTTTTACATATTGTAATAAGAAAAGTATGCTTGCAAACAGTTCGTATTTAAACATTGCATGTATAAAATGCATTCCTTTGTTACACAAATCTGCATCAAAAATAAATTAATTTCCCTTAAAAATTCAAAAGGACCTCAAACTTCATTCTGTTACCTAACAATGAGTTCTCACAATAGAGAAGAATTGCTGTTAATGACACAGTTGGAAGCAGAGCGCAGTGTAATGATTATCTAATCTTGATTATCTAATCTCTTGTCTTTACTATGGTGTTAGCTTGATTTCTGATTTTCAGATTGGTAAACTGCAACTATTTTGGCAGCTGCCACAGAACTTTTCGTCACTTATTGTAAGTAGTTGGATGTTAAAATCCAAGTCACAGAGATAGTACAGAGCTGAATGACTAGATTGCAATAAATTGAAAACATTAAATGTCTCCTCAGCCTCGGAAATGATACCTGATAATATTTAGAAAAACAAAAAGAACTCCATTATATTAATACTAGAGGCCTGGTGCATCGATTCATGCACCAATGGAGTCTCTCGGCCTGGCCTGCGCCCTCTTGCAATCCAGGACCCCTCAGGGGATGTCGGACTGCCAGTTTTGGCCTGATCCCCGCAGGCCAGGCCGAGGGACCCCACCAGTGCACAAATCCGTGCACCAGGCTTCTAGTGTGCATATAAAATCTGGTTAATCTCTTCCTGCCCTCCCCACACCCCCCTTCCCTCTGAGATTCATCACTCTGTTCCATGTTTCCATGCCTGTACATTGAGCATTTGCCACCTGGTGGTTAGTGTGTGTCATAGCTACCAGTTGAATGGTCAGCCAGTTGCTTAGGCTTTTATATATATAGATTTCATTCTGGTAATCAAACTAAAATGTATGTGAGTGACTACATGTCCCTAAAAACACCAAGGATAACTCTAAAATGTTGATTTTTCTTTCCATATAAGTAACATAAAGCTTTTTAATATGTTGACATTAAATATTTAGCTTTCATAATTATTATTTTATTAAAATTTAAATCTTAAATTTTAAATTCAGCCCTAGCTGGTTTGGCTAAGTGGATAGAGCATTGGCCTCTGGACTGAAGGGTCCCAGGTTAGATTCCAGTCAAGGGCACATGCCCAGGTTGTGGGGCTTGATCCCTAGTAGAGAATATGCAGGAGGTAGTTAATCAATGATTCTCTCTCATCATTGATGTTTCTCTCTCTCCCTTCCTCCCTCCATTTCTCTCTGAAATCAATAAAAATCTATTTTAAAAAATTTAAATTCATGTTGCAATTACTCAATCTTAATGGAAAATTGAAATGATATTCTTCTGTATATAGAAAGATGTTAATATTTTTAGTATAACACCTATTTGCCTATTTAAAATTGTATAAATATATTTAGTTATTTTTCACATAAACAGTTATCTTGCTTACCAAGTCTAATATTCAATGCACATCAAGACCTATCAGAAAAAGAAAAAACAAACAAAAGCAAACATAAAAATAATCACAGCACTTCTCTTGTGTCAGCAAAGAAGCTTTTCTGAAAAAGTCAGTGATGTGTGTCAGAGGACAAGATAGAATCCTCCCACTTGAATGATGTTTTTCATTTTGAAGTGACATCCATTCTTTGAAATTTCTAATACTTAATGCCTTAGGACCAACCTCTTTTATTGAGAGATCTTAGAGTGTTTTCCTTTCTGAAAAACTGTACTTCCTCGCTTTCATTTTGCAATTTACTTTTTTGTACTTAAGACATTCTTTTTCAGAAGAGTCTAGGCATTCAAATACCTGGCATTTAAAAATAGCATTCAAAGAACTCATCTAGCCCTGGCCTAATGGCTCAGTTGGTTGGAGTATCAGCCCATACACCAGGTTGTGGGTTCAATTACCAGTCAGGGTATAGACCGAGGTTGCAGTTCTATCCCATGTTGAGAGTACATATGAGAGATAAGTGTGGGGGGCAACTGACCGATGTTTCTCTCTCACATTGATATCTCTCTCTCACCCCCTTCTTCTCTCTCTCAAGTTAATAAAAATATATCCTCCGGTGAGGATTAAAAAACAAAGAATTCATCCATATGATTGTATATAATTTACTGTATAATTTAATATTATTCTGAGTATTTAAGATGATATAAATTCTTTTTGTGAAAAAAAATACTTGTGATGAAATAGATCAACAAAGGCATAATTATTATTATTTGCCTTTACTTCTTTGGAGGCCCACTGCTAAGTGCCTTATATATGTAGGTGTGGATCTCATTCCACAATATTACATGGCAAAAAACAAATTTAGTAGATAATAGGTAAAATGGATAATTGCTTCAGATTTTTTATAGGCTCAGGATAATCTTGTTATTTTTATTTGAAATAACAAAAGTCTCAGACTTTCAGAATATTTTGGTCACCTGTTCTAGAAGTTTAAAGAGAATACAAACCACTTGAAGAAAAGAAAAAAAAGGGGAACTACAAGGGAAAAAAAAGCAAAACAATATTGGCAATATATTGAAAGTATGATTAGACCATACAGATTAACGGAAATGTTCCTCTTTTTTTAAGGTATTTTATTGATTTTTAGAGAGAAAGAAGAAAGAGGGAGAGGAGAGAGAGAGAGAAACATGGATGTGAAAGTGAAACAACAATTGGCTGCCTCCTGCATGCCCCCTGCTGGGGATCACAACCCAGGCATGTGCCCTGACTGGAATTCATTCTACTGTTTACAAGCGAGTGGCACGCCTGCCCACACTTACCTGTAGGGGCCATAGACTTTACCTCTGGTTAAGAGGAGTGTCAGCTCATTTGCTGTCACTGTGTAAGATGGTCTCGAACTGTAGTCTGCTCCCAAATTATTTCCATTGCTCCATCATGCAAGAGGCACTCACTCCCTAATGACCCCACAAAAGTCTCCATTATTATATTATCCGTCTCAAAAGTGATGTCCACAACCTGAACCTTTATGTGTCTTTTGAAGATGCGGTCACTCAGATACAGATCCTTCAGTAACATCATCCCTCCAGTTTCAGACGCCGTGCACTCTGAGAGCTAAGTTATCTTACTCCTCCGCCACCCCGCCTCCACCCAGTCAGCCTACAACGATGGGAAAGACACAATAACCCCGCACACAAAGCACCTGTGAGGGAGCGGGGGCGGGGCTTCCTCAGTGGGACTCGTTGGCAGCGCTGGAGCAGCAGCGGAGGCCTCTGGGTTGGTTCTGCGCCGTTGAAGGTCCGGCCTGGGCCCCTGCGCGCCAGTCTCCGCTGCGGCGCAAGGTGTGCGGGATCCGGCGGGAGGGCCCCCGAGGTTCCAGGTGAGACAGGTGGTCTGCAGGTGTCCTAGAGCCCAGCGCCCACACCCCCACCCCCTTTGACCTCCAAGGACACCTAATTTCTTCCTATGGCTTTGCTTCTAGGGGGTTCTTTGGCCTTTAGGTGGTGGTCTGGGAAATGGCGAGGTGGTGGGAAGTAACCGGGTGAAGGTCTGGCCTAGTCCGCACCCCTAGGAGTGGGGAAAGGTGATAGCGAGCGCGGGAGACTATTTTGGGTCACTGTTATAGGTTGACTATTTGAAAATAAATCATTAATGAGCAGCTTGGACCCTAACACGCTGAAGGTAAGGAGGCCTGGGCCTGAACCCACAGTGGTTGATGCTGGCTTTAACATTTCACCTGCTAGGCCAGTGGTCGGCAAACTCATTAGTCAACAGAGCCAAATATCAACAGTACAACCATTGAAATTTCTTTGGAGAGCCAAATTTTTTAAACTTAAACTTCTTCTAACGCCACTTCTTCAAAATAGACTCGCCCAGGCCGTGGTATTTTGTGAAAGAGCCACACTCAAGGGGCCAAAGAACCGCATGTGGCTCGCGAGCCACAGTTTGCCGACCACTGTCAGGGGATGGGGAGGAATCCTGTCGGAAATTCCAAGGGCTTTAAAAGCAGGGAAGGCAGGCTGTTTTGTAGTGGAGGGAACCCAGAGCTTAAATGACTGGCCCAGGTCTGCATGATTGGTTTAATGATCACGTTGGGATTCAGCCGCCAATTGTTGCTGTGTGAACTCGGACTTCTTATTACCCCCTTTGTGCACCTGCCTCCCCAAATAATAGATATACTAATACCTGGAGTTGCTCTTAGAATTAAATTAAGATGTGTTTAAAATAGTTCCGGGAAGCCTGTCCTATGAACTGCTCGGTAACAAACGATTGGAATAAATTGTTATAGTCCGAATATTGTTGGTCACTACACTGATACTTTAGTCTTTGAGTTGTTTAAGTCCCGTTTCCCAGGAGCTGACGTCACATTTATGGCGATTCTGTATCTCAGTCCTTTTTACAGCTGCGTTTGGGCTTTATGAGTAGAATCACTGCCATGATGTCCATTTGCTATAGTTATACTTAGAGGAGAGGGAAAGAATTGTGTGGGAGTTCTGTGCACCAGCCAGGGTGCACAGGAAAACCAGTTGGGTAAATGGATCATGAGGAAGATAGGATGATCGGTGTTATGAGAGTGAATTTTGCAGCACAAATTTTCTTTTTTTTTTTTTAAAAAAAAAATATATTTTATTGATATTTTGCAGAGAGGAAGGGAGAGGATAGAGAACTAGAAACATCAATGAGAGAGAAACATCGATCAGCTGCCTCCTGCACACCTCCCACTGGAGATGTGCCCGCAACCAAGGTACATGCCCTTGACCGGAATCGAACCCGGGACCCTTAGTCCGCAGGCCGACGCTCTATCCACTGAGCCAAACCGGTTTCGGCTGCAGCACAAATTTTCTAACCGATCTGAAAATGGGTTGTCGGATCCCTCCACACTCAACCATTCAACTCGCACATATCTTCCAAGGACCACTAGGGGTAAAGGGTTTGTCAGAAGTTGTTGCAGTTTTGGTAGTCATGCTATTTGCATCCTTTCAATTACAGAGTTCACTTTGTCCTGCAAGATAGCTTTAGGGGGTTCTGTGACAGTTGGTGGTAAGTATAAATGGAGGCTCAAGAGACTTGAATTTCAGGCCCAGCATGGTAACTAGCTTATAGATGACCTTGGTTTCCAATGAGAAGTCTCCTGGATACCTTACCATTAGGGGCTATTGGGTGGGACAAATAAGATGGTGCGTGTGTAGTTACTTTTAAAGTGAAATGAACTGTGCAAAAATAGAAAAGTGGGCAGCTCATAATTAGTCTTAGTAAATGAAAGTGCTTGACCATAACTGCAACATAGTTAGCTTACAGTAGAACTTTGTCAGGAAAATGTGGGTTCAATGCTTTGCTACTGCAACAAATGTAATTTTAAATGAAGTTTCAGTGTGACTTGTGAACATTATTTGGAGAATTTTATCTTTAAAGAATTTAGAGAATCTTCAGCAATAGTTTTTGAGTGGTCACATCTTCAACCTCTCTAGTTTACAGAAAAAAGCAAGTGCTATGAAAAAAATCGATTCCAATGTCACTGTTAATGGAAAACAAAATTTAAAACAGTAAGTAAGATAGTATAGGTCTATGTTTAAATGGATGAGCATTTACAATAAAGGCTACTTCAAAATGTATGAGCTTTTTTTCACCTTTTAAGTTTCTTTTTCTTTTTATTGGATTCACATGTAGTAAAACCAGAATGTACAAAAGGTAGTAGTAAAGTGGTTTATCTATGATAGAATCAAATTAATTTTAAATGGTTATATTTTCCAGTGTAAGACTTAACAGTTTCGTAGTTGCTTTAAAACTCAAGAGTTTTAGAACCATTAAAACTTAAATGGCATTTCTGGGCAATACCTAGTAATGTAAAAAGCACTGCTAATGTTGAGCACATACTGTAAGCCAGATGCTGTCATAAGCACTTTACAAGCATTTTGTTTATGCAACAAATCTAAGAAGTAGTTAGTGTATTATTCTCATTTTAGGGATGAAGAAAGCCAAGCCCAGAAGTTAGTAATTCACCCAATATGCCCTTTTTTTTTTTTTTTTTTTAAGTAGCTGAGGAGAAATTGTAACTTTTGAGTTGCTGCACATAAACACTACTGTATGTCTATGACCTTGGACAGATTATGTGATTTATCAGCCTTAATTTCCTCATGTGTCAAGTGGGAATGATAGAACCTCTTGGGGTTCTTGAAGGATTAAATTAGACAACTTAAGGTATCTAAAACCCACAAGATTTAAAAATTAAAAAATATATTAATAGATGAGTAGATAGCCTACATGAAAGACAGACTTCTTTATTTTTTTATTGCCCATTTTTAAGATCACTTTTTTTTTAAACAACTAAGAAGAATAGCTAGGTCATTTCTTGTACACCAACCCTTCACAAACTCTTACAAAAAATAGAAAACATGACAATACTTCCGAATTCATCCTGAGGCCAATATTGTCCAAACAAACACTTCACAATAAAAGAAAACCATGGACCAATATTTTTTGTGCAAATTGACATACAAATAGACAACTTGAAAAGATAATATCTAAAAATTTAAATTTAAAAAACAAAAACAAGTTGAGCCTCCACTTGTTTAAAATATTTTTTTCTGAAGGCACCCTTACTGAGGATAATGTTTCTGCCTTTGAGAGGTGACAGATTTAACACTTACTTAGTGTTTGCCCATTCCTGGGGTTGATTTAAATAGTTGTCTAGATTTGCTAAAATCCTATGCAGAATATGTCTGCTTCTGTTAAATAGAATGTGTTCAGTTGAAGTTTTATGAACATTATTAAATGTGTATAATAAAATAATATAGACTGTATTTAAAGAATGTATGCTTATAATTAACCATAAGTAGAACAAAACCTTAGATCTTCCATCATTCTTGACCCTTGTTCTGTCAATAATTGTACATGTCTATTTCTCTTTTAATTTTCATCATTTTTTGCTTTATGTATGTATGCGTGTCTATATTATTAGCTGCATAAATATTCTGAAAAGAGTATGATCCAGCCTCCACGAATTGTGGAAATAACAAGTTAAGAACTTGAAGTATCAATTATTAAAATTTATATCTTAACTTTTGTACCTACAAAGTATAACTCAACTTCAATTTGACTTTTAAATTTATTGCTGGGGAAGAGAATAGAGATAAAAAAAACTAATGTTCCCCCTACATAAAAAATAATGTTACGGGACATTAAATTTGTTGCAGTTGGAAACACATTTTTGGGAGGAACGCTTACAATAGCGTTACACATGCTGTTTCCTTTTTTTTTTTTTTTTTTTTTTTTAGTTTAGGTTGAGTTTTTATGAGAGTAATGTTCATAAAAGAGCCAATGAACCAATAAGTGGTACTTCTGGATGCTCAAATGCCATAATGCAGGCAAGGCATTTGATTAATATAAATGTTATTGTCCAACACACTGGACATTACTCCTATAATAGAGGTTGATGTAGATTTGATCATATGTATTTTATTTTTTAGCCACATGAGAGGTAAAAAATTCTAGTTTTTACTTTGTTTTACTATTAGTCCACCCAGATCCTTATACTCAAAATATATTTTTTAGAATTAGTGGCATAACCTGGTAGCATATTAGAAATGAAAATATTAGGCTCAACTTCAATCCCTCTGGATAAGATTATGCATTTTAATATATCTCCAAGTAAATTTTAATGCATATTAAAATATGAAAAATACTGGTCTAGATAATTTAAGGACATATCCAAACAGTGAAAAAGTTAGAAGTAAATTAGTTTAATGGCATTTGTTAATTGATTACGTTGAAAAAATAACATTTTTTTGAAACACTCTTTTTCTTCTAAGTCTCCTGAAAAATTTGATGATAATGGTTTAGACCATTAATAGTTTCAAGAAGTTTTAGAAAAGTAATATGTAAAATATGAAATTTTCACAAGTAAATATAAAATTTTTGCAAGTAACCAATCCTATATAATAAAAGGCTAATATGCAAATCGACTGAACAGCAGAACGACCGGTTGCTCTGACGCACACTGACCACCAGGGGGCAGAAGCTCAACTAAGGGACTGCCTCCTGGTGGTCAGTGTGCTCCCACAGGGGGAGCACTGCTCAGCTAGAAGTCCTGAGCCGGGCTCACAGCTGGCGAGCGCAGTGGCAGTGGCAGTCTCTCCCACCTCCGCGGCAACACTAAGGATATCTGACTGCCAGCTTAGGCCTGCTCCCTAAGCCATCAGTCGGACATTCCCCGAGGGCTCCTGGACTGTGAGAGGGTGCAGGCCGGGCTGAGGGACACCCACTCCAAGTGCACAAATTTCGTGCACTGGGCCTCTAGTATTTTATAAATTACATGGAGATTACATAGCAATTCACTTAATTCATGCAATAAAACTTTGTCCTTTTCAAGTCAAAGGAGATAAAATTTTAAGAAAGTAAGTTCATTTTTAATTACAAAATAAGTAGTAATTTTGTCATTCACTTAAAATTAAAAACTTTTATAAAGATTTATTGACATCATGTTATTGATTTCCACTTAACGTTTTTGGGAAAAAAATGACTTGAAATGACTCTTGAAATGAATCAGATTTTTAATATACAACTAAAATAGATGCAACAAATGGCCAGGAATACAGATATTCACCAGGGCTATAGCCTGTCTAAATCATTGTTCAGTTTTCATGCCAAACCAGTTGTTACTGACATTCCTGTTTTTAATGAAAAAAAAAAAAAAAAAAAGCTCCCGCAATTTTTTTTAGAAAACTACTTTCAAATTGCCTTTCTACTTTCTAATTTTTGCTTAAAATATTACCAATCAATGCCTAGTATAATGTACAGTTTATGAAGGAACATACTTTTGTATGTTATATCTAGTTCTATAATTCTAAATCATAAAATTCTCAATAAATATTAGTTCAAGGAAGGAATATTTCTACAGACTTTTATAATCTCAAAATTAGATCGCAATAACTTATGACATTAGTTGAAAATAACAAGATAAAATTTAATCTGTTCCATTTGAAAATATTTCCACAAGAGCATACTTGAGGTACCATTTTGTATTAACATTAATTATTAAGCTCCAAATGCTCATTTATAGTAAAGTATACTTTATGCCTATGTTATGTTATGAGTTGACATTATGCTTTAGAAACATATGCATAAGTCCATGACCCAATTTTTCTCACCTATTGGCAAATAACCTTGAGTAGTTAATTATTTACTGTAAGAGGAAAGTTTATGAAACAGAAATACCTATCATTTTTGTACAGCAAATTGAAAAAAAATTATTGACAATAAAGATATAGGGAAATGGTAAAATTATTTGTATCTTACTACCAAATACTAATTTATTTTACATATTATGACTATGAGAGAATAGGAAATATTTATGATATTTATGCTGAGTAACAGAAAGTAATTTTGTATTATTACAGTAATCCTGAATAATTCACATGCAAAACAGTGTATATATATTTGTATTCAAAGAAATACAGAATTGAAGTAGAGTTTAGGACATGCAACTAAGTGGGCTAATTTATGATTTTCTTTAATCACATCTTTATATAGAGGTGGCAGGTGTTATAGGGAACATTTATAAGCTGATGGGTGCAATTAGGATTGTTGTAAATCATGTCCATATGAAAAAAATTTAACTGAGAAAATTTAATTTGAAGGAGATAAATGAGAGTGTTATAAAAATATGATAGTCTCATAGCAATTTTCCAATGTTTAAAAACAAACATAGCGAAAATGGACTAAATAGACTAATAGAATAAAGAACAGAATTACAACCAGATTTTCTGGGCTTCAGTGTTAAAACAGTAACAGGATAATGCCCAGTGTAATGTAAAACAAATGAAATCTCTTTAAAATGGGAACAGACAGAAGTAGTTGAGTACTCTGTAATTGAGTGTTCAATAGTAGTTGAATTATCCTTGTATTGGATGTTTTCAGAGAGAATCATTGCATTGCATTTGATGGAAGTTGGGCTGAAAAAAATCTAAACTCTTATAATTTAATAGTGCTGTTCTTAGTTTCAGAAAAAATATATCTGAAACTCTGCAAAGACCTGAAGTTTGTATGAGCATTCTTAATCATTGTACAGTATATTGGGCAACACAAAAATAGCAAATAATTTTTTAAACTAAAAGGAAGATTACAGATCATTTCAACCATTCCTATCATTCTATGAAGGATGAAACTTAGGTTCAAAGATGTTATGTGACATTAAACTTAAGTCAACAGATGTAATCATTGTTTATCCAGCACCTGTGAAAGGTATTTTAAAAACATCTGGCAATTTAGACAAAGTGTTTAATGGAGGTCTTCATTAACAGATCTGCTATTTCTTAATTTCTATCCATGTGTGAGTTTAAAACATCAGAAACCAAAGGATTCAGAATATTATCTCGACATCCCATAAACATGCTTTCATGGATGTGGTTAATTCAAGTCAACAATCTTGTGATAATTTTCCTCTCTTCATTTGGTTGCATGCTGAACATGGTGGACACAGTGATAAATAAAGCAGTCATAAACCCTGCCTTCAAGTGGTATAGAGTAAGAAGAGTAATTATAACTGTGATGAATGTTACCCTGTCAAATTATGTCACTACAATATATATGGGTTGTGGGCACACTCTGCAATATACAAATTATATATCATAGAATTGTACACTTGAGACCTATATAATTTTATTAACCAATGTCACCCCGAAAAATTTAATGAGATATACAAAAAGAGATTCAGCAACATGTGGGCAAATGGGGTAGCTGGCATATTTAATATCTTAAAATTTTAGAGAATGAAATTTCTGTAGGAATTAATACAATTAAATATATATTTTTCTGTGACATTGCAAAACTTTGTTTACTTTTTTCTTAATTACTATTTTATAAATTCTGTGAGCTCATATTATGTCTGCCATGCTCCTGGGCAATATGCCCATGATCTTAGGAGAGTGTCTAATGTATAGAGGGATCTTAATAAATGAATAAATGCAGAGCAACAAATAGGATTTTCATCCCCTGAGGTGTACAAGATAATTAACTTTAAAATTCCCTTTAGTTGAACTTAATTATTATGTCAAATGTCCATAATGGTGGGGAATTTTACATAAGCCATTCTTTTGGTCCTTGCCTTCTTCAATTTATGCCTTAGGCTTAAACAGTTGAGTCATCTCCACATACATGTAGCTGATGGAAAATCCATCCACCTGCTTAACAGGGCCTTTTAGCACCAGTGGTCCCCTTGCTTCAATTCTATGTTGGATGGATGCATTTATTCCTTGGTCTCATTGGCCAAGATGATGTATGCCACCTTCCCAGTTTACGGTCTTACCACTTCTGTGGCTCTGCTCAAGAACCATGTCACAGTTATGCTCTACCCAAGATTCATGGGTCTCTCTATTCCAATTCCATAAGGCAGCTTACCTTTCTGTATATATCTATATACTAATTTCTTACTCTATTCTGGCATAGGTAAGTTTGAGAAAGAAAGCTTAGTTAAGATAGTTATTCCTTTAGTTTTGACATAAGACTCACATTAAATGTTTCTCAATCATACCTTGAGATGACTATCATTAAATTTTATCAGAACCCTGTAAACCTCTAGGTATAAGTTAATAACACTCAATTAAAAAAAATTACTTTCTGACTCTCTCCTTTCTGACTAAGGGGAACTCACTTCAGACTTACTCATTTAGGACAATGTAATGGGAACATTCATAAAGATTCACAATATTTGTTCATATTAGGGAAGTAGGAAACAGGTAATGTTCCGTCAATATATATTTAAACAAAACTTCCATTAGAAACAACATATGAAATATTAACACCCAGACGATAGAGTCACAGCTAGCATGTCATTTTATACTTAGTATTGGTGGATTTCAAATATAACCTAATGCTGAATATAACTTCACAGACATTATTGACACAGAAGAGAAAACTACTGATATGTCTGTCAAATTGTAGGTTCTTTGTTATTGCTCTTTATTCATCGTTTAGAAGATATTATACAGCACTAGAAGGAGATATAACCACATATGCAGAGAGGAGGAATGATTAAGGTCTTGAACTTGCTGGATTACTAGTAAGTGTTTGGTTGTTTAAGTGGTGGAGAATGTTCTTTTACTCTTACATGGATGGATACTCAATATATGGAGTAGGAAGAAAATGCTTTGGGACCATATATATCTGTTTAAGTTATTTCTATAGCTTCACTAGAGCAAATCTCAAATAATTTTACTATCCTCCTGTAAAGCTTCTTGACTGGAGTTCTCCCAGAATAACATTTGCACATCATTAAATACTAAATATTCAGTAGTAAGGTACTTGAATTTTGTTATAACCTTTACTGTCTCTGGGAGACCAGGAGGCAGAGTTCAGTATATCAATCAACAGTCTATGTGGTAGGCCTAGAAGGAGGTTGCCTGGGTATATGAACATCGAACCAGCTATGTATTTGGACCACTTATTTTTTCCAAAATAGCTAAATGTTATATTTAAAAGGTGAATTTAAAATAATCTTTTGTGACTTGGTATGGGAATTGAAACAAAGCACTATGTATACACATTTCATGTTTATTTTTGTAACTTTATTATCTTTACCATACACCTATAATTAGTCATATAGGGATGTGGAAAAGTGGACCTTGACTATGGAAAGTTAATAAAGATATTATGACAAAGTAAAAATATGCCAGAAGTTTTTAAAGAAATTGGGAATGCTTTCTTCTTCCAAAAAAAGTCATAGAGACTATAACTATAGCTTAGTTTATGATATTAGCAATCAATATAAAAATATACTAGTACTCAAAGAAAAAAGAGGCAAACCATAACATTGGTAACACTGAATTGTAAGAGTCAGAGGTATAATTTTAGAAAATGACCCAAGAACATAGGTGAACAACATTTTGTTCTCTGTAACAATCAGTAGTGCATGAGTTACTGTGATCTAAAGCATTGTAGAACACTGTGTGGACAAACCAACCAACAGTGGCCAGAAAAACTAGCCTAGAGATGGACCCCATATGTGTGATGGATCTGACTCCAGGTCAAACATCTGCTTTTTCAGGCAGACACATAAACACCATCTGTGGAATTTAATCGCAAGGATAAGATTATAATGTATATATGCAATGAAAAGTTTTGTATATATTCATGTAGAATTATATAAAAACATTGTGTATTTTAAATCATATTGTGGCTCTACTAATCCATATGAATTTTAATAATGATGAAGGCAGAGGCATTATCTGGTATCCATGCAATATTTTTAAGGGTTTATTTATTTTAGTTTCATACTCCATTCTAATGAGGAAAATACAATGTAGTTATTACTCAGAACTAACAGAAAAGATGAAACACTTATAATGATACTAACCCGATAAAGTAATTTTTGTTTGGAAACTCACAAACTCAAAATTTCCTTGCATTCTCTAAGTTTCTTTTTCTGAATTCTATGCTTACTTGTCTGACACTACTACCAATTGGTTTCATTAGAATTCTCTCAAAGAAATATGTCTTTGTAATTAATGGTGTCTTTTTAATATGGTACATTTGCTTAGTCATTATATAAGAAGTGAATAAGAGTAGAATGTGCCTCTTGAAAACCAAACTGCCTTGACTCCTCAGCATGTTTACATTAATTCTCACCCATGTAATAGCAGAGATTGGGACTCTGCCTAGTGGAAAAGAGAGCAAAAACATGCATTAAGGTAAGAGCTGAGACACTTAGGGACAAGAGAAGAAGAACCCCTATACAAGATAAAACTTTTCCTGAATGCTCTTCCCTGATGTTTTTGGTCAAGAAATTCATGGAACTACTTTCCCCTCTGCTCTCTTCAATCCCTTTCTCATTCTTCAGTGATTCATTTAGACATTTCTGGTGTTTTAGGTAAGACAGTGCTCTCCATGCCTTCTTTGGGATTCATGTAAATACAGGTTTTAACACAGTGTTTGGAAAGAGTATGATATTTAAGACATAATTCATCTAAACTCATTAATAATTATATTGATCATACTTATAAAAATAAAAAATAAAAATACAATAATATATTTAGTTAACTCTATATTACTTAGAAAAATTTAAACTTTGAGCTATTCAGGCTCAAACTAATTACACATAGATTTTGAGATTCCATTTCAACAAGCAAAAAAAAAAAAGAACCCCACAAAAACCTTACTATTGCAAACCAGTTATTTTCTCAGATCATAATAGGAATCAAAATAAATGAGAAAAATAAAACCTTGAATTTTCTGGCAGGTGTTTCTTAGTGGTTGAGCATGACCCCATGAACCAAGAGATCATGATTTTGATTCCTGGTCAGGGCACATGCCTAGGTTGCAGGCTGATCCCCAGTGGGAGGTGTACAGGAGGCAACCAATGAACGTTTCTCTCTCATTGATTTTTCTATCTCTTCCTCTTCTCTCCTCTTTAAAAATCAATATGTTTTAAAAAAGAATATCATGAATAAATATAATTTAGGTGAATAATTATAACAGTATATATTTTAGTTGCATAAAGTAATATATTTGCTATTTATAAAACTTCTAAGTTAAAATGAGTTTGCCTAAGAAAAGATGTTTGGGTGTTTACCAGTAATAGTTAATCAGCACATAGATAAGCCAAGACTAATTTTCACATGTATACTTGGTAGCTGAAATTATTAATCATCTTATATAATAAAAGCCTAATATGCTGAGTGTCTGACTGTTCGTTAGACCAGTAACTAAGATGTGCGCTGACCATCAGAGGCAGATGCTCCGACAAGTAGGGACTGGACAATGGGGACTGGGCAAGACGGGCCAGACATGCCCTGAAGCCCTCCTGTGGTCCCTCCCTGGATGGCCAACCTCTCACATCCCTCCCCGGCCCTGATTGTGCACCTTGGGGTCCCTTGGCCGGGCCTATGCCCTCTCACAATCTGGGACTCCCCAGGGGATGTCGGAGAGCCTGTTTTGGCCCGATCCCTGCAGGTCAGGTCAAGGGACCCCACCAGTGCATGAATCTGTGCACCAGGCCTCTAGTATATTATAAAGGCTTATTGAAGAACTAGAACTTAGATTCAATGAAAATAAATACTGCTATCCATATATACAGGTAGAGGATGTTAATGATGTAAATTCATGATTACAAGAGAGAATAATTTATTATACTATTCCAGTTATAATTTTATGCAATATTTATTGTTTTCAGGAAATATAAAGCCTCAATTGTAGATGTCAATACATGGAAATGTTACCTAATTTTGGCTAATGACTTGAGTGGGTTATAGAAGCAAAAGAGAGAAAGAATGACCAGTTTCAATAAAGGCTAGTACAAAATAAGAAAATAAACCAATGCAAAATTAGAACAAAAGTCAGTTACATTAAATGTTTGAGGGTTTTTTTTTAAAAAAGCAGAAGCTGCAAGAATATAAAGCACAAAGTACAGATAAAACATATGTCTCCCTCCACACCCCTCCCCCCCCAAAAAAAAAGCAATTGAAACAGAGTTGAGAAAAATCTCCAATAGGTTTTGTAAGGCATGAAGTTGTGGGACATCTATCTGATGAGAAAATTATGGTATCATTTATTTATTTGGTTTAATAGTAGATTACATGCTGTAACAACCTGCTATAAAATATGGATGATTACTTTCATTTTCAGCCCACATTCAGGTTTTTCACTTTCCCTGAGTTTCTTCCTTGGGATTACTTGTCTACTTGCTTACCATTACTAATCAATAATATTGCTTACTACTAATAATAATATTGCCCCTTAATGGTAGAAACACATCTTGTTTACCTTTATATTTTCTTTCATTTTATACCAACAGACAAATATATACAGAATTACACCCACACACAGCTTAGAATAAGTTTTGCCTAAGAAAGTGTTTAATATAAATCTGATAAATACATGAAAATAAAAAATAGACATTAAATAAATATTTAATAATTTTGAAGTATGTTAAAGTCCTATATAATAAAAGGCTAATATGCAAATTGTCCCCTTAACCCAGAGTTTGACTGCAAGTTCAATGGAGAGTTTGACCAGGGGGTGGGGCTGGCCGGCCAACGACCCGCAGCCCCTCCCCCCGGCTGGCCCCAACCCTGATTGGCCCTCCTCACACTGACTGGGAGCAGGACTGGCTGGCCAACTGCCCGTGGTCCCTCCCCCCAGCTGGCCCCATGCCCGATCACCCCCCCTCAGTTGGGGGCAGGGCTGGCTGGCCAATCTCCCGCATCCTCTCCCCTTGACCGGCCTGGCCTGATTGACCCCTATTGGGGCGGGCTGGCCGGACCCCACCTGTGCATGAATTCATGCACTGGGCTTCTAGTATACTATAAAATATAATACTATTGATATATTTTGAAACTAGTATGTGTCATAAAAACCCAGTAACTAATCCTATATAATAAAAGCCTAATATGCAAATTATCCCCTTGGGCGATGGTTCGACCGGGAGTTCTACTGGGAGATTGGGAATTCTATGATGTGCGCTGACCACCAGGGGGCGGCGCAGAACATGGTAGGTGTCGGCGCTGGCAGCGGGCGGCAGTGGAGGTGCTGCTGGCCCAGATGGGCCTGGACGAGAGCGGGACCTCGATGGGATGGTGGAGTAGGTGAGCAGGTGGCGCCAGGCCAAGGCGGGTATGAGCAGGGGCCTGATCGCCCCGCCTATTGCCCACAGACAGCGACCAGCAGCAGTGGCGGGGGACGGGGCCACTGCCCGGCTCCCAGGCGCTGAGAGAGAAAGGGCAAATAGCAACATTAAAACATTCCTTCTAATTATTTCCCTTTCAATGTGCACGAATCCGTGCACCGGGCCACTAGTACAGTAATAAAGGCTGATCTTTATTTGTGCTGTGAACCATTTCCTCTTCTGAGTGTTTTATAATCGTTAATCTTTTAAATATTCAAAGCAACCATATTGGGCAGATACTACTGCCATCTCTATTTTATAAATTAAAAAAATAGGATGCAGATAATTTTGTAATTTTCTAATGTTACAAAGCTAGGAAGTTGTATAGCTTGCATTTGGTGACATACTTGGTTTCCTAGCTCAAGTTTAAAAAATGCTAGAATGATATTAAGTTAGGGTAAACTTGTAAAAGTAGCACTAAAATCTGACCTGCTATTTTTTTGAATTCATTTATCATAGATTTGAATAAATATTAAAATGACCTATTTAGTAAAAGAAGTTACTAGAAAAATAAATAATATTAAATACCCCTTTTTAAGAAGAAGAAAAGTAAAGTATGTATCTGGATGTAATAAACAGGAGGAGCATGATCCCAGAATAATCCTTTATTTTTGCAATAACTGCCTACAATGAATCTCATCTTAATTAATCTTACCTGGTAGATAACTGCCAAAACACAAAAGCAGAAAACATTTGTGAAACCTTACCGACAAAAGCAGTAACTTTGAGTGATCCTCCCTATTTCTTTCAAAGTATGTCACATCCTATCTAATAAAAGAGTAATATGCAAATTGACCATCACTCCAACACACAAGATGGCTGCCCTCATGTGGTCAAAAATGGCTGCCCCCATGTGGACACAAGATGGCTGCCACCAGATGGCCAGCAGGGGAGAACAGTTGGGAGGGACCAGGCCTGCAAGGGAGGGTTGGGGGTGATCAAGCCTGCAGGAGAGGGCAGTTAAGAGGTGACCAGGCTGGCAGAGAAGGGAAGTTGGGGGGGGGACCCAGGCCTGCAGGGAAGGGCAGTTAGGGGTGACCAGGCCTGCAGGGAAGGGCAGTTGGGGGGGGGGGGACCCAGGCCTGCAGGGAAGGGCAGTTAGGGGTGACCAGGCCTTCAGGGAAGGGCAGTTAGGGGTGACCAGGCCTGCAGGGAAGGGCAGTTAGGGGTGACCAGGCCTGCAGGGGAGGGCAGTTAGGGGCAAACAGGCTGCAGGGGAGTGGTTAGGGGGTGATCAGGCTGGCAGGCAGAAGCGGTCAGGGGCAATCAGGAAGGCAGGCAGGTGAGCAGTTGGGAGCCAGCAGTCCTGGATTTCATGCACCGGGCCTCTAGTTGTATATAAAACTATAGGAATAGTTATGAAAATGAAGTTTGTAACTAAGTTATATGCTTGATTAATAAAAACAGGTCAAATGAAGTATTTCTTTACAAAATGCATTTGTATTGATTTTCATAGAAATGAAGGGAGAGGATGAGAGAGATAGAAGTGTCAATGATGAGAGAGAATCATTGATTGGCTGCCCTCTGCATGCTCCCTACTGGGGATCGAGCCTGCAACCCAGGCATGTGCACTGAATGGGAATAAAACTGCGACCTCCTAGTTCGTGGGTTGAAGCTCAAGCACTGAGCAGCACTGGCCATGTCAAATGAAATATTTCAATGAGTTGTTTAGAAATGTTTCCATTAGGGAAAATGATATCAAAGCAACAATAATTTACAAGTGCTAATAAAGAGGGTACATTTAGCATTTTAATTTGTAATATATTTTGGTATGAAATAATTCAAGTATATGAAGTAACCATGGGCAATTCTTAACTTTGTGATGATGATAAATGATAGTTATTTCTTCTCACACAATTCTCTGGATTCATTTAATTATTTGTAACTATGTTATACTTTGAAAAATTTATTCTACTTAGTTTGTATTTTTTAAATTAACGTTCTATGACACTTGGAACTTGTTTTTTTGATATGATGCATTTGCTATTTTTTATGATAATTTGCCAAATGTACTACTAGATATTTTTCAAAATATTATAGGAGACATATTAAATTTTTTTATTTTTATAAAACCAAATATTAGAAGAAAAGAATCTACCCTGTTTTTTATTGAATTGTGAATATGTTTTGAGATTTTTCAACAAAAATTATTTGTTGAATTTAAGTAATTATTAGAAAAAGAACAGATTTCAGTATAAAATATTAGAATGTAAGAATTTTGGAACTCTACCTAATTTCTAAAGGCTTTATGAGTAAAAAATTGTTTTAAAATATGTAGGGATAGTTATCTTTCTTACATCATCTGCATTATTTATTTGAAATTTATAAATTAATATTACATATTTAAACTTCATGGCTAATCATTGCATTTATTGCTTCTTTCAACAAATACCCAGTGTCTACATTACTCCCAAGAACTGTTTGGGTTTTGGGATTATAGTAATTACCAAAATGAAGACCCTGTGATCATTGACTAACATTCTATTCAGGAGAGATACAAAATAAAGTGCTCTGAGGAAAAATAAAGCACATTTAGGATATATAATTAGATATATGAGAGTGTTCTTTTCACAAGACTAATAAGGAAATGTCTCTGTAAGACAATATTTGAGTGTAGACCTGAATAAAATAAGTTTGCAAAATAAGTCCTTATCTAAAGGATGAACAATCTAAATCCATGGTATAGCAAACAGTGATATTTGCTTGGGGTCTGGGAAAAAAACACAAGGAGGTAGAAGAAAGTAAGATGAGGAAGCCAAATAGAAGAGGTACTTATAAGTCAGTGGCAAGGTAAATTGAGTTGCCCTATATTGCTTTATATTTAAATAGTTTTTTAGACTTAAAGAAAAGTGGCAAAAATAAAAACAAGAAAAAGAACATTCATATAACGTTTTTTTCAGATTGACCTATTATCAAAGTTTAAGACCAGTTTATTTATTCGTCCTGTCTGCTTGTCTTAGTCTCTCTCTGTGTGTATATATATTTCCTGTGAAGCCATTTGAGGGTAAATTAAAGACATTATGGTTCTTTACTTCTATTATTCAGTGTACATTTCTTTAGGGATATTTTCTACATAGAGTGCAGTTTCAACTTCAGTATATTCAACATTGACAAAATGTTATATTTATATTCCAATTTTGTCAGTTGACACAACATTTATTCTTTCTCTTAATTTTTTGAAACTTGCTTAATTTTTCAAATTACAAAAAATGTGGGTTTATTATCACAACTAGAGGACCAGTGCACGAAATTTGTGCACTGGGGTGGGGTGGGGTCCTTCAGCCTGGCTTGTGCCCTCTCGCAGTCTGGGACCCCTCGCTTCTTATTGCCCTCCTGCTCGCTGCTCCTTACCGCTCGGCTCATTGCTCCTTAGCACTGCTACGGAGGTGGGAGAGGCTCCCGCCACTGCTGCTGTGCTCTTCAGCCGTGAGCCCGGCTTCTGGCTGAGCGGCACTCCCCCTGTGGGAGCGCACTGACCACCGGGGCAGCTCCTGCATTGAGCGTCTGCCCCCTGGTGGTCAGTGTGCATCATAGCCACCGGTTGTTCTGTTTGTTTTGCCATAACGGTCGCTTAGGCTTTTATTATATAGACTAGAGGCCCCATGCAGGAAATTCGTAGCCCCAGCTGTCATGGCCCTCACAGCCCTGGCTTTGTCCAGGAGGTCATTCAGAAGGGTGTCTGGAAGGTTATCCAAATGGTCGTTCTACTGTTTGGTTGATTTGCCTATTACACTTTTATTATTATAGATTGAAAAATGCAAATAGAGTTATTAGAACTCTTGCCAACATTCCTCATACCTCATTTCCTGTTCAAGCTCACCAGTGTTAATGGCATAGTATAAAAGTTTCCTAACCATGTCTCATTTCCATTGGATAAATAATTAGATCATAGCTTTTTAGCTTTTTTTAAAGGCATAAGCTTAATGTATACATAACTAAGCAGGTACCTTTATCACTAATGAGTATCTCATGTGTATCACTCATAGATCTATTTCATTGTATGACTGAGTAACAATTCAAGTATTTGTGGCTCAGAATTTTAGATTATTGTTACTACAATATAGTTAGTAAGCTTCTTGTTCTTGTTGCTTTTTCTCTGTATGCTATATGGGATCGCTGGGTTAGAGTAATACATTCTAATATGTTTTTAGATTACTATCTGAAAGCATATGAGCAATTCTTTTTCACCAGCAATGTATGAAAATGTTAGTTTTCCTGCCTCTTTGTCAAAATAGATTTAGAAGTTGAAAATATCTCTCTCTCTTTTACCAAATTTCTTCTGAAAATTATTTACAGAAGCTGAGCTTGACTGAGGTAGAATAAAAGACTGAATCAAGCATTATAAACTGTTTCAAATATTTATAAATGGCTCAAAGATGATGAGAAAGTTTGAAAGGTTATGCAGTCTAGTAGAGAATATAGCCACAAAAAAATAAGTAGTACAGAAAAGGCAAGTGAACATAGTAGGATTTATCAAGGTTTTCTTATTTGTTTTACATGTGCTTGCTTTATACCATATAATGTTGGAAATATTAGTGTGAAACTGAATTATTATCATTTTTACTTGAGAGTAAACAACTTTAAGAAAAGATTTGCAGTCATAGATAATGACCCAAAGTCACACTGACATTCTCTTGCTTTTAATTGAACATCCATTGAGAAGATAATGATTTTTTCCAAGGTCAGCTGTAATTAATTTGAAGGCACTTTTATCTTGATTAGTAATTTTACGGATACCATTAACAACAAATGGTCCACCAGCCTGATAAAGGTTAAATCTACAAATCTAAAGTTCTGAAGAACAACTTGAGCCTATTGTGTTAATATTTAGCTTTCCTTTGGTTTCCTATCTACGACAAGAAAATATTAAATGGAAACTCTTGCAACCTATGTCGATCACTTCTTTGGTTTTATTTTGAAACTGATCAATCAAAACATGTCAGACTTTTTATCTTCTTGAAGCTTGAAATAGAGTCATTAAATTTTGTTGTTCAAATCACAAACAAAGCTAGTCTGTCAACAAGTTTAGATCAGTGAATTCTTTTGCTTCTCTAAAACCATAAAAATGGTATTTTATTAAGAAAACTAGAGGCCCGATGCACGAAATTAGTGCAAGACTAGGTTTTTCTTCCCCCGACTGCCAGCACCGGCTTCCCTTTGGCACCTGGGACCCAGGCTTCCATCACAGCCCCAGCTTCATCTGGAAGGTCTTCCAGTCTAATTAGCATGTTATACTTTTATTATTATAAATATGAGCTTTTCCTGTGGTTCCATCACCAGGGCATGCTTGTATGAAAGACTTAAATGTGTTCACACTCTAAGAGTCTTATTTATCTGATTCCTAGAATCATCTCTTAGTTTCATATCATGTTGGTATCACTATTATATATAGAATTGTACAGTGTTTCTGATCTATAGGTACTTAGAAATTATTTCACTTTAAGATGACCAAAACATATATTAATCTGTATATTCATACTAGAGATACATTTAAGATTTTGTTTTAAAGAATTACATTATTGTCTGCTATGAATAATATATAAAACAACCTAATACTGTAAGCATATCTTTATTAAACCATCACTCACTATAGCACTTTCAAGCATTCCTTCTTTTTTTTTTTCTCCTGAAACAAGTTGATTCAGAGTGTGAAAGAGTGAAATGATGATTTGTAGATTTTTTAAGGGAGAGTTATTGAATGTAAAAATTTGAAGGTAGAGAAAGAGACAGTAATATACCTAGAAATTTTTTCTTAATCAGAAGGCAGATGATGTAGAACAGTGGTCGGCAAACTCATTAGTCAACAGAACCAAATATCAACAGTACAACGATTGAAATTTCTTTTGAGAGCAAAATTTTTTAAACTTAAACTTCTAATGCCATTTCTTCAAAATAGACTTGCCCAGGCCATGGTATTTTGTGGAAGAGCCACACTCAAGGGGCCAAAGAGCTGTATGTGGCTCGCGAGCCACAGTTTGCCGACCACTGATGTAGAAGATCAGAAGTTGTATTTTTCTTGTATACTGTACTCAGAACAAAAATCATGTCTCTTCTGGTTCTCCATAAATGTATGATGCTCATGCTAGGGCCATAATCAAATCATCTAACATGCATTATGAATTTACTAGGGGTGGTGGTCAAGGAACTACTATGAATGTATAAAATAACATCTTCCCAGTTATTACGCCATAAACACTCACTCTATGTAAACACATGGCAGTGGGTGGGTAAAAATAGATATCAGTATACATATTTTTCTTTATCACATTATATTTTCTTACTGCTTTTTAAAAGATTAATTTATTGAAAGTTATACAGATGTACTCTCCCCACCCCCAATTGATCCCTTCTAGCCTGCCACCTTCCTGTGCCTCAGGCCTTCACCACATATTGTAGGTGTCCGTGGGCTATGCATATATGCATATAAGTTCTTTGGTTAATCTCTGTCTACCCACCTACCCACCCCTGTCTTCCCTCTGAGATTCATCAGTCTGTTCCATGTTTCTATGTCTCTGGATCTATTTTGTTCATCAGTTTATTTTGTTCTTTAGATTCCACATGAGTGGGATCTCGTAATACTTGTCTTTCTCTGACTGGCTCAGTCTGTGAAGAAAAAAGAAACTCGTGCTAGTTTTGTCGTCACACCTCAGACTTCAAAAGTTATGGTCACAGTGTGTGATAAGTTTAGATGGAAAAGGCATAACATTTGTTGGTGGAAGATCTGAACAGAAAAAGGTATTTCAATTGATGGCAGCATATTGTGCCAAAAAGCACTGAGGCAATGCAAAGACTTCAGGAAGGGATCCTGTGAAATGAGTTGCACCAAGTCACTTACTACAAGTAAGGGAGGGTTACAATAAGATATTTTGGAGTAGAGAGACCGCATTCACATAACTTTTATTACAGCAGTGTTATAATTTTATTATTATTACTAGAGGCCCGGTGCATGAAATTCATGCACCGGGGCAGGGGGGGGGGGTCCCTCAGCCCAGCCTGAACCCTCTCCAATTTGGGACCCCTCGAAGGATGTCCTACTTCTAGTTTACAGGGATCGGGCCTAAACCAGCAGTTGGACATCCCTCTTGCAATCCGGGACTGCTGGTTCCTAACTGCTCACGCCTGCCTGCCTGCCTGATTGCCCCTAACCACTCTGCCTGCCGGTCTGCTCATCCCCAACTGCCCCCTGCCACCAGCCTGCTCGTCCCCAAATGCCCCCCCACCAGCCTGATCACCCCCAACTGCCCCCCCCCCATGCCAGTGTGCTTGCCCCCAACTGCCTCCCCTGCCAGCCTGCTCACCCCCAACTGCCACCCCTGCTGGCCTGCTCGCCCCCACTTTCCCTCCCCACTGGCCTGCTTGTCCCCAAATGACACCTGCTGGCCTGCTCACTCCAAACTGCCCCCCCCCCCGCTGTCCTGATCAGCTCCAACTGACCCCTACTTATGGGGTGAGGGGCTGATGGCTGTTTGCAGGCTGGCCAAGCCCCCCAGCGGGGACCCTCACCCCATGGGAGTGTGGCCAGCCTGGGTGAGGAGCTGAGGGCTGTTTTCAGGCTGGCCATGCCCCCCAGCGATCCAGGCTCCCAGCCCCTCCTTTTTTCTTTTCTTTCTGTTTTTTCAGCCCCTCCTTGAGCAGAGGCCAGGGCTGGCTGGAAGCAGGTATCTGGGATTTATTTATCTTCTACAATTGAAACTTTGTAGCCTTGAGTGGAGGCCAGGGCAGGCGGGAAGCTTGGCTTCCTCCATTGCTGGGGGCAACCCAAGCCTCCTGCTCACTCCAGCTCCGTGGCCACCGCCATCTTGGTTGGGCTAATTTGCATACTTGCTCCTGATTGGCTGTGGGTGTAGGGGAGTGATTATTAATTTGCATGTTTCTCTTTTATTAGTGTAGATTATAGTTGCTAATCTCTTACTATGCTTAATTTATACATTAAACTTTATGTATAAGAGAAATACATAATACTGTATATACAGGGTTTGGTAGTGTTCACAGTTTTAGGCACCCACTGGGGGTCTTAGAACATATCCCTGTGGATAAAAGGAGACTCTGTATTTTTTTTTTTTTTTTTTTTTTTTTACTTTTCTGCTTCATCCACAAGGAGGCATAAATGTGAGATACAGTACTGGAAATTTCCTTTATCACTTTCCTTGTATTTAACTCCTCTCTACTTATAGCTAAGATTATCTTAGCCTTCCTTTAGTACAAATTGTGCTGTATGTATTTTGTAAAATAAACTTTCAGAACAATTCATACCTCTAACGTAGATCTCATCTTAGCAGTGTGAGACTCCCTTGAATTCCCAAGTTTGGATAAGGTGTTTTACTTCAGAATGTTGGTAGCAACACCTGTTATACTTACTGTTAAAATAGATGAAAGTATAATAAATGAAATATGGAAAAATCTTATACCCTAAATATAATGGAACAACTCACACCCTTAAAATAAGTATTGCATTTAATATAATTACTAACTTACATATACCTTAGCAGATTATAACCTTTGAGAGGCCAGAGAACACAGGTATGTTGTATTCACACTGTGTCACAAGTGGCAAGCACATTCCCTGCTACTGTGTAGGTGCCACACATTTATGGAAAGAGTGAATAAAACAGTGTCACACATTGTGAGTCTTTGCAGATTCCTTTTAACCTTTGTTCTTTTGAAACAGTGGTGTTTTTCTTACAAAGAATCTATACAAGACTTCTTTTAAAGTACTAACTTAACTGCATGATCTATTATAGTTCATAAAATAACAATATAAAATGGATCTTTCTCTAGAAAGATGTTTTAAAATGGATTCTCTACTGTAGAAAGTGAAAAAAAGCTTATTTTCAGAACATTTATTTAAAAAGAGTAAAATCAACTTATGCATATCAATACAGAATATATGTATACCCACACATAGATACTATATATACACATACACATATATAATGTATGCAATGCTATGTATATACACATAAATTGTTGTTGTTATGTGGAAAAGTCATAATAGTGAGATTTTTTCTTGTATTATTTTAATTTTCAGGTCTTCATGTTTTATTTATCCTGTATACTGTATAGATTTGCTGAGAAACTTTAGGGTAATATTTTAAAACTATAGGTAGGAAATGGATCAAAATAAAGAATGATGTATGTTACATATTATAATATAATGTGGACAAAAATATACCCTGCAGGAATATGTTTTGTATTATGGTGATACTTCTCACATTTAATGACTGGTTGTTATGTAACAGTCACTGAACAAAGTACTCTCACATATTTTATCTTCACACATCCAATCTAGAGAGTAGTTGTGATATTTGTCTCATGATACATAGAAGTAGCTTTTTATTATAAGCCTTTCAGTGGTATTTGATACTTTAGTTATATACATTTGATAAAAATTACTATACAAAAAAAGTAAAAAGAAAAATCTTAGAAAGCTTAGAAAGCATTATAAAAGCACACTTAAAAAATTAAGTTGACAGACAGGCCAAAATTGGATCACCAATGGCGATTTATCCTTCTGTAATTCCATAAATTGTCCAAAATTAGGTTGGTTCTAACAAAGCGTCAATTACCTAGACATCTGCTTTGATGAAAAGTAGATTAATTCTAAAAGATGATTCAAGGACAATTTCTTCTTTAAATGTCATTATAGAGCTATATATTCATCGCCTATATTACATGTTAGTGTAAAGTCTACTTATAAATAGGTTGCTGAATCATTCAATGTCTATATTACATGTTATAAATAGGTTGCTGAATCATGAGAGTGCATCATGTTGTTTTCACATTAAATACAACTGGGTTGGCAGCTTGAACCAAATATAAATCAGTCTATGTAGACATGTGCCTGAGTCACATCAGGTTCTGAGAATGATGACAAAAAAACAGGCCACCTTGACTTAAGTGCTATTTAATTATACCGAGTATAGTTATTTGAGGGTTGCTTATAGTATTACTTTTGGAGTTTCAGATGAAAATTTTTCAGAATGAAAGGCAACATCAAAGAAGGTCTGTACAGCAGTCCCATGACCAAGGCAGTTCAAAGTGGCCTCTCAAGAGGAATGTCTACTGGTCATCATCAGAGTGCCCTCTGGTGGCCTAGTCAAGTAATTCAAGTCCCTTCTCACAGATGAACAAAGACAATAGAACTTTATTCAGTTTCTAAAAGAGGCTTTTCCTCACTGGCAACAACCCGGCAACAGTAATTTGCAAACCCTGCCCTTTATTAAAATTCATTGTTGCTTTCAGAGTTAGAGAACTATAATTTGAGAAATCTGAGCAAGACCAAGAATAAATAACATTTTATATAATCACTTTCAAAAACTGCTATGTAATTAAACACATGTGCAATTAATTTTAAGCAAAAACAGCAGCCATTATGCAGTGGAAAGTTGCTTGATATTAACCCTGGTTTATAGCAACAGAATGGGTATGATGTCAAGTGTTACAATTTAGCATGGTTTCAGTAAATTTACAATTTCATTAAAGTGCCATCAATAGAGCATTGATTTTTCTTTACTTTTACCAGCTTTGTCCCTCTGTTTTAGTAGCAAAACATGTGGTGCATTAGTTGTGGAAGTTTCGGCTACAGCTGTTGGGTATGTAATGCCAAAAAATCTATGTTGAAATTCTATTTATAAAATAAAAACTATCCCAGTGGACTGGGTGGAGGGTACATGAAAAGGTGCACATTTAGCTATTCCAATTCATTGTAAACGATTTACTAAATGCACTTTAAAAATGAACTAATAATGCACTAATTTGATTTACAGAGGGTAACATAAAAGCAAAACTTTCTGTGCTAAAGTTTTTAAAGAAAACAAACATGCAATTTCAAAAAGTCACATGTCTTTTGACAAGGCAAGGGCCTCCTTAAAAACATTATGACTGTGTAACTCTGGTAAAACTCCATTTTAGACAAATTCTGTGAGGAATGCGCATGTTTTTGTAATGATATGTTTTCTGGTAATAATGTAGTAATCAAAGAAAAAGTAAAACACGGCATCAAACAATTTACCAAGCTCAAGATCTAGTTAATGTTTAATTTAGACCATTCTGGGACACAGATGAGCAGAGAAGATTGGTTACATAAAGCTCATCATAATTTTGAAATGTAATATTTCCACTTTCAATAAACCTTTGCTAGTAAGCTGCAGGAGGATTCTGACATTGTGCAATACCCGAAGACAACGGCTATAAAATGCAAGGGACTGAATTCTCATTTAACTTCATGCATTCTTAAAATGATGCCAGTAGAGGTTCAGAAAATAAAGAACTGCAAAACCCAGCTTTGAAATAAGGATATTTATCAGAGCTTAGACTCCTTATAGTAGACCTATGACTGTAGGAAATGATTTGAATCCATAAATAAGCTCCATGCAATGCCATCTAAATCAAGATAATACAAGATCTTGAATATGAAGCTTTCTGTAGAAAGAGTTCTGAGATAAAAATGGTCTGGATTTGCTCCCTTTAACCTGATAGTGGATCTTGTTTCTTTGTGAAATTTCTACTCTAAGATAATTAATTAGTGCTTAGCACTTTCTAGATGGCAGGGGTTACACAATGCACTGGGAACCATTGATGAACAAGAGGCATAGCCTCTAACCTGAAGAGATTTGTAGTCTCCATAAATAAACTGGTAATTACGTTTGCATAAATGCTACTAAACAACATATGCATGTACTATACATATGTATGTATGTACATCTATGTATGTACGTATATACAGTCTTCAGGTCAGTGCAAGTTTGGATGAGGAAGAAGGACTAAGTATGCAAATGGATTTGTTTTGTTTCAAAGAAACTGAAAGGAGGACTGTCCAGGCTGTAGTAGTGTGTTCTAGGGCACATGGGTGGTGGTATAAATGACAAGAGAATCGTTACAAGGTTCAAACTGGAAGTGCCAGGCTGTCATTTATCACTGTGCTGTGTAGGCAGATGGATTGCAGGGAGGCAAGAGTGTGCATAGGCAGACCAGCAGGAGCATGTGATAGCGTTCAGGGGAGTGCTGGTTGGAATAAGGTGGCAGCAGTGGAGATGGAAAGAAGAGAGCAGGTATGATGTATATTCTGGGGGTAAATACGGTCGAGTTTGAAGATGAATGGAAGAAAAGGTATGAGTTGAGTCAAAGACAGGAGAAGGACTCCCAACCTTCTCCTTTTAACAGCTGGGAAGGCGGCAGCACTGGTGACTAAACATGGCAAAGACCTGGTAGGAAACAGGAAACTCATTTTGGACATGTTATGTTTGAGATGCCCAGAAGGCATCTGAGTGAAGAGGTGAAATAGGCAGTTGGGTGTATAAATCAGGAGCACAGAGGAGAGGTTGGGTTGAGATCATTGAGGGAGTTTTACAGCCTGTAATCAAGCACTGTTCTCCTTTCTCATGTTCTGATGGCCAAGGCCCTCCCCCCGAGAGAGCAGTCCCCCCAGCAGGAAGCACATTGATGTCCAGATAATTCTTTCCTTTTTTCTAACCTCTAATAAATCATTTCATTATGTGTCCATTTACTCAGCACTTTGTAATGTTACGGCAATTACAGTTTCCATATTGTTCATATGTAGCATGGTGTAGTGGGGGAAAAAATCATTCACCTCACATCAAAACTGGCAGCCACCACTTATTAATGGTGTGAATTTGGACAGGTTGCTTAAATGTGTCTGAGCCTTTATATATTCATCCTCCATGAAAATAGGCGGCTAAAAATACCCTATGTACCAATAGAATAGGTATGTGCCTATTTTCTGTTGGGGAATCCAACCTAAAATATATCACAGTAAAAAAAACAAAACACGTGATGAAGCAATTTTTAACCTAAGGGGTTTACTAAAAAGAACTAAGTAGTTTAATACCTGACAATGGTTTAAAAGATTATCCCACCCAGCCTGCCCCCACTCCACAGCCTAGGCTTTCACCCTCCTATTGTCTGTGTCCATTGGTTATGCTTATATGCATACAAGTTCTTTGGTTGATCTCTTATCTCCCCCACCCCCCAACCCACTCCCATCCACTCTCCCATGCCTTCCCTCTGAGGTTTGATGGTCTGTTTGATGCTTCTATGTCTCTGGATCTATTTTTGTTCATCAGTTTATGTTCATTAATGTTCCATAAATGAGTGAGATCATGTGACACTTATCTTTCTCTGACTGGCTTATTTTGCTTAGCATAATGCTCTCCAGGTTCATCCATGCTGTTGCAAATGATAAGAGTTCTTTCTTTTGGGGACATATGTAATCTATAATAACAAAAGCATTATATGCTAATTAGACTGGACAGCCAAATGACCTTCCAGATGTCCTTCTGGACGACCTTCCAGACAAAGCTGAGGCTTCGAGGACTGAGCCCCTTGTATGAATTTCATGCATCGGGTCTCTAGTACTTTCAAAATAAAGAATTAAAAAAAAAGACTATCCCACCCAAATTGTATTTTTATACTAGAAATATACTATACTACTAGTATATTACTAATACCATTTTAAGTGTGAATTTATTTCTTATTGGCATACTGATGGTTATAATTAATACTCAGCATCTATTGGAAATTAAAAATTAGAAATTATATATTACAGTCAGAAAGTTAAATTGTTGATTTGCCTCTTGAGAGTTAAGTAATTTCATATTAGAACATCTTTAATATTGTCTCTTTTTAATGATTTTGATAATCCTACATATTATTCCAAATGATAATAAATATTAACTAGGTTAAGTGCAGATTCACAGAATGTGCTGAAGTTTCTGAAGTGGTCAGCAGAGAGCATCAATGAGGCTACTGTGGTTACACTCCTGCTCTGAGGGAATAATAATTAAATAGCAATAACTAAAATTGCAAGTTAATTGAAACAGTTATTTAGCTTATATAAGAAAGGTTAATACTGAATTAATATCTAGTAATGTGCTTTCTATATTGGGGAAACAAACAAAAACACCTGTCCTTAATCTATACTAATAAAAGGGTAATATGCTAATTAGACTGGGAGACTGGACATCTTCCTACCATCCAACTTCCTTCTGGACAAAGCACGGTGGTGGGGGCCGAGGCAGAGGCAATTAGGGGCGATCAGGCCAGCAGGGGAGGGCAGTTGGGGGCCATGAGGCTGGCAGGGGAGGGCAGTTGGGGGCCATGAGGCCGGCAGGGGAGGACAGTTGGGGCCATGAGGCCGGCAGGGAAGGGCAGTTGGGGGCCATCAGGCCGGAAGGGGAGGGCAGTAGGGGGCTGGCAGGGGAGGGTAGTAGGGGGCCACCAGGCCTGCAGAGGAGGGCAATTGGGGGCCATTAGGCCAGCAGGGGAGGGCAGTTGGGGGCTATCAGGCCGACACGGGAGGGTGACGATCAAGCCAGTAGGCAGGCAAGTGGTTAGGAGCCAGCAATTCTGGATTGTGAGAGGGATTGGGCCTAAAGCGGCAGTTGGACATCCCGTGAGGGGTCCCGGATTGGAGAGGGTGCAGGCAAGGCTGAAGGACCCCCCTCTACTGGTACACGAAATTCGTGCACTGGGCCTCTAGTTAATGTATGAAAGGAAAGGAAATGGTATTTAAAAATACTGGTCAGGGACATTTTTGTCAATTTTGTATGTGTATTATATAGTAGAAAGTTTAACATATTTCCCAAATATTTCATTTCATCTTTATTCAAAGAAGAACTTCAAAAGCTATATGTATACAATCCAGGATATTTTTTTTCAAAAAAGAATTGTAAAACCTATATTTATACAATCTTTCCTTATATTAGGAAATTAAGTCCAATTATAGAATACAACTTGGATTGTTTTCTAAAGGGTAAAATTCAAGGTTTGAGTAACAACAATGTGTGTTTTATCATGAAAAATATCTTTAATTTTGGTTTTATATATATTTACTCAGAATATTCATGATAGACACTATACATAAAAAACAAACCAACCTATGTTATTGTTTTTTCCATTTACAAATGTAAGAACTCTACGTCCCTCAAAAGTAAATTTTAAATGTTTTTTAAACCTGTTGAGTTAATGAGTTTATTGTAAAATTTGACCAGAATTATTATGTATATAGTATTTTATGGTTTATTCTGGGGAGAGATAAGAATCATCCTTGTGTGAGCCACTTGAGAGGATGCTGCAAATCTCTCTTGAGATTGTTGGGATTTGACAGAATGATGGCATAAGTGCTGAGTAATCATGATAATAACTAACAATAGCTTATACTCAGTGGTTACCATGTGTCAGGCAATGTACTAGGCATGTTATAAGCACAGTACCATATAATCCTCATAACAACCACTTGCCATGATTATTATTACATCCAGTGAACATACTAGAAAAATTGGAGCTCATGGAGATTAAGTGATTTACCAAAGGTCACCCAGCTACTAATCCATGGCAGAGCTAGAATGGGAGTCCAGGATCACAATTCCAAGTCCACATGGTAACCATTACACAATAATGGATTGCAAGGTGTGTTGATCTTTTTAGACATATTGTCAAGTTAATAAGTATCCATGTATCCAGCATTTATCCATTCATCAATACTATCCACCCTTTATAACAGAAACAACTATATTTATTAAGATCCTATCTGCTTATCAAATATATGTATATGACATCAATGCTGAGTCCTACTATGGTGTTTTCTTCAGGAAATTGACTTCTTTGTAAAAAACAACCTCTCCATTTAATTTTGTCCACAAAGATCAGAAATGGTATTATCTAATAAGTCAGATAATTAAATAAGTTACTGAATGTGAGTATAAAAATAATGTACAGCTAAGGCCATGTTGTAAAAAACATTTAATGGCATGCATAATTTTTATAATCTATTATTGAGAGAAAAATAGAGTATAAAATATTCTGTGCCATATGATCTTTATTTTAAGGCATATATTTCCATAGAAAAGCCTGGATGTGAGCTCATCTTGCTGATTATTTCTGCATAACATAATAATTCTGGTGAATTTTGTGATTTATTATTCAAAGATTTTCTATGGTAAATATGTATTATTTTTTGTGAGCAGAACATACATATAATCAAATAATAACCAGATGACTATTTTTACATGGTTAAACTATTTATAAATGTTTATCCCTGCATTCTTTCATTTGATCCTTACAGGACCCCTGTCTGATACAGAAGGCAAATATTATCACTCCATTTAATCAGTAAGCGTTCATTGAACACTTATACAATATACTCTAGTCTAAAATGAAACAGAGGACAAGGTAGACATGGTCCATGCACTCATGAAACTTACAGGAAAGGAAAATTGCTCTAAAAAGGCTTAAAATACTCACCTGAGGTCACACACCAGAGTATTAGGACCTGAGCTAGATTTCAGATCTTCTGGAAATCACTTTTTTTTTTTACTAGTTTTAGGAGGACTCTTAAAAACACTAGAATAAGAAATGATTATATAAGAAGAGTCAGCTAAAATTGTGGGTGTCATTGATGCCAGGAAAATGTGAGGCTTTCTTCATGGGAAATGAGAAGTTATGATAGATTCCTGAGCCAGGGGAGCGACTTTAGCTGATGAATAGGAAATTAGTTTACCATCGGCATAAGGCCTTCTTTTCTCTAGTTGAAGAAACTTCCGAGCTGATTCTAGTGTCCTTTTGCTCTCTGTTTCAACTCAGCTTTGATTCAGTTGCCATAATTATATTTCAGTACATAATCCTGATCATGTCATTTAACTTTTGTGAAAGCCTTCCATGTACCCAGGCAAAATTTTAAAGTAATCAACAGTATTCACAAACTGGTCCCAATTTATTTTTCTAACTTTGCCACTGTTTGTCTACAGGACCATATGCTTTAAACTCTGTTCATTCCCATCTGCCTGTCTTACCCAAACAAGTCTTATGTATTTATGTCTCTTGGTTTTGCAAAAGTCCCTTTTCTGAATGCCTTTTATCTCATCTTCACCAAGCGGTCTTTTATGCATAATTTAAGAGCCAGTTCAATATATATTTTCTCTGAGTTTTCTAAGTAAAATAATTGGTTTTTCCTTTCTTTTCTGTCTTTCCCATGGCACTTTTCATATGACCTAATATCATAATCTAATATTCAAGATAGTTTATTCTACTAGAGAATGTCTACAGAGCAGAGAGAATTTTTGGGAAGACACAGCACCATGCTGGGCACACAGAAAGCCAATAATGGTGTAATGAATTAATGGAGAAAATAGTAATAATTTGCAGAATAGATAAGAAATATATGTGCTGTGGTTAGGAGAATGTGTGCTCTCTGACCTTTTCTGTCTGCATTTTAAAACAATTAGACAGTAATCATAGTAGTGATATATGTATCAGAATACTATCTTTATTACTCTAAAACTGGAGAGGAGGCTACAGTGAGCCCAGGACCTAGATTCAGCTTCCCATTTTTAGCCTCTCAAGTATACCTACTCATTAACAAAATGAACAGATGGTAAATGGAAGGGCTCTCCTTTAGGGCCAGAGCCTCCCCATGAGTTTACTCCATAGGAAAAAAAAAGACAGGAATATATAAAAAGTTTTCAGACAAATAGCTTAAGGGGGCAGTAGACAAAAGAGGCTATCCTGCAGGTCAGCAGTGAGACAAGTCTCCCGTGGAGTGAGAAAGCGATATTTTTCTGCAGACCTTAGAAGAGGATGGTATTTCCTGATAAATGGACTGAAAGGCTTTGGAAGACAAGTTTTCTCATTGTATAAGTTGTCTTCAAATATTTGTATAGGCAGGATATATAGCTGTTCCTTTGAATGGAAGTGAAGGAAAGTAGGCTAATATTTTTTAAGTTATGATGGATATGGAGTTATTCCAAAATACACTTACTGTTATGCAAAAAAAGCTATATTAATTTTTAAACATTTAATCACATTTAGCTCTAGGCCCCTTCTGAATGTGATAGTAGGAGACGAAGTCTGTTATGCATTGGTGAGTCCCAGGACCCCTCTTCTGTTTACCCAGGAGTCCTTAAATGATCTCCCTGCAAAATAAGAGTTGTTAAATTTAGCAAATAAAAATACGGGGCACCTATGTAATACTTAAGATATATAAAACATGCTTATATTAAGTGATTATTCATTCATTGTCTGAAATTCAAATTTAAATACACTTTCTCTAATTTATCTGGCAATCCTATTAAAAAAAGAAATTCACAATGCTTATTTCTCTCTGGCCCACAAATTCCATTTGAAGGCTTAGTCCCAAAACTCTTTTCTTGACTTCTAAGACCAAATGTTTTGAGTAAAGCTCTCTCAATATTCTGTGTTTTAATACTATTTCTATAAAATATAAAAGTTATCAACAGGCCCCTTAAGTGTGAAAAACACAAGTATATTAAGGATTCTTAGAATGGGGATGGGTAGTAATATGGAGAACTGTGTATTATATAGTAGAAAGTTTAACATATTCCCATGGCAGTGTCATGGGAAATTATTTTCAGTCAGTACTAAGTGTTTCTTAATAAGAAATAAAGCAATAAAACAATATATCAATAACTTGCTTTTACAGTGATAATATATAAGATGATATAAAGATAATGATGAATGCCCTAATCTCTTGATGTCAGTGAAGTAGAAGCACAATGACCTGAAATTAAGTGGAGGGGACTAAAGCAGAGAGAGAGCAGGGGCAATTGAAGATGGAGGAAAATTTATATAGCCTATACTTAAAATTTAAAAACAGATATAGTAAGTGCAATTCTTCACTTGGACAAATAATGTTAAATCTTCCTGGTGGCAAGCTATGTGTAATCCATAGGAAGGGTCAAGTAGCAGAAAGCCTTTGAAATTCAATAGCATCAGTGTTAACTGGCATATTTTATTACTATTATTTTATTTTAATAGACTTTATTTTTAGAGCTTTAGGTTCACAGCAAAATTGAGCAGAATATGCAAAGTTTCCCTAAACCCCTTGACTCTATATACTCATAGCTCCCATTTTTAAATCAACAATGTATATTATTATGCACCTTAGATTTATGCCTTTAACATTTATATATATATATACCGTACACACACACACACACACACACACACACACACACACACACACACTAGAGGCCCGGTGCATGAAAATTCTGCACTCGTGGGGCTGGGGGGAGGGTCCCTTAGCCTGGCCTGTGCCCTCTGCAGTCCAGGACCCCTCGGCGGATGTCCACTTGCCAGCTTAGGCCCACTCCCTGGGGGATCGGGCCTAAGCTGGCAGTCAGCCATCCCTCTGGCAGCCCTGGAGCCCTTGGGGGATATCCTACTGATGGCTTAGGTCCGCTCACTGCGGGGAGTGGGCCAAAGCTGCAGTCGGACATCCTTAGCACTTCCGAGGAGGCGGGAGAGGCTCCTGCTGTTGCCGCTGCGCTCGCAGCCGTCAGCCCAGCTTGTATCTGAGTGGAGCTCCCCCTGTGGGAGTGCACTGACTACCAGGGGGCAGCTCCTGTGTTGAATGTCTGCCCCATGATGGTCAGTGTGTGTCATAGCGACCGGTCTTTCCCGGTCATTCCACCGTTAGGGTCAATTTGCATATTACCCTTTTATTATATAATATATATATATATATATATATATATATATATATACACACACACACACACACACACACACACACATATACACATATATACATATATATATATGTATATATATATATATATATATATATATATATATATGTAGAAGTGGTGCTCAGGCATATAAATTAGGAGGAATTTGAGCAAGTTTTTTTCCTAGCATATAATGAACATTGTAAACTATGATAGTAAAATATTTCCTTCTGAGATAGATGCTTTTTGATTGCGTTTTATTACAGTACACAGCTTAGTAGGTTTAAGTATGCTAATTAGAAAAATGAGACTTAAAATGTTTATAATCTGTATTTTCTTGAAGTCTTTAATATAAAAATGATTACTTTTCTCATAATATAGCTCCAAGATCATCTAATAAAAATATTGTTTATAAACTATCTGGGGCAGTGGTCGGCAAACTGCGGCGCCGCGGTTTGCCGCTCTGTTGACTAATGAGTTTGCCGACCACTGACCTAGAGTCTCGATTCCAGTAATTCCAGGCTGTTGTTGTTCCTTATGATTAAGCCCCTATCCCAGTGGTTGGCAAACTCATTAGTCATCAGAGCTGCAGTTTGCCGACCACTGATCTGGGGCATCTGCCTAAGAACCACTGCACCAGAATGGAACATCTGTTACAATCCAAGAACCTACATTGACACATCATTATCGCCCCAAATTCATAGTTTACATTGCAGTTCACTCCTCTTGGGTGTGGACAAATGTATAATGGCATGTATCTATCATTATAATATCATACAGACTATTGTGCTGCCCTGAAAATCCTTTGAGCTCTTGGCCTAGTCATCACTCCCCCTCCTCCAGTTTTTCCTTTATTCATTCACATATCTTTGAATGCATACTTTATATAAAGCAGTGTGCTGTACAAACAATAGGAACAAAGATAATCAATCTTGTTTCAGAAACATATGGCATTATTGTAAAGTACATTTAGTTAAATATTACAGTAAGAATTAAATATTTTAACATGCAGCTTTATGCATAATTATCATATGATTGTCCCTTTAAAATGATTATTCAAGGGCAGTATGGCAGTATTCTTTGTTGTTTCATCATGTTAAACAATCTGTCCTGTACAGGTACAACAAGTTTAAAATGTAACAGTGTATAGCTTTTTTTCAAAGGCAGTTGGTTCTTGATGCAATGAACTTTCAGATTTGTTCAATTTATGGAAATCAATAGGCGTTCTGTTTTACACTTTTAATGTTACTTTATGTTGTTTCTCCAGACTCAGAAGGTGAAACAGTGTGCACATTTAATTTTAATTTTAATTAAAATGACTTATATGCAGGTAGATACAACATATTTGCTAATTTGATGACTCCAGATCCTTTAAAACAGTACATATTCATAGTAAATATGTTTTAAATAATTCAGAGATATATTGCATATTTAAAATATCTCACTAGAAAGAGATCATTTGGGTTTAGGATTTTACAGAGCTTTTATACACCTGTATCCAAATGTACCATATGCTTATTAAGTGATACTCACTTTATAGTTCATTGATCACTTTCCGATTGATGTCTGAGCACTGGGTATGCAGTTTTGTGTGAAGATGAAAAAGTAAACACATTGACTATTACTCTCTCCTGAAACATAAAAGGATTTTTAAATGGCAAAAACTCACAGGAATATAGATAGATAATGGGAGAGGATAAAACCAAACAGACAAAATTTGGGAGCTAGTAATTGGATGAACCCGTAGTTATGAGACTAAGAATTCACCAGAAAGTTGGATCTTAAGTCACAGGTTGGGAAAGCCAAGAAGTGATTGAATTTGCCTCTCTGAATGTCATGAAAGGCTTATAAATTGGTGGCAACAGGAACCTCTACAAGAGGCAGTGAAGGTCATGCTTAAAACAGGAAGATTAGTTGAAAATCCAACTAAGAAGCAGTGAGAGAAACAAAAACAAGCAACTATGTAACTTTCATTGAATTTAAGTTGAATCCTTGGGAAGATATTCAGACAAATGGCAGGGTTTGAGGTTGAGTTTATACTGAATGTGGAATTTTTAAAAAAGGGAAATTATTAATACTGTAGGAAACAGAAACGTCTGCAGGAAACAAAAGTAACCAATATTTAATGCATATTTATTCTAAGAATGCTAAAAATAGCACTTAAATAAATATAATGTTAACACTAAATATTTCAACTAAATTTTTATGGGGAAATGTGTTAGGAGGGTGATAGTTTGGGGTGACGAAAGAGAGTAAGTCTTTTTCTCCATTGTGAGGAAATAGTTTATATGCCTTAAAAAACAAATCATGAGCCCTAACCTGTTTGGCTCAGTGGATAGTGTGTCGACCTGCGGACTGAGGGGTCCCAGGTTCGATTCCAGTCAAGGGCATGTACCTTGGTTGCGGGCACATCCCCAGTGGGGGGTGTGCAGGAGGCAGCTGATCGATGTTTCTCTCTCATCGATGTTTCTGACTCTATCCCTCTCCCTTCCTCTCTGTAAAAAATTAATAAAATATATTAAAACAAAACAAATAATGAAATAGCTATATAGACATTTTTTTTTTCAGAGACAGAGGTAGATATCAACCCCCCCTCAACACCCCTGCCTCCCCGCCACATACACACACTCCCAGTAATGCACATCAACTACAACAGATTCCACCATTCCATGAACTCGCAAGGCATTCTATGCCACAAGGTCTTTGCACTTACAGCTCTCTTTCCTGGAATGTTTTTTCCTGGGATATCCTTATGGTTAGCTCCTATACCTCCTTTAGTCAGATCTGCACTCTAATGTCACCATCTCAGTTTTGTCTTCCCTAGCTAACATATATAAAACCTCTACCTCCCCCATCAACCTTTTTGTTCCCCTTTTTTGCTTTATATTTCTCTTTAACACTTATTATCGAATAATACCCTAAATATTTTCTGTGTCACCTCTCCACCACCATCTCACAAGTTTAGCTCAACAAGCTCCATGAGGGAAGGAGTATACATTGCTCACTGTGGGATCCCCAGTGACTAGAGCAGTGTGTAGCATGCAGTAGGTGCTTAATAAAGAAGGAACCATTAGCTAATATTGTAAGGTCTGGGGCTGGGAAAGCAGGAACTTTCCTGATCCCACCCCCGCTGAGTTGGACAAGCCACAGCTGTGCTGGTGCCCTGCTGGACAATAAATAACCACCGGAGACTTCTCAAGGATGGCCAGAGTGTAACTGTACCAGCTTCCAGCTTCATAAATCACCCACCACAAGCTACCTCAGATAAGCTACCTCAAATAAACCTGATTGGTTCAACAGCAGCATAAAGGAAGTCTGCCAGGCACAGGCGGGTGTGACTCCCCGGCCTGTGCTCTCGGACTGCGGGACCTCACCCGAGAGCTTTCAATAAACGCAGTCTTTCGCTTTTACCTTGCTTGTCTTGGTCAACTTATTGGCTTTGGTCAGATTAAGTCCTACATCTCTGATTAAACCTTACAAATATAAGTGAATAAATAAATGAAAATAGATCAGCTTATAATGAAAGTAATTTCTAATTGTATATAGTGGCTGAATAAAATAAAAAAAACATTTTGAAAACTAAAATAAAGGTTATGCTTTTAGTGCTCATGAATTATTTATATTTTAATGAAATATTCCCAAAACATATATTATCCCAGGAAATAAAACATGATTGATAAAATGCAGCAGAATATAATTATTAATGTTTTCTTATCTGAATTCACGTGGCTTGCTCTAATTTTTCAAAAGGAAAAGTTAGAGAAAAAGAATTCTGAGATCAGAGCTATTTTATTGTCTGATAGTTCTTACAAGACTCCATTTCATTAACAGTTTCATTATGCAGAGCTCAGTTATTGTCATTCAGAAACAGTTGAGATATATGCCATTATAGAGTTTGCATGCATAAATAAGCATATTATTAATAATCAATGGCAATTAGCACACAATGTACTTCCGCTTAAATTTAATTATATGCTGATTAAGAATGTTTGGGTAAGTAATTAAAATAAGAAGTTCCAATGATACTTAATTTTTGCTTATACTCATATTACAATCCTAATAACTCCAGTCCTCACTCAATCCATAGCTCTTATTAATTTTAATCAGAAGTATGCTTGATCACTGAATAAAGCCTGAAATACAATTGGTTAGGTTGCATCAGGGAAAATTGTCTGCACTCTGTCAGTATGGAATGAGGAGTCTAGTGCAAGCAAATGAACAGAGAGATAATTGTCACAGTTGTTTTCAATTAGTTTTTCATAGCTTTGGTGAAGCAGTTTCTATTGTACTGTATCATGAGTTATGACAAGTACCAAAACTAGTTGTCATGATTACTGTGTGTCAGGGCTAAAAATGGTAAAGTATATTCTTGTCCTGGCTGGGTTGCTCAGTTGGTTGGAGTGTCATCCTGTACACCAAAAGTTTATGTGCTTGATTTCCGGTAAGGTTGTGGGTTTGATTCTGGGTCAGGGCACATACTGAGGTTTTGAGTTTGATCCCTGGTTGAGTGCATGTGGGAGGCAACCAATCAGTGTTTCTCTCTCACCTCTCTTTCTCTCTCTCTCCCCCCTCTCCCTCTCTCTAAAATTCAATAAAAACATATCTTTGGGTGAGGACTAAAAAAAAAGTAAAATATATTCTAAATGTTAAGATCTCAGTGAAGATAAATGAATTGAATAATAATGTAAATGCATTGCTAGGAAATCTTTGTCGTTGTGAAATGTGAGGTGGTTTCTGAGTGCAATGAAATTAGACATATTCAATGAGCTCAAGCCTCATAAATACATATTTTCTGAGGAAAATGAGTACATGTGCAAACAGCTATCTTTTAGTATGAAACAAGTGACCATTATGCACTACTGTGTTCATTGCAGTCCAAGGGCCCATCCGTAGGTGAGTGGGTATAAAAGCTGTGGTACATTTACACAATGGAATACTATTCAGCCATAAAAAAGAAGGGAATCTTACTTTTTACAATAGCATGGATAGACCTGGAGAGTATTATGTTGAGTGAAATAAGCCAGCCAAAGAAAGACAAGTAACATATAATTTCACTCATATGTGGAATTTAATAAACAAAATAAACTAGGGAAATAAAAACGGCCTCACAGATACAGAGAACAGACTGACAGCTGTCAGAGGGAAGGAGCTTTGGAGAGGCTGGTAATTAGAAAGGGGAGTGGGAGGAGGTAGAAGAGAGTAAATGTTATGGAAGGAGACTTGACTTGGGGTGGTGAACACACAATACAATATACAGTTGATATATTACAGAATTTTACACCTGAAACCTATATAATTTTACTAACCAGCCATCCCAATAAATGTCATTAAAAATGAACTTCAGAATATAGAGATATCAAAAACACACAACATGGTTAAAATCATAGTGAGTTACAATTAATTGGCTTAAGTAGCCCATACTAATTTTAGTAATGCCTGTGGTACCAAAGAAGAAGCTGCAGTATTGAAATCCACATTGACCACAAACTAATAAATGTCAGAGATAAGATTCAAAGCCAGATTTCTTTGATTTCATTGTATTTTCATTTTCTAATAAGGTCAACTACAAGAATGCAGATCAGCTAGATCAAGACCTTCTTTGATCTTTTAGTTTTTAGTTCTCTTCCAGATTTCCAGAGCTAGCTCTATAGGGAGGAAAGGTTGAGTATTATTTTGGAAGAGAAAAACAGTGTGGATTCATCATATCCTTGTCATCCAGGAAACTCTCCAGGCCCTGGTTTCCACTTCCCTACCCTTCATGTCCCCATAAAGTTTATTGTATCATCCTTTGCTTCAACTGGGATTAGGCCCTTTCCCCCTAAGGCAATTGAATTCTCAAGTAGATCTGAAATAATTTGGACTTCTTAGATATTTCTAACTTTCTAATTATCCTTTGAATTAAGCTAATTCTGTAACTAAATAAATATTAAGAGCCAAGTATATCTGAATTAAAGAGTTTAAAGATGCACATGAAAAACACAATATCTGCCTTGATTATGGCCACAAGTCAATTGAGTAGATAGGGTTTACACATTAAAAGATAGAGAACAATGCAGAATTTAAAAAAGGTGTCAAAATGAAATGTCATAAGATATTTGAATAAGTGATCAATGAATATAATAGAAAATAGAAACTTTTAGTTCTAGAGCAAAGGTGGTTACGGTCTGAAGTGTTTGGGAAAACTTTATGCAAAGGGATTGGTTTAAATCTTCAAGTGCAGAAACATTTACATAGAAATAGGAGACATTTCAAAATGCTGTAAACCTATGAAGCAGGATCACATGTGACATTCTGGGGGGAGTGACTATTTGATGAAATAGAGCATGTGAGTAGGAGTGCATAGGGAGATCTAGGCAGTGCATAAAGGAGTATGGTTGTGGAGGATGGAGACAATCGGGAGATAATTGGATTTTCTTCTGTAGGCAGAGTTGGAAGGATTGTCTAGGGGTATTTAAAAAATTAATTTATAATCTCTGAAAAAGGGTGAAAGGGGAATACCTGCATATTAGGCAGTTTAATCAACACATTTTCTTGTTCTCCATTACACAATTTTTCAATCTGAAAAATTTTAAAAAGAAACAAAATCACATTTCTAAGTCTCATATAGTGCATTGAGTTAAGTATTTCATCTGTATGTACCTGCGTGAGCCTGAAACATTGAATCTAGGCACAGGCCTAGATTGTCTTGCAGACTCAATGTTTTACTACAGCCCCCTCCAGCATTTTCTAGCTTCCTGTGAGTGAAACACAGTTGTTGTATTTGTTGCCTCTTGCTATGACTCCCTTATGCTTGAAATATAATTTCCACTGCCTCTTTTTGAGTCTCCTGCTGTTCAGGGGATGGTGGTGAGGTGGCAGTGATTCCAGGTAAACTGAATTTCGGAGGTGGCCTCAAGGAAGCAATCCCCTTATTGGGCTAATACTGTATTAATCAAGAGGTCCAGCCTAGAACCTATTCCTAAAAACTATTAAATCCCATTTACGCTTTGAAAATTGGTTTTTATTTCTGACATTGATGAAGTATTTGTAACAGAAGTGGTGCATTGAAAGAAAAACCTAAGATATTTGTTACTGGTTTGTGGTTAGGAATAGTAGCAAGGAAACATATTATAGCAAGTGTGTTGAAGTAATTGTTTATGACAATGTGGATGGCAGACCACTGAAGCTTTAGCTCAAAAGGATGAGGTTAATAAGAATGTTGTTAAGGTGTTCGGCCTGTTTTTGGCTGCCTTTTACAACAAAGACAAGAGCTCAGGAATATATTGGCTTATTTTTCAAGGAGAGATTTAGGGAAATATAGTCTAAAATTCTGGTTAAATGGATTGGAAAAGTCAACTGCTACTATACAGTAGGGGTAAGAAAGCTTGATAAGTTTCTTACTTTCTTATTCAGGACAGCCCTGGGGCAAAGATTAGGTAAAGAATATCTCATGCCTACACATTACTTCAGATCAGCCTTGGTAGTCCCATTTGAAAAGAGAAAGATAAATGGTTAAAGCAGGTTTTGGGTAGGGCCTGAGTATTTACTGGTACATGAAAATAGCTGGAAGCAAACAAACCAGTTGCCAATAAGATTTTGAAGGAAATTTTAGCCAAATAAATTCTAAAACTCATTGGCCAAATCCCTTTGGTTGTTCAATCCTTCAGGCCGTTTTCATGCACTGGACCTGCAAGAACTGTGTACTTCCAAGGATAGTCTCCCTTCCCACACTCCCCTCAAATTTTGCTGCAGAGAATATGGGCAAGGAAGAGCTATTCACCAGGAAACGCCAGGGGCCAGCAGAGGATACAAGACAAGGCAGCACCTTCTCAAGGGCGGGACCAAGGCCTTCCAGGAAGGAGGAGCTTCATAATTTCTGACCAAAATAACCTATTCACTTCCATGACCATTTTCTTCTCTAACGGGTCACTGATCCATGAGGAAGTACAGGTGGCCTTAATGGAAAACACACACACACACACAAAAGCTTCTGTGCTTCTCTGGGAAACCTTGGGTTTGAGAAGGATGTAGTAATGAGAAGGGGTTTTGTCAGGAGTAATGGGAAGGGAGGGAAAGTTTCTTTCTCTGAACATCCTGATTCAACTCCCAGTAGCTTGGATTTCAGACTTTTTGATAGTCCAGCCTCATCATATAAATGCAATGCCCCACAGGATGACAGAGCAATAAAATGGAAACAATCAGGGTCTTTGATAACCTGAGGTAATAGTCTGATCCATCCTAGCCTAGACCAGTCAGAGAATCGCATACAGAAAATCACTGCTATCTCTTTAAACCATTTTATTTTGAGGCCTTTTGGCAGAATTTGCATAGCATTACGACCCTGAGACAGGTCACTTAAATGGTCTCCAAAGTGTGCCACTCACATTCTTTTCTGAAGTTTAATTCTGTTTCCTCATATGTATGGTATTCTGCTTAAGCCATTTGCTTTGCATTTTGCCCTTGAGCACATATTGTACATTCTTTTCTCTGGGCCTTTACTCATATAATTTATTTTACTCTTCTCTGACTCCTCTCCAAATAAAATCCTACTTATCTCATACAGTATTCTTCCTTTTGTAAAAGTATATGATATATTTACTTATGGAATCAGTTTTATTATTTAAATGCCAGAAGGTCACTATGCATGCTTATGCTTCTAAATGAGTTATAATTTCAAAAAGAATAGAATCAGTGTCCTATTTTTATATCCCTTTTACATTTATACCTCAGGCATCAATAATTATTTGGTGATTAATTAATTGCTGAAATACAGTGGCATCTTTCACTCATTGGGTGAATATATAATTTAGTAAATTATCCACAATCAGCTTAACATTTTTTAAAGAATTAAGTTATTTTATCTAAAAGTCTTAATACAGATACTTGTCCCAATTCTGTCATCGGGAGAGGAGAGTCTATTCATATTTTTTCTATTATTCTGAATCAAGCTATCAAATGCTACCCATGCCAGATGTAGCATTATTCCATTTTTAGAAACTGTAAAGTGAGGATGGCTGCTTATATATACTTTGTGAATATTCTGGTAGCTGCACAGGATAGAGTTAGGTTTAAATAATCATATTTTTAAATATTTTATTACAATGGTGGTTAAATAATTTGCAAAAATAATGTTTTTCATCAGTTTATTTTAGATGGGAAAATGTGTTTTGCCAAAAAAGGCACAAATATTTGAAATTGAAAGAAGATTAATTTCCTTTTATTCACATATTCAAAATTACATATCCAGTAATTTCTAGTCCTTTGTGCAATTGAATTTTCTTCATGGTATCTGATTATTGCTTTCTAACTGACTCTCAAAAATTTATCTATATTGCCTGTGAGCTGTACCTTTAAAAACAGAATCATGCCCTAACTGGTTTGGCTCAGTGGATAGAGCATTGGCCTATGGACTGAAAGGTCCCCGGTTTGATTCCGGTCAAGGGCATGTACCTTAGTTGCGGGCACACCCCCAGTAGGAGGTGTGCAGGAGGCAGCTGATCGATGTTTCTCTCTCATCAATGTTTCTAACTCTCTATCCCTCTCCCTTCCTCTCTGTAAAAAATCAATAAAATATATTTAAATAAACAAAAAACAAAACAAACAGAATCATGTTGCCTAGACAGCATACATTTTTATGTATTTTATTTCACACTGACTCTTCCACTACTTCATACTTCCTTCACTTGGAAATATATTCAGCCCCCTGAAGATTTATCTTAATTTGAAAAAAAATAAAGGTGTAATGATAGACTTTTATCTTTCTACTGCTTGAAATGCTTGGTAATATATTTGCATCCTCTCCTCCTCCCACCTAGTCAGAGTACAGGCTATTTTCCTCTTACACATACTAGCTAAGAAAATGCTAATTTGCTCTCATTTCTCCTCCAGCAACCAGTAGTTTGTTAGAATTCCCTTTCATTAAGTGAAAAGAATAAAAGTGGTAACGGACATTCATCCTTTTGATTGCCAAATCTGAAAATAAGCTTTTCAAAGTTTCAGTATGGCTTTCAAATTGCAAATGTGGCCTAATGTTTGCTCCATCTCTAGTATTTCAGTGAGTATAGGGTGTAACCAGTAGTTTACGAATTGTGTACATATTTAGGAACTGTCTTATAGAAGTTAATGTACTTTCATAAAACAACAACAAAAACATACACATACTAGTATTTGTTTTTTTTTCAACCTTTAATTTATTGATTGATTAAGGTATTACATATGTGTCCTCATCCCCCCATTAAACCTCCCCACTCATGCCCTCACCCCCCTGGTGTCTTTGTCCTTTGGTTAGGCTTATATTCATGCATAAAAGTCCTTTGGTTGATCTCTCCCCCTTACCCCCACCGTCCCCTACCTTCCCTCTGAGGTTTGACAGTCTGATCGCTGCTTCTCTGTCTCTGGATCTGTTTTTGTTCATCAGTTTATGTTGTTCATTATATTCCATAAATGAGTGAGATCATGTGGTATTTATCTTTCTCTGATTGGCTTATTTCACTTAGCATAATGCTCTCCAGTTCCATCCATGCTGTTGCATATGGTAAGAAATCCTTCTTTTTTACTACAGCACAGTATTCCATTGTGTAGATGTACCCCAGTTTTTTAATCCACTCATCTGCTGATGGGAACTTAGGCTGTTTCCAAATCTTAGCTATGGTGAATTGTGCTGCTATGAATATAGGGGTGCATATATCCTTTCTGATTGGTGTTTCTAGCTTCTTGGGATATATTCCTAGAAGTGGGATCACAGGGCAAATGGGAGTTCCATTTTTAGTTTTTTGAGGAAACTCCATACTGTTCTCCACAGTGGCTGCACCAGTCTGCATTCACACCAGCAGTGCAAAAGGGTTCCTTTTTCTCCGCATCCTCCCCAACACTTGTTTGTTGATTTGTTGATGATAGCCATTCTGACAGGTGTGAGATGATACTGCATTGTGGTTTTGATTTACATCTCTCGTATAATTAGTGACTTTGAGCATGTTTTCATATGTCTCTTGGCCTTCCTTCTGTCTTCTTTAGAAAAGTATCTATTTAGGTCCGTTGCCCATTTTTTGATTGGATTGTTTATCTTCCTTTTGTTAAGTTGTATGAGTTCCCTGTAAATGTTGGAGATTAAACCCTTATTGTTGATAACATTTGCAAATACGTTCTCCCAATGCAGTGGGCACACTAGTATTTGAATGGCACAGTATGTAATTTGACCCATGCAAGCATGTCAAACTCGTAGCTCGTGGGCCGCATGCCTCGTTATTTTGGCCCATTTTATCCTTTGAGTTTGACATGCTTGGACCCATTCAAGATCACATGTTGCTAAAGTGGTCCAGTGCTTATCATGACATTAGTTTAATTCATGATATGCCTACAGCTCTCTGATATTCTATCATTCCACTCTGTTTTGTGTCTAAACATCTAATCTTACAAACTCTGTGTGATAATCACCTTTTATGTTTTTCCATTAAAGGAAATAATTAATTCTTTCTTTTGCTTGTTAACAGTATATCAGGCAATATGCTAAATTCTTGAAACACAAAGATGAATTAGAAACCCTGTTCTCAATATGGTTATTGTCTAGCAAAAAAGAAAATGTATAAAGATACAAATTTTGCCTGGCCAGGATGGCTCAGTGGTTGAGCATTGGTCTATGAACCAGGAGGTCACAGTTGGATTCCCAGTCAGAGCACATGCCCAGGTTGCAGGCTCGATACCCAGTGGGGGCTGCTGGAGTCAGCCAATCAATGATTTTTATCGCATCATTGATGTTTCTATCTCTCCCTTTCCTTTCCTCTCTGATATCAATAAAAAAAATTTAAAAAGAAATAAATTTCATTGTTATATATATAAACTTACATATATAAATTAAAGTCCATGGGAGCATGATAGATGAAATAACTGATTCAAAATGATCTCAGAATATTTGCTAAACAAAGTCTCCAAGAGAATTCTTAAGCAACACCATTTATATCCTATATAAATGGAATGACTTAATGACTCAGTATCCTATCTAATCTAATAAAAGAGTAATATGCAAATTGAACCATCACTCCAACACACAAGAATGCTGCCCCCATGTGGACACAAGATGGCCACCACAAGATGGCCAGCAGGGGAGGGCAGTTGGGAGGGACCAGGCCTGCAAGGGAGGGCAGTTGGGGGCAATCAAGCCTGCAGGGAAGGGCAGTTAGGGGTGACCAGGCTGGCAGAGGAGGGAAATTGGGGGTGACCAGGCCTGTAGGGAAGGGCAGTAGGGGGGGGGCCCAGGTCTGCAGGGGAGGGCAGTTAGGGGTGACCAGGCCTGCAGGGGAGGGCAGTTAGGGGTGACCAGGCATGCAGGGGAGGGCAGTTAGGGGCAAACAGGCTGGTAGGGGAGCAGTTAGGCATCAATCAGCTGGCAGGGGAGTGATAAGGGGGTGATCAGGCTGGCAGGCAGAAGCTGTTAGGAACAATCAGGAAGGCAGGCAGGTGAGCAGTTGGGAGCCAGCAGTCCTGGATTGTGAGAGGGATGTCGGTAGGATCGGGCCTAAATGCGCAGTCGGACATCCCTTGAGGGGTCCCAGATTGGAGAGGGTGCAGGCTGGGCTGAGGGACACACACCCCCATGCACGAATTTCATGCACCGGGTCTCTAGTCTGTAATAAAATAACATTTTGTCCCACTGAAAAATATGGAAAAACGTATTACTTAGTTAAGTGCTTTGAATTCTCAGGATGAGAGGTACTAGGTGGTTTAACTTAATGTTATGCTTTTCTAAATTATTTTAATCATCTGGGAAATAAAGCCCTGAAATTAATTTTCTGTAAGAAGTACAAACAACTTGATTTTCCTTCCCTTAGTAGATATAATTTTACAATGTTTTAAAGTATTGTTAATTGGTCTTAGCAGGATTATACTTCATCTATTTGACTGAATAATTATTGAATTCCAGAGTCATGGTATCCCTTACCCTTTCATTCAGTTTTATAGATCAGGTTTTCTTCTTGAAGTTTTGCTACATATCTTGCCTTTCATAATTATCCATGTGCTCCTAACGAATTTGGGGTTTTTTTGGAGCCAAGTTTGTTTTAATGTGTTTACTAGTAAGTCACTCTTTCTAAATTGCTTGGTAGAGTTTTATTGAATTTCTCCCAGGAACACATGATGAAAACACTGTTCTTCTATAGTTCTTTTTATATGCCCTCTTTCAGGATTTACATTTTATTTTAAACATTTTTTTCTTTACAAAAACAAAAAAAAAAAACAAAACAAAACTACTGTGGACTTATTAGGCTGTGATACATCAAATATATCATTTTATAATCATAGTGCCTGGCATAGTGCTTGATAAATGGTATCAACTAATAGAGGAAGGAATGCATGAATTAATGACACCTATAGAAAAGCTTTCTGAATTTGGTTATACAAATCTTCTACCAGGAGTTGAGATTATCCCTTGAATTTTATATATGACTTAGATAATTAATTCAGTTTTACCTTTGATTAAATTGCTATTTTTTGAATAATTTTTAAGACAACAGAATGACATAACATAGTATATTAGCATTTAATAAAGACATGACTCTACATCTAGTAGATTATAACTTAATCACACCTAATTTAGATGTCTCAAATGCAAAATTAATTATAATAATAAAGTTGCAATTTGATGAGCTAATAATATCTTCCATGTATTGAGTGCTTGCTCAGTATATAAATGAATAGTATGTATGACTTCATGTAATCATATCAACAGCTCTATTTGATATTATCATATCTGAGTAGTATGCATATATTACTTTGGCTGCTAATTGTTTTAAAATTAATTTTGATCTATTAAAAATCATTCATATTCAATATTATTCTAGTATTAAGCTTGTAAACTCACACAGTATATATCATACATAGGAAAATCTCTGCTCATGTATATTTTGGATGAATTTCAGTAAGTTATTCTCTATTTTCTTCTGAAGAGCTTACAGTATCTTCCCCAAGAGAAAAAAAATGACATAAATAGTTCCTCTTTCTATTCATAAGCCTATGCATTGTACATGCATTCACTGTATGAACTTGTCTTTGGTCAGCCCTTATGGATTCCCCTGCCCAAAAAAAAAAAAATTCAGTTTCTACCCTGTCATATTCATAGAACCTGTACTACCTATATTGCTAAATCTAATAACTATTATAGTAGTTTGATTCTTATATTTAAAAATTTTCAATATACTTGTTAACTCTTTTTCTTATCCAGCTAATCCTTATCCTATTTCTGATCTCAATTTAAACCTTATTTCATCATGAAATTCTTTTCAGACCTCTTATTAATCAAGACTAATTGTTTTCTTAATCATATACTTCATTATAGCCTACACATTTGTTTATCTCACTTGTCACCTTATAATTACTGTTCTGTAATCAATTATTTATTGCCTTTGTCAACACCAGGTTATAAACTCCACGAGGGCAGGACCATGTGTGTCATTTGCAAATCTATATTCCCATGAGTATTGTCCATGATAGCTGCTAAATAATTATTTGTAAAAAGAACATCTGCTTTTCATGGGTAAAACATGCAATTGTAAAATGATCTGAGACTTTACACTTGGAAACATTTAAGCTTGCAAGTCTACCATTTATTAGTTGGGTGGCCTTGAGAAAATACTTAATCTACCTGAGCCTCAAGATTTCCTTTCTCTACAGTGGGCGAGTCATATATATTGTTGTGTATTTTATGAGATGTAATTGGGAATGTGAATGTCTGTGTGCCAAAACAGTATAGCTCAGAGCTGACCTCAGCAGTTAAATTAAGACGGTTAACTTTCTTAAATTGTAAACTCTTAGAAAGCAAAGGAGATGGTGTTGCTTTAACTTGTGCACGTCACAGAGCAATGTTAATAGTAACCCTCAAGAGCTTCTAATGAGTAAATTAGTCATATCACTTACCAAGTACAGTAATTATGTTTCTGTTTAACTAATACTGACAAGTGTCACTCAACTATAACCTCTGTATAACACAATTGGATTTTTTGTTTTTCTTAAATCTTTTCCAATTAATTTTTTTGATGCATCAACAATACTTTACACTTTAGAATAGTTTATGTTGCCAGAATGCCTTCATATTATTTGCTGATAATTGCAAATTATCTGAGGAGACAGAATATATAAAATATACATCTTTTCATAAAAAAGACACACATGACTTTTAATTACTCAATCATTTGCTATGGATAGAGAAGTAAACTTACATAGAGGGTCTCTGACATTTTCAGAGAAATGTTTTGAAGGTAAAATCTTCAGATATGTTTTTCCAGTAATCTTCTCAATTCACTAAACTGGCCACTCTAAGTATTTCTCTTTTATCTACAAACTTTATCTCATGAGATAGATTCCAAGAATTAATTCAAATTAGATTGCAGTACATGGGAAGATTCATTTATATATTTACTAGAGGCCCAGTGCACGAAATTCGTGCATGGGGGGGGGGTCCCTCAGCCCGACCTGCACCCTTTCCGATCCGGGAGCCCTCAGGGGATGTCCTGATGGCTTAGGCCCGCTTCCTCCTAAGCTGCAGTCTGGCCTCCCACTGCAAGGAGGCAACGGGGCTGATCAGGGGAAGGTGCTGCCCCATCACCCCACTGCTGCTGCCACTGCCGGCTGCCGCAGCCGCCAAGGTATTTTCATCAACACGGACTCTAGTCCCTTCACCACAAATAAATGTCTGTTCTGCTCTGTAAAAGTACGTGATTTTCTAACCACTCTGCTATACATCTGCAACTAATGCAGAATAATAATGAATGTAAACTAATTGAAAAATTAAGAGTTTGAATTTCATGAGAAACAGGAAGACATACTCTACCATACGCAGTAAAGCAGGTTATAAACCAATTATTAATATGCATGTTCTTGCCCTACCCAGTTGCTCAATGGTTAGAGCATTGGTCCATGGACTGAGGGTGGAGGGCTATATTCCCGTCAAGGGCACATGCTTTGCTTGTGGGCTCAATCCCTGGTACCCGCTGGGGTGCGTGTGGGAGGCAACCAATCAATGTGTTTCTCTCATCTCTCCCTGTCTCTCTCTGTATCTCTCTTCCTCTTTTCCCTTCATTCTATTCTCTCTAAAAGTTAATGGAGAAAATATCCTCCAGTGAGAATTAACAAAAAACAACAACAAAAAAGCATGTTATTTATAATAATTAGTGATTTTAACTGTTACAAAATCATTATTAAGGGAAATAGAAATTTAAGATTTCTCATAGAATCCATCAAATGTGCATTCAAGATAAGCACATTGTGCTTGCCATATCAATTCATTTCTGAAGCAAATAATTACATCTAAAAGCAGAATTGTCAAATAGACTATTTTCTTCTTTCATCAAAGATATCACTAATATATTGATCAAAAGTTTAGATATAATCATAGAATCTGACAAATTATATCTGATAGTCATTCCTTAAGCAAAGATAAAAGTGGGGTTGAATGTAATTGGGGGGAGGGGGAGTACCTAAAGTTACTTTCACCATACTGTTGCTGAGCATTGGATCTATTTTTTAATGCAATAATCTATCTATATATAAAGAGGTAATATGCAAATTGTCCAGGACGCCCTAACATCACGACCACTCAGGAGGAGGCTGAGTGTGCAGGTGGGTGGGAGGGGACTGTGTGTGCAGTGAGGCAAGCCATGGATGGCGCAAGCCCTCAGAGAACGGCCTACCAGCCTCGGCGTGCCGCCAGTCCCACCCCTGCACGTGAGCTGCAGAGAAAACACCTTTTCTGACCACTCATTGGCTAAGCTCCCTGTACACCACTCTCAGTGTTGGTAACTTGGGTAATAAGAATCCAAGAAGGTGATCTAGGGTTTTTCCACCTCATTCCTGGAGGAAAAAACCAAGGTCCGATGCTGGAGGGGGTAAGAAATGTCATATCCTGCCCTAGCCGGTTTGCCTCAGTGGATAGAGCCTCGGCCTGCTGACCGCAGGGTCCGGGTTCGATTCTTGTCAAGGGCATTTACCTAGGTTTCAGGCTTCTCCCTGGCCAGGGTGCCGAGGGCAAGGCTCATGCAGGAGCCAACCAATCGAAGTGTCCCTCTCACATTGATGTTTCTCTCTGTCTTTCCCTCTCTCTTCTACGCTCTCTAAAAATCAATGGAAAAATATCCTCAGGTGAGGATAAAAAAGAAAAGAAAGAAAGAAAGAAAATGTCATATCCTATGAAAGAGACATCTTGAAAATGCCTAAAGAAAGTTTATAGCACATCCTTCCTGGCACTGCATGTTAAAATGGACGTAGAAAGTTTAGAGAGGTATCCCAAATTAAAGAGTTGGAAGAATACTAAAAATAGAATCCATGAACAATGGATATGGAATTGGAATATATTAATCTTGAGTGTGGAGCATCTTAACTGTCTTCATGGGTTACTCAGTTTACGGAGGATGATGGTAGTTGTTCTTACTTATGAAGGTCAAAAACAAGGGAAATCAAAAGGAGTAATTACCTTAAGGTGAGAACCAGATATGTTTTTTGAGTTATTTATTTTAGTTTCTTTTGAAACAGCCTAAATATTCTTATCTGTCTATTGGTTTAGAAATAATTCAGCCAACGGCAGATTAGGGCAATTCATTAAGATTTCAACCATGTTATTTTTCATTCATTGACTCAATTCACTTGTGTTCCATTTTTGCTTTAGGTACTTTGTTGTGGGTAATGTTTATTTGTTCATTTACGTCAAAGTTAAATATGAGTATAACAACTATTTAGAGCTTTCCTCTCTCTCTTTCCTTTTATTCCTCCACCTAACTGCTTCTTCTGAAATAATTTGGAATCTGATTTTCCTTCTAAATATATAACTTTTTGATAATTGAAGTACTGACTTTAATTACTCTTTAGGGGGTGAGAAGGAAAAAACTTTATGGATTCTAAGGCCACAAATGGTATTTTCATTAAAAGTATTTCCTTTGTTACTACTATATTCAAGGGATTGAATTGTTATTCAGTTTGTCAAAACTGATTATAACTTCACCATTTCCTGCAGCAAATATTTATTAATCAAATGAATTTTCCAAAATAATAACTCAAAATTAACTATTCATTTCAAATTTATTTTGTAAAGAATTGCTAAAAATTCACAGAAAAATATGTTTTAAATTTCACTGAAAATTAACTTACAACATATGCCTGGGAAAAATAGTAAGGTGGAATATTAAAGATGATTAAACTTGGTTACCAGTATTTAAAATATTAATTTATAATGTATCATTACATGCTAAGGAAGCTTAAGTTAATTGCCTATTATTTATAAAAACATTGATATTTAATTTTATTAGTTATATTCTTTTTTAGGTTTGAATCTGAAAAATAAACATTCTTAAAAGAACTAAAAGCCTATTGTGGGTAAAAATTCAAAGTTTCAGTTCTGTATGCATTTCTTTGTTTTGTTTAATTTCTTTATTGATTAAGATATTACATATGTGTCCTTATTCTCCCATTACCCCCCACCTCCCATTCATGACCCCACCCTCTTTTTTTTTTTTTTTAAATATATTTTATTGCTTTAAAACAGAGAGGAAGGGAAAGGGATAGAGAATTAGAAACGTCTATGAGAGAGAAACATCTATCAGCTGCCTCCTGCACACCTCCTACTGGGGATGTGCCCACAACCAAGGTACATGCCCTTGACTGGAATCGAACCTGGGACCTTTCAGTCCGCAAGCCGACGCTCTATCCACTGAGCCAAACCGGTTAGGGCTGTATGCATTTATTATCCATAAATGACCATTGCTTTTGTAAAGTTGCAACTTCATATTATGAAAAATTTTTAATTTTGATGTTTATTTAATATTGTTATTGATATTTTCAATATTACAGTGGCTTATAATTATTTTATTTAAAATAAAATGATATGCCCTGGCTGGTTTGGCTCAGTGGATAGAGGGTCGGCCTGTGAACTGAAGGGTCTGAGGTTTGATTCCGGTCAAGGGCATGTACCTTGGTTGCGGGCACATCCCCAGTGGGCGGTGTGCAGGAAGCAGCTGATCGATGTTTCTCTCTCATTGATGTTTCTAGCTCTTTCTCTCTGTAAAAAAAATCAATAAAATATATTTAAAAAAGTAAAATGATAGCCCTTGCTGGTTTGGCTCAGTGGATAGACTGCAGGCCTGTGGACTAAAGGGTCCCAGGTTTGATTCTGGCCAAGGGCACATGCTGGGGTTATGGGCTCGATCCCCCCAGTAGGGGATGTGCAGGAGGCAGCCAATCAATGTTCTCTCTCATCATTGATGTTTCTGTCTCTCTATCCCTCTTCCTTCCTCTCTGAAATCAATAAAAATATATTAAAAATACAAATATCTTAAAATGATATTGCATGGAATTTACTAACTGCACAAATGGGATGAATATAAAAAAATGTAAAGATACTTCATTTTTGCCTTGCAATGTCCTTTTTAGCTTTTTATTTTGCAGTAATTACATATTTTCAGGTAATTTATGAAAACAGTATGATTTTCATATATTTTTTATCCAGCTTCCCTTAATATTAATTACATACCTAATCATAACTTGATTGTCCAAACTAAGTTTCTGGTAGTAACTTAACATTTGAATAAAACTATTAGCTAGACTTTAGGCTTTACTCAAACTGGAATACTTTTTAGTATTCCTATTGATTATTACTTATAGAATAAAAATAATATAATTTTATAAATTAGAAAATTTAGAAAATAATATAAGGGAAAATTTTTTCTCTCACTTAATTAAATTCTATAAATTCTTCTATTTCTATAAATTTCTCTCCATTACTTTATTTTTAAAGTGAAATTGTATTTTTGTCTGAAGTGAATATTACTTTAAATATTTCGTATTTGTATGCTCATATATTTTTAATCATCAACTAATAAGATATGACAATAGAAAAAGTATTTTGATATATTGGGCATTTTCCAGATATTTTGCATATTGATCTAATTAAAACTTCACAATTTTATATACTTATTACAATTCTTATTATATTTCCAGGTTAAACAAATAACAGAGCTGAAATTCTAGCCCAATCTCTAACTTCAAAGATGTGTTCATTTTTACTGCACTATATTTTCAAGTGAAAAAAAAATTTCCATCCATATGTGTATCTTTTTCAGATGAATGCTCATGGTTTAGGCTTAAGTACAAGTATCAGAGTAAAGAGATATTAATGTTACTTGATTTGTTTGTTACTATGTTAATAAAATGTAACTTTAAAGAAGTGAAGTAAATGGTATTAATTTGTTTTAATTATATGTACAATATGAGTAATACTGATTTTAGCATTACTACAAAGATTAAGCAATATAAAATATCTAAATTTTTTCAGCACAAAAAATGACATTTGTTCAATAAAATTTGGTTCCCTTCCCAATTTTCTCTGTTCCCTTTATTAAAATGAAATACTTTTTGTGTGACTCCTCTTAAAAGCATAGGATACATCTTGATCTACATTCTTACAAATCTAAAACATTAAAATATGTATTAAAATAACTGTAAACTCTCCTTTCCCTGTCTTCTACAGAATTACAGAGTAGCTCCTGTGGAAACCCAGGAGTCCCACCCAAAGGAGTATTATATGGTACAAGGTTCGACGTTGGGGACAAGATCCGCTACAGCTGTGTAACTGGATATATCCTGGATGGCCACCCTCAACTCACGTGTATAGCCAATACAGTTAATACAGCCTCATGGGATTTTCCTGTACCCATCTGCAGAGGTAAGGAGAAATGGAGAAATACCGTGTTAATTTTTATGCTGATTGAATATTTGACACAATAAAATTATTTTGAAAGTAAGAGTTGCAGTCAGAGAGTATATTTGCAAAACATGATTGGCTTTTGGCAATTGTTTCTTTTATAATATTTGAAGCTTAAAAATTATATATACATATATCATATACTATATGACAAGTTTAGAAAAAAATGCTTGCTAAGGAAAGACTTTATTTTTAAAATGGGACAGTAAATACATTTATATTTATATACATATTTCTGCATACATTGTGTGTATGTGTCTTCGTATTTATGTTAGAAAAATATGGAGTTCATGATGTTTAGAAATATAATTAGACTGTCAAGTCATGTTTTTTTTTAAATTTTGAAATATTGACTGGATTTGTGAATCTTTTAAAGATTTCTGGTAGAGAACTTAGCATAGGAAATTATGAAATTAAGAATGCTGTATAGTTTCTTATCAATACTGATGAACATTATTTGTATCATAGGGAAAACACAATAATATAATAATACTAGAGGCCCAGTGCTCAGGTAGGGTCCCTAGCCCTAGCTGGCCATCAGGGCTGATCGGGGCTTTCCTTCCCCAGCTGCTGGATGCCGGCCAGGGCCTTCCTTCATTCTGTGCCGCCCCCTGGTGGTCACCGCACGTCATAGCAAGCAGTCGAACTCCCGAGGGGACAGTTTGCATATTAGCCTTTTATTATATAGCAGTGGTTCTCAACCTTTCTAATGCTGCAACCCTTTAATACAGTTCCTCATGTTGTGGTGACCCCCAACCATAAAATTATTTTCGTTGCTACTTCATAACTGTAATTTTACTACTGTTATGAATCGTAATGTAAATATCTGTGTTTTCCGATGGTCTTAGACTCTATAGCAGTGGTTCTCAACCCACAGGTCGCCTAAGACCATCTAGCAGGGTCACCTAAGACCATCGGAAAACACAGATATTTACATTACAATTCATAACAGTAGCAAAATTACAGTTATGAAGTAGCAACGAAAATAATTTTATGGTTGGGGGTCACCACAACATGAGGAACTGTATTAAAGGGTCACGGCATTAGAAAGGTTGAGAACCACTGTTATATAGGGTGGACAAAGGTTCAAAGTACAGAGACCAGAGGATAGAACAAGTTCAACATTAGCTGAATTCCTGGATGAACTGTACCCACAGAAATACTGGGCACAATACTGTTTTCTCTCTGGGCTTCATATTTTCTCACAAAAGAGGCTCTCATTTAGCTTTTGACAAGCCTTTGTAATTCCTCTACACATGGGATGTAGGAATGTCCAACTCCTCATCTGAATTACTGTGTAGTTTACTCTTAAACATGTCACCACAAATGCATGCAAGAGAACCCTTGTAAATCAGACACAGCTAACTTCTTATCCCAGCTCTGACCTTTATCATGTGAGTTATATCAGGCAAATCATCAACTCTGTGAGCTTCATCTTAGATTTATCTCTCTTAACCAGTGAGAGAAAACAACCACCACCTGTTCATTCGTTGTGAGGATTAAATAAGATACCTATACCTGTCTCTTAGTAAAATATCTGCCGTGGATGACATTCTTTCAACGTTAGCTTCCTTTAATGCTGCTGCTACTAATAGTAATGCTACCACTGCTACTGTTACACTGTTACTACTGCTGTTTCTGCTGCTGGTGATATTTCTATGACTACTATTAGCTACCATTTATTTGTGCACTTATAGTGTACTAAGATATTATTAGCATAATCACTTTTCAATTTCACAACAATAGGAAACCGAGGTTCAAGGTTGCTCAGTAAATATCAAAAACTATGAAGAGTATGAGATTTTACTTAACTTGCAAGTTAACAAGTTTGTCTGCCACAGTTACTTGAATGGTCATAGAAGGCACAAGGCATTTGGGTCAGAAACAAAGGAAGTTCATTATTCACAGAGGTGTTAGGACCTAATGTACCACCATTTGTGTCAGCTCTGCAAGCCAGATTCTCATAGAATGAGAGGAAGAATGTGAGATGTTTCCATATGTAGTTGGTGGCATTATCAGAGAGGAATCATGAACTTAGGGAAATTGAATCCTTTACAATGGGCACACCTGCCCTTTGCTCTGGAGAGAGACCTTACCTCTGTCTCTCAAGCTTGTAAGCTAACTTGCTCTTCAGTCTGGTGGAAGACACTATTTTTTTTTTCTTTGCGCCTGTTTGCTATACAAACATCTCTGAAAAGGCAGTCTGGTACAAAGATGTGCAGAACTGTTAGAGTCCAAGGCAGAAATGTCTGCCAACGGTAAATTGGGTATGATGGCGATGTCAGATTTGAACCCATTCTGTCTGGTTTCAAAGCCTGAGCTTGCTACCACTTTGGCACTTCATCAAAATAATTAGCATCTCTCTTCAAAAGAATTTTATTATGAGAGGAAATGGTGCTGTATATATGAATCAGCCAAAAGACATATATTCAAGTTTTTAAAAGTGTAAGACTCCCTTTATCAAAAGGACTTAAGGTAGTTAAAAACAGGAAACATTTGTACTAAAAGATGTTTCAATGGAGTAGTTTCAATACCATCTGAAAATTAAATTCTGTTGTGGGGCTTCTTCTCTATCTCAGTTTAGAGCCTGTTTAATAAGAAAGATGAGTCTAAATACTAATTCTGTCCCATATTGACTAGGGCCTTTGAGCAAAAATTATTGATATTTTGGATATTATTTCTTTAGCTGTAATAAGATGAAAAGATAGAAATACCAAAATCACACTACCGTTATAGTTTAATATGATAGCATATGTAAAGGGCCAGGTACATACTAAGTTATTATTTATACTCACTCTATCTTTCTAATTTTCTTTAGCATTTGTTACCATCTCCTTCTGAGAGAAAGGAATTACGCCAACAAAAACTGCATGAAAATCAATTATTCTTATATCCGCGTCTAAACCTAAAACAACATTTCAGTCTTAGTTATTGTTGATATTTAGTTTGATTTTGCCATAGTATATACTCAGCTTCCCTACTCATCACCCTCAAGTACCTTCAGAATTACTTCCTTTGACTCTTTGACTTCCCTTCTAACCTCTATGGTTAAAAAAAAAAAAAATATATATATATATATATATAAAATAAAGTGGCTCCTACTGTTTTTGAAAATTCTGCCACTTCAACTTCATCTGTCAAATTTGCATTTTCTTCTCCTTAGCAGTAATACTAATGAATACATTTACTCACTGAAATATATTTATTAAAGACCTACGATGTGCAAAGCATTATTTCTTGTACCGAGGATCAAAACATGATTCAGAAACAAGTTTTGCCTTTAAAAACCAAATTCTAGTGTGGCTGATCATAATGTAATCATATAATTAAAATAATCCTATATAATAAAAGAATAATATGCAAATTGACCGTCACTCCAAGACACAATATGGCCGCATGTGGTCATGTGGTCAAAGATGGCTGCCCCCATGTGGACACAAGATGGCCACCACAAGATGGCCAGCAGGGGAGGGCAGTTGTGGGCAGTTAGGGGTGTCCGGGCCAGCAGAGGAGGGCAGTTGGGGGTGACCAGGCCAGGAAGGGAGGGCAGTTGGGGGGGACCCAGGCCTGCAGGGGAGGCCAATTGGGGTAAACCAGGTCAGCAGGGGAGGCCAGTTGGGGGACACCAGGACTGCAGGGGAGAGCAGTTGGGGGGAGACCAGGCCTGCAGTGGAGGACAGTTGGGGGGACCCAGGCCTGCAGGGGAGGGCAGTTGGGGGGGACCAGGCCAATAGGGAAGGGCAGTTGGGGGGGACCAGCCCTGCAGGGGAGGGCAGTTGTGGTTAATTAGGCCAACGGGGAGGGCAGTTAGGGGTGACTGGGCCAGCAGGGGAGCGCAGTTGGAGGGACCAGGCCTGCAGGAGAGGACAGTTAGGGGTGACCAGACTGGCAGGGGAGGGCAGTTAGGAGTGACCAGGCCAACAGGGGAGGGCAGTTAGGGGCAATCGGGCTGGCAGGGGAGCAGTTAGGTGTCGATCAGGCTGTCAGGGGAATGGCTAGGGAGTGATCAGGCTGACAGGCAGAAGCGGTTAGAGGCAATCAGGCAGAAGTAGGCGAGCAGTTCGGAGCCAGCAGTCCTGGATTGTGAGAGGGATGTCTGACTGCCTGGTGGGATTGGGCCTAAATGGGCAGTTGGACATCCGTCAAGGGGTCCCAGATTGGAGAGGGTACAGGCTGGGCTGAGGGACACCCCCCCCCCATGAATTTTGTGCACTGGGCCTCTAGTACAGTGGTCGGCAAACTCATTAGTCAACAGAGCCAAATATCAACAGTACAGCGATTGAAATTTCTTTTGAGAGCCAAATTTTTTAAACTTCTTCTAACGCCACTTTTTCAAAATAGACTCGCCCAGGCCATGGTATTTTGTGGAAGAGCCACACTCAAGGGGCCAAAGAGTCTCATGTGGCTCGCGAGCCACAGTTTGCCGACCACTGCTCTAGTATATGATAATTGCTTTAATATCAGAATGTGTACTGTTTTAGGCACCTTGATAAGGAAAATCATAGATTCTCTCAGTTGGGTGGAAGGAAATTCGGTTAGGGACAATGTTTTAAGAGTAGCTTTCAGAGAGGTCTTGCTAAAAACACAAACTATATAGAACAAGAACATTTTCAATGAAGCCATCATTTTCCTTTTTAACCTCAAAATAGTTCTCGGTGTTACTAATATTCACTGGCTATGGTAGAGTATATAAAGTCACACTTAATAAAGCACATGATCTAATTTTTAAGGAGCAATTTATTTCCCACTAACCATTTTTAAAAATGAAAACTGAAACAATAGAGGAATAGTGTATTTTGATTTTGTGTAGTTGTCATTCATTATGAAAGAAACGATGGGAGACTGTTCAGTCCAAGGATTCCCTCCTCTGTTCTTTGCCATTTGATAGTATGCAGATTCTTTGTTTTATAATCTCACAGCGGGCCGATAACCCTGTAATGATATACTTATTGCTTTCTCTAGAGTTTATATAGAGTCTCTCCTTGATTAAATTCTTGTCTTTCAGGGAGTTCTTTTGATGTTTCCTAACAATGATAGTTTAATTAAGAAAAATGAATGCCACATCAACCTAGAGGATATGGTGCAAGGGCTTTTGTGTTCATTCATAGGCAAGATGAATTTCATCAACACCATCTGCTATTATTGGTAAAAGGCAGCTAACTGCCTGATGCTGGGCTAAAGAATATTCGATAAAAAGTGACACTGACTCCTGTGCTCTCAGTCTAGAGTGAAAATGCCTGCACACGTGCCTTTTCTGTGTCCCTCCTTCAATAGACGTTTGCATGACACTGACTGCCACTGAGCTTGATGTGGCCTCAGAGTCCTCTTCATTCCATTGCTCCCAGCACTGTGGTCTGAATAAGAACAGTTGGCAGACAATGTAAAATGAATATGCTCTTCCTAGGTTAAACAGTCTAAAATTCATAATGTTATTTGTATTAAGAATGGCATTTGATATACACACCTCAGAGCAAACTAATAAAGGTGCGTGTAAAAGTTACACGTAAATTATAGTATTATCAATGCAGCTAAATTTGATTATACACACACACACACACACACACACACACACACACACACACACATCATGCTATTTGATTGGAAGAATGAACATTTTAAGATTTAAGGAGTCAATCATAGTCAATTTAAGGTTGGTTTAGGATGATTTTAGATAAATTAGAAAAAATATTCGAAAGGTGTTATATTTCCTTGGATGATTTGATAACTTTATAGTTAAAAATAAAGATCTTGGGCTCTATGTAATGTTTCAGGATAGCACAAATCATTGAAGTGTATAATGTAAAATATTGACATTTATTTTGATCTGACAGGTCAGATGCTGATGGGGGAAGGCTTGGATGTTAGTGATGTAGATGTCATAGTCAACTGGTGCCATCTAAAGCAAATGTTTGACAGTACAGATAAGCAAAAGGGCTAATAAGTGAACTGCTATCTCTGACAAAGCAAAATGAATTGCAGTTATGTAAATTAGCAGTGAAGAGTGAAAGGGTCTTCTATGTTTTATTCTTGGGAATAAGTCTGCCTTCTACTGCAACATGATAAAGAAAATAGCTAATGGAAAAAATAGCAGCAGCTTGTATAGTCAAAACATAATATCATTCTCCTACTTTAAATCTCTATCAGTGATTCAGGATCAAAGCATGATACCGAAACATGGAATTGGGATGAACAGTTAAAGGCAATAGTGTGAGCCCTAACCGGTTTGGCTCAGTGGATAGAGCCTCGGCCTGTGGACTGAAAGGTCCCAGGTTCGATTCCAGTCAAGGGCATGTACCTTGGTTGCGGGCACATCCCCAGTGGGAGGTGTGCAGGAGGCAGCTGATCAATGTTTCTCTCTCATCGATGTTTCTAGCTCTCTATCCCTCTCCCTTCCTCTCTGTAGAAAATCAATAAAATACATTTAAAAAAAAAAAGGCAATAGTGTGAAAGGGGAAAGAGGGGCGAGTTTTAGCCAGTTGTTCTCTATGTTAAAATTATACCAAAAGCCCTCCAAAGAAGTAGTGACTTCTAATCAAAGGTTAAAGGCAAAACAAATAAACAATCAGAAGACCTAGCAAAGTGTGTTAAAAAGAGTAAACTTTGTAAAAAATTATTGATTAAACTGGTGTAAGGGGCTGGTGAAAAGCTGTTCACTGTGTTTATGTGTTCCCATGCTTAGGTCTCTGGAAACCATCTCAAAAGGCATTAGAAAACAGAAAATGCCATTTATTCTGTGTATATGTACTGACCACACCCTTATGCATGTATAAATGCTGAGATTTGATATTCACAGGTATGATACTACATTAATAATAGATCTGGTTATTGATAAAAGCCAAGTAAAAATAATGAAAAATGAAGAAAACTGGAAACTGTTTTTGAATTGAAAACCCAAACACATAAATAACTCAGTGTAATGTTCGGTTCATTCCTTTATAGTGATTAAACATATTAATAAGCTGCAAAGTGAAAAATGAAACTCTTTTCTATTGTGAGATTTTCTATACTAGACCAAACTTTACTTTTTTGAAAATATATTTTTATTGATTTCAGAGAGGAAGGGAGGAGAGAGAGATAGAAACATCAGTGGTGAGAATCATCGATCAGCTGCCTCCTGCATTCCCCCCACTGGGGATCGAGCCCGCAACGCAGGCATGTGCGCTTGACCGGAATCGAACCCAGGACCCCTCAGTCCGCAGGCCGACGCTCTATCCACTGAGCCAAACTAGCCAGGGCAAACTTTACTTTTTTTAAGCTAAAATCTGCAGTTTATTATTATTTTTATTTGATCAAGAGAACCTACTAAGCAGCCTTCTTTTTTCCCCTTAAATACACTCCCAAAACAGAGGATGTTTTAGTGTAACTCCCTGAATCACAGAAAGAATAGTGTTAATGAGAAACTGATCTATGCCAAAGAAAAAATAATTCAAATTGACTGTTGAATATCAAACTGTCACGATCCAGGCCGTGAATTAGGAATTCATTTTTAGAATCAGGGTTTTTGTGGTTTGATAATGTTGCTCAGAAAAAATGGCAAGAGTAGTGGAGAAAGTGAAAGCCTGTGCTAAGACATTGCCATTATTTCTGAGCAACATTATTTGGGTAGAACATCTTGTTTTCATTTGTCCTGTCATTTCATAAAGAGTGATCTGGTCTCTTTATGTGAACTGCTATATTTGATAGTAACGAGGAAAATATTTTGTGTGTGCTTTTTAAATAAATAAGCAAGTTAAGCATGAATCCTTTGGTGACAGGGTTATGTTATCACCTCAGAGACTGCCAGCAATACCTGAGGGATGTCTGGCCACAAGGAAGAATTACAAATGCCCAGGTCACCTGCTGCTTCTTCATTTCTCCCTAGAAAAATGCTGACTGTTTTATCAACAATCAAACCAAGATTCAGCTGCCCTCTCATGTACCCTAACCTTGTTCTGGAAAGTCCATTTGTGTGATAAAATGATGACATTGTTTTAGTAGTAGCCAGCATGGTAGTGCAAAGGACACATGATTTGTATTTAGGGGCATAAGACCTGTGAGTGGATTTGTCTTCCTGCCACGTATTACCTGAGAGTGTTGTTTCTTATGTAAAAATTGAGTATTTTTACCTATTTCAGGCGATTGTAAATGTTAGGGAGATTAGATTAAGTGAAATAATGTTTTAAAAAATTGCTTATATAATGCCTAGCACAAAAAAAGGTACTCAAATCATGAAAATTGGTTCTAAACAGATAAAATAGTACTTTGTAAAAATAATGTGAAAATTATAGCTATCACTGATTATGTTATATTTTGTTTAAAATCTTTAAAAATATTTATTGACAGTTAAATATGTGCCTGGAGTTTTGAAATAATGGAGAGTATTTTTAAAAACAAGAGAGTAAACTCTAGAAAAAGTAGACATGGGCTTAGTAAAGGCCTTGGTTTGCTCTGTTTCTACCACTGAGAAAATATAGAACTTTTATCTAGATATCTAATTTTTCAGTCTTGTTTTCTCATTGGTATAATAGGGAAATTCCTCATTATTTTATAGTATTATGATGAGGAGTATATTAGTTTATATGTATATAAAATACCTAATCTATAATATTCAACAAGTAGTAATTACTATCTTATGCTTCTTGTCTTCATTAAAACAGGTATTTGAAGTCCAACCAGCAGAGAATGGATGTTTCTAGGTTCTAGAACCATACAGTCATTGGGAATTATTTTTTCTCAGAGTTGTAATGGTTAAGTCCCACATTGGTCTAGTAAATTAGTTTGGGATCAGCAAATAATATACATGAGTACTGAGAATATATTTCCCAAGGCAAACATAGCATTTCTGAGTCATTTATTTCTGGAATTACTAATATTTAAAGTATCCTATATAATAAGAGGCCAATATGCTAATCAACAAATGGCAGGACGACCAATTGCTATGATGCACACTGAACAACAGGGGCAAACACTCAACACAGGAGCTGGGCTCATGGCTGGCGAGCGCAGTGGCAGTGGTGGGAGTCTCTCCTGCCTCCACGACAGTGCTAAGGATGTCTGACTGCCAGCTTAGGCCTGCTCCCAACAAGGAGCGGGCCTAAGCCATCAGTTGGACATCCCCTGAGGGCTCCCAGACTGCGAGAGGGCACAGGATGGGCTGAGGGACCCCCGCTGAGTGCACAAATTTTGTGCACAAGGCCTCTAGTATTCAATAATTAAAGTGATGTCTGTTAAGAAGTCACTATGCACAGACCACATTGCTAAGAAAACTGATGGATGAAACAGCTTCAGGCTTCATGAAACTCATAGTCTGTTAAATATGGGAATGTTATCTATTTGGCGATGTGTGTCCTCTAATTCTATGCAAAAACAGCGGTATTCTTTCATAAGCAATAGGTGCTGGCCTTTCCTTGTATTTCTTATACTTAGAAAAGAAAATTGGGACCTTCTATTATCCTATATAATCCTATATAATAAAAGCCTAATATACTAAGTGTCTGGTCATCTGGTCGGCTATTCAACCAATCAAAGCATAATATGCTAATGATATGCTAAGGCCTCTCAACCACTTGCTATGACATGCACTGACCACCAGGGGGCAGACAGTCGACTGGTCGACCAGTTGCTATGACATGCACTGACCACCAGGGCAGATGCTCTTACCATAGGTTAGCTTGCTGCTAGGGTCTGGCCGATTAGGACTGAGCGAGAAGGGCTGGACATGCCCTGGAGCCCTCCTGTGGTTCCTCCCTGGCTGGCCAACCTCCCGTGTTCCTCCCTAACCCCAATCGTGCACCAGTGGGGTCCCTCAGCCTGGCCTGCGCCTTCTCGCTATCCGGAACCCCTCAGGGGATGTCGGAGAGCCAGTTTTGGCCCCATCCCACAGGCCAGGCTGAGGGACCCCACTGGTGCATGAATTCGTGCACTGGGCCTCTGGTTTCCATATAATTGGCCTGTGTTGTAACTCATAGTCAGCCATGTTCTTATCATCCAGCTCACACATTTTTTCCCCCGTTTGATATTTGTGAGTTTCAGTCTTCATTCAGGTAGCTATTTATTCCCCTCTCCCCCTTTTTAATCCTGTGTATAAAAACTCAAACATTTTGTTGCTTTACTCTATCATTCAAGTTTTTCTGATCTTTCATCTGTCATTTTTATTTTAAACTAATCCATTTTCTTTCACAATAAAAATAAATCATTAGACCTGTATTTTTAGTATTATATGTTATGATATTATTTATTTATAGAGATTTATATTTTTTCTTTAATAGAATTATTTCCATTTTTATCTTTTGGTATAATTCCTAGAAATATTCTGACAATTAATATTTGGAAAATCAAAGACAAAAGTCAGTTTCTTTTTGAGGAAATTGAGTCTTGATTTTGCTTATTTGTGTAATTTTTGAGCCATATGCTTCTATAGAGGCTTTTGTTTATTTGGGATTTTTTATGTATTTGTTTTGACAAATAAGAATTTAAAGTATTTGTTCCAAATGAAAGATCATCTGAAGGAAGTTTAAAGTTTTTAAGGAAGCTATAACAAATAGTTTTTTTTAATGTTGCTCCCAAAATAGAAATAGAATTTTATAGACATCAAGTAATGCTCATTTCTAACACTTATCTACATTTTAAAACATGTAGACATAAAAGATTATGTTATCTTTTATTCAAATGATTATGTGGGACCATGACTTAAATGAAAAATTTTGGGGCATGCTTAGCCAAAAATATATTGACAGCTTCAGAATTCCCTGTGGTGAAATAGACTGCTCAATGCATGATAAGAACCTTGAAAAGCAATCTTCTAACTTCCTGCTAGGACATAAACTCAGTGAACCACAATAATGACCATCTGGTATTCTGTTGCTCTTTGTAAAGCCACCAGTCTAAAGATAAGGAAAAATAATTTAGGATAAATGAATGGAGGAAGAGGATGGTAGTGCACCAAAGACACTGGATAATGTTATGTGACACATATTCCAATGGACTTTTGCCACGTCAAAATTCCTTATTTTTTTTGTGCTAAGAAAGCACAACAATAAGAATTTTTTATAGGAATTATTCTGCAAAACACTTTACACATTTTTTTTTTTAATATTGAGCTCTTTCTCCTCTCTGAAGTTTGATTGGTCACTACTAATCTAGATAAGTTATGTTAAGGGTGTGTGTGGTTGAGACATTCAATGATGAAAGATCTTCTATACAGTTAATAATAGATGACAAAATCCAGTGTTTAAACTTGTATGCCTTTAGTAACTCTAATTTTTGGTCTTTTGCTGAATGTGCTTGAAATCTAAAATTTTTCTATAGTTACTTTTTTTAAGCTTTTTTCCCCAATTACAGATCTGACCAAAAAGAACAAATAATTTTCTTTTTATTATATAATTATTATGTGTGTAAAACTGGCAGTAACTATCTTAAAAATGAAGTCTTGAAAAATAACTATTTTGTCTATCATTTTTGTTATTTATTTTACTAATTCCTTATGGTTTTGACCAAGCAATTTTTTCTTTATTTATTGATCCTTATATTTGAGGATACCATAGCATTCTAAATAAAATATTAAGGTCACTTATTACATATTTATATGTAACTTATAGCTAACATAAAAAATCATTTGATGCAGCATGAAAACATGATACCCATAGCAAATAAGTTAAATGCAAATAGGGATATCTATGTTAAAAGAAAATAACAGAAGAATAAGATGAAACCAAGAGCAAGGTTTATACATAAGCGTAAAGTTCTGCATTTTTAGATGCTTGATAGAATCAGCATTTTATTTTGTTTTAATTCATCTGGGAATATAAACATCTGAAAAATATTAGTTCATAGTCTCACAAAGTAAAAGAAAATAATTTGAGGTGGAAAAATAAACTTACTAAGCAGAATGAGAAAATCTGTATGTACTATATCACAAAGAAGAAACATTGTAATTTAATCATCTATACTTATTCTATAGAGAGTGGATACTATCTAGATTCCTATTTTATAGATATGGAAACAGAGGAACAACAAGGTTAAGAAAATTTCACAAGGTTAGGAAAAGGTAGAGCTAGGGTTTGAAATCAAGCAATTTGGCTCCAATACCATCTGTATTCTCTCTTTTCTGTTGTTTTGATTATAAAACTTTTTTTGCATTTTTTCTTTAGTCTTAGCCTATGCAGATATTTTAGCATTTTTGTTTTTAAAATTTATCTTTATTGTTGAAAGTATTAAGATGTCCTCCTTCCCCCCCCCATTGGTCCCCAACCCCCTGCTCTCCTCTCCTCAGACCTTTTTTTTTCTTTTAAATTAAACAAAACCAATCAACCAAACAGAAGTCTTAATCTTAAAACAACCTACTGTCAAGTGACTGTCTTGTTTTCTACTTTATTTCAACTCAAAATTTATTAAGTTTGATCTTTTCTTGTTTGTATCTTTTTTCTCTTCACTAAACACTTTTTCAAATTTCAAAATATTTTAATGAGTAATTATAGAGAAAGTACTTTCAAGGTTTAGGGAACAAATGTATTTAGTCATATAATGTGTATAGTCATTGAATGTTTATAGCTGTTTGTATAACTTGAGGAAACTAAAAGTGAGCTTACTTTGGGTGGAGAGGAGATAATTTCAACTGAGAAGATCTGTTAAAATCATCTTTTGGAGAGTTTTTAAGCCTGGAATAAAGAGCTTGAAATTTATTCTCTAGGCAGGTGTAAGCCATTAAGTATATTTGAAAGGTTTTTTTAGATAGTAAGCATGGTTTTTGGACAATATGGCAAATGCTGTTCATCTAAATGTATTCATCATAAATTAGAGATCATCAACAGTAGGCAGAAAGTTTGTCCTCCATTTTTGCATACACAAGAAAAATTTGCAGAGAAATGGAGGATCATTGAGGGAAGTTTCTGTTTCCCATCTGCATCATCCCTTCATACTACTGGAACAAAATAGCATAGAATGGGTAGCTTATAAACAACAGAAATTTATTTCTGACAATTCCGGAGGCTGGGAGGTCTAAGATTAAGGCACCACTACACTTTAGCATATGAATTTTGGAACATCACATGCATTTAGTCTATGGCACCATCTCAAGAGTAATAATAATTAATGTTTATTAAGTCCTTACCATGTTCTAAGGATAGTTCTATGGATTATATAATAATTATCTAATTTTACCTTTATAAAAGCTTGTCATTTAGGTATTATGATTTTCTTATTACAAGTATCTATTGAGGTTAGCGGAGGTTAAAATCTTGCCAAAATTCATGGTGAATTGGGATTAAACGTAGTAAACTAGAACCATTTTTTGTAACATCTTTGTGAGATTCTAGAACTATTATAAATGTCCAATTAGAGTAATATTTCCTATTTATAGTACTCTGAATTTATGGAAAGACTATCCCAATTGCTTGTAAAAGGGGAGTGAATCCACCATTGCTAGTTAAGACAAATTAAGATGCATTCCCTGGGATACTGTGAATGCTCCGAGGATAGAGTAAAATTCCCTTTAGTGAGAAAAATTGAGTGGCTGTTGGTATCTACCTTAGTGACTAGTAAAAGTTTAGTTAGGGACATGCTGCACTTGGCTCTGGAACATTTTATTAGGAAGACCATCTTTAGATTCCTTGTGGGACTCTCTCCTTCTCCATGAGTTTTAGCATCTTCAGTGCATGGTCTGGTTTGATTTAACACCCTTCCCCTGAACAAAGCATATTGTTCCTGAATTATATTGCAGATGATTACTTTAAAGATTAAAGAGAGAATTTCTTAGTAATGGTCAGAGATGAACAGATATTGTATGGCATATGGGAGTAGATTATTCAATGAGGACATTTTTATGATTCCCTTCCCCAGCAATCCCCAGTAATGTCAAAGGTAAAATTCAGTTATAGGGGGATAATTTGTGTCCACGAATCCTTCTAAAATTTAGCTAAATTTAATTTTAGATTAACAAAGTAAATATTACAAGTTATGGTTCATTTTCCTTTGTATGCTATAGATACACAAGGTCCTGATAAAATTAGTTTGTTTCATACAAAGACATTCTTCTACCAACTATAAAACTTAAGAATTCTTCCTAGTTTAAACTACTTTCAACATAAAACACATGGAGTGAAAGTTAAAAATAAAGATGGAAAAGGAATAAAAATAGTAGAAAAAGAAAATGTGAAAGTGATAACATAGCTATATGACTGAACGAATTGTGTAACTTAGCCATTCTTATTTATTGGATTCAACATTTAAGAATATATATTACTCTTCCAGTTGAATCAATGGATATCATCTAATATGCATCAATGAACCTTGCATTTTAAGCAATTTATTATTGAGGAATATGTAAAAAAACATGCTAAGTCTTTTATGGATTAGTGTAGAAGAAAAATTTAGTAAGACTCTATTATAATCATCATTATAAACTACCCAAATAATTTCCGAATAAAACTTATATAAATAACTATATAAATAGATAATTGAAAGTGGTTGACTCCATAACTTTAAATAAAGTTTATTCTGTCAACTTACGTTTTCAGAAAAAATCAAGGTATTCCTCTCACCTATAGTTATTTACAAAAATATCAATGACCACATTTATTTTACTCTCTGACATAGCTTTTTTAGTGTTGTTTTTCCTGAGGTCAAGTGTTTTGATTTTCATTCTATAATATTCTGACTTAGTAGCTGGATAGATTAGTGAGCAGAAGCCCCATTTCATTTCCTTTAATATGTAAAAATTGGTGTATGGCTTGTATCAGATTAGGCTAGGTCACACGGCAATAACAAATAACCCCACAATCTCAGTAGCTTTGTAAATGAAGGTTGATTTTTTTTCTCAGTCTGCCTATCCAGTGGCAAGTGGACTTTGCTTACCATAGTCACTAGCTATCTCAGGATTATAGAGGCCTCTTCTCAGGTCATTTCCCCCTAACTGCTATGGCAAGGTAAAAAAGGGGGGAAAAAAGAAAAAGTACAAATGGCAATTAAAATTTTGGTCAGGAAGTGAGTGCCACAGGGTATGCCCACTTTTATTTCACTGGATAAATAAATAAATAAAAACTACAAATACTTTAAACTGGTGGAGAAGTACAAGCCTGCCACAAGCCCAGAAGTAGCAGAGTTGTAATACCAAGTGACTTTAAGGAACAGAAATTATATCCGGATTTCCTAATAAGGTGCAGTTCCTGAGCTAAAATGCAATATTGATATCTGCTAACAGGATAAGGTATCTCAGACACTTGAATAAGTCTTAGAAAATCTTGCTAATTTTAAGAAATCATCTAGCACCATCTTCTTTACTCTCCTCCATCATTGTTCTCCATCATGCATGTGTTGTAAAAGGGATTATTACTATAAATTTAGGACATATTTCCCATCATCAGATCTTTTTTTTTTATCAAGCAAGTCCTTTAAAAATTGTGTACAATACTTACATATCTAAATCTAGATCTATATACAGAGATTTATAACCAAATTGTTCTGATTATATGTTTTCACAGCACCATATTACATATGCTGTGTCTAGAGTGAATGGTGTTACGCTTAAATTTGCAACTTTATTCAGGGAGAGGCTCTGTGACTTCTAAAAGGATAAGAGAAAATATCACCATTTGTTTCAATTTGCTTAAAAAGGCTTTGCTTGGGGTGATGGGTGCACAATGCAGTGTGCAGATGATGGTTCATTGAGTTGTACACTTGAAAGCTGTATGGTTTAGCAAACCAATGTCACCCCAATAAATTAAATTAAAAATAAATAAATTTAGTTACTATAGTAGGTGAGGAAGAAAAAAGAATGAAATTGGGTAATTTGCATTTGAAAACTATGAGCTTGGACAAAGTCAACTCAAGGAATGGTGTTCAATTTAATTGTTCTCTTTTCTCACCTCATAAGTAATATTAAAAAATCTTACCTGCAGCTCACAAATCCACAAATGTTCCGTTCTTGTTCCTGCCCCTCTTCTCATCGCAGAATCAGTAATGTCAGCTTTTCTTCCGGCAGATTGATTAAAAGAATTTTTTTTTTCATTTCATTTTTGTCTAGAAGTGTTGGCTTATCATAGTTTATTACAAACTTGCCTATTCAGTCACAATTTTCGGTTCAGTTAGTGGTGATAGCAGTATATTTTTTTCTGCCTTAGATGTTTGTGAATAAATATATTCTGTGTTAAGTTCTGCCCCTCCTTTTACTACTACTTATGTTTGGAAATTATTTCAAAATTTGTCATCATGAAAGCCGATCTATATACATATTCTAAGAATTGAATTTTCTCAGGAACCTCACTAGAGGCGGAAATGTTATGGTTTAAAATTCAGAACAATACTTTATTTAGCATTGTAACTTCCCAGAGAATAGCATAAATTTGATTTCTTTGCTTTTCTCTGTGAGGTAGCCATTTTTACAGCTGTCACAAAATTAGATTTAAATTCATCATAAGGAAGTTATATATTCATGGAGAGATGTGTTTATAAACATATTTCATCTTCTGAAAATAGAACTATTTCTGCATTTTGAGCATCTATTTCTGAAATGCTGAGTGCCAACAGAGAAATTATATGAAATACACAATGATTTTCATCAACTCCATCAATGCCTAATGTATCTGGTGTAAAATTTTGTGAGGAATATACATCTGAGGACCTTTAAGTATTAAGAATACATGAAGCTATTTAAAACATTAATTATTTTGGCATAAGTAGACTGTATCAGATGAAACGGCTCTATAATGTAGCATACAGAAATTTCCCAGATTTTTATTAGCCTTTGAGGAAATTGAGGAGAAACAAAGAAATTAAAAAGAATATTGTCAACAACTATTAAGATTTTAGATTTTGCCTTACTTAGAAGCTAGCAAGTTATCCTGCCACAGAGTTTATACACTGTCTAAAACAAAAAACAAAACAAAAACCAAACTCCCAAAAAAACATGAGACCCTAGGGGCAGAGACAAAGGACTTTATTAATTTAAACACAGCAAACATCATGAGCTTCATGGTCAAATCAGTTCACCTTGCATAAGTTGCCCTCTGAGAACCACAAAGCAATGTGAACTATTACAGGTGGACACTTTGTGCAGTAAGTTTGTGTCATGCTGAGGGAGTCCAAACTTAAGAAACTCCAATAGTGTAAATGCAGACTTTTAGCAAACCTGCCTAATATTTGCCCCAAAGGAAGACATTACTTGTGTGTGAGTGTTGTAAATATTTAACAAAGGTTTTATACTCTTACACATACTGTATAATTTATTTAAAAATTATTAAGGACAGCTCTAGTAAACACATTGCATCTTTAAGGATTAATTACTCCTAAGATTATTCTTTTTATTTTGTAGCACAATGGGAAGCCAGTTCTTCATTTCACCCAACTTAAAAGATCCCTTAACTTAAAAAAATAGGAATGGTCATGTGGGGATCCATAACTTTCAATACATTATTTTTATTATCCTTGTCAGGAAATCTCTCTGCTCCAGAGGGAGACCCTATCTTTATCTCACTATCCTGTTTGTTATACTAATGTCCTTATAAAGATAGTTTAAGATAAAAATATAATGTTGTGCCCAGTCACAGTAGAGTCAAAGGATATAAAAGTGGGGTGGGGAAGAGAACATTTATCTTGTCTTTTTTAAAAAATTTATATCTTCCTCATCATAGAATTTTTGCATTGATTTTCATATTTTTTAAAATAACTTGTCTTGATTACTGAATTTTTAGCATCTGAGATCAGTGCCTCACTTCCCTGACTTTAGTTCTTGCCCTATAACAGCCAATATAAAATTTCAGAAATATAATATCATCTAACAAACACAAACTAACTTTATTGCTAGTTTTTTTGGCTTCAAAGTGCATGTAACATAAGGTTAAGTTCAGAAGATGTATTTGTACTAAGTTCAAAATACATTCTTTCCAAGGGTCTACTAATTTCCTTTCTTAAAAAAAATAATGATTTTAAATATTTTGGTGTTCATCTAATGAGCATAATCACAGATGTCCTTAAATATAGTACACTACCTTGTGCAATTATGGTTTGATCTGTTGTTTGTCATATTTATCAGCTTTGTTGATGAAAAATACAAAAGTGTCTTAAAATACTTTCAAAAATTATTTTTTAAGATATATCATGTTGTAAATGGTAATTCATATCAGAGATCCTAAGAAATATTTAAAAATCCAGGTATTTAGATGGTTCTCAGATGTTTCTAGTGATTTTAGTGGGTGGAAGTCAGTGAGGCACAAGCACTTGAGTCCCTTGAGAGAAGATGAGTCCTGCACTACCCGTTTTTACAGATTTCAGGACTTCTGAGAGATCTTTTCCTTCAATAAGATAAAGTGGTATTTTTCCAAAGCTCCTATTCATGGCTTAAGAAGTCTTTACACTTGGAAATTCAGTATGACCCTTTGAGTTTCAAATTATTTTAAAAGGCAGGCAATAACCATGACAGGACAGATATTCTTAACAGATTTCTTTGTTGTATCTATTTATGTAAAAGGCTAATATGCAAAGTGTCCCCTCAGGAGTTCAACCATGAGACCGGGAGTTCAATCATTCGCTATGATGTACACTGACCACTAGGGGGCGGCAGCGGGGTGCTGAGGGAGTGAAGGAAGGAGGAGGTGGGGGGGAACTGCCCAGTGGCGGCACACAGGTGGCGAGGGAAGAAGGAGGCGGGGAGGCGAGGGAACCGTGCTGTGGTGGTGTGTGGGTGGTGAGGGAAGAAGGAGGTGGGGAGGCGAGGGAACCGTGCTGTGGTGGTGTGTGGGTGGTGAGGGAAGGAGGAAGTGGGGTGTGTGGGTGGTGAGGGAAGGAGGAGGCGGGGTGTGTGGGTGGTGAGGGAAGGAGGAGGCGGGGAACCTGATCGGCCCTGATCACCGGCCAGGCCTACAGACCCTACCTGTGCACGAATTTCATGCACCAGGCCTCTAGTAATAATATAAAATCTGTTTTTGCTCAACCTTACTTTTTATTGTAGTAAAATATACATGCCATAAAATTCACCCACTGAAACATTTTTTAAGAGTTTGTGATTTAAGTATATTCATTTTGTTGTGCAACCACCACCACCAGAACTCTTGACATCTTGCAAAAGTAAAACTCTATACCCATTAAACAATAACTCCCCCTTCTCTTCCTCCTCTCCTCCCAGCTCCTGACAACTATTACTTTACTTTCTGTCTCATTTGGCTTCTCTAGGTACCCCATGTAAGTGGAATCATACAGTATTTGTCTTTTTGTGACTGATATATTTTACTTAAGCATATTGTCCCAAGAGTTCATTAATGTTCTAGCATATGTCAGAATTTCCTTTCTTTTTGAGCCTGATAATATTCCATTGTGTGTATGGAATATACTTTGTTTATCCATGTATCTGTGGATTGACACTTGAGTTGTTTCCATGTTTTAGCAACTGTGAATAATGTTGCTATGAACATGATTGTACAAATGTCTTCAAGACCCTGTTTTAAGTTCATTTAAGTTTAACCCAAAAGTGGAATTGCTGGGTCATATAGTAATTCTATGTTTAATTTTCATATGAAACACAGCACCATTTTCCACAGTGGCTGCAACTTTTTATATTTCCACTAAGTGTGCACCATGGTTCCAATTTCTCTACATCTTTGCCAACACTTCGATCCTTTTTAATTTTTTAAATAGTGGCCTTTCTAATGAGTGTGAGGTAGCCCTGTAATCTTATTTTTAAATGATAAAAAAACAGCCTTTAGAATATGATAACTCTTATAATGTCAATATTGTGAAAATATAGTAGTAAAAAGAGAAAGGCTAGACAGGAACAGATGATGAATTATTGTGTTTTTAGTATGCTAGACACCGGAGATACAACTATAGATCAAGCAATATTAACTATAGTTCCTACAATCAGAGAATAGGATAGTAAATAAAATATGTATTTGCAAATAGTCATACAGAAACATATGTAATTATAAATTATAATGGCTGATATAAATGAAAAGGTCCATAAAAAAGATAAGGTGCCATGAAACAGATCTGTTGATTGGCAAGAAAATTTAATTGCTGTGATCATGGTTTATGCAGAGATATTGCAATTGTGTCCTATTTCACTTACAACATATTTCTATTTGGCACTCTGGGAACCTGAATAGAGATAATCAATACACCTACTTTTCTTAAGATTAATTTAGTAATTTTCCTTTCCTAGCAATTTTTTATTTTCCTTTTTAATCTAAATCTCAGTCTGCTAAGCTCAAAATTCTTGCATTTGACTTGATGCCAGTTGTAAGGTACTTAATAGTTGGAAACAAAGAAGAAAAACATTCAAGAAAATGAATGGCCATCCATAATCCTGATTGTCTAACTCTTGATCCCAGGAAATGAAGGAATCTTTTAAAACTCATAGCAAGCCTAAGAAATTGGGAGGCTTCATATACTCATCTCATAACAGTTCTATAGACAGAGGATATGTTTACATATCCTCTATTAGTAGGAAAACGGAGTAACCTAAATGTTGTCATTAATCACTCAGTATATAGTTACATAATCTATATATATAAAAGCCTAAGCGACTGGCTGACCTGCTGACTGGTCAACCAGCCAACTGTCTGATAGCTGTGATGCACAATGGCCACTAGGGGGCAGATGCTCAATGCAGGAGCGGAAACCACAGTCATGGAAACATGGAACAGACGATGAATCTCAGAGGGAAGGGGGCGGGGGGAAGGTGGGAAGAGATTAACCAAAGATCTTATATGCATACTAGAGGCCCGGTGCACAGATTCGTGCACCGGTGGGGTCCCTTGGCCTGGCCTGTGCCCTTTTGCAATCCGGGACCCCTCAGGGGATGTCAGAGAGCCAGTTTCAGCCTGATCCCCACAGGCCAGGCTGAGGGACTACTTATTTATTTTAAATGGCTTTCTGAAGAAAATACCTTCATCTTAGAGCACAAAGAGAGACACATTTATATTAAGTTCACATGCGAAGGTATTAGAAGTTTAACCAAGTATAGTAGCAGTGGTAATAAAAAAGGAGGATGTAACAAATAGTGCACATTCAGAAATTTCTCCACCAGATAGGAGGAACATTCAGTATACAAAGTATTTCAATATGCCTTATCTCTTTTCATCCTTAAACCAAAGCCCTGAAGTCGGTATTGTTACCTTCAGCGTTACTTTTCCTTATCCACTCCTGCACAGTGTGCTCACTTCTGTTATTCTGTTGCCTGAATTAAAGTATTTACTTACATAGGCAGCCCTGCTCTAAGATTCTGAGTTCCCCGAGGTTATGTTCTATGTGCTCAGGATTCACCCCATAGTAAAATTTATTGAGTCAAATGAGTTTCAGAGATTAAAAAACCGAGTTTTACCAAGAAGGACACACTTGTTAGGTAACAGCACTGGACTGTGAACTCGGGTCTTGTGACTATTAATTTCATAGTTTCCAAATTCCAGCTTTGATACTCTCTTATTTTGCTTTAATAAATTTCAGTGATCAAAACTTTTATGACCTTCTCAAACAAAGTTTCTCTCAGTTATACTCAGATGTCCTGTCAATAATCACACTATTAAACTGTTTATAATTATTCAGTTCTTTAGATAATTTTCTCTTAAAAGCACTAAATCACTCATTCTTCTTTGTGCATACATTTTTTGTTTGAACTTTAAAAAGTACATGAAAACTCAAGTCAAAATGAAAAAGAACCAAAAATTAGAGAAATTTGCAGTAAATGGTATATTTTACATTTGTGCATTAAGTTTGACTTTTATTTTAATGTAATTTATCTTATAATGACATTGACATATATTTTAGAATATAGAGTGTGACTGACTGATGCAGTGGATAGGTTCATTTCTTACCTCTCATAGTATTATAAGCTTAAGGGAATCATTTTAAGTAATCTAATTTGGTATTTATGAACTTAAATGATATTCACATGTATTTCCTATCATAGACCCTAAATAAGAGGGTAGAAGAGAAGGTAAAAAAGAGTATGACTGTGAAAAGTCAATCTGCGTGACAATCATTTTTTAGTAGCACTAACATATGACTACCTCCTGTTGCATCCTCGCTACTTTTGAACACTCCAGTGACAGGGACTCACAATCTTTAACAGCTCTATACAGAAGTCTCTGTTATATTGAAATGAAATCCCCGAATTTCATCTAGTGATTCATATTGTTCTAATTATGCAAACAACAGGTGGAGGGGGTCTTTCAAATATTGGAAAACAATTTTCATAGCCCTAGTGCCCATCACCAAGTCTTTCCTTTTCCAGAGCAATCATTGTTTATCCTCTTTATCATTCATCTTTTAATAATCATAAGTCTTCACATATTCCACTATATGGAATTTTCACTTAATAGTTTAGACTTAGCCAAAGAAAGAGAACTTTTCTAACTGGATTAATTTATATACTAGAAAGAGCAATCTAGACAAAAACACACACACACACACACAAAAATGCATAGTATAAACTTAAAAAGACTTTAAAGACTAAATAGTCCTATCCCCTTATCCTATCTAATAAAGATGGAATATGCAAATTGACCGTCACTCCATCACAAAGATGACAGCACCCATAGCCACAAGATGGCGGCGCCCAGCCCCTTCACCCCCACCGGAGTCATCCTTTTAGCCCTCACTGCAGTGAGGGACAAGCAGGCCCCGCAGAGAGCAGACAGCAGGCCCCCGCAGAGAGCAGACAGCAGGGCCCCCACAGAGAGCAGACAGCAGGGCCCTGCTTGCCCTTGGCCACAGCGGCGAGTGACAAGCAGGCCCCCGCAGAGAGCAGACACCAGGGCCTGTGGCAGCGATGAGCAGGCAGATCAGCAGAGAGCAGAGAACCATGGGGAGCAGGCCTAAGCTGTCAGTAGGATATCCCCTGAGGGCTCCCAGATTGGAGAGAGTGCAGGTCAGGCTGAGGGAACCACCCCCCAACACCCTGTGCATGAATTTCGTGCACTGGGCCTCTAGTTTTATATAATCACGGTTATCATTGGTATTTGTAGCTTAGGTACAGGGGATTGAATTAATCATGTTTTTTATTCCTGGAATATTGTTATCAGAATTGTTTGCAAGACTTCAAGATCCTTTTCTTGTCTGGATATGGGTATTTATATGTGGACATATGTATATTGAATTATTTTATCTCCATTTCATACTCCCATGCATCTCCCACATGAGGACTGCTCAGATGTGTATGTTGCAACCTTTATTTCTGAGTTCTTATAAAAGACATAAGTGCAAATGAATTCTTGATTTGTCTAATTATTTCTAAGCTGTTCTTCAGAATGGCCACAGCTGGCTGTATCCCCACTACTGAAGCATGGACATGCCTGTTATGCCTGGCCAAACTTGTCATAATTAAAATTTCTAATACTTACCAGAGAAGTTTAGTATTTTTCTAAGATCGTACAGTAAGATAACGGCAGAAGTAAAATGCAAGTTTAAATATTCTTTATTCCAAACTCTCTATTTTTTTTTTTTTACCATATCAAAGTATCTGTAAAATAACAGTTTCTTTGGATCTATTTTCAATTTTAGGTAAAAAAAAAAATCAGTTGCAAAACTGACTAAATTCCTCTGAACATATGAGAAACTTCTGTTAATATTATTATATTTTAAAATTAAATAAACTTGTCTCTTCAAATTTGCTTTTCTTACTATTTTGTATCACTTATTATTTGATAGGATGTTTCATACATTACATATCTATTTCCTGTGTTTTGCCTTAAAATGTGATAACTGATCGTTTCCACTAGCTTCCGGTAAAGATCTTAGCACGATCTTTAAATTGAGAAAAAATATTAATGAACAAAGTATGTTAAGATAAACAGTAAATAAAAAAGTAAATAAAAATTAAATGAGAAGGCTAGAAAACAGATAAGGATGCTTACTGTAAGGGGTGAAACAATGGATGCGCTATCCTGAGGCAGAGCAGTGGACGTGGCGTTTGTCAGTGACGTACAGAGAAATGTGACAGTTGGGAGCCTGCCAGCATCAAGTTTTTCACCTACAACTAGTATGTATTCTCCAAAGTTAAAACCTGATTTCTTTTCTATGATGCTAACATTTCATCCCCAATAGCTTAATTATTGATGGGAAATTATCTGTGCTCTCAAATGAGATCTCTTACTGTGGAAAAGCTGTACTTCCGGTGACACCTTTAGACAAATAAGCAGTGCTGGGTTGGCAGTCTCCACATGTGCTGAATGATATCTGCATCCACTCATTATTCATTCACTCATTAAGCAGTATTTTACTGAGTCTTTTTCCTGTATCGGGTACTGGAAATATAGTTGTGAGCACAACAGGCACAATGCATGCCCTCATGGAGGTTACTGATCTGCAAAGAAGCAGTTTAATGTATAATTTAAAGAATTACACAGAAGATACAAGTGCAGTTGTTGTAAGTGCCATGAGGAAGTGATACAATTTTCTGTGAGAAGATTTTACTGATACATAGGTTATGAAAGGCAACCCAAGGGAATGACATTCAGACTGCAACATGAGGAATAAATAAAGCCAACATAGTAAAAGGCTGTGAGGAGGAAAAGGGTGGTAAAGAGAGCTTTGTAAGCAGATGGAAGAACATGGTCACAATAAGGTGAATTTGGGATTTTCGAAGAACTAAAAAAAATCTGGTACATGTGCAGCATAGTAAGTGAGATAAAGTGGAGTGGAAATGTGGGTGTAAAACTACTTAGAAACGAGGTTCTGCTGCAGGGCACTGTAAGAATTTTAAGAATGTGTGTCTATCCTGTGAGCAGTGGGTTACCACTAAATACTCTGGGAAAGACAAAGAGTGTTGGTGTTGTGTGACAGTCAAACGTGCATTTCAAAGATCCCAGCGACCAAGAAAACATGGGGAGCGGGAGCTGAGAGGAAGCTGTTGTAGTGTTCCCTGCAAGAGGTGCTGCTGGCTTGGGCAAGGGTGGTCTGAGCGGAGAGAGAGTGATGCGATGAATAGGAGACATTTTTAGAAAGGGAATAAACATAAATTTCAGATTTTTAAAAATCAGTGGATATGTGGATGAGTGATGAAGAGTTATCAAGCAAGATAGTTTTTTGGGAAAACTCACCTTTCATTGACCTGTATGATGGCAGGGAATCATATTTGAACCAGGAAATATTAGTTTTGCGCATTTTTATTTTTAATAAATACCATTTAAATACCATACATATATATGGTATCTACATGGTAAAGTAAAAAGAAATGGAATGATATAGATATAGATCTGAGAATCTTTGGAGTATAAATGTTGGAGAGGAAGTGTGGAATGGGAAGAGAAGCAAGCCCGGGACTACATTGAGAGGTACTGACATATATATAAGACCTACAATAGTGGGAGATCCAAGAAATGAGAAATAGTAAAGTCTCCCAGAGACATAAGAAAAGACCAGCAGAGTGTGTTTCATGACCAGAGTCATGAAACTTAAGAGTATTTTGAGAAGAAATGTGTACCAACTGTCAACTGTTATGTTTAAATTTTACAATTAGGTAGAAGAATGAGACCATAAAGAGTTTTATGCAGTGTTTAGTTTTTGTCTAAGTCTTATTTTTCTTTATCCCTATCATTCTTATAGAACTCAATAAATGATTACTAAACTAAACTGAGAAAACAAATTATAATTAGAAAGCATCTCTTTAAATCATCTTCCTTTTATTTTTATGGAAGGAAAAGTGTCAGCATATGGTACCTTAGTTTACTTAATTATTAGAGTCACTTAAATCATGCTAAATTATTAATTAAAGATAAGGCTTCTACAGAAATAAAATATAGACTGTTCAATGTTATATTTGTGTTCTATGACATAATTAAACACTCCAATAGTATAAAATGCATGTGTTCAATTATGCATATCATTGTTTTAAGTCCAGTAATCCCAATTTAGTTATCCATTAAATCCATGGTCATTCTGATCCTGGCTGGCTTTTATTAAGCATGAATTGCTTTTTACCTTTAAGTGGTGATAATTTTCATTTCCTTATAATTCAATATTTATGAAGAATTACAGACTGTATTTTTAATAACCTTTTGTATAATCCTAACGCAGTGGTCGGCAAATTCATTAGTCAACAGAGCCAAATATCAACAGTACAATGATTGAAATTTCTTTTGAGAGCCAAATATTTTAAACTTAAACTTCTTCTAACGCCACTTCTTCAAAACAGACTCGCCCAGGCCGTGGTATTTTGTGGAAGAGCCACACTCAAGGGGCCAAAGAGCCGCATGTGGCTCGCGAGCCGCAGTTTGCCGACCACTGTCCTAACGAATACTTTATAATTAAAATATTTTTATTTTTTATTGTTGACATTATTACAGATATCCCCATTCCCCTCCCCACACCCTTTGCTCACCTCCACCCAACCCTGTCACACCTCCCTGGCCTTCTACACTCTTTTGTCTGTGTCCATGGCAATATATATATGTTCTTTGGCTACTTATTTACCTTCTTTTATCCAGTCCCCTCACCCCCCTCCCTCCAACCTCTGTCAGACTGTTCCATGTATCCATGTCTCTGGTTCTGTTTTGTTCGTCAGTTTATTTTGTTCATTAGACGCCATATATAAGTGAAATAATATGGTATTTGTCTTTCTCTGACTGGCTTATTTTGCATAGCATGATAATATCCAGGTCTATCCATGCTGTCCCTAAGGGTAAGATTTCCTTCTTTTTTTACAACCGTGTAGTATTCCATTGTGTAAATGTACCACAGTTTTTTATCCACTCATCTATTGATGGGCACTTGGGCTGTTTCCAGATCTTGGCCGTTATAAATAATGCTGCTATGAATGTAGGGGCGTGCATATTCTTTCATATTGGATTCTTAGAATATATTCCAAGAAGTGGGATCTCTGAGTCAAAAGGAAGTTCCATTTTTAATTTTTTGAGGAAACTCCATGCCGTTTTCCACAGTGCATGCAGGAGTGCCCTCGAGGTTTTCAAAGGGTGGGTGTACCCCGTAAGGAAAACATGTCAAACCTACTGAGTTGCAGTAATTGAAATTCTGTTACTCGGGTTTATGTGTACCGTATGAAAAGACAAATATAAAAATATTAGTGGCTTGGTGCACGAAATTCGTGCACTCAGGGGGGAGGGAGGGTTCCCCAGCCTGGCCTGTGCCCTCTCACAGTGCGGAAGCCCTGTGATCGACCACCCCAAAGAGGTAGGCCTCGCCCTCCCATCTGGGACTCCTCGATGGATTGCCCCAAAGAGGAAGGCGGCCGGGGCCAAGGTTTCCACCTCCATGTTGGGTGTGGGGCCGCGGGACCCCCAGTGGAAGCCGTGCGGAGCGGCAGCCGGGAACCGCCGCCACGGTGCGCAAGCAGCGTCAAGCCCCGCCCACCTTGGTGATGGTTTGTGACGGTGTGAGGGCGTGACAACCACCTAGGCTTTTATTAGTGTAAATGTGTACAATTTAACTCTGGGCATGTAAAATTTCAGTCTTCATCATGCATTTTAATATTGTTTTCTCTGCAACAGTTAATGGATGCCATTATCATTGTTAAGAAAATGTGAAACTTTTGATTACTTCCAAATAGAAGACAATCTAATAACAGATAACTACTTTTCTCAAAAATGTTTAACATTTTAGTAAATAGAATATTTTGTGCAGAAATGAATTTTGAAATTTTATAAAATATCACCCAATTTAACATAAAAGTTTATGCAATTTAGTTGACTTTTTCACTCAGGAAGTGTATTCTCATATACCACATATTACTTGTAAGAAGTCAGTCAGTAGTTACAGATTAATGCAAAGGTAAGAAAACAGAGACAATGAACAATACTTTGAAATTATAAACAGTTACTAGGATTGGTTTATATATTAAAATATGTTCAAATTTAAATAAGGAATCTCAGCATATATGTTAACTGCATCTTTTATAGTTTTTAAACATGTTAGCTTCTTTTTATATTTAGAAATGAATTTTAATTAGTTATTAATGACTTAAATCAATGTATCTGGGTCATCCTCTTTCATATGACTTTAACACATTTTTATACTATAATTTACATAATATAGTACTTTAACATTTACATTGGCATAACCATTGATAAAGAGCAAAATTCCACATGTACACTTTGTTTTCTAACGTATTTTTAAATTGTAAAATCTGTTCTACAGTGAGCTAGTCATTGAATTTTTCTCACTGTGGGGAAAACTCTAAGTAAGCAAGCAGCAAGCTATTACTTTGTATTCCTTCTTGGCTGCTTACATTCCTTTCTCCTTTCTTCTTTTTCCCTTTCTTCTTCATCTACTCATTCAAACAAATTTTATTAAGCTTCTGTTAAGCTAAGCACTCCGCTAGGAACTAAATATTCACCAGGATATTTAATATATTTAGTTCGTTCATGAGTCAAAACAATAAAAAAAACATGTATTCACAAAAATTGCAAAATGTATACAGGTCATGAAAGAAATAAGAGGCTGAAATGAAATAAAAGGATTAAATTAAGAATAATACGGAACTATTTTCATCATGTGGTCAGGGAAGACAGCTTTCAGTGGGTGATACAAATCTGGACTGTAAAAGATGATACATTTCCCATTGAGGAGTAGAGAATATTTTAGGCAGAAGAAAAGTCATACCATGCCTTGCAGTTTGAAGTAGGCTGGAGTATGTAGTGAAATGAAAAATGGTGTGGAGCTGGCAGCACAACGGGGGAGCACAATTGGGTGAGCAGGTTGTGTTGTTTTCTGGGGCTTACAGAAAAAATGCTCAGTTTGGTTTAAATGTAATCAGAGCCATTGAAGCATTGTGGGAGAAGAGTAACATGTTCTTATTTATATTGTTAGATCATACATTTCGCTGCTGCTTGAGAGATACAGATTGAAGGGTTTAGAATGTATGTAAAGATTCAGTTGAGCTGGAGGATGCAGATGACAGTCCGGATCAAAGGGCGGAACCAGGAGGTGTGCGTTGGCACAGGGAGGAGTTATTGGAGATGGAAAGGACAGGACTTGCTGCTGACTTAGATTTGGGGCAGTGAGGGAGGGAAAGAGTGAAAAATACCGAGGGTTCCTGTTTGAGCACCTGCGTCGGTGACAGTGCTGGTGGTCGGAAGAGCACCAAGTACAGGCTGGCTCAGAGCGCTCAGTGCTACTGTTGCATGCCTGCATGGTCACTGCATGGAGGAATATGGAAGTAAATTATGATCTTTTATGGATATGAAGGTTAAGATGCTTGTGAGATATCCAAGTGGACATGACAGGTGATTGTTATGTGTGATTTTGGAACTCTATAATTTGTGAATCATTCTTCATTTATTAATCTCCTTTTCACAAATGTTAATGAAATACTATCCAGGAGCTAGAACTCAATATTTAAAATAAAAATAAAACAACTATTGAGATGTAAGGCACAGCCCTGCTCTCAAAGCGTCTCTAGTGTCCCGAAGACACAGAAAATTAAATATATTACTATAATGTGGTGTTATTGTGCTGTTCAAACAGATAGAAATAGTTGTCTGGCCTGAAAAGCCATTCTTAAAGAAAATACTGACATGATGCTGAAAGCAAGGGTTAAGAGTGATCTAGTTAGGTGGGAAGAAGTCAATAGGGGGGAAAGGAGACATATGTAAAACTTTCAACAAAGAATTAAAAAAATTAGTTAGTAAAGGAGGCAAAAGGGGAAAGAATTATGTAGGAGGAGATGGGAAACAGTGAGACTTGTGCTGACAGTGGGAGTGGGTGCTGTGTTCATTAGGAGCAGGAGAGTGGTGGAGGTGAGCTGTGGAAAGAACTGAGTCCTGGAAAGTAAATGGAATCTTCTGCTTTTTCTTACGGAATATAAGAATGCCTAAATTGATCAGTAAACAACAATATAAACAACAACATAAAGATGAGTCTGATGTTCTTTTCCCCCATTCTCTTCCTTTTGCTTTTTTCTCCTCATTTTTTTAAAATTCTTTTGACAATCTATGTTACCATTTCCATATCAATCTCTCTCAATTTTACTTTCATTAAAATTACCTTTATTGATCCCACCCAAATTATACGTTTTTTTATTCTTTGAGTATCACCTTTATATAATATTTATTTATCTTTGTTACTATATTACTTTTCAAATATATACTTTATGTTTTTTTCAAATTTATACATTCTGTTTTTACACATAAGTGTGTGTGTGTGTGTGTGTGTGTGTGTGTGTGTGTGTGTGTGTTGAATTCAAACATTCTTCCAATTTGTCTCCTACTGGGATAATTCAGTGATGTCATGATTTCAACATCATCTGATTAACAACCTTAATCTGCAACTTTTTCTCTTTTGCCTTGTAAAGTCACAATCATAGGTTATTAGGGTTAACATCTTTAGAGTAGGTATTATTTTGCCTACCACACATTGTTAACACTAACTCTTTTAAATCCACATGTTGCTACATGTTAGCTGTGTAATGGGGAGACATTTATTAACCTCTCTGAGCTAATTTCCTGTTTAAAATAGGTCTGTGAATATGGGTTTAATTAAACAATACAAATAAAATGTCTAACAAATGGTTTGCATGGAATATATGTTCAGTCAATGAAACTACTAAATCCAATGTCTGTAACAATTAGCTGGTCCCTGTAACTTCAGGTCAAAAGAAATGACGTCTTAGGAAGGAACCATATAATTGTCTAAAACCCTTCAGCCAAAGTGATTTATTTTCTTGATGTGGAACGAAGAAGGGAACGAGATAGACTGAATGAACAGAAATGTACAACATTATATACACTTCTTTTTATACATCATGATCTTTTCTATTACCTTGTTTATTTCTTAACTAGAGGCCCGGTGCATGAAAATTCATGCACTGGAGGTGGGGTGGTCCCTCAGCCTGGCCTGGCCCCTTTCACAGTCCAGGAGCCCTCAGGGGCGGGAGGCGACCCGGCGATCAGGGGAAGGTGATAACCCCATCACACCTCTGCTGCTGCCACTGTCGGCAGCGCAAGACTCGGCCGGCCCTGGTTACCTGAGCCTTGGGCGGCCCTGGGCAGCTGGGCAGCTGCCATCCGAGGCTTGCTTGCCCCTTGGGCCGGCCCTGGGTGGCTGGGCAGCTGCCATCCGAGGCTTGCCTGTGCCGCGTGCATCAGCTGGGCAGTCGCCATCTGAGGCTTGCCTGCGCTTCAGGCCTGCCCTGGGGAGCTGAGGGGACTGGGGGACTCCTGAGGCAGGTGCGCAGAGTGGCTTGGCCTGCCTGGGGGCGGGCCCGGCCTTGCTGCGCGCCTGCCGCCCCGGCGGGCCTGAGGGGACTGGGTGCTGCCATCTTGTGGCTGTGGGCGCCTCCATCTTTGAGGGCAGGACAGTCGATTAGCATATTCCCTCCTTATTGGCTGTGGGTGCTGCCATCTTTGTGATGGCGTGAGGGTCAATTATCATATTCCCTCTTTATTAGATAGGATAGTAATCCCCTCAATCCATATTTGAAATACTATTTAATGGTATGAGATAGATTAGGAGAAATATTTATTTTAAAATATTTCTATTTTAGTTGTCTTTGAGGTCTTTTTTTTTCTTTATTGATTAAGGTATTACATATGTGTCCTTATCCCTCCATTGCCCTCACACACCCCCACATGTGCCCTCACCCCCCGAGTGTCTGTGTCCATTGGTTATGCTTATATGCATGCATAGAAGTCTTTTGGTTGATCTCACAAGAAGAACTTTGAACAAATCTCATTTTTTCCAGAAATTGAGTTTTAATGATCTTTAGCTATTTGGTAGGATTTTCTTCTTATGTTTTAATAGAAAAATTTAGATAATAAGCCCTTTTGGGAGAGAATTTATTTGTTGAATATTTTTGTGTGTTGGTTGGTTCGTTTGGACATTTTCAGCTATTGTATAGCATTTTGAGGTCAGAGCCCAAGCCTCTTCAGCTCTAGATTGAGGGGAAAACACTGAACTATTGTATTCCTTGGGGAGAAGGTCTCAGGGCCCGGCTAGGTCTGGGAATTAAATAGCACAGGACATGAAGCTTTTACTTGTGTACCTCATTAGTAGCATTTAAAGTAGCTATAGGAGTTGGTTCTAATAAATCCATCTTCATAGAAAACAGTGGTACACTCCGAAGCACATAATAATATACACTGGAAGCATTAGCAATACATCCTGATAGCCTTTTCCTGAGGACAAGAGAAGCAGATGGTTTTCCCCCAGTATTTAACACAGTCGATTGTGCATGACTAATTCTTTTGCTAATCTTGTCTGGTGTCAATCTTTTGGTTTTTAGTGGAGGCTTCCTTTGGGGATTTAGCAGCACACATGGCTGACCTGTATACTTCTTTATCTTCAGGGCTCAAGTGAAATATTAACACACAAAGCTAAATTGATTTGGAAACATAAGGCACAAAAAAATCTGGTTTTATGCAAATGTTAACACTGTGTAAAAAAGCCCTTGGACATCATTTAAAGTGCAGCTTTAGCTCACTAACTGGCTCGCTGATGTTTGGATGGATGCTAAAATTAACCATTTACAAAAACTTAAGCTTTACTTGTCCTGGGGCCCTCCATGTAAATATGGATGTTCTGTATTTCTGTTCACCCCTATGTGACTACACAGCCAAGTTTTTATTTTTTTCATGCCAAGAGAGAAATTATGCAAAAGAGCAGAGTATCCAAAACTCATTTACATTTGGCTCTAACTTACCTCCCCAGTTATAATGGGTTTGGACTCTGTAACAGTCAGCGTGCATTCCCTAGCACATGGTAAATGACGTCGTGAAAAGGTGACCCAGACAAATAGCAGGTAGCAAGGTTTTGGATGAAAAATACAGCTAAATTTTATAGGTGAGATATGGACTGGCTATAATTTTTCATAAATGCATTTTTGCTATAGCAACTTTTATAGTATTAGAAACTGATACATATTTCTTATAGTAGTATGTTATGTAAGCTTGGTATTCATATTATCTGCTGAATAAACAAAAACACTGTTTACTTTTACATCTAGCATAAGTCATTGATTAGAGGCATTCATTTTATTAACTTTGAATTTCATAATCATATAAAAATCTAATTTTTATAACACATTCACATGTATATCAAAACACTTAGTTTTGAAATAGGATGTTGTATTACAGGTAAAGGGGAATCAACAAAAATAGCAAAACTATAATGTGCATAATTTCCCATTTGATTTCCATCTCATTTAAACAGATAATTGTGTATTATACTATTACCATATAACAAACAAACAAACAAACAAACAAAAAGAGAGAAGAGAACAGAAGTAAGAAGCATACCAAACTGGCGTGAAAATAAAATACATATGACCATTGCTGTTCAGAATGTACATTTGTGGTACAAAAAATACAAATTCTCATTTACTTTAGAATAAATAATAAAATAAAGAACAAAATCTCCAAAGGGTCAGATTTAGTCAGGTCATTTAATCTTAATATGAATGAATTTCTTGATGTATACAAGCAGCCTGCAATATTTAATTAAGTGGAAATATTTCAAGATAGTGTACATTTTGACAACATCGCTATAATAAAATAATGAATTTTCACAAGAATATTCTATGTCATATTGAAAACTTTAAAAATCATTCTACTTAAGATTGCAGATGGATTCATTGTAACCATATTTTAAGACATTTAAGGGATGTGTGTATACATGTGTACATATTTGTATGTGTATGTACATATTTTACATTGTATATTTAGCTAACACCTCAATTGTTAATTTAAAAGCCACTAAAAAAACTTTCTATTGAATACTAGTAAACATCTGAATCATTTAAATAAAAATTTAAATATTCCATTTAAATCCACATTTTTCAGAAAATAACATAAAACCTATAAAAATATTATAATGGTAGTTTTATTTTCATAAATCACTGTAATCTTGTAACTACAATTTACAAATAAAAAATGTAATGTGCATTCCGTATTTCATTTGTTTACCCAATAAGAAATTTTGTATTGTTTAACTATTTTTTCTATTGATTGTAATTTATATACAGAGGATGACAAATTGAGATAAAAATTTGAAATAACATTGTTTTCTTTCATTATATGTCTAGACCTAGTCAGGAGGGACTTTCTAGAAAAAGTAAAAAGATGACCTTGCCTTTGATTTGTTTTTTTTCTCTCCTCTTTGGATATCTTCCATTTCCCCATGCTGTCTCCATTACTGTATATGGCGATGCACTACATTCTTGACTTGTGTCACTTGTACTTTATATCACTCTGTAGTGAGTACAGTGGTTAAAGCTATTCACTTAGATGACTTCATTGAAACTTAGCTCTATCACTTTTTAACTGTGTGATCCTGGACAAGTTAGTGACCGATACTTGCCTTAGTTTCCTTTCCTGTAAAACACAATTAATTATTGCTTTATTTTGTTCTATTTTCCTTATAGAGGTATTTTAGGATTAAATTTGAGAATTTATTTTAAAGGCTTAGAACAGTACCTTTATGCACACAATGAATATCAGCAATTTTAGCCACAATTATCTAGCTTATGACTCAAAAATGTATGATTCAAAGAATTTGATTTCTAACCAATAGGATCCAAAGCAAAGTGATATTTAAGTATAGTAAATTCAGGAGCAGATTGAGAGAGAGCCTATTTTTAAGTGACCAATCAGGTCTTGTAAAAACTTTAAGTTATATTACAAGTGCTCTCATAATTTGCCTTTTCATAAGGCTTTTTCATGGACAAGGACTGGCTGCTTTCCCCCCTCACTTTCTATTCTCTTCTTACTACCATGTTTTGTAGCAGAAAGTGAGAAACAAGCAGCAGCAGTAAGCATGCCATGTAACTAGTAGAGATGGCACGAATGAAATGGCATATGTGGGACTGAGAGTGCCTTCTCTCTCCCCCGTGCTGTGACATTGTTGCCAGAGGTAATAACAAGTCAATTGTGCGATCATCTTGCTGGAACTTTTCCCTCACCAACAAAAATAAAACTCTTAGGGTACCGATAAAGAAAACAGAAAATATGCAAGTTAGAGATTGTTAGCAACATTTAAGACAATAGACATGCATTATCAATATAATGATAATTTTACAAATATGAAACCAGCTAAGAAGGTTAAGTAAATGGATTAAGGTCACACAATTTGTTAGTTTCATATTTATCCCCAGGTCTCCGTGATTCTAGAGCACCCACTTTTAAGTTTAGCATAATAGGTACTACTCATATAATTGTTCAAAATTTCATGGACGAACTGGGGAGTAAAAATGTATATTTAATCAGGTAATATATTATTTTGGTACCTGCCGTAAGCTAGTCCTCTGCTCTGGGAACTTGAGGTAGTGCTATGACTAATGTATTAGTAATGTAGTCAAGATGTCATGACAACTGTATTCTCAGGTACATGAGGACACAATAACAAAAATTACTGACTAGTGATAAGATGAATGAAAAATATATATAACAAGGTGAGTGACAAAGACTGATGGGAATTATTTCAACTGGTATAGTGATTAGTTAAGGAAGCTGTCACTTGTTTGAATGGCATCATATAACCAGTCTTAGGAAAATCTAGAGAAAGAAGACACAAGCCTAGGAAATAGTTATAACACAGGTCCTCAAGGTGGAAGGAATTTTGTTAAATTTAAAAAATGAAAATTGAGTACTGAGGCTTGACTTTACTGAGAGCTTGGTGGATTAAGATCATTTAATGTCAATCATGGCAAGAACACTGGTTTTATTCCAAATTCAAGAAAAGCTGTTAAATGTCACAAACAGGAAAGTTTGAGTGACATAAACTAATTTCCATTAAAATATTCTTTTGATTTCCATGGGAAGAATATATTTTAATGGGACAAGTGAAGAATTGTCAGAGTTGGTAGCATATTAATTTGGTCCCAATGAGAAATTATGAAGCATGGATAAGTAAATCAACCAAAAATATAGTGAGGAATAGACAAATATATATATACACTAGAGGCCCGGTACATGAAATTTGTGGACGGTGGTGTGTGTCCCTCAGCCCAGCCTGCACCCTCTCCAATCTGGGACCCCTAGAGGGATGTCTGACTGCCTACCGGGATCGGGCCTGAATGGGCAGTCGGACATTACTCGCACAATCCGGGACTGCTGCCTCCCAACTGCTCGCCTTCCTGCCTTCCTGATTGCCCCTAACCGCTTCTGCCTGCCAGCCTGATCACCCCCTAACCACTCCCCTGCCAGCCTGATTGCCCCTAACTGCCCTCCCCTGCAGGCCTGGTCACCCCTAACTGCCCTCCCCTGCTGGCCTGATCGCCCACAACTGCCCTCCCTTGCAGGCCTTGTCCCTCCCAACTGCCCTCCCCTGCTGGCCATCTTGTGGCGGCCATCTTTGACCACATGGGGGCAGCCATCTTGTGTGTTGGAGTGACAGGCAATTTGCATATTACTATTTTATTAGATAAGATAGAGACCTGGTGCACGGGTGGGGGCTGGTTTGCCCTAAAGGGTGTCCCGGATCAGGGTGGGGGTTCCCTTGGGGCATGGGGCGGCCTGGGTGAGGGGCCTGTGGTGGTTTGCAGGCTAGCCATGCCCCCCGGCAACCCAAGCGGAGGCCCTGGTATCTGGGATTTATTTATTTTCTATAATTGAAACTTTGTAGCCTTGAGCAGAGGCCAGGGTGGGTGGAAAGCTTGGCTTCCTCCATCGCCAGGGGCAACCCAAGCCTCCTGCTCTCTCCAACTCCGTGGCTGCCGCCATTTTTGTTGGGATTTATTTATCTTCTATAATTGAAACTTTGTAACCTTGTGCGGAGGCCAGAGCTGGCCAGGGCAGATGGGAAGCTTGGCTTCCTCCATCGCCGGGGGCAACCCAAGCCTCCTGCTTGCTCCAGCTCTGTGGCTGCCATCATATTTGTTGGGTTAATTTGCATACTTGCTCCTGATTGGCTGGTGGGTGTGCCTTGTGGGCATAGCGGAGGTATGGTCAATTTGCATGTTTCTCTTTATTAGATAGGATTGATAGCATAGTGACTGGCACAAAATGAATACTCAGATACATAACTATTATTAGTTGTATTAAACATCTTTGTTCAAAGAACTCAGTGTTTATCTGGAAAGGTATGAGAAATACACCTACTCTTAAGTTTAATGACTGTTTATTATAATGCTTAGAACAGTGTTAGACAAGGTTAAAATTATTTCTCTTAATAAAAGGATTTCCACACACAACAGTAATGATATAAGAGTCAGAAAGATTGAATTAAAGAGGGAAATGCTTTAATTTTGTAAGAAATCATTCAAAGTTCACATGAAAGTCCTTGATATCCTCCAAAGACATTTTCTTCAGTATCATTTAACATAGATTGGTACTTTGGCTATGTTAGAGCCAAACATATTTCTAAGCACTGAAGCACTGATAATATGATTAGAAAAATAGACATCGTTTCTTACATAGAGGGTTAAATTCTTTTTGCTTAATTGAACCTTTCATAAAATAACAGATGCACCCAAATTTAAAATTTTCCATTTTTTAAGTAAACTAGGCTCAAATTCTGTAGTTTCAGATAAAGTAAAATACTTCATGAGACTTATAAAAATAAACACAAGACACGATATCTCTCAAAAATGCATCGTATTTACTAGTAAATCTGAAATTGGGAATTCCTTATTTTTGGAAATTAAAACAAAATGCACTTGACAAAATGATTTCCAGTAGGATGGATTACCATTGTCTATATAACTAATAGTTTATATTGCAATAATAAGCACATCTTGACATCACAAATATCTAATTCAGTAAATATTTATTTCTCATCCATGCAATATCCATCATAGGTTTGGTGACCCATTTTGATCTTGTAGTTATTCCATTCCCATCTGTGTATTGTTATCTTCAGAAGTCTATGAATTAAGAACATTTAAGGCCATGGTAAATATATTGGTCTTATTCCAAATTCAAGGAAAGCCATTAAAATCTTACAAACATGGAAGTAAGTGTGACATGATCTGATTTCCACTTTTAAAAAATACTCGAGGATTCATTGTAGAAAATAAATTTTAAAGGGACAGGAGAAGATGGGATTAAAGTCATAGTCTAAGAGAGGAATCTTAAGTCACTTTTGTTCAATTCTCATTGCACAGCCATTAGCTCCAATGGACCAACCTCACTTTCTGAGGAAATAGGTCAGTACACACATAATCTTATTTCTGCCTCATAATATTTGCAATCAGAAGCTTGGTAGCAAAGATTCCTCATGTATAAATGATAACTATTTCTTCATTTTATTTATCATCAGCCACTCTTTCAAACTCATACACTTTCTGAGAGCTCATTCTCCAGATGAGAATTAATAACTCCTATTGAAATTTATACAATTAATCACTATGAAATGAACAGAGATTTTGGAAAGGATGATTGCTACCCAAATTAGTGAATATGTTTTATTGTTAAAGATTCCTCTTCAGCAGTTGGATGGGTGCTGAAGAAGATGAAGCTAAATAACATAGATTGTGGGATGGTCAATATACTTGGAGGGTAGTTGAAGTGAATAGAGTAGAAAACACCACCTTGGGAGAAAAGTGGTATTTATAATGAGAATAATAGAGACCTCAGAAGACAATGTGCTTTTGAAGAATTCTCCTTACTTAATAATGTTTTTATTTAAACATATATACACAAAAGTCACAATTACAAGTGTGCAACTTGGTGAATTTTCACAGAATGAACACAGGCCAGATCAAGAACAGAATAGTACCAGAAAGTCAGAAATCTCTCAAATACTTTCTTCCAGTCACTACCTTGCCCTTCCCTGAATGTAAACACCCCTCTGATTTCTAGCACCACAGATTTTTTTGTGTGCCTATTTTCAACTTTTATAAAATGGAATCTTACTAATTTACCCTTCAACCAGTAATACTCTTTGTGATATCCATCATGTTGTTGCATGTAGTAACAGTTTACACGTTTTTCATTGATTGATAGTTGTACATTATATGACTCAATCACTATTTATGTGATATTTTTGATGAACATTTGGATTGTCTCCAGATTTGGCTACTATAAATGATGTGTCTATGAATATTCCCATAAGCATCACTTGATGCACATCTGAGAAATTGCCTACTAGTGGGAACATTAAGTCATAGGATATGGGTAGCTTTATTAGGCAGCTTCTAATGAGTTTTCTAAAGTGGCTGTACTGATTTATAGAAGATTCTCTCATAAACTGATTTACAGAATTAATTTACGGGCACATTTGAATTCTAGTTGATTCATATCCTTGCTAAGTATTTATGGTATCGATCTTTGTCATTTTAGACATCCTGGTGTGTGTCTAATAGATAATCATTGTGGTTTTAATTTGAATTTGGGATGACTAATGAGCTGAGTACCTTTCTTATATGTCCATTGACGGTTGGTTGATCCTCCATTGTAAGATGCCTAGTCTAGTCTTTTGTCCATTTTTCTATTGTTGTCCTTTTTCTTGGTGATTTATAGGTGTTCTTTATAGATTTTGAATGAGCCCTTATCAGCTTTGTGTATTGGAAATACCTTCCACTCTGTGCCTGGACCCCCTTTGTGAAATCACTTAAGGAATAGAATTCCTAATTTTAATGTAGTGTGATGTATCTATTTAAGAAAGATTTGTCAATTCTAAGGACATGAAGGTGTTGTCTTATATTATGTTTCAGAAGCTATATTATTTTTCCTTTTACATTTAGGTTATAGTTCATCTGGAATTGACTATTGTATATGGATAGATATCCAATTGACCAAGCACCATTCAATAAAATGGATGTTTTAAAAAGGTGGTATATCTATATAATGGAATATTATTGAAAATAGAATGAAGTGATTATACTAGTACATGCTACAGCATAGACAATCATTTAATTGTATGCTTTGGATGAATTTTATGGTATATGAATTATGTCTTAATAAACATGTTTCTAAATTTTTTTTTAAAAAAGATGTCATATTCCCACTGCTCTGCAGTGCTATTTTTGTCAAAAATTGAGTGTTTCACTGTGTGTGTGTGAGCGTGTGGGTTAGTGTATGTGTGTGTGATTCTGAAGTCTTTATTTTGTTCAATTGCTTGACTGGTCTGTATTTACTTTTAATTTTTCATTGCTTTGACCAGTGTAGCTTTTTAATAACTATTAATGCAGATTATTTAGTTTTATTTTCCTCTTCAAGATTGTGTTAGTTATGCTTAACCTCTTTGAATTTCTAAATAAATTAAAAAAATTAGCTTGTCAATTTACACAGATACCAAATTTTGATTGGGATTACACAAAACCATGATTAATCTTGGGGAGAATTGACATTATTATATTTGTAATCTGAGTGCATGGAATATCTATCTATAATAATAAAAGCATAATATGCTAATTAGTCTGAACAGCCGAATGACCTTCTGGATGTCCTTCCAGACAAAGCCACGGCAGCAGGGGCTGAGGCAGAGGCGGTTAGGGGCAATCAAGTAGGCAGGCGAGCAGTTAGGGGCATCAGGCATCAGGCAGGTAGGCAGTTAGGAGCAATCAGCAGGCATGCAGAATGGTTAGGGGCAATCAGACAGGCAGGCGAGTGGTTAGGGGCAATCAGGCAGGCAGGTGAGCGGTTAGAAACCAGTGGTCCCAGATTGCGAGAAGGTTCAGGCCTAGCTGGAGGAATTTCGTGCACCAGGCCTCTAGTCTATTTATATAGATCTCTATATTCCCTCATAAACAGAAATAGAAATTCCTCAGGGTTTTCATGTTTCACTGTTTTTATTCAAAGATATTTAAAATATCTTATTAGAAATATTTTAAAATTTCAGTTTCTAATTGTTTATTGCTGATATATTTTTATATGTCGCCCTTTTATTCAATGGTTTTGCTAAATTTACACATTAAGTTGTATATTTTATCTGGTGAGTCTCTTTATTCTACATTTTAGTTTTCTACATATAAAATCCTGCATTTACAAACAATGAGGCTGTAATTTATTGCCGTTAAAAATGGAGAGAAGTTTAAAAATTAACTAACTTCCACCTCTGGGTTCTGAATAACAATAAGCATTTTCCAGTTTTGCTACCTCTCTTTTCTATAAAGCTTTTGACCTGCCACATACATTTTGTTCCTTGAATTTATTTGGCAATTCCTCTCATCCTCCTACTTTTTTTTGACTTTGTATCAGTTATCATACTATTCCTCTCTTTTTTAATAGTAATGCAGTCCTTGTGATTCTCTTTTTATTCTACTCCATTGATGTATTGGAGATAATAATTAATTTAATTTAATGATCACTTTAAATAATTACTCTTTATTTCATATCTAATTCAATGAATTAATATAAATTTCTACTATATGACAGTCTTTAAAAATAATAGAGATATGATAGTAACAAAAATGGATATAATCTTAGCCTTTATAAAGATGACAAATTAGAGATTTCAAATACCCATGTGGAAGAAACTCTTCCATCAACATGTGGCCTTTAAGGTCACCCAGGACCACAACATCCAGGTCGCATAAGTAGAATAAAAAGAATGTGAATAATATTTCGGTAGGTTTTTATGTGAAAAGCTTGCAATAGTAGCCATTTGACCAACAACCAATTCACCAGAATTCTAACCACAGTTAAACACCTGCCTGAGATGGAAGGAGCTCTGCAAAATGTGCCCTGTTTGCACAGCTGCTGCCCAGCAGCAACTGTGCCTGGGGAAGGGGAACAGGAATTCTGGTGCTTAGCCACTTGTCTCTGCCACAGCAAGATGCCTGAAAAACTGTGCTTTCTTAGTTGAAAATATTTTTGGCCATTATATGTTCAAGTAATTTTATATGCTTTACATGTTCACATGCCCCACAACTTTTTTGGCATTTTATTATCACTTATGCTAAACTCCTCAATATTTTCTACAGGGGAGAGGTTTGTTTGTTTGTTTGTTTAAGATTTTCTATTCTCCTTGCTTCGTTTTGAATAGTGTCTATTGCTCTGCCTTCTGTTTCACTATGATTTATTCTGTAGTATCTAATTAGCTGTAAGGCCCAGTGAGCAATTATTTTTATTTCTAGTAATATAGTTTCCATCTCTTAAAGTTTCATTTGGTTACACCTTGTATCTTTTCTTTGTTTCCTTACCATGTTCCCTGTGTTTACTTTTTCTGTAAGGGGCTATATCATAGATATTTTAAGCTTTGCATGGCACCTGTTGTCTCTATTATATATTTAATTATCTTTGATTCTGGTTTGTTTTACAGTTGTATTTATAATCCTTTAATATTATAAAGATCATTATTAGGTCTCAGGCAATAAACAAGGCACAAACAAGATATGGTCTGAGCTATGGTTTGGCAACTTTTGCTTTAAATAGTAGGACATAATTATAATATCTGTTATAAAGTCCTGGTCTACTAATTCCATCATCTCAATCATTTTTGTTCTGTTTCTACTGACTGGTGTTTTTCTTCATAATGGGTTATAATTTATATGCTTCTTGATTTGACTAATCATTTTTACTGGATATTGGTCATTGTGAATTTTAAGTTATTGAATGTCTGGATTTAGTTATCTTTCTTTAGAGGATGTTGGGCTTTCTTCTGATATATGTGAAGTTACGTTTGGTTCAGTTTGTGGTTTATTTTAAAGTATTGTTAGGGCAATTCTAGAGTAACCTTTACACCAGGGATAGTTTAGCCCTTCAACTGAAGTGCATCCCTTCTAAACCTTCTAATGAATACCCTGGTTATTTAGAGAGGACTGTCCACCTTAGCTGGAGGACACTTAAAAATTCCCAGCCCTGGGAATTCAGCACCCAGATCCCTGATCTCTCTTTGTCTGACTTTATGCAGTTTCAACCATTGCACGTATTTGTTAGTATGTAGCTAAGACCCATGGGCCACAATGCAGGTTTTGTGAGTTCTTTTTCTGAAAAGCTTCCTCTCCTCTGGAATTCTCTCTTACAACTTACAGACCTCATGCGCCCTGAACTCAGCTCAGGGATAACACCATATTCTACTCATAATCACCCTCTCCAGTCTATTGTCCTGAATATACTTAGACAGAAAGCCAGGCAATTATAGGGATTTCCCCTTTTGTACCCCCTTTTTCCTGGGATCACAGTTTTGTATGGCTCTAGGCCAGTGTTTGAAAATAATTATATTTTGCTAATTTTTAAAAAAATATATTTTATTGATTTTTTACAGAGAGGAAAGGAGAGGGATAGAGAGTGAGAAACATCGATGAGAGAGAAACATCGATTCAGCTGCCTCTTGCACATTCCCCACTGGGGATGTGCCCACAACCAAGGTACATGCCCTTGACCGGAATTGAACCTGGGACTCTTCAGTCCGCAGGCCGACGCTCTATTCACTGAGCCAAACTGGTTAGGGCTTTTGCTAATTTTTTTAAAAAAGAAAAGAATGTAAATTTACTCCCTGTTGCTCTGTCATGGCTTCTTGCTGTAAAAATATTATTTTAAATATTTAAACTATCATAAACAAATGCCTGTATTTTTTATTTTTAGATTCTGCAAAGTATTTTAAGCTGAATATAAAACTGAACAATTAAACTATAATCTACATATTTATTAATTACTTGCCTCAGTGCACTAACTATCCCTCTCATTTTCTCAACATGTCTCTTAGAAAGATAATTATAAATTAATATGGAATATTTTATCAAAAGCATATTTGAGTATTCAGGAATAAACCTTCCATTCTGAGATGCCATTATGTGTAGGTTATTTTTTTTCTCTTTCCATGAGGTGTTCATCTGAATGAATGATGAATGTTTTTCTTTGACTTAGAAATCTGTTTCCCAGATAAAATTAATTTCATCCATTTTAGTATGAAAGGAGCTGGACTGAGAAATGAAGATGATTAAAACCCTTTAATTTTTCTTCATAATAATAAAAAAACCACTTTTCTTTAAAACTTGGAACAGCATTATTTGTTGTGCCTTGACAAACATAAATAAAACTAGCAATCTGGGTGTGCTATTTAACTACCCAGGTGCTCAATTTTCTTCTCTATCAAGAAAAGTTTATTTTTTAAACACAAAGATAAGGCTGAACTATTAGATGTAAACAAGGACAGTTATACTAATGGAACTGCTGCCCTGCATATATAACGTAATAGATAATTAATGAGTGTATTATTTAAATGTTTTGTCTAATTAGGAGGCAGACAAAGGTGTCTTGGGAAGGAACACAAAGCCCCACATAGATGTCTGCTTTATCTGTGAGCTGATGGGGCTGATGGAATGTTGAGATTCAGCAAAGGAAAATTTTCCCAAGATAAACTTGGAGATTGGATTGAATGCCTAACATCTGGAATTGACCAAGTGTAATCATCTGCTAAATTTACAATCCTTTCTCTTTTGTGATAAACAAGCATATTTCCGGTCTACCTACCCCTATCCCTAAGCTATTTCACAAGAAACAAGTAGGGCAGAGCACAGAGGTCGGTATCTGAAATTATGTGTCACAGAAAATTGTTCTAGTGGTTTTTGAAGCTTTTAAATTGCCATGTTTTGGGGGCAGTTCCAATTTACAATATCTTAAATGTAATGTATGATCTAAAGACAAAACAAAGTCAGGTATTTTTGGTACCTAATAAGACTAACAGAAATTGAGAGTAAATAAAATTTAATTCTATCAAAAAATACATTTTTGGAAGGTGCTGAAGTATTTTCTTAATTTTTGCACTTTAATAAAATAATTTTGATTTTATTTTTGTACTTTCTCCCTGCTATATGGCGAGAAATTAAAGAAGATTGTTTAGCAAGTTAACATAAATTCAGTTATTTGAAAGCTAGAAATAGGAGTTATTTGATGATACATTTACAATATTGTAAACAATTAAAATGAGATTTAATAACATTTCATATTTAATATCTATACTTTTTAGCAATAGACTTGAATACATTAATAAATTAAGAGGCAATTGAGTATTTCTTCTAGATAATTGGAATACATCTCAAGTCATAAGGATTAGTTTTTTAAAAATTCTTATTTTTAAAAGACTGCATTACTCTCATTGATTCTATTGGCTGAATCAATTTTTTTCTCTATATTTTACAACACATTGACTCTGAAAGTTATTAACATGTAACTTGCAGTCATCCAGCTTATGTATATGTGCATGCATACATACATAAAAAATTACCACACTATAAATTTTACAACCTATTCCCTTAGAACAAGAGTCTGTGTGTGCATATACTAACCTTTTGTTATGCAAATGATACATATAAAAAGCAGTTAATATTCAAAATTTATAAAGAGCTTGCACAACTTAATATCAAAATATGAACAACACAATTAAAAAATGGGCAGAGATCTTTAATAGACATCTTTTCAAAGAATACATAGGTGGCCAACAGGCATATGAAAAATTGCTGAACATCACTAATCATCAAGGAAATTCAAATCAAAACCTCAATGAGATATCACCTCACTCCTATCAAAATGGCTATTAACAAAACACAAAAAGTGCTTAAGTGTTGAGGATATGGAAAAAAAGGTTGAATGTTATTTAGTGCACCCGCTCTGGAACATAGTATGGAGGTTCCTCAAATAATTAAAAATAAAACTCTCACACCATGTAGCAATTTCACTTCTGGGTGTTTATCAGAAGAAGAAAAAACATGAATTTGAAGAGATGGAAATACCCATATGTTTACTGCAGCATCAGTTACAGTAGCCAAGAAATGGAAGCACCATATGTGTTCATCAGTAGATGAATGGATAAATAATTTTTGGTATGCATATACTATGGAATATTACTCAGCCATAGAAAAGAAATAAATCTTGCCATTTGTGACATGAGTGAATATAGAAGGCATTATGCTAAGTGAAATAGGTCAGATAGAGAATGACAAATATATGATTTTACCTGTATGTGAAATCTAAAAAACAAAACTAATGAAGAAACAAAATACAAACAGACTAATAAATGCAGAAAACAAACTGGTGGTTGTAAGGGGGGTGAAGGGGTTTGGGGACGGGTAAAATAGTTGATTAAGAGGTACAAATTATACAGCTTAGGAATATAGTCAGTAATATTGTAATAACTTTTTATGGTGACAGATGTTAACTTATTGTGGTGATCATTTTATAATGTATATAAATATTGAATCACTATGTTGTACACCTGAAATGAATAGGACATTGTATGCCAATTATATTTCAGTTAGAAAAAAATAAAGGTTACTGACAGGATTTGTACCAACTCACTTTGACCAGAGATCAGGCGATATTACTTAGCAAAGAGAGCCCAGGACTAGGTTTAAGGGTGTCATGGCTTGTTCCAGTGCTGCCTTTCATGTGTCCTATCTCTGCTTAAAATAAAAATTTTAGTTTATATAATACATTCTGCTCTCTGAGTCCATGATTACAGAAAATGTATTGGTTTTTATAAATACTGTATGAAGTTCGGGCCAAATCATAATACATAGGTTCCAGCATTCAAATTGTGCCACCTAGACAAAATTCTGCCTATCTGGCATGTACTAAAAAGCAATCTTTACCTGTATCAAATTCTGTCATGTAAGGATTCTATGATAGTTTGTGTAGTAATAAAGATATCAAACAGCAGTGCTGAACAAAGAAATTGTTATAAGAATTGGCAAGAGCATTGGTCTGTATGCTAGAAGATCTGAATTCTTATTCTTGTTTTCAAGTATAAGCGGATCCATTTTAGGCTTGAAGTCATTTTGCTGTAAAATAAGAATTTGCCTGGAGTGATCTATTCTACAAGTTGCTCTCCATTTCATGTGTCATACAAAGAATTTTATTTGTATACCCTGGAGCTTGGAGAACACAATGTATTATTTTTAAAACCATGGATGAAATATTTACATGTCTCTTGCAAACACATAGGGCTGCATTTGGGAAGAAACTGAATTTCCACAGAGGAAGAATACATGGAGCATGTTTTCCATTGACCATATGCAGGACTTTTGTGAGGGATTTCTGGCCTGGAATGGTCTTAGATCCTGCCCAAGAGGCTCACCTCAGTGATAAGAAGACATAGTCAGAAACAAGATAGAAATATACTATTCTATACCCATGCTATGAAGGGAATGTAAGCAGTCAGCAGAGAAACATACTCAGCAAGGAAGGAATGATTGGGATATCTTGGTGGTTCCCATAAAAAGGCTCATGACCAAAAGAACCATCATTTTTTAATCATCTGCCATAGTTCTTGGAAACTTGTACCAATTCAGGACCAGGGAAATGAAAGATTCATGTCCCCTGATTTATTCCTACTTCAGGAGGAATCACAAGGAGCTCAGTGAGTAGGGGGATGAGTAGAAATACTAGGAAGGAGCATGGGGAGGAAGAAGCCACTTCTCTTCCTCAGCTCTGCCCCATTTGCCACAAGCCCAAGCTATGGGGAGCAAAAAACTTCAAGCCAATGATATGTATATATATTTTGGTAAGTGACTACTCAAGACTGGACATATTAATTGATCAGTTGACATTTTTTAATTATAAAATGGAGAAATGTATTCCTTTAATCTGAGTGTGAGCTGAAATACCATATGTCTGCCTACAATTTTATCTGGAGATGGAAATAAATAACTCACAGAGCTGATTTCCATAGGTTATGTACCAGTTCCACTACAAATATATAATAGTGTAACATTTTATTTGCAAAGCAGTAATAAACGTTGGTATTAGTACTGAGAAGAAAAAAAGTAGAACTAATTTGTATTTGAGGAAGGGGCAGCAAGACACATTTACCAGACACTAAAGGTAAAGTATTGAGGGCAGGCATTGTGTGCTCTGGCAAGAAAATTATAGTCCTATATCTCATAGACTGGACAGGAGCACCAGTTCATTTTAATTATTCTAAAAAATTGTTAGGACTTGTAATGAAAATAAATATTTATCATATTTACATAGTTTGTGATTTAATTTAAATATTTTATAAGTAATATATATATATGCTTTAAATTTATGAATTGTGGAATTAAATGGATAAAGAGTGGGGCAGAAGGAAGCTAATGTTATTTGATGCATAGAACATGGTAATAAAGTTATCACCAGTATCAAGGCATTTTGCTATTTCCTGTCCTTTGTGGAGTTAGGATGCTGCCATCTCTATTTATGAAAGCCATGAAATATTAGTCTTTACATGAAATAATAAGTGGTCATTATAGAACTACATTTTTCCTCAAATGTTTGACTTGAATTGGAAGAATTCCCTGAGTGGATTAAGACAACAACATAAATCTTGAGGCAATTTATTGCACAAGTAATTTAGTAACTTGTTAACTTGACTGGTCTAAACAGTGTTATGACAAGATAGCTTTTATAGCTTCAATTTCTTTATTAATCAGGATCTTGATCTTATACTTTCACACTAAACATAGCTGGTCATGTAGCCCCTCTGTTATTATACACTGTTGGTGAAAAGTAGATTCATGGAGAATTTATAATTCCTATTTGGAAAATGAAAACTATAAGTCCAAAAGTATAGTTAATAGAAAATTTATAATATTGTATATCTATATATTATGTGAATACCTAGAAAAATATATATTATACTAGAGGCCTGGTGCACAAAAATTCATGCACTTGGGGGCGGGGGGGTTCCTCAGCCCGGCCTGCACCCTTTCGCAGTCCGGGACACCTCAGGGGATGTCAGAGAGCTGGTTTCGGCCCGACGGCTGAATGACCAGTTGCTATGACATACACTGACCACCAGGGGGCAGATACTCAACACAGGAGCTGCCCCCTGGTGGTCAGTGTGCTCCCACAGGGGGAGCACCGCTCAGCCAGAAGCTGGGCTCACGGCTGGAGAGCACAGCAGCGGTGGTAGGGAGCGGGCCTAAGCCATCAGTCGGACATCCTCCGAGGGCTCCCAGACTGCGAGAGGGCACAGGCCGGTCTGAGGGACCCCTCCCCCTGAGTGCACAAATTTCATGCACCAGGCCTTTACTAGGGAATATATTACCAATGATATATTAGTTAATATGTTATTTCTCTCTAATTAAAGTTTTCTGGACATATGATGTATTTTTATTTAAATTGCAATTCCACAAATATTTTCAATAGCTTTTGAATCATGCCATTAACAAAACTCTATTATATTCTCTCTCAAATTGTTTCTTCGTTTTGTTCTTTACTACATAAAAACAAAAAACAAAGCTCAGCCTTACCATAAACATGCACAAAGTGATTAAAGATTTCTCATTACAGACTTTAAGGATGATGTTTCTTTTATTTTGCTCACTTTATCAGCTAATCAATGAAAAGAAAATCCTAGTTCTGTTATCCTGAGATCAATTGGAGTTTAGATTTTACTTACTGGTATTACTGTTTCAAGCAATGGTTAAAAAATTGTCAAGATATACACTGAGTGGCCAGATTATTATGCATTCAGAGATCATAATAATCTGGCCACTCAGTGTGGTTTATATATGTGCTTAAATTTTTTTCATATGCACTTGGTATCATAGCATTTGGTCTGTTACTTTATTTGAAAATGTTAAAAGAGTTGCATTTCTCTTAATGACTTATATCTGAACATTTCATTCTTACTCTTAACAGCTGAAGATGCATGTGGAGGAACAATGAGAGGATCTAGTGGTATTATATCAAGCCCTAGTTTTCCCAATGAATACCATAACAATGCCGATTGCACTTGGACCATTGTAGCAGAGCCTGGGGACACGATTTCACTCATATTTACTGATTTTCAAATGGAAGAAAAGTATGATTACTTAGAAATTGAAGGTTCTGAGCCACCTACAATATGGTAAGTGGATGTTTTTTATTAACCTAGCATTGATGTTGTTGCCTAAAACAAATTGGGGATCAAAGAATAGTTATATGTGGGCCTTTAAAGGTTTAAATTTTTGAAAGAACTTATAATTAACAGGAAAATTGTAAGTGGCAGCTGTCAGAGCTAAGGGATATTTTAGAAAGTCGGGGCAGTGATAAGGCAAATAGATTGGTATTTTGAAAGACAGAGCTTCCCATCAGTATTTCCTTATCACTCTATTCATGGGAAGTAATGTGATTTAATCAAAACTTGAATAAGGAAATTACATTTCTAATGTAATCTACAGTTGTGTTCTTTAGTATGCCAGTCCATACTTGATGGTTCTTTTCAAATTAATAGAATAGTCCTGGAAGAAATTTGGCTTTATTTTTGTAGTTAAATCTTATATACCCTTTTATCTGAAAGCAAAATTTAAACAGTATATTCTGAGTGAGTATGGTCTCTTTCTTTAGAAACTCAAGACATGTTCAGAAAACTGCAGTTTTCAGAACATAATTTTAGGATATGATAGTTTTAAAAGAAAATATTCCTTTATGCCATTTAAAAAAATTGAATGAACTTATTATTAAAGGGTAAAGTAGATTATGAATCAGTAATTGGGTAAAGAATGATAAGATTAGTGAAGGAAAAAAATGTATAAACATTAAACTAGGAAGGGCCTTTCAAGCCATGTAAAGGATTTGATAAGAACAGTGGGAATTTATTAAAGTGTTTTTTATCAAAAACAATTACATGAAGAGGTCTAAATTCTGACTTTTCAGATGGTTGTTCTTATGTGTAAAGATTGATTTTTCAGTGGGGCTCAATTGGCTGTCGGAAGACCACTTGAGAGGTGATTGCTGAAATCCAAAAACAAATCATGGTAGCTTGGATTATGATGGTATTGATGGAGATAAAAAAAATAGTAGAATGAGTTGAGAGATATTTAGGAGGTATAATGAAAAGGACTCTGTAGTGGATTGAGGAGTGAGAAAAGAAAAGATAGTGCTAAAATAAAACATCATTTTCTGACATACAAAATGTTAAAGGCATATTGGAAAATGTTGAATGAAGGTCAAGTTTGCAGTAGGGATGCTATTAATATTGAAATTTTTAAAGATATATTTAGTTTGAAGACATTCCATCAACATTTTCTAATTGATAACTATGTCTCTATGATTCAGGAGGTCTGAATAGAAGCATAACTGGTATGTAGTCCACATTGATGGTAATTGAACCAGTAGACATCAATAATCATGGCTAGATAGAGACAGGATGGACTGAGAAGACAGGAGTGGAAAGGGACTAAGTCTGTGCATCAATAACATAAAACTCGGGCTGTTTTATTTTCTGGAGTAAGCATGGGACAGTGGAAAGAATGAATTTTCAAATTGATATGAACTTTTTAATTTAAGAAAAAGCAGATGACAGACTCTTGGGAGAAGCTGCAGTCAAATTTCAATGGCTATGTAAAGGAAAGCATGGAGATATTAGCCGTGTTTGCAATATACCACATACAACAGGACAATTTTAATAATTCACTATCTCCTATATTTGAAAGTAATGGATTTTTAAAAATTAATGTTTATTATCTTTCATGAAGTAAAATATGTTCAGGATTTTTTCATCTCTATATTCAACAAGATAATTACCTATTTGTTTTGATTCATAAAAAATATTGTTAGTCTTCAATATATCATTAACTTTATGAGCTAGAGTATATAACTCATGCTATCATCCCAAACTTCTTTTGGGGAAATTACTTCAGAATTTTTCTAAAGGAACTATTGTCTTCATTTAGTTAGGCTTGAATGATTGGAAAGTAAAAAAAAAAAAAAAAAAAAAAAAAAAAAAAAAAAAAATTAAAAATACCTTTTTGGCATATCAGGGATTGACTGGGAGTACGAAAAAACATTAATACATTGTTCCAGGAATACTATGACAAAAATGAAACAAAACAAAACAAAAAACAGCAATACAATTGCAGAGGAAGAAGAAAGGGTCAGGTTGAGTGAAAATTACGTAGGGAGAGAGAGTGGAAGTAGCTGAGAAAGAGAGAACAGCAATGATATGCCCTAGGGCAGTGGTTGGCAAACTGTGGCTCTCAAGCCACATGCAGCTCTTTGGCCCCTTGAGTGTGGCTCTTCCACAAAATACCACGGCCAGGACGAGTCTATTTTGAAGAAGTGGTGTTAGAAGAAGTTTAAGTTTAAAAAATTTGGCTCTCAAAAGAAATTTCAATCATTGTACTGTTGTTAATATTTGGCTCTGTGGACTAATGAGTTTGCCGACCACTGCCCTAGGGTGTTACTACTTGGAGTTATTAAGGAAAATATATGTTTAATGTTCAATATTAAGATAGTAGAGGCCCGATGCACGAAGATTCGTGCAAGAATGGGCCTTCTTTCCCCTGGCTGCTGGCACTGCCTTCGCTCTGGCTGGAGCCGCCTTTCTGCCTTCCCACGCTGCCCAGAGGCCTGGAATGGCTGGGGTGGTGTGTGGAACGTCTGCGTCCTGCCCTGCCCCCTGCCATTCAGTGCCTACATATACAAATTAACCCGCCATCTTTGTTGGGTTAATTTGCATACTCTCTCCTGATTGGCTGGTGGGTGTCATGAAAGTATGGTCAATTAGCATGTTACTCTTTTATTAGGTAGATATGCTCAGGCCCTAGCTGAATTGGCTCAGTGGTTAGAGTGTCAGCCTGTGGACTGAAGGGTCCTGGGTTTGATTCCAGACAAGGGCTCATGCCCAGGTTGTGGGCTCAATCCCCAGTAGGGAGCATGCAGGAGGCAACCAATCAATGATTCTCTCTCATCATTAATGTTTCTATCTCTCCCTCTCTCTTCCTCTCTGAAATCAATACAAATAAGTATGTTAAAAAAAAAGATATATACTCAGCTGGGTTGAAATTTAATTTTTAATTCCATTCTTGTGGGGTAATGTTGGCAATTAAAATCTGTTGAAATCATCCTGAAACATTTGTCCCAGGGTTTGAAGAGAAATTCATCTTTTGACATATGATCCCAAGGTATATGGTTTATGTACTAGTAAGCAAAGTACAAACCTGTCTGTCTTCTCACAACGTTGTCAATTATCAGAAAAAGAACAATGATTTTTCTAACTTTTCATTTTTTCCTTATGCAGTGGTCAGCAAACTCATTAGTCAACAGAGCCAAATATCAACAGTACAACGATTGAAATTTCTTTTGAGAGCCAAATTTTTTAAACTTAAACCTCTTCTAACACCACTTCTTCAAAATAGACTCGCCCAGGCCGTGGTATTTTGTGGAAGAGCCACACTCAAGGGGCCAAAGAGCCGCATGTGGCTCGCGAGCCGCAGTTTGCCGACCACTGCCTTATGGTGTGGATGTGTTGTATAGTTTCTTAGGAAATAATAGTTTTAAACCAGGGGTTTTAAAGGATTTGTGATTGGGAAAGGATTTTTATAAATTCTAGTTTTTCATAATTAAGCAATATTTTTCAATTAAATTGGAGTTCATGAACATAATAATAAATGCATACTGATTAACACTGAAAATTCAGTTAAAAAGAAAATTCAAGTTATACTTCCAATTTACTCAGGAAATAAAGTATAATATCACTCAAGGGAAGGTTAGATGAGGTCATATTTAAAAAGTAAATACTTAACTTTTCAAGTTTGAGCATAAGTAAAACCATTATATTTGGTAGAAATGTCTTGCTGAATCCTCAGGTAAATTGTACAAATTCTTTACATATATTCTTCATATTAATGTAATAAATTATATATACACCCAGGCACATACGCTTCCAATAATGTCTTTGTACTTAATTTACCTTTGTCATATTATCTATTGTTAATATATATTTTTTTTCTTTTTTAACTCTTCTTTCTTCCACAAGAACAGTTTATCCTCCGTTATAAACACTTGTAATGATAAATTCTAAAACTTCATGGATTTCACTTTTTGAAATTATTCTGTTTCTTGAGGGAATGATTGAAGGAGCTTGACAGGATCGGGTTATGAGGAATCACTGCGTGCTGGATGGCTATGAAGACACTTTTTGGAATGAGATCATGGATTTTGACAGAACTGAATCTGTCTTGTTAGAGCAGGATGACATTATGCAAACTCACACAAAATAGAGTGCTCATTTAGCTATTCATCATGTTCTCATCTTTACTCCCACCCTTGCTTCCCATGCTCCAGTAATAATGGCATCCCTTCAGTTTCTTAAAATAGGACACAATTAATAAGTCCTTTGCAAATATTACTTAATTTTCCTGAATGTTCTGCCCCTTCTTCTCCTTTTTTTTTTTTACCTGACTAATGTTTATTCCCTCTTCGAATTACAGTTTAAAAAGTACTTCCTCTGTTATGTCTTCCCTGAGTATCTAAAGTAGGTAAAATCATCCTGCTGCACTTCCACAACACTGTCTACATCTTTTAATATCCACTAGAGTTTAAAATTCCTTGTTCAGTGCTTATATTCCTTAAATACTGTATTCTCAGTGGAGGCAGATACCATATCAATTTAATTTAAAAATCTTAGGGCTGTATCCAGAGCATATGATGTACCTCATGCTTTTTAAGTGAATGAATAAATGTTATTTATTTATTTTATGCACCAGAAAACATGTCACCATAACAACATAGTCTCTCCCTGAGAGTAGATATTTATGGCAAGACATATTATAATTAGAAGCTTGCTCAGTGATCACACAATTAGAACAGAAAAAGGCAGTTATTAGTTTTAACATTCCTAAGTTACCATAGCCAGATTTAGCCATTCCAGAGTGACATACTTGCCAAAGGAGTAAGAACAATCAAGTCTGTGGGCTGGTGGACTGTTCCATTGAGTTGATTTCTTTCCCTCACTATGTTAACTGGACAAGTTATAATCTGCTAGATTAAGATTTTGCTTCCTAGCTTTTGTATTCCATTCTTGCCTTGTTAAAAATCTTCACAAGTTTTCTTGATTGAAGTTTGAGTGTTCTTGAATTCTGATATATATATATATATATATATATATATATATATATATATATATATATATATATAGAGGCCTGATGCACGAAATTCGTGCAAGTGTAGGCCTTCCTTCCCCCAGCTGCCAGCACCGGCTTCCCTCTGGCACCTGGGTCCCGGTCTTCTCTTGCAGCCCTAGCTTCATCCAGAAGGTTGTCTGGAAGGACGTCCAGTCTAATTAGCATATTATGCTTTTGTTATTATAGATATACCATATCTTTCCTAGGAAAAATTAATCTTACTGAAGCCTGGATGCATAATACATGCTAAAAATAAGGTCTAGTTTTCATTCATTCAACAAACATATCGTACTTTGTCCTGGGGGATATATTTAACAGTACACTTGTTAATAAAGTATTCATGAATTCTGATCACATGGAAAATATATTATCTTCTCTAGATAACTTATCTTATTAAACACTAATGAACCAGAGCTTGTATAGAATAGTCCACTGGTTTTCATCTTACAAATAATTCTTGTTATTACATAAGATTTTTCATGATCTTCTTTTTTTATATATATTTTATTGATATTTTACAGAGAGGAAGGGAGAGGGATAGAGAGTTAGAAACATCGATGAGAGAGAAACATCGATCAGCTGCCTCCTGCACACCTCCTACTGGGGATGTGCCCGCAACCAAGGTACGTGCCCTTGACCGGAATCGAACCTGGGACCCTTCAGTCCGCAGGCCGACGCTCTATCCACTGAGCCAAACCGGTTTCGGCTTTCATGGTCTTCTTGATGATAGAACCACATTTGTCTGCTATAATAAAAATTACATACTAGACGTAACTGAAAAGCACCCTGGGATAACTTTTTTTTTCTGAAGTATGTTACCTTGTAATTAAATAGTTGACTCTTGTATAACTCAGGAATTAGGAAAATTGACCCCTAGTACAATTGAAAGTCTGTGCATAACTTTGACTCCCCCAAAACATAGGTGTCCTTTAGTATATCTATAGAGAATTGATTCCAGAATCCACTGAGGATAACAAAATGCATGAATGCTCAAGTCCCCTATATAAAATTTTACATGTTAATACATGTAGTCAGCCCTCCACATCCAAGGACTACCAACTGTGAATCAAAAACAGATATGTAAAGGGGGCCAACTGTATGGTAATAGATGGTAACTGGACTTTTAGGGTGATAACTGTGTAGTATATACATATGTCAAATTAGAATGCACACTTGAAGTTACATATTATTATGTTTTTTTAAACCATCTCTTCATAAAAATGTGATTAATTATTAGATGATTAAAAATTTGACATATTTCTGTTTCTGGTGACATTATAGTTGTAAATTATCTTCCTAGATTTTCCCATGTAATAAAACATGGCCCACACTATTATAACCATAGTTTATAGTTTTATTACGTTTTATCACTTGGTGCTCACTCTACCCTGTAACTGAGGATATGCTGTAATGAGATAGTTTCTCAACTTGTATTCATAAATGTCACAAAGAAAGACCTTTTAAAATATTTTTTAGAGTATAAGTAATTATCATGTACACATGTGCTATTTCTACTACTAAATTATTGGGTAAGCTCAGGTGTAAGATTTACCATTTCTGAGTTTTACATCTCTCACAATTTTCCTTGTGCTTTCGAATATTTAATGAACATTTTAATATTGTCCTTCTGGGTATGGTGGCATTGCCCTCTATATTTAATTTATTATTTAAATTATTTAGAATTTATATTATCGAGGATTAGACCAATGTTAAAATCAGTTTATGAATTGTCCTTGATAGTGGCAGCAAGGAAATGGATAACTTGCTGAATAGGCATTAACTTCAAAAGGTTAATTGTGTGATTCTTAATCTAGAACTCTCATAGATAACTTATTGTGTATAGCATCCATGAGTTTATCTTAAGTTCTAGTTGAATACGTTTTTATTTCTGTGATTTTATTATCACATATAAATAATGAGATCCAAGAGTTCATACTTCACTTTATAAGTAAAATTTCCTATTGTGTTTGTTTTCCTTAAACTTTGTCAGTTTTTCTTTTTTAATCCTTACCCTAGGATATGTTTTTATTAATCTTTAGAGAGCGAGGAATGAAGAGAGAGAGACCTAAAAGTTGCCTCCTGTACATGTGCCAGGACCAGGGATCCTAAGTATGTTCCCTGACCAGGAATCCAACCCACAAACTACTGTGCACGGGACAACATTCCAACCAACTGAGCTACCTGGCCAGATCAAATTTCGTCAGTTTTTAAAGTTGGCTTCCAGTGTAAGTGCTCTGTAGGAATACAGTATTTGTAGAGATCAGAAGAAATTATGACTTCTTGATTCTTTTATCTAATATTTCCTATCAAATTATCTTTGATAAATCATAAAATTTACAACAGTAGTCAGCTTTTATGTTACGGGTAGAACATTTTTACCTGTCCAGAAGATCACTGGGACATTGCATTTTCTTTTCTGAGTATATTATTTGATTTCATGTGAGGGTCAATATCAACATGTATCAGTGTTAATTATCTTAATAATATTGGGTATCACTTAAATAGATTGAGATAGATTAATTGCCCTGAATACTCTAAGCATATTTTATTACTGTTACCTTCAAAAATATTCTTTCAAATATTCAATCCTTTGTCTCACTGTTGATGAGAAATGAATTAGTCAAGGCTCTATTCGTCTGGTACTACTTACTATAAATACATATTGAAGCTATTCCATGATCATCTTAATCAGAAAATATATAACACTTAGGATGATCATCTGAATTTCAGATTTATATTTATAATGCAGGAGGGTTTATATGTTTGAATAAATGGAAAAACTAAGAGTAATAGTTATAAATCATAAGAGGAAAAATGTGGTTCAAGATAAGTAGACATTTAAAATAATTAATGCTTTACCCAAAAAATAAATGATTGCTTCTAGGTAATAAGTTTCTTTCTTTGAAAAGATTTTTACATAGGTGTAAGCAATTGATTATTGGCAATAAAGCATTCATGAAGTTAATAGTGATTATTCTGAATGATTATTGGAATATCTTTCCAATGATACGTTTCTATTTTTATTGGCAATCTTTTCAGTACTTACCATATGTTACTAGCATTAAATGAAATATATCTGTCAAATAAAATTTCATCTAGCCTGAATGTTCCTTAGAGACAATGCTTGCTAGAATACCAACTGATTAGCATACATTGATCATTTCAGCAATAATAATGTATGCCACTATCAAATGTAAAATTATAAGAAATGAGATATAATAAATGTCTGAAAAAACTGTTTTATCATAGTATTTGAACTATTTAAACATAAAATATCCCTTAAAGTAATTGTCAAGTGTAAAATTAGTCATTTTACTATATGAAGGCATAATTTATAGAAAACCACTCAATGACCTTGGAATAGACTTTTCTAGAGAGTTTAGAAATTTAGAATGGCTTTCTTTACAGATTCAGTTTGTGACTTAAACACAGTTGTGCAATATTTTTGTGGATTATAGGGAAACTCTATAGCAATAAAACAAAGTAGAGCTATAGGACTGTTGCAAAGATAATAAACACATGGCCTTAGCCTCCTTAGCTATATGGTCTACTAAAGGTTCTGACTATAGATAGCATGTAACATTATATGATACAAAATTTCATTCATTAAACCTCTGATTGGAGCAGGCAAAAAATATTGCATTCTCATTTCCTCGTTATACAAGTTTCTGCAAATGACATACCATTAAAAATCTGGTGGAAAGGTATGCCTTAAGGTTATACATCCCATAGTTCTTGATAATATTCAGTTCAAATTGAAATAACTTAATTATATTCTCCAAGGATCCATTTTCATAGTAGGTGCAGCTGTTGCATTTTCTGTTTTAGAAAGACAATTATAATTACAGGCAACTTGCTTAAGATGGGAGTTATATTGTGTTATAATCTTAGAGAAACAGTGAGAGAGCACATGTAAGAAAATCTATCAACAAATTTATTTTTTAAGAGGGTCATTTAGTGTTTACTACATACCAGACAGTGGACAGTACATACAGTCAAAACCAGATATAATACTTAGCAAGATCACAATCTGGTAAGGAATTCGTCTATAAATAAACACTTCCATGAGATGTTCTCATATAAAGCAAATCTGGAGCAACACAGAGGCAAAGACGGCTCAAGGATTTAAGGAAAACTGCACCGAGGGAGTACATTTCAGCAAAGTCTAAAAGCAAGGCTTATAATTAATGAGGGTGACAAGACATGGTGCCATGCTCTGGCCAGGTGGCCCAGTTGGTTAGAGTGTAGTAACCTACACCAAAAGGTTTTGGGTTCAATTTTCCATCAGAGCACTTATCCAGGTTTTGGACTCAACCCCCAGTAGGGGGTGTGCAAGAGGCAACTGATCAGTATTTCTTTCATAGATGTTTCTATCTCTCACTCTCTTTTCCTCTCTCTAAAAAAATCATTAAAAGCATATTTTAAAAAAAAGAATGCTAAGAAGTTTCATTTGGGTAAAAGATAGTGCACTATTGTTTCCTTGAGAAGTGGAAATTCCAAGGAGATTACCTGATCATGAAGATCTTGGCATACTTTATTTATTTATTTATTTATTTATTTATTTATTTATTTATTTATTTATTTATTTATTTATTTATAATATATTTTTTATTGATTTTTCACAGAGAGGAAGGGAGAGGGATAGAGAGTCAGAAACATCGATGAGAGAGAAACATCAATCAGCTGCCTCCTGCACACTCCCCACTGGGGATGTGCCCGCAACCAAGGTACATGCCCTTGACCAGAATCGAACCTGGGACCTTTCAGTCCACAGGCCAACGCTCCATCCACTGAGCCAAACCAGTTTCGGCAGCATACTTTATTAATATAGTTGGCTTTTATTCTGAAGGTTGATTAGGAGTATGGGGATACATAATTATTTTAAACAAATAAATTACATAATCCAACTTGAAATTGGAAGTATCATTATGAGTATTGATTGAGGATGGAAAAAATGTAGGCAAGCATGCCAACTCAGAAGCTTTGAAAATTGGCCCCTGTGAGTGATGAAAAGAATAATAACCAATAAAGTTGTTCTCAGGTTGAAGGTTAGGAGGATTATATAAATTTAATTTAGTAGATAGTGTTTGGTATTTGCATATTAGTTGAAAGTAAGATGGGTTATAAGAGATGGGGGAATTGAGCATGCCTAAACATTTTCTGATTCTAAATGAAATGATAAATACTGGAAAAGTAGTAGTTTAATGGGAGACAAATATATAATTATTCAAATATTGAATTTTCAAAGAATAAGACAAGAAATGGTTGGTAGGAAAGGTTTTGAAGTTGAGTGAAAATAATTTTGAGAAATATGGATGAAGTTCTAGGATACCTGAGTTCAAAGAAAATTGTGGAATAATAAAAACTGAAAAGGAACAACTTTGAGATATGGACAGGAGGAGACGTTAGTGAACAAAATTGAAAGCTGTAAGAGGGGAAGGAGAAGAACACAGAAAGAGAGGTTCTATGGAAGCAGGGAGAGGGACAGTTTCAGGGTGGATAGTGTCCCTGAAGGTTGAAACTCAAAAATCAAGAAAGAAGTAGTTAGAAGGATTTGGAAATTAGAAGACCCTTAAAAATTTTGGAAATAACTTAATGCTAATTTCCTCTCCCTTCTTACCAATTTGGGGGATGGTGGAGTATTCAGTTAAATATATTCACCTACTAATACTCCCAGGTAACCGAAACGGCCATGTGAAAGAATTTTGGTCAATGAAATTTGTGTACAAGTCATTGAGTTTTGCCTTCTGAGAGAGAAATTTGAAAAAGCATACTTGGTTAGGATTTTCTTTCACTATTGCCCCTTCACCTTCTCTCCTACCGCCTGGCCTGAAATGTGATAATGATGGCTAAAAGGGTGGCGATTATCTAACTGCAAGCCTGGTGATGGAAGCCATCATTATGTATTAGCTAGAGTCTAGGCTATGGAGTGAAACAAATTAATTCTGACATTTCAGTCGCTTACTAAACAAAGGTTTATTTCTCAGTTGTAGTATCATCTCTCTAGGGCAGTGATTTTCATCCTTTTCCATCTCACAGCACACATAAACTAATTACTAAAATTCTGTGGTACACCAAAAATATAGTACATTTTATGCTGATTTGACAAAAATAGGTATACTTTTAATTGATTTATAAAATAATAATTATACATATTTGTGCTCTAAAGTGACTTAAAAAAAATCAGGTACTTGTATTGTATATAAGGATTTCTGGTACCAATAATTACCCAATCAGTTGCAACCTTATTAGGACATGTGACAAATAAGTAAGATGCAACTCTACTATATGACCTATATATTTAGGGTTCAACACAGGACATTCACACCGGATGACTATTGTTGTGTTGCTTGTTGTCATTGTTTAATTTGACTATCTAAGGCAAAAGAGGTCAGTGCCCCTGACTAGTCAGGTACTGCATGTTTTAAAAATTCCTGAGGCACACTGGTTGAAAATTGCTGCTCTAGGGCAACTGCTTTTAAATAGTAGCTCAGGGATTTTAGTCTGTTACTGTCTTGTGTGTGCAGTTACAACACAGGGTTTGTAAGTCCAGGGAGGGAAGAAGTGAGATGGAAAGGGTCAGGAAAGGGCTTTTAACCGCCTTAGTTTGAAAGTAACACTAGACTTCTGCTCTTTGTCTGTTGGCCTGAACTAGTCCCAGGGCTTTGCCTGGCTGTAAGAGGGCAACAGTGCACATCTTCAAAGTGCTCAGGAAGGGCAGGAGTACTGGGAGGCAGGGAGCATTAGTGATGCAATCCTCTAAGGCACCTTAAGCAGTTTATCAACCCTGAAATGCCAACTCTGGAAATTTTGCTATATAAGACAACACATTCCTGCTTATTAGGGCTACTATAAATCAAGGTTTGTATCTGGAAGGCAAATAGAATTCTAACAGATTTAAGAAATGTTTAACTTTAAATTAGTTCTCAAAACACATTAGTTTACATTCATGGAATTTAAAATGTTATATATTTTTTGTTCAAATTCTGTGTTACTGAAACAAAAGCAGACAGAGGTAGCACCATAAATGAGTGGGCGCTGAAACAGCAGGGCTTGTTTCAAGCTTTCAACAGTGGAACCCAAAGGTTTGCTCTGTTTTGCTGTTTTCTGTACTTTAAGATAAGAGGATTTCCCTTAAATAAATTAGGCATACACACACACACACTCTCTCTAGAGGCCCGATGCACAAAATTCATGCAAGAGTAGGCTTTCCTTCCCCTGGCTGCTGACACCCAAAACATGGGCTTCCTTTGCATTCCCGGCTTCGTCGGGAAGGATGTCTGGTCTAATTAGCACATTATGCTTTTATTATTATAGATATACTAGAGGCCAAGTGCACAAAATTTGTGCACTTGGGGCGGGGTGGGGTATCCCTCAGCCAGACCTGCACTCTCTCGCAGTCCAATTGACATCCTTAGTGCTGCTGCAGAGGTGGGAGAGGCTCCCCCCACCACCACTGCACTCACCAGCCATGAGCCCAGCTTCTGGCTGAGCAGCGCTCCCCCTGTGGGAACGCACGGACCACCAGAGGGCAGCTCCTGATTTGAGCGTCTGCCCCCTGGTGGTCAGTGCGTGTCATAGCAACCAGTCGTTCTGCTGTTGGGCCAAAACCGGCTCTCTGACATCCCCCAAGGGGTCCCAGATTGCGAGAGGGTGTAGGCCAGGCTGAGGGACCCCACTTCTACACAATCAGGGCCGGGGAGGGATGTGGGAGGTTGGCCTGCTGGGGAGGGGCTGTGGGAGGGCTCCATGACAAGTCTGACTCATCTTGCTCAGTCCCGATCGGCTGGACCCCAGCAGCAAGCTAACCTGCCAGTCGGAGCCTCTGCCCCCTGGTGGTCAGTGCACATCATAGCGACTAATTGACCAGTCGACTGCCCCCTGGTGGTCAGTGCCTGTTATAGCGAGCAGTTGAGCGGCCTTAGCATATCATTAGCATATTACACTTTGATTGGTTGAATGGCCAACTGGACGACCAGATACTTAGCGTATTAGGCTTTTATTATATAGGATATATTCTAAACTATTAGGTGTCATTGTAAGTGCATGCCAAATTAAGCCCATTTTAAAGTAAATTAGGGAGCTTAATAAAGTTTATTTGATTTGGTCATTGTGTCACAGAGCAAGGAATTTAAAATATATCAAAAATGTCTTTTGTTATCTCTTCTCTTTTTAATTATTTGTCATCTTGTTTGCATAAAACCTTTGTTTAAGTCATCCAGTGTGGTACCTTGTGATGGGCATCCTAGCAAACTATTACAAATTATTAGTGGACGTGATTCCTTTCCTATGGGCCAAATATGTATGGAGAGGAGAAGGTTTGTTTTGTAGATTAGGTAGCATGGTGTATAAAATGAGCTTGTCATACATAGTAAACAGGAAATGGTGTTGCTATTGAAATTATCCACACTTTGATTTTGTTAATAATGTGATGATCAAGACCACTGAAACCAAACAATCTTATTTTGCATCCCTGCCCACCTCTTTTTAGCTGGGTGGCCTTGGACAACTTAAATTTTCTCAACTTTATTCTCTCCTTCTCTAAAATGAGCATGATATTAATGCCCACCCCCCCCACCATGGAAATATGAGTTGTACACAGAAGAGCTCAGGATGAGCTTACTTTGAATGCACAATACATTTTAGACATTATTATTTTCAATTGTCCTAATATTTCCTTCTGTTACTTGACAGTAAAGATTACCTTCACTAAATAAGCCTTATCAATAAAAATCCTTTTACTTTCACCCCAAACTTTTCACTTCTACTGAAAAGTTGGTATTTTGCTAAATAAATAAACTCACTTTAGACAGCACTCCGTCCCCACCCCCCCCTTTTCCTGGAAATGCGATTTTACATGAACAGTTTGTTTTAACTTTGGAACACTTCACTGAACAAAAATTAAAGTAATGAAATTGTATTTAGTGTAGCTAAGTCAGTCTCTGTAGTCAATTAGGTGTCCAGAGAAGTGCAATTATGTTTTAAACCACCAGGGCACTTTTAAACCAGTGAAGTGAAAGGTTGCCCTGCTGATTTTGGGATAGGGCTATGGGAGATTCAGGCCATTTATTATCTTCAAGTTAAAGAGCCATATTAATTCTTTCAAACTATCAGCACACTATGTATGAACTTCTACTATCACTGGTTTCCTGGGTGCTGAATTTAGAAGAAAAAAGAAACACGAGAAATATTTTATAGTATACTAAGGCCTGGTGCATGAATTCGTGCACCAGTGGGGTCCCTCAGCCAGGCCTGTTGGATAGGGCCAAAACTGGCTCTTTGACATCCCCTAAGGGGTCACGGATCGTGAGAGGGCACAGGCCAGGCCAAGGGACCCCTCCGGTGCATGATTGGGGCTGGGGAGGGACGCAAGAGGTTGGCCAGCCAGAGAGAGGGGTCATGGGAGGGCTCCAGGGCATGTCTGTCCCAATTCGCTCAGACCCGATCAGCTGGACCCCAGCAACAAGCTCACCTACCAGTTGGAGCGTCGACCCCCTGGTGGTCAGTGCATGTCACAGTGACTGGTTGACAGTCAACTGTGTGTCCCCTGGTGGTTAGTGCATGTCATGGCGAGCAGTTGAGTGGCCTTAGCATATCATTACATATTATGCTTTGATTGGTTGAACAGCTGACCGGACAACTGGACACTTAGCATATTAGGCTTTTATTACATAGGATTAGAAAAGCATCAAAATAAATCAGATAATTTCTGGGTTTTCCTTTCTACTATAACCTTTTCTATCAATTTACAAATATTTCAGTGTCCATTTTGCCTGCTAATATCACATCCAAGTAGGAAATATTTTATATTAAAGACTGGCGGCATTCTTCTTAAATCTATATTCTACCATTTTAGTGAATTCTAGATTATTCTGTCTTTAATGTGGATCCATAATACTGATGACCATGTGTTTAGGGTGTAGTCTCAGTAATGGAGTTGAACCAGAATGTTTTCTAATTGATATTTGCAGAGGTGGACTAGCTTCAGTGATGTGCTGCTAAGTTCCCTCTCCCAAAATAAAGGGAACATTTGTCCTAATTTGTGGTATGTTTCATTCCATGGTCCAAGCTACCAACCTGCTGTCTCTGAACATGGAGTGTGAAGACATACAGAATTAGACTTGCAAGCTGGTACCAGGAAGCTCCAGCTTACCACTGGTTGGCTTTATCTTGTTCTTCTATTAATTGCCCTTCATTGATTTTCTTAATAGCTTAGGTTTATCCCATTGTATTATTGATAAGAGTATCAAATGCTTTTTGAGAGTGAAGTGAGCTTAGAAAATTAATTATTTCAAAAATGTCTTTTTAAAGAATTCCAAGTTTTGTGTAACTTTTTTATTATTATTTACTTATAGGTTGCTTGCTCTGTAAACATATTAAGTAAACTTAACATTAAATAAGCAAAAAATACAATTTTTATGTATCTTTTAGCAAAATGGACAAAAATGAGGCATTACTGATGCATACTAATTGTATTTGTAAATTTTTAAAAATCTTAACACCACTCAAAACTATTTAAAGTTAAGTAATCACGGAGAAACCAAGATGGCGGCATAGGTAAACACTTAAACTGCTGCCTTGCACAACAATATCAAAACTACAACTAAAAGACAAAACGGACACCATCCAGAACCACAGGAAAGCTGGCTGAGTGGAAATTCTACAACTGGAAGAAAAGAGGAAAGCACATTGAGACTCAGAGGAGCTGCAAAAGGCAGAGGTATAGAGACGTGCGCGCTTGTGCACGGAGAGGACAGGTGGCTGAGTGCACCAGTGGCTGAGTGCATGGCTGGCTTTCTAAAGCGGGAGGGAGATGGAAGCTCCCAACTGTGCTGAACTCCAGTCCCGGGCGAGACTCTGGGAACCCAAATCCATTCAGGGGGAATCTGGACTATCAGGAAAAGAGAAAGCACACTGAGACTCAGGAGCTGCAGAAGGCAGAGGTCCAGAGGCACGCGCGCATAGAGGACTGACTGCTGAGTACACAGGTGGCCGAGTGTGCGGCTGGCTTTCTAAAGCAGGAGGGAGACAGAAGCTCCCAATTACGCTGAACTCCAGTTCCAGGCGAGTTTCTGGGAATCCAGACTCATTTGGGGAGAAACTGGACTGTCTGACAGTGGGCGAAACTCGGGGGCAGCTTTCTCTCAGAGGTGCTTGCAACGATTACCGAGGGACACTGAGACCCAGGGGCCTCATAGGGCAGGGCTGACGGGAAGCCAAGGATGTCTGCTCCACCCTGAGACTCCGTCCCATCCAAGCTGAGAACAGAGGCTTTTGCAATTTTGCAACTCTTGTCTCATAAGGGTGTCTCCAGCACAGAAGTTCTCCCAGCATAGACACACCTGATCCTCACAGCCAATTGGCCTGGAGGTAAATTCCTCCCAGTGATACCAACAACAATCAAGACTTAACTACAACAACACAGTCCACAAAGGGGTGCACCAAAAGTGTCCACCTCAGGTAACTGGGGGAGGCTGAGCCACTGGGCCCTATAGGACATGTAGCACACAAAGCTACTCTACCAACTCAGGGAAGCAACGAAATGAGGAGACAAAGAAACAGATCACAAAGGAAAGAAATGGAGGAAAGCAAACAACTGGATATAGAGTTCAAAACCATGGTTATAAGGTTTTTCAAGAATTTCCTAGAAAAGGCCGATAAATTTAGCGAGACCCTCAAGGATATGAAGAAGGACCAACTAGAAATTAAACATACACTGACTGAAATAAAAAATATTATACAGAGACACAACAGCAGACTAGAGAACCTCAAGAATCAAGTCAAAGATTTGAAATACAAAGAAGCAAAAAACACTCAACCGGAAAAGCAAAAAAAAAGAAAAAAGAATCCAAAAAGTTGAAGATAGTGTAAGGAGCCTCTGGGACAACTTCAAGCGTACCAACATCAGAATTATGGGGGTGCCAGAAGAAGAGAGAGAGCAAGATACTGAAAACCTATTTGAAGAAATAATGACCGAAAGCTTCCCCCACCTGGTGAAAGAAATAGACTTACAAGTCTAGGAAGCTCACAGAACCCCAAACAAAAGTAATCCAAAGAGGACCACACCAAGACACATCATAATTAAAATGCCAAGAGCAAAAGACAAAGAGAGAATATTAAAATCAGCAAGAGAAAAACAGTTAATTACCTACAAGGGAGCACCCATACAATTGTCAGCTGATTTCTCAACAGAAACTATGCAGGCCAGATGGGAGTGGCAAGAAATATTCAAAGTGATGAATAGCAAGAACCTACAACCAAGATTACTCTACCCAGCAAAGCTATCATTCAGAATTGAAGGTCAGTTAAAGAGCTTCACAGATAAGAAAAAGCTAAAGGAGTTCATCACCGCCAAACCAGTATTACATGAAATGCTGAAAGGTATTCTTTAAGAAGAGGAAGAAGAAGAAAAAGGTAAAGATAAAAATTATGAACAACAAATACATGTCTATCAACAAGTGAATCTAAAAATCAAGTAAATAAAAAACCTGATGAACATAATAAACTGGTGAATATAATAGAATCAGGAGCATAGAAGGGGAGTGGACTGACAATTATCCGGGAGAAAGGGGTGTGGGGGGTGCGGAAAGAAACTGGACAAAAATTGTACACCTATGGATGAGGACAGTGGGGGAAGGTGATAAGGGCAGAGGGTGGAGTGGGAACTGGGTGGAGGGGAGCTATGGGGGGAAAAAAGAGGAACAATTGTAATAATCTGAACAATAAAGATTTATTAAATGGAAAAATAAAAATAAAGTTAAGTAATCACTTAAGCTACTTAACAATGATTGAAGATGAAGTCAAATGGTATAATATAAAGTTATTGAAATTATATTTTTAAAAAATACATTTTTTATTGATTTCAGAAAGGAAGGGAAGGGAGAGAGAGTTAGAAACATCACTGATGAGAGAAAACCATCTATCACCTGCTCCTGCACGCCCCGCACTGGGGATGGAGCTTGAAACCCAGGCATATTCCCTGACTAGGAGTTGAACTGTGACTTTCTGGTTCATAGGTTGATGTTCAAACACTGAGCCACAACAGCTGGACTAAAATTTTTGAAATTATTTAAAATATTCTGATTTAATAAACCTCTTCCAATTGTACCTATAATGAATACTATGATTTAAAAAATTTAGAAAACTCCTTTAATATATTGCTCAATATAACAGCAATTAGCCTGTTAGCATATGATTTTTAATTCATAATTATTCTTACATTCATTGATATTTAGCTTGCTATACAAATCTATAAGCATGAACTACACTGAAGGAAATAGGATATCTTTAACTGAACAAACTCAGTGGAAAAGCATTTAGTTTGTAGGCAATTGTTTCCAACAAGTGGAGGTGAAAATGCTGTGACATGGATCAGTAGTTCGCAGACTGATTTGTTGAGAACAGCAGGAAGCTAACAACCAAACTTATAAGATAGTGTCCCTGAACAGTATGCTTGTTTTTCAGGTTAGCGTTTTAATTTTCAAAGGAAACCAAGTGTATAAGTAGTGAGTCTGACATGGATTGAGTTGCAATTTTATCAGCAAATTAAATATAAATCTGAAATGCAGAAAACAAATTCTATATTAAACATGGAGCATGCTATTTTATGGAAAATGTAATTTCTATTTTAAATCATTATGGTTTTTAAATGACTATCTATGAATTGAGGATATGCTTTGAACAAATAACTTACTGACTCAAAGCAATGACTTAATATTAGTTGAGTAGGAAGTTTCATGGAGGAAGGAAGAATGTTTTAGTCTTATATTGCACACTGAAAGGATAAAAATTGAAATGTGAATTCTAAATTATCACTATAAGGATGTAAATATTATTTCTTATTCTTTTTACTTTTCTGTTCATATTTTGTACTATTTAAAATAAAGGGAAACTGTTAAAATGATTAAAACATTTGAATTACTTCTGAAAAAGGAAAAATGTTTACGTAAACAGTTAAAATTATTATTCAAATTAGTTCTTACTTATAAATTTCCTTTAACAAAATGATAATCAGAAATCTCTGTATCTATAATAAAGTGTATTTCCTTTCATATACACATATATGAACCACCCACAAAAGCAGAGAATATTTTTGTGTAGTGTCACATGAATTCAGTGATGGTATAAATATGGTTTTGCAAAATAAATTCCAAGACCATAGATTTGGGAATTAGTTTGAATATGTATATATGTAACTTGATGAAATGTCAATGAATAAGCAATGAAAGTTGTATGAAATTATTTGAATGCTTTGATAAAACAACTAGAGGCCCAGTGCATGAAATTCATGCACTGGCACTGGTAGGGTCCCTAGGCCTGGCCGGGGATCAGGGCCTTTCTTCATTCCATGCTGTCCCCTGGTGGTCAGCGCATGTCATAGCGAGTGATCGAACTCCCAGTCTTCTGGTCGAATTCTGGAGGGGACACTTTGCATATTAGCCTTTTATATATATAGATAAGGATGAATGACTAAAAATCTCTGTAAATTAGGTATGAATAAGATACATTTAAAGATAGGAAGACAATAACAGAAAATAATAAAATTATAAAGTAATAGAAAATAGCAAAAAATAGAAAAAATAAGAGAGGGATTTAAAAACTGAGGTTGATTAATAGGGGTCTCACCATGGCTGGTTTGCTTAGTGGTTAGAGAACCAGCCCTTACATAGAACGGCCCTGGGTTCAATTTCTGGTCAAGAGCACTTACCTGAGCTGCAGGTTTCACCCCCGGCCCTGGGGGCACATGTGGGAGGCAACCAATGGATGTGTCTCTCTCACATCCATGTTTCTCTCTCTCTCCACACCCTAAATCCCTTCCATTCTTTCTAAAAAAGGTCAATAGAAAAAATATCCTTGCATGAGGATTAACAAAAAAGTATCTTTTGTTATTATTTAATTTTAAAGAAATTGGAATGACAAGAAATTATGCTTCATGAATTATATGTAAAGATATCAAAATTAACTACAATTGAAACTATTAGACATTTATTTAAAGAAAAAATCTTGTGTTTATATCAGAAGTTAGATAAATTAGTACATATACATATATAAAGATAGAGTATTTAAGAATTTATGTGCCTTCTTACAGATTGTTTGATACCTTGCTTTAATTTTTTTATTATGTGTCCCAATAAAATAGAATAAAATGTTTCTACTATAAAATATGAACATAATTCTAAGGGTATAAATTATAGAGCTACAGCAATGAAATATTAAAAACACAAGGAGAACTAAAACAGTTCTTAAATTAAAAACAACTTTATGAATTTCAAAGGAAAGGTGTGGTAAAGGGAGGGGTAGAGAGGGAGAGATTAACCAGGGAATTTACATGCATATATGCATAACCCATGGACCCAGACAGTAGAATGGTGAAAGCCTGGGAGGGGTGGGTGTGAGGTGGAGGGGGACAGTGGGTAAAAAAATAGCAAAAAACAAAGAGGACATCTGCAATACTTTCAACAATAAAGAAAAACAAGTGAAAACAACTTTATGACAAAAGTTTATTTGAAATATGTTAACAGTGAATTCCATCTATGGCTTTCCTATCATTAATTCCAAAACCTGGACAATGTCAGTTTGTATGTTTTTCTCAGCCTCACATTTCCTTCCCCCCCACTAATCCAGTATCCGGTCATGTTCCGAGGACCTCAATAAGGATTTAACTTTCCAACGTACGAATTTGCCTCTGCATTATGATTCACACAGTTATCTTGGATGCCTTTAGGGTTTGGATGATGACCCCTCTACTACTCCAGAACAGTCTACAGAGAATGAGCATAGTTTGGCACTAATGCTCATTCTCTGTAGAAAACTGATGCATAGATGAGTGGATAAAAAAGCTGTGGTACATTTACACAATGGAATACCATATGGCTGTAAAAAAAAAAAGGATCTCTTACCCTTTGCAACAGCATGGATGGACCTGAAATTATTATGCTAAGTGAAATAAGCCAGTCAGAGAAAGCCAAGTATCACATGATGTCATATGTGGAATCTAATGAACAAAATAAACTGACAAAAAAAAAAAAAAAATAGGTCCAGAGGCATGGATGCATAGAATAGACTGACAGAGGTCAGAGGGTAATCGTGTGGGGACGGGAAGATATTAACCAAAGAACATATAGGTATAGCCCATGGACACAGTACTGTGGGTGGGGCAGGTGTTGGGTGAAGGGGGGCAAAAAGGAGGAAAGAGGGGTACCTGTAATACTTCCAAAAATAAATTTTAAAGAGGATAGCTGATGCAGAAACCTTTGAAGTAGCTAAGATTTTTCAGGGGAGTGTACTTTGCAAAACACAAGATTCATAGCATGAGATTCCAAACTAGAGAGAAGGGAAATAGGGGATCATAAAGGATCTGAGGAGAAGCAGGCGTACACATGGAAGGAGATAGAGTTATGCCCTCATGGAAGAGAAAAGAAGGGGGTGTGTTCCAGGAAGCCAACTGCATAGTTTCTGCGGTGTGTTCTAATACAACCCCATTTTCTTCCATAGCATTTTTTCTTGAAAATAAATGACATTTCTTTATAATATGTAGTACTTCTTATGACGTTTATGAATAACATAGCTCTCAAGCAAATATTTTATTTTTTAAAACATTTTTTTATTTTTTAAAATTGTCAATTACTGTTAAGACTAGAGGCCGGGTGCACAGATTCGTGCACGTTGAAAGGAAATTAATTAGAAGGTGGCCGGCGGGGTAGGATGGGCCAGACACATCCTGGAGCCAACCTCCCACAGTCCCTCCTCGGCCGGCCGCACCTGGGGTGGCACCGGGGCTCGAAGGACGTCTGCAGAGTGAGCAGGGTCTCTCCAGCAGGTGGGGTCCCTTGGCCTGGCCTGTGGGGATTGGGCCAAAACCAGCAGTCCAGCATCCCCTGAGGGATCCCGGAGTGCGAGAGGGCACTCTGCAAAGTTGCTGTCGCTTGGCAGCTCCTGCATTGAGCTTCTGCCCCCTGGTGGTCAGTACGCATCATTACTACTAGCCAGTTGGCCGACTGGTCACTTAGCCTTTTATATATATAGATACTATATTACAAAATAGTGATTAGACATTTATATACCTTACAAAGTGATCACCTATCAGGGGTCCTCAAACTTTTTAAACAGGGGGCCAGTTCACTGTCCCTCAGACCTTTGGAGGGCCGGACTATAGTTTAAAAAAAAAACTATGAACAAATTCCTATGCGCACTGCGGGCCCGGGATGAGTCAGCTGCTAAGCAGGACAGGCAGCGGCACCCGGCGGGCCGGATAAATGTCCTCGGTGGGCCGCATGTGGCCCGCGGGCCGTAGTTTGAGGACCCCTGACCTAGATAAATCTGGTATCCATCGGGACTTATACATAGTCATAACAATATTTCTGACTATATTCCCTATGTAGATATTTAAAAAATCTGTTTTTATTGATTTTAGATACAGAAGAAGGGGAGGGAGAGGGAGATGGAGAGGGAGAGGGAAGAAGAGAGAGAGAGAGAGAGAGAGAGAGAGAGAGAGAGAGAGAGAGAGAGAGAGGCATCAATGAGAGAGAAACGTCAACATGGATTGCCTGCCTCTTGCACACCTCCTGCTGGGGATCAGGCCCACAAGCTGGGTATGTGCCCTGACTGGAAACTAAACCAGTAACTTCTTGGTACATGGGTCAACACTCAGTCACTGAGCCACACTGGCTGGGCCCCTATGCAAATATCTTAAATAAGCACAAATAGAACTGAGAAGTATTACTATTTTTATTTTGGTTAATTGTATTGTGTCACCAATTTGTCAGGTTTACAGTGTTTTGTTCCAAGTCACTTCAGCACTCAGAGTCCCACATAAACCTTGGCATGAAAACAGTCCCTGCTGTCCTCAGAACCTACTGCTAGGTTAATTGCTCTTAATTAACTTGTAGATCTTATTAAAAGAAAAAAAGTGTTATACTTCACTCATCTGCTGCTGAATCTCTAGCTGCTCCCTAGAAATGCTTTTTGTTTTCCTCTGCTCTTCACACAGAAATTTCCTAGGGCCTACTTTTCCAACCCAAATGTTTCCAATGAAAAATCCAGTAGCAAAGGAGCCAGCCCATCCTATCTAATAAAGAGGGAATATGCTAATTGACCCTCATGCTGTCGCAAAGATGGTGGCGCCTAGTCCCCTCAGCCCCCCAGCTGCCCAGGGCAGGCCCAAGGTGCAGGCAAGTCTCTGATGGTGGCCGCCTGAGGCTCAGGTAACCAGGACCGGCCAAGGCTTGCGCTGCCAGCAGTGGCAGCAGCAGAGGTGTGATAGGGGTATCACCTTCCCCTGATCGCCGGGTCGCCTCCCGCCCCTGAGGGCTCCCGGACTGTGAGAGGGGGCAGGCTGAGCTGAGGGACCCCCCCCCCTCCAGTACATGAATTTTCATGTACCAGGCCTCTAGTATCTAAATAAATGTCTTCCTTTCTTCTTTGTTCCCAATAGATAAAACTTTCTTTAGAATAACTGATGTTTCAAAAGTCATTCATGGTTCAGATACTCAGGTTAGTTAGCAAATGAGATTTGTATCTTTCATAAAGCTACAATTGCAGACTATTTCTAACATGTTAGGCAATAGACACTTTTAGAATTTACCAACAGACCAAATAATTTTAAATGCAGTTTTAAGCAATTATTTTATTTCAGTGAATCAGCAGTTAGTGAACATATGAACATGGCAATTGTATCTGATTTATATGTTAGCATGTATTGTCCTGCATCAAAGGCAGTATGTATGAAGTAGGAGGGAAATAGGTAGACTGGGGACTATGGAAGTAGTAGAATTAATTGAAGGGCAGCTGGTATCAGGTACCATGATTGGATAATTCTAAATAAAGGACAGATATTTATTTTCCTTTTTCCATGTGCTAGATTTGTATCTTGAAACACAAGTCTACTAGGCTTGGTTTTGTGCAGTGATGAGAATAAGTTTTGGGATATATAATCTAAAACAAAATAAAAATTGTTCAAGTTATTTTGAGTTGCCTAGAGGTGTGAGCATTTGTGTTTTTACTGTCAATTTATAAACTGTTTAGTTGTTTAATAATTATGAAATATTTTTTGGGAGTCATGAATGGACTCTATGCTATGTTTATAAAACATTAATGTTATGTAATTTTTGAATAAGTTTGCCAATTTCCAGATGATTATAGCACCCGTCACCTCTTGCCGTGCTAGCTATAACAAAACTTGTTAGTTAATAATGAAGAATACTTACAAATCATTTATTGAAGTCTATATTATATTCAATATGCTTTTTGAGCTATGTAGTTTTTTTGTTGTGTTTGTGTATTTTAGTAGTTGGCATTCAATTTTAAATTATAAACCAACCACAGAGTAGAATTTTACAAAAGTTTGAAGCTCAAGGGAAAAATTGGGATTGCAATTATAGACTTCAGAATCAAAGACTATGGGGGATATTTAATGCTTGGCGACTTTGTGAGATCACTTGGGTTGAGTGCATACTCAGAAAAGAAGGTGGCCCATGACTGGCTCAGGAGACTGTCTCCAAATATTTTGTAACAAGGAAAGGAGCTAGTGCACTGCATTAAAAGTGACGGGCTAATGGAACGGAAGGAAATGCAGCGTGTGGAATGAATGATAGTAAGTAACGAAGTACTAATTGTATAGATGCTGTTGAGAGGTTGAATAATATTAGGATGTGAAGGGAATTGGCAAGGTTGAAGTTGTTTCTTGATTTCTTGTTGCAAGAAACTGTTATAGGAGACGCTAAGAGTTGAGAATAAAGCAATGTTTGGTGGGTCAGGTAAACAGATTTAGTAGATTATAAAATATACTATGTGGTTATAAGTTTTTGAAAGAAAATAATACAGGGAAAGGGGATAGACAATGCAGAGAGGAGATAAAAATCCTATGTAATGAAAGCATAATATGCAAATCGGCCAGCAGAAAGACCATCTGGACGACCCGCTATGACACCCACTGGCCAGGCCAGCCAAGGCTGCTGCAATGTGATTGGTCTGGGGCCCAGCCATCGCCCCATGATCGCCCTGCAGAGGGAGGCCCAGGCCACTGGCCGGTGGGGTGATCAGGTGGGGGGCTCCATGATCGCCCCAAAGAGGGAGGCCCAGGCCACCGACAGGCAGGCTGTGGTGGGTGGGTGGGACCTCCCTCTGTGAGGGAAGCCTGGGTCCCGGGTATTGGGGTCCTGGGTGCCAGAGGGAAGCTAGTGCCGGCAGCCAGGGGAAGAAGGTCTCCTCTTGCACACATTTCGTGCATCCGGCCCCTAGTTTTAAAATGAGGATTAGGTTAGCCCTTACACAGGCAAGGTGTGGTGAGAAAAATGAGTGAGACTCAGGCAGGTATGTCTGAAAAGGTGTTCCGGAATAAAGAATTACTAAGTGCAATACTCTCGGCACCTTTAGATTCATTTAAGTAAGTAGAATGGTTGGAAGCTTAAAGGGACTGGGTTGGAAAGACAGGTTAGATGAAATTAAGGACATTAAAACTGTGTGTGCATAGAATTCTTCCCAGAAGTGGCACTTTGATGGGAAGCAAAGAAATGAAGTGAGGCAGTTGCTAGAGGAAAACACAGCATAGTGGTAGGGTCTCCGTAAGAGTACAAAGAATTTGACTGAAATGAAATATTTTATATGAGTACAAATGAGTACTATATAATACAATTTTAACATGAAATACCTGACATTTATTTATTCTTAATCTATTCCAGGGTTGTTCAGATAAATGTCCCCCAAATTTCCTTCTGTAATTATGACAATGAAGAACATTTACATTTGCCATTATAATATCCAAAGCTTATTAATAGGTAAATGAAGTAAATTTTGACAATGTACCAGAAACAGGTCTCCAAATTCATTATGAGAAAAGTGAAAGTAAGTTTAGAGTGAAGTCCTTAAAAAATCCCCTCTTAAAAAAATTAGCATGTAAAAAATAGCACGTAAAAAACAACAACCCTTCTTTCCGCAGTTTGTTATTGACATATCATCTTGTCACATTTGCTCTTTTCCTTTATTGGAAAATGTGATGACTTTTTCCTGAAGGTTAGATGTTGACATTTAATGCAATTCAGCACGCATTTACTGAGCACCTGTTATATGCTTGTGCTATAAACACTGTGAGGAATTTCAAATGAATCCCTGACCTTCAGGAAATTATAGTATTGTTCAGTGGCCAAAGTGGTTGGTAGTGTCTTATCACAAATCATCATTTTTGTTGAAGTCAATGCATGAGGCCTTAAAATTATTTAAATATATATTTACATTGTATCCTACTTATATAGTTGGTAGCCAATAAGCATCTTAAAAATTCTATTTATAAAATTTCTTTTGTGCATAAAGTTGAGTAACTAAAGATTAAAAAACAGTAACATTTGCAAATATAGAATTCACATCTCTCTATAGAAAAGCTTTATTATAAAGTATATATGCTTTATATAAAATGCATATATACTTTGAACAGGTACCCAAGGTATTTTTGAGATATCACCAAGTTAGTTTACAAAATTACCTCATTTGAAAATTAAACATTGAATGAGTAATAGTTTGATCATCCAGACTATGTGCTTTACTCACTGGAAGCAGTAGGTAGAAAGAAATGACTCTTATAGAATTTCCAGGCTAATGTAACCAACATTACCAACAGCATATTTCTCAATTTAAGTCAGAAATAGAGCATTTACTTAGCAAAACATCAGCTTTAAAATAATTACCACATTTTGAGTACATTGTAGGAAAATTGTTAGATTATTTTTCACTTTTAATGTTGACTCCTTGCTAAATTGTTGAAATTAAATTGGAAGATGACAATTTGATAATAATCTAAATTTATGCCCTCTCCCCATTTTCACTCCCTTTCTCCCACCAAATGTATCACTGTTGCTAGATATGGAAGCTTCACTCTTTTTAGAAATTTGAATTGTTAAAAAATGAGAATGCATAATTCTGTCTCAAATTATACAGTTAAAAATAGGTCATATGGTTCTCTATATAAAGTATTTTGATATTTATGAGATGTTTGGATTGGTTCACATGCCTAATACTTTATACTTAAAGTGACTTCATGCATATTTATTTAAACAAAATGCCCCTTAGACAACCATATTTGGAGAGCAGTCATTACTGGGCACAAGCTATGAATCTAAAAATATTTTTATAGATTAAAAAAGCTTAAATATGTGGATATATACAAATATATATATTATGCTTTAAAAATGTTTATCTTTTAAGTTTTCAGCATTACTCTGTAAAGCTTGATACGCTCTTATTCTGGCTTTGGCGTGTTATTTTTACGTCACTGGAAGAGGTAGCTAATTCTTTTATGCCATTTTCTTCTTGAGGACGTGGTAGCCTTTCTGTTTCTGAAACACTGCCTCTGAACTCTGCTGGCAAGCTTATAAATCAGGTCATACATAATTTACTTCTGTAGGTAACTGAATGTGCAGTATAGAATACAAATATGTTTAGAACAATGTTTGTGCACATCTTAAATTAAAATAGGTTTAAAAGTTTACAGAATAAATTAGTATTTCTGTTCTTGTATCCCATTTCCTCTTATCAGTCATAATATGCGTTATGTTACATGCAGTCATGCAAGCCAGACATGTGCCTTATGACTCTAAATGTATAAACATGTTATTTCACTCTAGAAATCTTAGTGTTTAAATATCTATTTTGAATTTTTTTGATTTGTATTAAAATTGAGGTTAATTTCCTTAATGAAAAATTCTTGTTTTATTTCCTCTAGAGATAACAGATTGTATCTACTGTTAAAAAACAAATCCTCTCATGAATAATAATTTTGCCATTGAGAGTATTTTTGTAAGTTAATGAGATGTGATCTAATGTTGGACACTATATGAAAATTCTGTAATGTGAAACAGTGTGACATTTACCCTATTATATCATATGGGCATGGGTGTATCATATACTTAAAAATCACTGAAAACAGACTCCTGGTCACAATTGATGTGGATTTTAAACAGGGAAGAAATATTCCAACTGCTTCCCTTAAATTTTTATATTCCTTCCTCAGCTTGTTTCTAAAAATGTGCTAGCATCAAATCTTATTTTAAAACCTTTGTATAATTAAAAATATATGTAAATGTGACATAGAATATAGCTTGTCCTTTTATTTCTGAGATCTTCATATTTATTTATCTGTTTTTGTTTTGTGTCTATTGTGTTTATCTGTTTTTTATTATTAAAAACTAATCTTTTTTTTATGCAAAAACCAATTCTATACTGAGCAGTGGATGAGTCATTTCAGTATTAGCACAACTGATTCTCATATTAGAAGCTCCAAGCACTTTGTTTTAGAAGAGAGACAAGTAAAGAAGACAGCTCCGTCACCAGGGGTGTTGGGATATAGGCTCCCAAATATTTTGCTTGCTGCTTTCACCTGCCTCTGATTATTATGGAGTTTGGATTTGTACAAAAATCAAAATGCACATGGCTTCTATCAGAGACTTAAAAATCACTAAATGCTAGCTCAATGAGTTTTATAGAGAACATTCAAACTTGTAGATCCTGATGATCATTAAATCAGCTTAGTTTAAATACTTATTCATGTGACTTTGGTTTGCTTACAGAAAGTAAAAAGTGAAAGTCAATACAGGACAAGGAAGAAGAACGTTGCCAAATCTTTCATGGTTTTTATTTCCTTGCTGTCTGTGTCTTAATATTGTATCACAAAGACAATGCAGATCCAATGAAGCTATCTGACATGTAAAATCATTATAAAGAATAAATGACGTCATGTGTATTCATACATTATATACAATTTATAGGAATACATAAAGGTTTACAGTTAATCATCTTGCTTTTTAATCAAGAGTGTCCTTTGAGAAAATATTGCCTAATGTTCTTAATCACTGCTTTTTTAAGACGTGCATTTTACATCATAAATTTTCTGCTATATAATAAATAAGTGTGTTTAGAGAAGCCTTATGTATTCACATCATGCCACTTTTCTGCCAGTAGGAATTGCAGTTACATCAAACTACGTTATGGTGCACGGCCCTCTAATAGAGGCATTATTTGACTCATTTCCCTAGAAAGTCTGTCTTTTCTCTTTGGTACACATGGCCTTAAAAAAAAAAGAGGAACATAAAGCTTTATAAGATGCAGACTTTTTTTTCAAAGAAAGTCCTGGTAATGTTCTGAAACAATCTTGTGCCATTATCTGCATCAGTTACCGTCTCTGTAGCCTTTGGCTGTGCCTGCTAAGGTACATGTGACACACACCCAGACATTTGCTGATTATTGGCTGAGTTGAATGCACACCACTAAGCATCATTAGTTTTAATTTGTTCGACTATTCTGTAACAGTTTTGAGTCATGTCTTTAAGCACTTATGAGTGATAAATTATCTAAAATTTTATGATTTCTGAAATAACTACAAATTATTTTAAATTTCTAGGATACTTACCTTGTTTATCAGCACATGATACTTTTTATTTCTTTTTTTATTGTTTCCCATTAAGACAATTGGGTGAAAATATACCACTTGGGATTTAATTGTTCAACACTCTAGGCTTTTCATTATGGTAAATTCAAGAACAGGGGGGAAAAACACAACAAAACAAAAACCTCTGTTCAGGGATATTTTTTACAAGATTTGGCAAATATCTTAATGACCATCTAATCTATGTTCTTGATTTTGTTGTAACCAATTGGCACTTTTTTATTGAATCCCATGACCACAACTAAAAATAATTTAGGATTAGTTTATTCTGCAATATTTATTACCCATATTGTCTATACCAGAGCTGTTTACAATTTGAGAATAGATTAATGAATAAAAAAGAATAATTCTTACCTCATGAAGCTTACATTTTAGGCGAAAGAGAGATAGACAATAAAGCTCTTGAGTAAATGAATATTAAATATTCTGTTTATATATATTTAGAAGGTGGTAAGTGCTAGTGGGGGAACAATAGAACATGGTAAAAGGTGTCAGATCTGAAGGGCTGGGGTGGGATATGTAACAATTTAAAATACAGTAGTCAGTCTAAATGACACAGTAATACCTGATGCAGCTGGGTAAGCAATAGGAATATTTGATGGAAATGCTTTGAGAATGATGGAACCAACAGTCCAAATCTTCTGAGAACCCATTCCTTCTTGGAATTACTTCAAGAAAAGATTTGTTTGTTTGGATATATCACATTGAAAAGTTAAGTCCGTGTAATCATTTAAAGGCAAGCAAAAGCAAGAATTATCATTTTTGAATCTTCTAGATATTTTGGCATAAAATAAAGGAAAAGCCATGATAAAAACGTGTCATAAAAATAATCTCTTTAAGATTGCAAGGATACTTAATATGTAGTATCTTTACATTTTTTTCATCTAAAACTGCTTTTTTAAAAAAACTGAAAGCAATGTGATGTGGCCAGTGTTTCCTGTTGATCATATTCAATTAGGTTGAATTATGGAGGGACACGGAAATAATATATTAGCAGAGGTATGTGTTCTCTGGGCCATATCCAAGTTTCTAACGTCTAGTTCAGTTCAGATACTAGGGTAAATCTACCTTGTACAATATAGAAATTATTCAAGTAGGTAGGTATATAATTGCCTTAATAATTAAATTTTCTTTATGGTTTGTTTCAATTACAGCAATGTGATCAATGATTTTAATTTAGAAATTATAGGTTAGAATAGAATTAGACTTTAGTGGCATATGTCATTGCCTTTACATAGTTAGAGGACATGCATTTAGAAGAAGAGTTAAATATACTCCAGTGGTCCAAAGATTATGTTAGGACAAAAAGATAGAAAGTAATGTGAAACATCATGGTTGAAGTTAGTAAAATTATTCAGAAGTCTACAACTATGTCAAACAGGAGTAACTGCTACCTGAAGTGTGAGTTTGGATAACTGCATTAGGATGTTGCTGCAGACATTCAAACAAGCATCTGAAGGTGGTTGATCTCAGTGTTTTAAACTTTCTTTTTGTTTTTTGTTTTTCTTTTGTTTTTGGATTTTTTACTCAAAAAAGATTTGTAAATGCTAACACTCTTAAGTTTGTACTAGACTGTATCTTTGCTTTTAGAGAATGATAAGGCATGCCGACAATACTTATGTGATTCTGAGAAAATTGCTTATATAATAGAGGCAGCACAAAATGTTGTGCAATCAAGAAGAAAGTTCAGTTTCACAGAGAAGTGATGTTTGTGCTGAATCTTTAAGGAAAAGTAGCAATTTGACAAGCTACTTGGGCAGGAACAGCATTTCAGAAAGAAAAGCAAACAGCATAAACGGAGAGAAAAATAAAATGCAAGGGTTGTTTGGAGGGAAATTAGAGATGGGACGTGAGTCAAAGAATGATGAAATGGTACAGATCAGTGACTTTTGAACTTTGGTGACACAGGTGGGGCACATTCATGTTCACGTATTCACACTTTTACACCAGATTTAAAGACTAATACTAACTCCAGCTTTTTTAATACGTCATCTAAGAATTCACAAAATTTTATATGAAGTGAATTACTTTAAAACTTTGGAATTTCAATTATTAGTAATAATACTTTATAACATATTATGAAATTATATCTGCTCCGTGTCTCTCTATAGTTGGGTCACTGTGCCATGTGTCTCAAAAATAATAGGATCAAAATAGAAAAAAATAACAATCATTCATAGATTCATTCAATAGAACTTACTGAATATCTACTACATATTAAGCACTTTTCTAGATACTAAAGACAGAATTACTTCTTTAAAAGGGGGTTAAACTCCTATTGAAAATTAAAATTGAAAAAGAAAAGGAAAATAAACTTTGCTGTTCCATGTTTCTTATTCCCAATATTATTTTCTGCTCCCTTCAGCACTTACAAAATTTCCAAGTAACCTTCAAAGACAGAATATATAAATATTTGAGAATATCAGTCTCAGATATTAATATTTCTTACTTCTTTATCTTTTCTGTTAGAGGTTATTGGTGGCAGAACTACTTTTTTATTTTATATTTTTAGTGTCTAGACTATAGTTAACACCAAAAAAAAATGTTATTGATTTGAATAACCATTAACCTAGAGGAAATGAATTTAGAGTAAGTAAATTTATGTAAATAAAATATTTTAATTTTATTTTAACTTTTTAAGTTCTGGTTTTAAAAATCCCAGGATACATGACTTAATATGCTAGGTTTCTTCCTTGCTATTTCTCATCTCTATGATTGTACAATCATATTTGCCTAATTTTATATCATGGCTTTGTACTCAAATAGGTTTTTAATTTTAAACCCAATTTATGTCGAGGATGGTTATTTCTCTTGTTTCTTTTAAACTATTGGAGGTGGAATTACAACTTCAACATGTTTATACTCGATCATACTCTTGGCTGTTGTTTTTAATTTTGTGGTTTAGATTTCCAGCATATTCCTGTTCTTACTTTAGCTCCAGTTTTGTAATGTAGGTTATGAAGAATCTCATTTAATAGCAAAACATTTTAGAGAATAATTCTGTTTGGCAAAGTTGTAAATAGTGAGAGAGAGACAGAGAGAGGGAGAGGGAAAGAAAATAATTTCCCAGGCTAAAGTTTCCTATACAATGTAATAAATGTTATTATCAAAGGATAGTGAGGGTATTGTGGGAGCTCTGAAGAAAAGCAGTTAACACAGAATGATGGATTTCTGGGAATGATGATGTGTAAACTAAAATCTCTAAAAACTAGCCATTTTATTTATTTAAAATTTTTTTTCTTGATTAAGGTATTACATATGTGTCCTTATCCCCAAATTGTCTCCCCGCCCCCGCCACTCATGCCCTCACCCACCCTGGTGTCTGTGTCCATTGGTTAGGCTTATATGCGTGAATACAACTCCTCTGGTTGATCTCTCCCCATTACCCCCACCCTTCCCTACCTTCCCTCTGAGGATTGATGGTCTGATTGATGCTTCTCTGTCTCTGGATCTGTTTTTGTTCATCAGTTTATGTTGTTCATTGTATTCCACAAATGAGTGAGATCATGTGATATTTATCTTTCTCTGACTGGCTTATTTCGCTTAGCATAATGCTCTCCAGTTCCATCCATGCTGTTGCAAATGGTAAGAATTCCTTCTTTTTTTATAGCAGTGTAGTATCCCATTGTGTAGATGTACCACAGTTTTCTACTCCACTCATCTGCTGATGGGCACTTAGGCTGTTTCCAAATCTTAGCTATGGTGAATTGTGCTGCTATGAACATAGGGGTGCATATATCCTTTCTGATTTGTGTTTCTAGTTTCTTGGGATATATTCCTAGAAGTGGGATCACTGGGTCAAATGGGAGTTCCATTTTTAGTTTTTTGAGGAAACTCTATACTGTTCTCCACAGTGGCTGCACCAGCCTGCATTCCCATCAGCAGTGCATGAGGGTTCCTTTTTCTCTGCATCCTCGCCAGCACTTGTCATTTGTTGGTTTGTTGATGATAGCCATTCTGACAGGTGTGAGAAGGTACCGCATTGTCGTTTTGATTTGCATCTCTCTGATGATTAGTGACTTTGAGCAGGTTTTCATATGTCTCTTGACCTTCTGTCTTCTTTCGAAAAGTGTCTATTTAGATCAGTTGCCCATTTTTTTGATTGGGTTGTTTATCTTCTTTTTGTTAAGCTGCATGAGTTCCCTGTAAATGTTGGAGATTAAACCCTTATAGATGATAACATTGGAAAATATGTTCTCCCATGCAGTGGGCTTTCTTGTTGTTTTATTGATGGTCTCCTTTGCTGTGCAAAAGCTTTATATTTTGATATAGTCCCATTTGTTTATTTTCTCTTTAGTTTCCAGTGCCCCAGGAGCAGTATCAGTGAAGAAATTGCTTTGGCATATGTCAGAGATTTTTCTGCCTGTGGATTCCTCTAGGATTTTTATAGTTTCTCATTGTATGTTTAAGTCCTTGATCTATTTTGAGTTTATTTTTGTGTATGGTGTAAGTTGCTGGTCTAGTTTCGTTTTTTTTGCATGTATCTGTCCAATTTTCCCAACACCGTTTATTGAAGAGACTGTCTTGACTCCATTGTATGTTCATGCCTCCTTTGTCAAATATTAATTGAGCATAGTGGTTTGGGTCGATTTCTGCATTCTCATTCTAATCCATTGATCTATATGTCTGTTCTTGTGCCAGTACCAGGCAGTTTTGAGAACAGTGGCTTTGTAATACAGCTTGAAAATTGGTATTGAGATCCCACCTACTTTGTTCTTCTTTCTCAGGATTGCTGTGGCTATTTGGGGTCTTTCTTTATTCCAGATGAATTTTTGGAGAGTTCGTTCTAGACCTGTGAAATATGCCGTTGGTATTTTAATGGGGAGTGCATTGAATCTATAGATTGCTTTGGGTAGTATGGGCATTTTAATGATGTTGATTCTACCAATCCATGAACATGGTATGTTCTTCCATCTGCTTACGTCTGCCTCTATCTCTTTGTCAGTGTCCTGTAGTTTTCCACGTATAGGTCTTTTACCTCCTTAGTTAAGTTTATTCCTAGGTATCTTAAGTTTTTTGGTGCGATGATAAATGGGATTGTTTTTTAGTCTCTCTTTCCGAAAGTTCACTATTGGTGTATAGTAATGCCATAGATTTCTTGGTGTTAATTTTGTATCCTGCTACATTGCCGAATTCATTTATTAAGTCTGTTAGTTTTTTGATGGAGTCTTCCGGGTTTTTTATGTACAATATCATGTCATCTGCAAATAAGGACAGCTTTACTTCTTCTTTTCCAATTTGGATGCCTTTTATTTCTTCTTCTTGTCTGATTGCGATGGCTAATACTTCCAGTACTATGTCAAACAGGAGTGGTGAGAGTGGGCATCCCTGTCTTGTTCCTGTTCTTAGGGGAAATGGTTTTAGTTTTTGCCCATTGAGTATGATGTTGGCTGTGGTTTTGTCATATATGGCTTTTATTATGTTGAGGTATGATCTTTCTATTCCCACCTGGCTGAGAGTTTTTATCAAGAAAGGGTGTTGGATTTTGTCAAATGCTTTTTCTGCATCAATTGGTATGACTATGTGATTTTTATCTCTCAATTTGTTTATGTGATGTGTCACATTTATTGATTTGCTGATATTGTACCATCCTTGCATTCCTGGGATAAATCCTACTTGGTCATGGTGTATGATCTTTCTGATGTAGTGCTGGATCCGATTTGCTAGAATTTTGTTGAGGATTTTGGCATCTATGTTCATGAGGGATATTGGCCTATAATTCTCTTTCATTGTGTTGTCTTTATCTGGTTTTGGTATTAGGGTGATGCTGGCTTCATAGAATGAGCTTGGAAGTGTTCCTTCCTCTTGAATTTTTTGGAATAGTCTGAGGAGGATAGGTTTTAGTTCTTCCTTAAATGTTTGGTAAAACTCCCCTGTGAAGCCGTCTGGCCCTGGGCTTTTGTTTGCCGGAAGCTTTTTGATGACTGCTTCAATTTCTTCCATAGTTATTGGCCTATTTAGATGTTTAGATTCTTCCTGATTGAGTTTTGGAAGTTTATATTTTTCTGGGAATATGTCCATTTCCTCCAGGTTGTCCAGTTTGTTGGAATAGAGTTGTTCATTGTATTTTTTAGCAATCCTTTGTATTTCAGTGGGGTCTGTTGTTATTTCACCTCTTTCATTTCTGGTTTTGTTTATTTGGGTCCTCTCTCTTTGCTTCTTGGTGAGACTGGCTAGAGGTTCATCAATCTTGTTTATCCTTTCAAAGAACCAGCTCTTGGTTTTGTTGATCTCTTTTTTTTGTTTTGTTTTTGTTTTTTTTGTTTTTTTTGTTTTTTTGTCTCAATGTTGTTTATCTCCGCTCTGATCTTTATTATTTTCTTCCTTCTACTTACGCTGGGCTTTTCTTGTTGCTCTCTTTCTAACTCTGAGTTTTAGGGTTAGGTAATATATTACTATTGTTTCTTGTTTTTTGCAATAGACTTATAGAGCTATGAACTTCTCTCTCAAGACTGCTTTTGCTGTGTCCCATAGATTTTGGATTGTTGTGTTTTCATTGTCATTTGTTGCCATGATGTTTTTTATTACTTCCTTGATCTCTCTGGTAACCCAGTCATTGTTTAATAGCATGCTGTTTAGTCTCTATGTGTTTGATTTTTTTGGATTGTTTTTATTGTAGTTGATTTCCAGTTTTATGCCACTCTGATCTGAGAAGATGCTTGATATGATTTCTATCTTCTTGAATTTGAAGAGACTTTGCCTATGTCCCAAAATATGGTCTATCTTTGAAAATGAACCACGTGCGCTTGAGAAGAATGTATATTCTGTGGCTTTGGGGTGAAATGTTCTGAAGAAGTCAATTAATTCCATCTGGTCTAGTGAGTCATTTAGGATTGATGTTTCTTTGCTGATTTTTTGTTTAGAGGATTTGTCCAATGGTGTTAGTGGGGTATTAAAGTCTCCTACTATGATTGTATTGCTGTCAATCTCTCCCTTGATATCCTCCAGGAGTTTTTTTATGTATTTGGGTGCTCCTGTATTGGGTGTGTATATGTTTACCAGAGTTATTTCTTCTTGTTGGATTGCTCCCTTTACTATTATGAAGTGGCCTTCCTTATCTCTTTTTTTTTTTTAATATATTTTATTGATATTTCACAGAGAGGAAGGGAGAGAGATAGAGAGCTAGAAACATCGATGAGAGAGAAACATCGATCAGCTGCCTCCTGCACACCTCCCACTGGGGATGTGCCCGCAACCAAGGTACATGCCCTTGACCGGAATCGAACCCGGGACCTTCCAGTCCGCAGGCCGACGCTCTATCCACTGAGCCAAACCGGTTTCGGCCTTCCTTATCTCTTGTTATGTCCTTCACTTTGAGATCTAATTTGTCAGATATAAGTATTGCTACCCCACCTTTTTTTTTCATTTCCATTCGCCTGAAAAACCTTTTTCCATCCCTTCACCCTCTGTGTGTGTCTTTTTTTCTGAGGTGGGCTCCTTGTACACAGCAGATATATGGGTCGTGTTTTCTTATCCAATCCGTTACCCTATGTCTTTTGATTGGGGCATTTAATCCATTTACATTTAAAGTTATTATTGATAGGTAGTTGTTTGTCACCTTTTTTATTCTTTAACCCTGTGTTACTTCTTCGCTTCCTATTTCTTTTTTTCTTCTTCTTCTTTTTTTTTTGTTTTTTTTGTTTTACAGCAGACCCTTTAGCATTTCTTGCATTGCTGGTTTGGTGGTAATAAATTCCCTTACTCCTTTTTTGTCTGTGAAGCTCCTGATTTCACCTTCAGTTTTGATTGATAGCTTTGCTGGGTACAGTATTCTTGGATTCAGACCCTTCCTTTGCATGACTTTGTATATTTCATTCCATTCCCTTCTGGCCTGATGAGTTTCTGTTGAGAAATCAGTTGCTAGTCTGATGGGGGTTCCTTTGTATGTAATTTTCTGTCTCTCTCTTGCCGCTTTTAAGAGTCTTACTTTGTTGTTGGTGTTTGCCAATTTAATTATAATGTGCCTTGGCGTCGGTCCTTTGGGATTCATTTTGCTTGGGACTCTGTGAGTTTCTTGGATTTGTGTGGGTTTTTTCTTTCCTATATCAGGGAAGTTTTCTGTCATTATTTTTTCCGACAGGATTTCTATTCCTTGCTCAGTGCCCTCTCCTTCTGGCACCCCTATTATGCGGATGTTGATTTTTTTCGTGTTGTCCCAAAGTTCCTTTAGGCTCTCCTCCTGCTTTTTAATTTTTTTTTCTAGAAGCTGCTCTACTTGGGTATTTTTTTCTACCTTGTCTTCTAGCTCACTGATGCGGTCCTCTGCTTCTTCTAGTCTGCTCTTGATGCTTTCTGTTGAGTTCTTTACAGCAGTGATGTCATTTTTCATTTCTTCTTGATTCTTCTTCATTTCCTCTTGGTTCTTACTCATATTGTCGAATTTGTCTTCCATTCTTTTCAGCCACCTTGTGACCATTTCTCTGAATTCTTTCTTTAGCAGGTTGCTTGCCTCCATTTCGTTTACTTCCTTTTCTGGTGATGCCTGCTTTTCTTTCATATGTGGGCTGTTTCTTTGTCTCCCCATGGTCTCTCTTCTTCAGGTGTCTGGTTATGTAGTTCTCTCTCTCCTTATCCCAGGTGAAATCTGACCTCTGTGGTGGAGTGTAGAGCTTCTCTGAATCCGTGTGTTTGTGCCCATTGGGGACTGGCGCTATGGGGTTCGCAGCTGTTCGGTGGGTGCCACAGTTGTAGATTTTCAGGCTTCAGATAACATCCACTTTCCCCTTCTGCATCCGAGCCGGTGGCTCCGGGAGGGAACCCAGCAGCAGTGAGGGCTGCCTGGTCAGGGAACCCCCGTCCAGCAGTCCCCCACCTTCTCCTGGAGTATAGCTGTCCATTAACTCTCCAACAAACACTCCCCAAGCGACCCTGAGCTGTTCTTTCTATCTGCTCCAGGACAAGGCTCGGGACATGTCTGTCTATTTCGTTGCCATTTTTCCACTCTCTCCTCTAATATTTTTATGGTTTCCCATCTTAATTTTTAGTCCTTTATCCATTTTGAGTTTATTTTAGTGTATGATGTAAGTTGGTGGTCTAGTTTCATTTTTTTTGCATGTATCTGTTCAATTTTTCCCAACACCATTTATTAAGAGACTGTCTTGACTCCATTATATGTTCTTTCCTCCTTTGTCAAATATTAATTGACCATAGTGGTTTGGGTCGATTTCTGGATTCTCTATTCTATTCCATTGATCTACACTGAGTGGCCAGATTATTATGATCTCTGAATGCATAATAATCTGGCCACTCAGTGTATATCCTATATAATAAGGCTAATATGCAAATTCTCCCCTCGACTAGGAGTTCAACCAGCAGGCAGGCCGACCAACCGCCCATGTCCCCTCCCCCTGCCCAGGCTGGCCGGACCCCACCCATGCACGAATTAATGCACTGGGCCTCTAATATACACTGAGTGTCCAGATTATTATGTGTTCAGAGATCATAATAATCTGGTGACTCAGTGTATATGTCTGTTCTTGTGCCAGTACCAGGCAGTTTTGAGAACAGTGGCTTTGTAATACAGCTTGATATCTGGTCTTGAGATCCCTCCTACTTTGTTCTTCTTTCTCAGGATTGCTGCAGCTATTCAGGGTCTTTTTTTTTTTAATTTCAGATGAATTTTTAGAGAGTTTGTTCTAGATCTGTGAAATATGCTGTTGGTATTTTAATGGGGAGTGCATTGAATCCATAGATTGCTTTGGGTAGTATGGACATTTTAATGATGTTGATTTTACCAGTCCATGAACACAGTATGTTCTTCCATCTGTTTATGTCTTCCTCTATCTCTTTTTTTCAGTGTCCTGTAGTTTTCTGAGTACAGGTCTTTTACCTCCTTAGTTAAGTTTATTTCTAGGTATCTTAATTTTTTTGGTGTGATGGTAAATGGGATTGTTTTTTTAGTCTCTCTTTCTATAAGTTCACTATTGGTGTATAGTAATGCCATAGATTTCTTGGTGTTAATTTTGTATCCTGCTACATTGCCAAATTCAATTATTAAGTCTCATAGTTTTTTGATGGAGTCTTTATTGTTTTCTATGTACAGTATCATGTCATCTGTGAATAATGACAGTTTTACGTCTTCTTTTCCAATTTGAATACCTTTTATTTCTTCTACTTATCTAATTGCTATGGCTAGTACTTCCAGTACTATGTCAAAAAGGAGTTGTGAAAGTGGGCATACCTGTCTCGTTCCTGTTCTTAGGTGAAATGGTTTTAGTTTTTGCCCATTGAGTATGATGTTGGCTGTAGGTTTGTCATATAAGGCTTTTATTATGTTGAGGTAGCCATTTTAAAGTAGAGGAGAGACACAGAAACTAGGAAGAGGAAAAAACATGTTCATGAAAGTGCCAGACGTTTATTATAGCAAGAACAAGGCACGAAGGGGAAGAAATTGGGAAACTGAGATTTAAGTGTTATGTCTGATTTTTATAGAACACTGGATGTTTATGTTGAAGGGTGAACTATTCTGTAAGTGTTTGAGTACCACTGAATACTTAAGCAAGGGATTGATGTCACAGTTTAGGTTTTTAATCAAGAAAATTATATTGGCAACGCATAAGATAAAGTGAGGAGAATTTTACTTGGAGTCAGTAAAACTAAGTAGGAAGATCTTGTCATAACTTTGGTTATATATATTGAGTATCTGGCCTACGTACTGTTGGTTCAGAATGACAGTATTTATGAAGTAACAGTAAATAAACTTGATAAGATTCTGACATGATTCAGATATTAAGGTTTTATAATATTTCCAAATTGCTGGATTGAAGGACATTGTAGATTGTAGAGATTCATCCAGTTAGAGGCTGGATTAGGAGAAGCAATGTTAAGGCCTGTAATATTTTCCTTTAGCAATTTTTAGTCTTTTTTATTCAATGAAAAGTTCCCAGCTCCACTTACATCCCTGTATTTCAATTTAAAAGTGTATATGTGTGTGTGTATGTGTGTGTGTGTGTGTGTGTGTGTGTGTGTGTGTGTGTATGTGTGCACAAAATTCTTGCACAGGGGGTAGGAGGGGTGTCCCTCAGGCAATCCTGCACCCTCTCCAATCTGGGATCCCTCTCACAATCCAGGACTGCTGGCTCCCAACTGCTCTCCTGCCTGCCTTCCTGATTGCCCCTAACCACTCCCCTGCCAGCCTGATTGATGCCTAACTGCTCCCTTGCCAGCCTGTTTTCCCATAACTGCCCTCCCCTGGTTAACCCTAACTGCCCTCCCCTGCAGGCCTGGTCCCCCCCAACTGCTCTCCCCTGTAGGCCTGGGTCCCCAACAACTGCCCTCCCCTGTACGCCTGGTCACCCCCAACTGCCCTCCCCTGCAGGCCTGGTCCCCCCCAACTGCTCTCCCCTGCAGAACTGGGTCCCTCCCAACTGCCTTTCCCTGCAGGCCTGGATGCCCCAAACTTCCCTCCTCTGCTGGCTTGGTCACCCCTAACTGCCCTCCCCTGCAGGCTTGATCGCCCCCAACTGCCCTCCCTTGCAGGCCTGGTCCCTCCCAACTGCCCTCCCCTGCTGGCCTGATCGCCCACAACTGCCCTCCCTTGCAGGCCTGGTCCCTCCCAACTACCCTCCCCTGCTGGCCATCTTGTGGTGACCATCTTGTGTCCACATGGGGGCAGGATCTTTGACCACATGGGGGCAGCCATCTTGTGTGTTGGAGTGATGGTCAATCTGCATATTATTCTTTTAATAGATAGGATAGAGGCCTGGTGCATGGGTGGGGGCCAGCTGGTTTGCCCTGAAGGTTGTCCTGGATCAGGGTGGTGGTTCCCTTGGGGCATGGGGCAGCCTGTGCGAGGGGCCTGTGGTGGTTTGCAGGCCGGCCACGCCCCCTGGCAACCCAAGTAGAGGCTCTGGTATCTGGGGTTTATTTATCTTCTACAATTGAAACTTTGTAGCCTGGAGCGGAGCCAAGCCTTCTGCTTGCTCCGTGGTGGCAGCCATTTCTCTTGGGATTTATGTGTCTTCTATAATTGAAACTTTGTAGCCTTAAGCAGAGGCCTGGGCCGGCCAGGGTGTGCGGAAAGCTTGGCTTCCTCCATCGCCAGGGGCAACCCTAGCCTCCTGCTCTTTCCAGCTCCATGGCTGCCGCCATTTCTGTTTGGATCTATGTATCATCTATAATTGAAACTTTGTAGCCTTGAGTGGAGGCCTAGGCCAGCAAGGGCAGGTGGAAAGCTTGGCTTCCTCCATTGCTGGGGAAACCCAAGCCTCCCTCCTGCTCTCTGTGGCCGTAGCCATCTTGGTTGGGTTTATTTGCATATTTGCTCCTGATTGGCTGGTGGGCGTGGCTTGTGGGCGTGGCTTGTGGGTGTAGTGGAGTGATGGTTAATTTGCATATCACTCTTTTATTAGATAGGATTAGATAGGATATATATATATATATATATATATATATATATATATATAACATTGTTCTACAAGTTCTTGTTAAAGAAAAAAATGTGAAATTGAAGTTGTTTTTAATTTAAAAGGAAGAGACAGAATAAAGGAATTACGTAAAGAACACTTAGAATTTGTAAGAGATTGCAAGAAAATGACATAAAATAAATATACAAAATTTATTAGAAGTAACAAGCTGTTAGAATATATGAGAGCAAAAATAGCAAACTCTTTAAAATGTAAAATAAAGAGGAGTTATCCTAAAAAGTAATGTGAAGGAGCTATGAAGAAACTAGGGATATATCAAACTAGACAAAGATATATCGTTGAGAGATAGCAAAGAAGACAGAGATAACAGCATCAGGCTGATACTTTGTTATATTGAGCTTAATTTGGTGATATTGGTTAATAAAACCATATAGGTTGCAAGTGTACAACTCTATAACACATCATCTGCATACTGCATTGTGCACTCACTACCCAAAGTCAAATCTCTTTTTGCACCATATATCTACCCTTTGCCCTCTTCTACATCTCCCCACCCCATTTCCCTCTGGCAGTCTGTGTCTTTTTTTTTTTTTTTTTTTTTGCTTAATCCCTTTACCTTTTTACCCATTCCCCAATACCCATCCCCTCTGACAGCTGTCAGTCTGCTCTCTGTATCTATGAATGTATTTTTTTAATTTATTTTTTTCATTAGATTCCACTTATAAGTGAAATCACTTGGTATTTGTCTTTCTCTGACTGGCTTCTTTCAATTAGCATAATACTCTCCAGGTCCATCCATGCTGTGGCAATGGTAAGATTTTTCTTTCTTTTTTATGGCATATAGTATTCCACAGCTTTTTTTGTTGTTGTTTTTATATTTTGTCCACTCATATATTGATTGGCACTTGGGCTAATTCCAAATCTTGGCTATTGCAAATACTGCAATGAACATGGGGGTGCATATATTCTTTCGAATTAGTGTATCAGCTTATCTGGGCATATTGCCAGAGTGGAATTACTGGTCCACAAGATAATTCCACCCCCTTTCACCATATGCAAGAATAAACTAAAAATGGATTAAAGACTTTAATGTAAGTCACAAAACCATAAAAATCCTAGAAGAAAATATAGACAGTAAATCTCAGACATTTTTCATAGCAATATTTTTTCTGATATACTAGTATTTTCTTGGGCAAGGGAAAGAAAATAAATAAAATAAACAAATGGACTACCTCAAACGAAAAAGCTTTTGCACAGCACAAGAAGCCATCAACAAAGTAAAAAGACAGCCCACTGAATGGGAGAACATATTAGCAATGATACATCTGATAAAGGATTAATCACCAAAAGTTATAAAGAATTTGTACAACTCAACACCAGTAAAACAAATAATCCAATTAAAAATGGGAAAAGGACCTGAATACATACTTCTCCAAAGAGGACATACAGATGGCTAATAGACATATGAAAAGATGCTCAATGTCACTAATCAACAGAGAAATGCAAATTAGAACCCAGATGAGATATCACCTCATACCTGGTAGAACAGTTATTATCAATAATTCCACAAACAGCAAGTGTTGGCAAGGATGTGGAGAAAAGAGAACTCTGATGCACTGTTGGTGGGAATGCATATTTTCCACTCTGAAATCAATAAAAATATTTAAAAGAAAAAAATTTTAATAAACTAAAAAAGGATGATACCTTTCTTGTCTTTTTAAATTGATTTGTGATTCTGCTGTGCCAGTTAACTATTTTTAACCATTATCCAGGCTGTTCTTTCCAAATGAGTATAATAATAGTTTACTCAGAACTTCAAAAATTATTTTTTAGAAACTTGATAACAAGTTTGGAAACAAATACAGGTGGACACAACTAAAACTTTTCAAAAATAAGGAGGATGGATCTTTGTACTAGCCATGAACATGGAAATACAGTGATGCAGTCATTAAAACAGTATTGTAAATACACATGAAAACAGATGGAATCAATGAAACAAAGTAGTAATTCTATTATATATTGGAAAATGAGGTTTGATAAAGCAAACATCTCCATAAGAAATGAGAATAGAGTATTTTATTCCCTTTATCTAAGTTTATTTTTTCATTGTTGACATTATTACAGATGTCCCATATTTTCCCCCAACTTTCCCCTTCCATCCAGCCCCTGTCCCACCCCAGGCCTTTACCACACTATTGTCTGTATCCATGGGCTGTGCATATACTACCTGGCTGAATACACTTACTAGTTCTAGGAGTTTATTTTGTAGATTGCTTGTATTTTCCTCATAAATAATCATTTTATCTTCAAATGAGAATAGTTTATTTCTGTTTAATGTATATTTATTTTATTTAATTATTGTACTTATTGGAACTTCCAGCACAATGTTGAATAAGAATAATGTCCCATATTCCTGATCTTAATCAAAAGCATTATTTAATATGAAGTTGGATGTTAGTGGTAGGATTTTTATATATACTCTTTATCAACTTGAGGATGTTCCCTCTATTCCTAATTTGCTGAAAATTTTTAGCATGAATGGGTGTTGGATTTTGACAAATGCTTTTTCTGTGTCCATTAATTTGATCACTTAATTTTTTTATATATGATGGGGTACATTGATTGATTTTCAAATGTTGAATGAGCCTTATATAACTTAAATAAATCTCACTAGATCCCGGCACATAATTATTTTATATGTTGCTGAATTTTATTTGCTAATACTTTATTGAGGATTTTTAAAGCTAAGGTCATGAGAGATATTGGTGTGTAGTTTTTTGTTTGTTTTTGTTTTTGTATTGATTTTTTTTTAGTTTTGTTATTAGAGTAATACCTCACAAAATGAGTTCAGAAGGGTTTCCTTATCTTCTGTTTTCTGTGAAAGAATGCATAAAATTGTTAATTTTTTATCTGTTTAGTAGATTTCTCTATTAAAAATACCTGGATCTGGAGATATTTTGCCTGCTTTTTAATTTTGAAATGGTTAGAGGATTAGTCACTTTTTCTGTTTTATTTTAATTAAATTTTGGTAGTTGAATACATACATGTTATGTTAAAATATAAATGTATTTTCCTGAAGCATGTGTTTAGATAAAATAAAACATTTCTCTGCAGCAGGCAGTTTCTATAAGAGAACTAGTAGCCCTGCGCATGAATCCCTGTGCCAGTAGGTCACTGCCACCCTCCTGTCGCTCTTTGCCCACTGCCCTCCTCATAGTTGCTGCCCTGCCCCCTCCTGTAGCTCTTTGCTGCCCGCTTGTAGCTCGCTGCCCCACCCTCCTGCAGATCCGTGATCCAGTCGTTACACTGTCCGTCATTATGCCTCAGGTCATAACGGATAATTCCCATATTCCTCTCTTACTATATAGAATATGTGATAGATTATGGGGGGTAAGTAGAAAACCAGAGTGGAGGTATAGATGGTGATAACAAGTGGGGTATGTGGGTGAAAGTGGAGGAGAGAAAGTGAAGGAAATTTAGTATAGCCACTTCTCTCGTTTGCTTTGCAAATACTTTATAACATCTGGTTTCAGAATAGTTGGATTGCATAACACAGAGCTTAGCTTCTTAATGCCTTTGTTAAAACCACATAGCATTGTGTGTTCTGCAGGCACTGACTTTTTGCATATCTAAACAAGAACACAGTCATCTGTGACAAAAAGGCTCAGCATGGTCATGTGGATATCAGTACACTCCACACAAGAGTATTCATGATTACATAGCATGGAATATTAGTGCTTGTAATGTCATCTGAGAAATGGATTAATTTTGTTGCTAATAATAAATTTTCCACTTATACTGCAGAACATAATATAAAATTTATTTTTCTTTTTGACTTTTAAAATGCTGTATTTTTTTGAAATTATGAAATGCATTATTTATCAGAAATGAAGAAATAAATACAGGTAGTAGTTTCTTAAATAGTTCTATAAAATAATTTCATTGCATGTTATTTTATTTTATGGCAAAACATGGAAGTAGAAGAGTGCTTGTTAAATTTAAGAAATTTTGTATTAAAGCACATACCCGGCATATGACCTGACCGGAAAGCAAACTGTAACCTGCTGGATCATAGGTCAACACTCAACCACTGAGCCACACCGGTTGGGCTAATTTATTTCTTGATAAATAATATTAGTGTACACATACTATGTGTCAGTCATTCTGTGCAGCAACAGGGATTTAATAACCTACCTTTAAAGTAATGTTGATAGAAAACTCACTACTATATAGAGTATAAATGATGTGATAAGTGCTCTCTGAGGACAGAGGAGATTAGGCATTTATCTTAACATTGAAACTTTAAGGCTGGCTTCTCTGAGAATGCTTAAGGGTAAAGTAAATAAAGGTCCAAAATATTATATTTACTCTGCCTCGAAGAGGAATATATAAAAAGACCCTGAGTTAGATGAAGGAATGCATTTTAGCAACTAATTATAGTTCAATATAGGGCAATTAGTCTAACAGGATCTTGGAAAACAGCATGTGAAGAATGCATCTTATCTAATTGCCACAGGAAGAAGGAGATCAAAGGAGGTAAAATAGGGGACCAGAGAGTTAGAGAGTGAAAGAGGAAGAGAAGGAAGTAAAATTAGGAGAGAGCAGGAGAACTGGAAAGATTAAAAAATAAATGTTAGAGGCACCAAATATGACACACGTTGTTACAACTGCAGTTTTGAGAAAGTTGAGAATCAGAGATCAATTGGTGAAAGCAATAGGGATCTGACAAGAGAATTATGATCCAAAGGCTAAGGTCAGAATAGTTTTAGGGACTTTTTAAAAATGGTAAAGACCTTTGGTTCTCTTAGATTTCTTACACTTAAGGACTATCTATAAAAGAAAATACTGCAGCTAATTTTTTAAAAAATTATGATTTAGTTATTTCTGCAGAAAAGTATATAAATAGAAACACTTTATGCAAAAATTAATTATGGAAAGTTGTACTATATTATTTTCAGTATTTATACATTAAATATTCAGTGAAATTCAATGTCCTTATTAATTTATTAGGTTCATTTAAATTTATTACTCAAAAGACATATTTTGAATTCTTTTTGGATACAAATAATTAGGTTACAAATTTAGACCATTTTATAGTTATCATAATTTTCTTTGTTTTATTCTTCTAAAAGCCAGATTAGTAATCTAAGACATAATCATGAGTATGGCTGCTTTGAGTGTAATCAATTGGGACATTTGCTATTTCTAGACATTCTTGATCATGTTACTCTATTTATTTACTTATTTATTTAGTGCATCATTTACTACCATCTGAATTTATATCAGTCATTTATTTACATTTTCTTCTGTATTTTCACTTTGTAAGATCATGGATTGATCTGTCTTGGTACTACTTTATTTACAGTGCTTATTTAGCACAACATTTGCCATGTAGTAAGTGATCTATAAATAATTATTGAATATACTTAATATCTTCATTATCAAGTGTTGATTCTTACTGACTTAATATGAGAATGCACACATAACTGCTTGCCTTCAAATGACCATAGTGATTTGACATAGAGATAACAATTAGTTATATTTAAGAAATACCTCCTTTAGTATTTCATAAATTAACTAGAGGCCCAGTTCATGAAAATCTTGCACGGGTAAGGTCCCTAGGTCTGACCAATGATCAAGGCCAATCTGTGGGGCAACTGGCAGGGCGAACAGGGCCCCACTGGCACCTGCCTTGGCCGGCCTGGCACCACCCACTCACCATCCCCACCCCCCGCTGTCGCTGCTGGTCGCCTCCCTCTGTGGGGCGACCAGCGGAGTGGTCGGGGGGACCCCCACTGGCACCTGCCTTGGCTGTCCTGGGGCCTGTGGGCTGGGGGCAGCTCCTGCTTTGGGCGTCTGCCCCCTAGTGGTCAGTGCATGTCATAGCGATTGGTTGGCCAGTTGACTGTCACTCCCTAGTGGTCAATGCACATCACAGCGAGTGGTTGAGCAGCTTTAGCATACCATTAGCATATTATGCTTTGATTGGTTGAACAGATGACTGGACAACTGGACACAGCATATTAGGCTTTTATTATATAGGATTCTTTAAAATAATTAGTTTAATTGAATCTTCCTAGGTGGCATATATTTTCCATCTTCCATTTCCCAAGATCTCCTCTGATAATATGTGAAATATGTTACAAAGATAAGTAGATTCATTTACTAGAGTTCTACATAAACCATAGAGTCACATTGTGTAAATTGTGTTTAAGTACTAGGTGACTATAATTTGGAAAGCCCATATAACTGCTTTAGAACCAATGAAGATGCTTTTCTTGTCTGCAGCAGAGGGGTTCTGTGGCACAGTTGCTTTCTAGTTCAGTGTATTGGCTTATCCATCATTTGGCTTCAAGAGCCGAAGCATTGAGGGTATCAGGAATATCTTCTTAATTCCACCCCTGTTAATTTGCCATTATTTGTTCCACCTCATGGACATTATACCCCAGCTACTGCAGTTCTAATATCTTCAGTTCCTCATTTGTCAATTTCTGAAGGTAAATTTAGGCTCCAACCTATTGTGCCTTAGTAGCTCTTACTAGTCTTAACTATACTTGTTGGTGAAATTATCTTTGATGTCCCTGGGATAATGGGCATTTATCACTTTTATTGTCCTTTTAATCCTCTTTCTTATCTCACTTTTCTTGATGTCCTTGTTGAGTTCCTTCTCATTTATTGGATCTTCTAAGGACCTCTCTCCAAACATTGTACTCATTATATTTAGAAATGTGTACAGCCTTTCAAAAATAATGTAAAATTTTGTGAATGGATATTTATGCTTATCAAATCAGGGAATTGAGGAGAAACATTGTGAATCAAAGTCTGGCATGAACTGTGCTACTCTATTGAAAATAAAATTATATCAAATCCAAATTTTTAAAACTGAGTTGCTATTTAAACAGAACCAATCAACAAGCAAACAGAAGTAAACATAACTTGGATATTTTCTGAAAGCAATGAAGTGAAATTTTATACCTTGAGTTTTAAACTTCTATAGGTGAATTACATATATTTACTAAATTCAGATATGAAAAACCACCCAGCTGAACAACAAATAGAAACACCGCTATAAAAGAGTAAATAGAGCATTGATAGAGAAAAGTTAAAGATGCATTCCAAATAAGGAAGATAAATGAGAAATGTTTGGAATAAAACCCAGCTTGTTCATGTTAGAATGCAAGAAAATTGGGTTATATAGTAATGTTTCCAAGCCCATCCTCTATACCCATGGGTACAATTATACAATAAAGGTGGATTCATATGTCCATGACTTAGATCATGATCATAAAATGTAAGTGTCCATTAGTTCCCAAACATCCTAGGAAAGGTTGGTTTGGGAAGGTAAGGGAAAAAGTTGTAATCACCATGAAAACACACACACACACACACACACACACACACACACACACACACACACACACACACACCTACACCTATTTTGCCTTCCGATGAAGCAAAAGAAAAGTGTAAGCTTTGCAGAATAGAAAAGATACATCAGATACTGGTTATTAGAATTCTTCAGTCTAAAATTCTCAACTGTAATAGTATTTCTTTTGAGAATACTTTACCTTGGCTTTGTAACAAACACCTGGAAATATCTAGGGCGCATAGTTTCAAGATCTTGCTTTAAGGAGATTATGAAGTGGTTTATGACTAGCTACGTAGAGACTAAATACAGGGTGTCCCAAAAATGTATACATATATTGTAACAGCTGATAACTAAATTTTGAAAATGAAATGCATTAAAAAAAATACTGCCTTTATAATTATTCAAAGTGTGTATATGCATTTTTATGACACCCTATGTTTATACCCAAAATACAATGTTTTCTGTATGTCAATTGGAGCAGACCTTTGGTGCATTATAGGGAATTTTAATAATAAAAATTATAGTATTGTGAAATTACATTAAAATAGTTCTGTCCTATGAAATTAAATTGTGACATTTGCCATCAAATGTGAAATAGTGAGAATATATTAGGTAGAAAAAGTATGTCTACTGCTTTGAAGTCTTTTTGTTTTGTAACTATACTATATCAATACAAACATAGGATCACAATAACCAGCACCATTAAGCTCAGTTTCCATTATATTTATTATTATACTAGAGGCCCGGTGCACGAAATTCGTGCACAGGTGTGTGTGTCCCTCAGACCAGCCTGCATTCTCTCCAATCTGGGACCCCTCGTTGGACATCCCTCTCACAATCCAGGACTGCTGGCTCCCAACTGCTTGCCTGCCGGCCTTCCTGATTTCCCCTAACCACTTCTGCCTGCCAGCTTGATCACCCCCTAACCACTCCCCTGCCAGCCTGATTGATGCCTAACTAGTCCCCTGCCAGCCTTATTGCCCCTAACTGCCCTCCCCTGCAGGCCTGGTCCCCACCAACTTTCCACCCCTGCAGGCTTGATCACCCCCAACTGCCCTCCCTTGCAGGCCTGGTCCCTCCCAACTACCCTCCCCTGCTGGCCATCTTGTGGTGGCCATCTTGTGTCTACATGGGGGCAGGATCTTTGACCACATGGGGGCAGCCATCTTGTGTGTTGGAGTGACAGGCAATTTGCATATTACTCTTTTATTAGATAGGATAGAGGCCTGGTGCATGGGTGGGGGCCAGCTGGTTTGCCCTGAAGAGTGTCCCGGATCAGGGTGGGGGTTCCCTTGGGGCATGGGGTGGCCTGGGTGAGGGTCCTGTGGTGGTTTGCAGGCCAGCCACGCCCCCTGGCGGCCCAAGTGGAGGCCCTGGTATCTGGGATTTATTTATCTTCTACAATTGAAACTTTGTAGCCTTGAGCGGAGGCCAGGGCCAGCCAGGGTGGGCAGGAAGCTTGGCTTCCTCCATCACTGGGGGCAACCCAAGCCTCCTGCTCTCTCCAGCTTGTGGCTGCCACCATTTTTGTTGGGATTTATTTATCTTCTATAATTGAAATTTTGTAGCCTTGAGCGGAGGCCAGGGCCGGCCAGGGCAGGCGGGAAGCTTGGCTTCCTCCATTGCCGGGGAAACCCAAGCCTCCTGTTTGCTCTGTGACCGCAGCCGTCTTGGTTGGGTTAATTTGTATACTTGCTCCTGATTGGCTGGTGGGCGTGGCTTGTGGGCATAGTGGAAGTATGGTCAATTTGCATGTTTCTCTTTTATTAGTGTAGATATGCAGTAAATTTGGGTGAATCAGAAATCATATGTAGGTTACTGTTGAATTTATAAATGTATGCAACATAATTGGAACAACGCGTGTTTTGAATTTCAGTATTTTATGATTGATTTTCTATACCTAAAACAACTGTTTCATTTTTTTATTAAAAAGTTAATGCAGAGTCATGAATATTGTATACATGTATATAAATTTTGGAGGGGTCCCAATTCAGTAAAATTGTTTAGTGCTGCAAGGCTTTTTAAATGTTTTTGTTGTTGTCTTCCATAATTCAGGTTATCTGGAATGAATATACCACCACCAATTATCAGCAACAAAAACTGGCTCAGACTGCATTTTGTTACAGACAGCAATCACAGATATCGTGGATTTAGTGCTCCGTATCAAGGTATATTTGATGAATACTTCTACCTCTTTTGATATGTAGAATGTTTTTGGTATACACAACTGCATTTTGTGATAATTTGAATAAGCAAAAATGGACAGTGTCTTGCTATGGCAGTGATGTGATCATAACTAAATTACAGTATAAAAATTAGTTGATTTCCATAGCACAATGTTTAGAATAAAGGATATTATGACCTCTAAAGGTCATATGTGACAGATGTTACATTTTACTTTCATGAAGTGCTCCAGCAATTGGACATGCTACCTAAAGCTGCATCACACAACACTGCAGAAAACCCGCAGTTGTAAATAGTCTTCATAAATTGAAACTCCTTTTCATATACAGTGTGTCTGCTATTGATAGTTCAATTAACCTTTTTTTTGGGTTTATTACCTAACATTTATATAAAGAGGCATACTTTTGAATAAGTAGGATATAATATTTGATGCATTCACTTGAAAACATGCTGTTTAGGACAAGATTGTTATGAAGATGGAGTACTAATGAAACTGTAGCTTCTACAGTGTTTAATAATATTATGGGCTTAGTGTCCTTTATCCTCAGACTATTATGTAAATAATTCATTTCATTCTCAGTAGTGTATCAGCTACTGTTCAGGGAATGGTGAGCATTGCCACAGTTACATTTTTCCATTTATGTGTTTGTTTTATTTAATGATTTCCGTTGTAGTAGTCTTCAGACTTAAGTGCTTTGAAAACTTAATATGGTGACTTTAGCCAGCTTATAATTAATATCTAAAATAGTATGAGACCACATATTGTTTTCTAGAATACAAATTTCAGCAACCAATTTATATTTTGAGGACCAGCATCCTCTCTTTAGAGTCCTATCAATGAGATTTTTCACAATAATAGCAACACATTAATGTGATGGTATTTTGACCCTTATAATAGTGTATTTGCTATCACTGTCATAAAATTCACTGAGAAAGTAACTTGAAAGTAAAGGTTTTACATAAAATTCACTATAAAAATCTGTGATTTCTATTTCTAATGTAGTTAATTCAAATAGAAGTATGAATGCAAATGTGCTCTTAATGCTATACATTTTATTAACATTTCTCAGAATATATTCCTCACCTTAGAACACTATTTTAAAATTAAAAATTAAATATTCATAGAAATGTTTATTTTTATATCTTATTAAAAATAACCATTAAAATCATAGTAACTTGAATCTTATCCTTTTAACCTAATGTTGCTTTTAAATTTGAACAAGATTTTGAGTTTCCTATTTTAGTTTAAAAAGTGCTTGTGCACTTCAGAACTCAGAGGGCCTTTTTTACTGAAAGGAAGTAATTGTTGTGGAGTCCCTTTTTCTCTAGGTTGACCCCTTCTCTTGAGTTTTCCAACCACATAATTTTATGGCTCTGATCCCCACTGCCCTGAGTTAAGGCAGATGGCATTGCAGAAATGCAAGACTCGTCATCTTTGACTCTTGTAGTCATTGAACCTTTAAATAAGATGGCTTCTCTTCTTTATTCTAATATAAATAAAATAACACTTATTTTGTATTTAAATATAAATTTAATTTTTTGCTGGAAGAAAACTAGATCTCTCTCAAAAATAAAATGGTACTTAATTTGCTTTATGCTGTATAGTTTCATGAAACTAGTATTTGTAGATGGGTTTATTTTGCATTAAAAGACAGCAGTACAAAGCTGTGAGTAGATTTGTGTATTTAATTATTATTTTTAATAATCTACTTGCTGATCTTAAATTGAGTTTTATAGTAGTTTCAGGATTCAGTTTTATTTTCTGGCATTGCCTCGCTTGTTTCATCATTGAAAAATAGCACATCAGTAAATTGACTGTAGTAAAATAGTAAAGAAGTGTTTTATGGGGTATGAATTCTTTCTATTTTCAGCAGGGAAAGGAGCTTAAAATATGGTAATTTTGGATATAATCTATATCTACCCAATAGAGAGGAAATAAAGTGGCCTAATAGAAAAGAAGCAATGATTTTATAATAAGATCAAAAAAGTTTCATTACGTAAAAATACATCTTTGTATTGTATTCTTTTAAGCCTTTCCTGATTCAGACTTGACTTTCTAATTGCATTATCTCCAAATAATTTTTTACCTACACAACATAAATTCAGTTGGTTAAGTCATTTTTAAAACTACAATAAAATAAATTTGGATTGAAAAACAAACTATCTTAAATAGCTATGAAAATCATAATTCTGACATGTTGAAATGCATGCCCCAGCATGAAGTGGTGTCCATGCTTTTTAGATCCTCCCATGCTACCATTTAATTTCAGTGGTATCTAAATTAAAATTGAATTAAAACCAATTCAAGGTAGAAAATTTGTGGAACATACTATACAATAGTCAAAAACAAGTCTCCATGTAACAGTTTCTTAATAAATCAAATTTGTAATCAGTGATTATTATTGATTTATCAATTATTTTCAATATTTACTATTTTACTGGAGCTTAGGTTTCCTCATAGCATTTCTGCTTAACCTGTGGTCCTATATAAAATACCAAGAAAATTAACTCAGTTTCTAAATGTTACTAGATTTTCTTTTGTTTAATTGATTTCAAGTGTCTAAATATATTACTATTTCTATATTATAGATTAAGTCTTCTAAATCATTTTATAGTTGATCTCATTTTGATTTTTAAAGTTTTCCCCCATAATATTGTTCATGTGAGTCTTGAGGTTAATATTTTGTAGACAGTTATTTTCAATGTAACAAAGATACGTTAATAATTATATGGACTATTTTAAATTTATGAATAAAATATTTTATATAGGTTCTCAAGTTATAGTAATTTTGGTATCACCTGTGTATTTTTTGGTAAGAAAACATATTTAATGGACCAAACTTTCAAATTGTATTGAAAATGCACTCCTATTACCCTCAGTTAAACAGAGGCCCTTGGCATTTTAGATGTACATAATTTACGTGAAAATAATTTGGGGGTTTTTACTCCATATTTTACACTTGAAAATGTTTTGACAAATTTACGTACACAGTTACTGAACAAAGGTAAATAAGATTATTGGGGAGTCAGCATAGTGTAATAAGAAAGAGTAGGATTTGGAGTCAGAAAATGAGGGTGAAGTTACTAATTGCTGCTTGAGTTGTCTGAGCTTTAGTTTTCCCATCAATTAAAATATTCACAATAGCTAGATACTATTGTTGTGTAAAGCAAAAGGTATTAAGATTTCTAATAGTAAAAGTTGGGCATGCAGTGAATAAATACATTTCAATGGAAAGAGGCAATCAGCTATTTGGAATGATGAGAATCACTTTTCAACCATGAGGTATAAAATATTTAAAATTATGATCAAACATAAAATTTATTTTCAGTAAACAATTAAGAAGGGAAAACACTGGGTTTTATATTTCTCACTATCACAAATGAGGAAGCCCATATTCTCTAGGGAAAAAGCACTTTTCAACTTAGAACTCATTTAAAATAGGATTTATTTTCTTAAGTAAACATGAATTTTTAAAATCATATGTATAGCCCAGAGCACAGCATCAAGAAACCTCTTCAGTTATATATATTTTTCTAATTTTGTTTAGACATCAGTTTTTTGTTGTTGTTGTACCTTTATGTATCCATTGTTAATAAAAGACTGTGAGTCATATCCCACCATTCTAATTATAAAATCCCTCCTCTAATTTGATAATTGTCAGTGTGTCATGTTCATGATTTCAAGGTTGGTGGTGAAAGAGTAAATAAGTGAAGTTCAAAACTTTGGGTTCAGACAGTGTAGGTGTAGTTCACTGTCATAGGAATGTTGGACATAGGCAAATAGACTGCATTTCTGGTAAAGACAGTGGACAGGGCTTTGCCAGCACAATTCAAGAAGTCTGTATGAATATGTATTTTTTCATATTATAGTAGGTATTATTTAATTTTTAGTGAGTACATGCTGTGGGAAAATTCATAAACTCTATTGAATCCTTATCTCAAAAAATCTCCTTTTCATACATAGACAAACTGCATTTTAAGTTTGTGAAGTAAGCTAGTTATTTTTAGTTACTGTGTTTTGACAGAATAGGAAGGTGAGTTTCATTGGTGTTTAGTTTTTGAGAATGATTTCTGGTCTATATTTTGTTTTATTTTCTTCTGATTTTTATTATTATTTACATAAATTTTCTTTAAATCTCTCTCAATTCAAAATAATTACTTTTACCTGGATTTTCTTTTTTCTTCTACCCTCCCCTCCCCTCCCCTCCCTTCCCCTCCCCTCCCCTCCCCTTTTCTTTTCTTTTCTTTTCTTTTTTCTTTCCTTTTCTTTTCTTTCCTTTTATGGTTAAAAATAAGAAACTTCTTTTTACTTGTTGCTTTATATACCTGTCTAGTCAATGGAATTTATTATCTTAAATAGTATAACCATCAGAGATAATCAAAATAACATTTAGTAGTCAAATTGTCTGTATAACTAAACATTGGTCTAAAATAGCCATTAAAAACTCCTAATAGCATTATTTTCTGGGTGCCAATGTAATTTTATAGTCATGCCAATATAAAATTTAAGGCATTTAACTACATCTATATATATAAAAGCCTAAGCAACTGTTACGACTGGTTGACCGAACAACCGGTAGACTGGTCACTATGACAATTCACTGACCGCCAGGGGACAGATGCTCAAAGCAAGAGCTGCCCCCTGGTGGTCAGTGCACTCCCACAGCCAACCTCCTGCAGCCGGCCAACCTCCAGCAGTCCCTTCCCCGGCCAGCCAGCCCCAATTGGCCCCGATCAGCCCCCATTGCTGTCCAGGTTGAGGGACCCCACCCATGCACGAATTTGTGCACCAGGCTTCTAGTTAGATGATGATAATGATTGCATGAAAATCTTCCATAGCTTAACTAGATTTATTTCTTTATTCCAATCCTTACAATTTATTTGCCAGTTTACATATCTTCCAGCTCACCGTTCTGTTCATAAATTGTGGGTGTGCTTGACAGTAAACTGGCAAATTGTCATTTAATTACAAGTTTTCCTGAAATAGAAATTCCACTGCAACACAACCTGGTAAATCAGAGCTAAGGGTTTTATATCAGAAACACAATGCTGGTGACTTATTTGCTTAACTCTATTCAAACATAATTTCTAGTAAAATACTTTATTTTGTTAGACATTTTAATAGTTATGAATTAAGAATTAAGCCACGAGACTGTATTTAGAGTTGAAATATAGTTTTACAGTTTATAGATATACATATATGTAATATGTGTGTATATATATATATATATATACACATATATATATATAAAATGAGATTTAGAAATAAAGTAGAATATTAGAAATATTGTTATTTCCTTTATGTTGGCTGTTTTATAGTCCTTTTTATTCTGGTTATGAGTTAATGTTATGCATGAATACAGAGACTACCCATGAAGGACATTATTCATTAGAAAAAGTTACACTTGGAGAAATGAAATTCAGATTCTGATAAAGAGGATTGCTTAAAATCAAATGATAATGGATTTCTAAGCAAAGTACTAGTATAGCAGGAAATTGTAAAATAAATTCATGTATATGCTTATGAAATAGTCATGGAAATCAGAATATTAAGGAGTAGATGGAGATCTGTTACAAGATTTTTAGTCTTTTTTAAGGAACTGAATCAATCTTCATTGATAGGAGAGTGACAAGGACTAATAGTCAAAAGAACAAGATATCACAATTGTTATTTTTTTAAAAGGTCTTTAATGCTTACTTTGCTAAGAATTCTTTCGTAAGCCAGTGTTTTGTTTCTTTATAAAATTATTAATGCTTAAAAATTGTTTAATGTTTGAGAAATATTCTTTCTTAAATCAGTGTTCAATCCATATATATGTAAACCTTGTATTGATATACCTTAAAAAGTGAAAGGCAAATTATATTAACCTTATAATCAGATGAAATTCATGAGGTTCCAGAAATAGTTTAGTAAAATTACTGTGATTTAGATTGCTATCTTCAAATAGAGCAACTACTGTGGATGGAAAATAATCTATACAATATCCAGTTGTAATATGGTCAATATTTTCTGAAACATGTAGTAAGTTTAAAATGTAGCATTTAACTGCAAAACTGAAAAAAAAAATCACTATAGAGCAACATTTTAGTTTGGCTCATGTATTTATGCTGATGATAGAATAAACATAAAATTAGCCAATCTCTTTTAGGGCAAAGTCTCTTTTGTGTTAACTCAGCATCCTTGGGGTAAATGTTCAAACTTTTAAGGTTCAGATCACTGCCTTCTTCCTTTTTATATAAAGCTTCTAATACAAGTGATACCTGTTGAGCACTAGTGGTGGTAGGATGAAACTGAATGGTCCTTATATAAACCCTTGTTCTTATTAATATCAGCTGACTTCAGTGGAGAAGTCACTTCTTTGTAACTGAGAATCCTGCGTTTACTGCTGGTGATCTCAAGGCAACGTGTGCTATGTTCTTTTAGCAAGGTCCATTTTCTATCTTTTGATTCTATTCCATGACAATTTTTTGCTGGGTCTTCCATCTCCAGTTTAGCTAAAACTCTATAATCCACATTTTCCTTTTCTGTTATGATGATAGCCCTGTGGCAGGGTTCTAGATTTTTTTCTTATACCTATCTGCCACCCAATACCCATCGTTCAACACAGTGTAAGACTACTAACTTGCTGGTCACATATTATTCTGGTGTTCTGTTGAATGTAGGTGTGTCTTTAAAGGGCGTACATTTTCCCTAAGTCCATATTGTAAGATTTCAGAATTAATTCCATTAGCAAATGGAGTTTAACAAATCCATATAGATATTTGTAGTCTTCCTTACTCCATCCTCCATGAAAATTTTTACACGAAGAGACAGTTTAGGGTTTTTTATTCTGTTAGATTATGGGAGAGCATTTCTTTTGCATGTCCTGAGTTTTCACTAATCGTGGCTTTTTATAAAGTCTTCCAGACTTTTCTCTTGAGCTGAAAAGGAAACTGTTTGAAATTCACGATCTCTCTCATCATATCATGACTCTCAAGACTAATGTCTGGATAGGACTTTAAAAATGTAATTGTCAAAGTTGTATAAGAACGCTCCCAAAACAGAGTAATCCAAGGGACTCAAAGAATGAGGAAAGTCCACAGTGTCAAAATTAATAGGAATGCGAAATACATGTTTAAAAATTTCTAAATAGCTTCCCTATTTATTCAGTGAGAAATTGATCTCCTCAAGGAAACATTTATATTATCGTTCCTAAATGAGCCTAAAATATATTACATACTAGAGGCCCGATGCATGAAATTCGTGCAAGAGTAGGCCTTCCTTCCCCCGGCTGCTGGCACCGGCTTCCCTCTAGCACCCGGGACCGAGGCTTCCCTTGCAGCCCTGGCTTTGTCCTGAGGACGTCCTAATTAGCATATTATGCTTTTATTTATAGATTGATTTAATAACATTCAAGCTGCTTTTATAGCTGCAATTTGCTTTTTCAAAATATAATATTTGCTATCTTTATTATCCCAACTAACTTTGGCTTATCATTTTCCTTTTAATTAATGTGGTTTCTGTCAAGTATTTTAAATTATTATAATGTAATGAATTCATGAATAAAACTTTTTAGTCTGTAATTGTATAAATTTCTTGCATTTAAAGTACATTTGGTAGATTACAGAAATTGCATAGTTTAATGGTAGTACTATTGTTCCAATTAGTATTCATTTGCTTATGATATATCTGATAGTTTTACTCACATAAGCCTCTAGTGAGGGCAGTTTTGTTTTATCACCTAAGGATAAGCACATAACAAATGATAACAGATTAATTTGGTGTACAATAAACAAAGTTCAGTGTTTGTAAATTCTGTTGATGTTACAAATATATTAAACACGTAATTTGTTTTTATAATGATTCAGTAATTGCACAAAATGACCTACAAAAGCATCAATCAAGCACAGCAGGTACAAGCCATCAAACACATTGTAGATGATTGATCCTCCGTGTCGGTGTAAAAAATGGGGTCTGAGGAAACAAGCTCTGGGACCTTACTTTATTTATTTTATAGGCAATTTCATCATGAAATTGAAAATGTCATCATGAAATTTAAATCCCTAGATATTTTCATTCAAATTCAAAGATATCCAGAAATAGCTAAAGGCAATTTAGGAAAGTTTATTCAGATGATAAAGATATTAACTTTGGATTTTCCTTTAGCTTAGAGTTGTAAAGTGATGAATACTTTGTAAACATTGGATTGAAAAAAAATTAAGCTGAAATATTTTCTTTAAGCAAATAACCCCTTTCAGCTTATTTTGGAACTACTTATTTCTCAGGCCACATTTTGGGAAATGATTCTGTAAGGCGTGATAGTAAGGTTTAACTTCATGCGACAATATATTTATCATTAGTTAACTTGACCTTTTCTTTAGTTAATTACCCAAAGTTATATATGAGGCATGCAAACTGCTAATGCTGTTTGCTGAAACTAAAATAATATCTTAAATTAAAACCCCCATTTGAGATCTGCTAAGGCACATTTATTTATTTGTTCATTTGCCCATCTATCCCATTTTGTTCAACAAAAATATTACTGAGCACTTACTTTGTACCAGGTGCTGTTCTAGGCTCTGATATACATAGTCTCAGAATTCAGGGAGTTTCATCTATAGGATTTGAAAAGATGAGTGTATATTATATTAAAAGAAAAATATGAAATATTAAAATTAAGAAATTATGAGTTCCTGTAAGGAGTGAAGGAGAATGCCTATTGTCTAAATCACCCAGAGGTTCAATATGAGCTAACTGTAGACCTTTGAAAAAAAGTATTAAGCCCATAATCATATTAGAAAATGGTTGAGCCAAGTCTAAACCCTTAGAGTTTTGTTTTGTTTTATTTTGTTTGTTTGTTTGTTTCTTCTAAGACCTATGATAATTTTACTATGAACTCCAGCCTTAAATATCTTCAAATTTTCAAATTTACAATGGATTTATTTTATTTTTAGAAAGGGCTAAAATTCATTGATAATGAAATTTGGTGAGTAAAGAAAAAATTGTGTCAGTACACTGTTCTTGATTAAAAGTGACGTTAATAAAGCAATGATATTAGTTATGTAATTAGTTAATATGCATAAAGCCTTGCACAGTGTCTGACAGAGCGTAGGCGTCATATAAAATGTTAGCTGCTATTACTATTATCAGTACAAGCAGCAGGAGAAGCATTGTCACCCTTATAGTTTGACTACAAATGACTTGGAAGGCAATTTCAAGCATATTATTGGTAATAGGAGTATTATCTGAAATAAGAATATCCAACATTTCATAATAATATGTTGCAGACTCATGTTTACTTAATAACATAAGTGCTTGGTTGTTGATTTTTTAAAAGGAATGAATTTAATACAGGTTTCAATACAGTAGATATTATAAAGAAAATTATTTCTAGTAAAACTGTATCAAATGTTTAACAGACATATATCTTAAAAATTAACCATGTGATATGTCAGCCATATTCCTTGTCTATTATATGTGCATAGGATGAAACAACAGTAAAACTATTTTCTCTTACAGACTTATTTATCTTTTTATTATATTAGGAATACTGACTGTTATTGGAAAACCCAAGGAGGAATCTGTAGCTATAAAATAGCTTAAGGTGAAAGAAGTATAATAACCATTATCAGAAAAGGCAATAGTTTCAGAATACCCAAGTGCACTTTTGTTTGAAAAGGTCAAATTTAAACATTTTGTTATTGATCTAACAAGAAAACAACCTTGTTGCTTTGGATTACATTCTTCTTGCCTACAGAAAATGTAACAAGTTCTACGTAGAGTTTCCATAACTAACATGCACCTCCAGATTTTGTGGTCATGCACTTCTGTTGAATTCCCAAGCATATACTAATTTTTCTAGCTTATCAATGTAACAAAAATCCAGTAAACTTTTAAATGGGGCAGCTGTTTAAGTGATAAATGACAATAAAAACTAATATTGGAAAAGTAGAGAGAGGTAAAGATTCCCAGGAATACACTTTACTTCAAAGAGCACTGAACTAGAAGTTGGTAAATTTTGGTACAGACCCCATGCTGTGAACTTGAATGTATTCCTTAACATCTCAGAAGTTTAAGGTCATTAGATAATGGAACAATAGGCTTTTTTCCAGGTCTAAAACCTTTTGGGCTTAATCTGTTCCCAGTACCACTAACTCACAAAAGTTGGCCTAATGATAGCTCAACTTCACAGTGTTATGTATTTATACACACACACTTTTAGCTTTCTTTAAGATCAAACAGAGTGGCCTTGACCGTGTGGTTTAGTGGTTGAGTGTTGACCCACAGTTCGATTCCTGATCAGGACACATGCCCGGGTTGTGGGCTTGATCCCTAGTAGTGGGCATGCAGGAGGAAGCCTATCAATGATTCTCTCATCATTGATGTTTCTCTCCCTTCCCCTTCCTCTCTCTAAAATCAATAAAAACATTTTAAAAAAAGAAAAGATAAAACAGAGTAGAGGAGAAAGGGGGTAAAAAGGCCTGACCTGGAACTAAGTCCCAAGCTAGCTACATGCTCTGTGGTCTAATATTCAGGCCGACTAGGGCCTAGACCAGGGGTGGGCAAACTTTTTGACTCGAGGGCCACAATGGGTTCTTAAACTGGACCGGAGGGCCGGAACAAAAGCATGGATGGAGTGTTTGTGTGAACTAATATAAATTCAAAGTAAAGGAGCGGAGGGGAGAGCAAGAGAACCCTCCGCTCTTTCGGCTCCGCAGGCCGGATAGAACAGCCGAACGGGCCAGATCCGGCCCGCGGGCCGTAGTTTGCCCACGGCTGGCCTAGACCATGATTTCAACTGGTCTCTCTCTCCTGTGATTTCTTATCCTAGGGCAATACATCTGTATCCTAAACAAATACTTGCCCAAATTTGTCCCCAGTCACTAGATATCCCCAACATTCTTCTGTTAAGACATATTTACCTTTCAGGTAGCTTGATTGGACAGGTCCTCAGATGATGCCAATTTTGAATCTCTGTAATGCATGATCCTCCTTGGTGAAACAGGAAGCAAATCCCAGCTCTGAGAAACACAAAAAAATCATGCTTATCTCAACACAGAAGCTCTCCTTTTCCCTCTAGATTTTCTCAACAGATGTCAGTTTTACTTTATTCGTGTGTGAGTTTGACTTCAGCTTGTCAGACAGGAATAGACAGCAATCTTTTTTTTGTGTGCCAAGTGCCTGAAACAAATTTCATATATGAGTGATTCCATTTAAGCCCACCTTACCAGACTAGCACTAGAGGGTATAATTTTCCCACTGCTCCCTATAAATGGTGCTGGGAAGGGTACTGACCCATCTACTGCAGCTCTTTCAAAGGAAATAATTTCACCAAACTACTCTCATTGTTGTCCCCCTACTCCATCTTGTCCTATCTAATAAAAGAGTAATATGCAAATTGACTGCACCTCCACTATACCCACAAGCCATGCCCACCAGCCAATCAGGAATGAGTATGCAAATTAACCCAACCAAGATGACTGCAGCCACAGAGAGAGCAGGAGGCTTGGGTTTTCCCGGCAATGGAGGAAGCCAAGCTTTCTGCCTGCCCTGGCCTGCCTTGGCCTCCGCTTAAGGCTACAAAGTTTCAATTATAAAAGATAAATAAATCTCAGATACCAGGGCCTCGGCTTGGGTCACCAGGGGGCGTGGCTGGCCTGCAAACCACCACAGGCCCCTCACCCAGGCTGCCCCACACCCCAAGGGAACCCCCACCCTGATCCAGGACACCCTTCAGGGCAAACCATCTGGCTTCCACCCGTGCACCAGGCCTCTATCCTATCTAATCCTCCTATCTAATAAAAGAATAATATGCAAATTGACCATCACTCCAACACACAAGATGGCTGCCCCCATGTGGACACAAGACGGCCACCACAAGATGGCCAGCAGGGGAGGGCAGTTGGGAGGGACTAGGTCTGCAAGGGAGGGCAGTTGTGGGCGATCAAGCCAGCAGGGGAGGGCAGTTGGGAGGGACCAGGCCTGCAAGGGAGAGCAGTTGGGGGTGATCAAGCCTGCAGGGGAGAGCACTTAGGGGTGACCAGGACGGCAGAGGAGGGAAGTTGGGGGCAACTGGACCTGCAGGGAAGGGCAGTTGGGGGGGACCCAGGCCTGCAGGGGAGAGCAATTGGGGGCACCAGGCCTGCAGGGGAGGGCATTTGGTGGAGACCAGGCCTGCAGGGGAGGGAGTTAGGAGTGACCAGGCCTGCAGGGTAGGGTAGTTAGAGGCAAACAGGCTGGCAGGGGAGCAGTTGGGCATCAATCTGGCGACTGGGGAGTGGTTAGGGGCTGTTCAGGCTGGCAGGCAGAAGCGGTTAGGGGCAGTCAGGAAGTCAGGCAGGCGAGCAATTGGGAGCCAGCAGTCCTGGATTGTGATAGGAATGTCCGACTGCCCGTTTAGGCCCGATCCTACTGGGATCGGGCCTAAACGGGCAGTCAGACCTCCCTTGAGGGGTCCCAGATTGGAGAGGGTGCAGGTTGGGCTGAGGGACACACAATCCCGTGCACGAATTTCGTGCTCCGGGCCTCTAGTTGTGTCATAAGAGTCCAAGGATCTCAAAATAGAGTAGCCTACATTTCCACTGAAACTGATTCGTATAAGAAGGTGAATGTCATACAGTCACTGAAATATCTTAATATCTACTAAATCAATGCTTCCATTTAAACTGAAGTAGGAAGAGCCCCAATTTTACCTCCTGGTATGCAGTCCTCTCATACACATATACATATATGGAAATGCTTACACAGTTGCAGAAGTCAGTCTTTACATGTTAGAATATTTAATAGCTAATGGAAACTATATTTATCATGTACATTTATCATTTATATTTATCATTGGCATGATATTTGTGCATATGGTGTATATCATTGTCTTCTTTTAGTTGTGAATTTTCTATCCCACTAACCTATCTTTCACATTGTGATTGAACTTTCGTGATATTCTATAGTTCATAAACTAAATATGAAAAACCAGCAAGGTATTGGTAATGCAAAATTAGCCAATAGTAGGGAATTTCTGCAGAGTAAGCTAAATCTGAGGTAAATAGAAAACTAGCAACTTCCAATTTATTTTTTTGGGTTTTTTAATAAGAGAAATTACGAGATACACTCTTATTAAGCCAATAATCTAAAATTATTCTATATAATAAAAGCCTAATATGCTAATTGTCCAGTCAACTGGTGGGTCATTCAGTCAAAGCATAATATGCTAATGATATGCTAAGGCCCTCAACCGCTCGCTATGACATGCACTGACCACCAGGGGTCAGATCATTGACAAATCGCTATGATGTGCACTGACCACCAGGGGGCAGACACTCCAACCAGTAGGTTAGCTTGCTGCTGGGGTCGGGCCAATTGGGACTGAGCGAGACAGGCCGGACACGCCCTGGAGCCCTCCCGCGGTCCCTTCCTGGCTGGCCAACCTCCTGTGTCCCGGAGTCCCTTGGCCTGGCCTGTGCCCTCTCACAATCTGGGAACCCTCAGGGGATGTTGGAGAGCTCTTTTTTTGGCCTGATCCCATAGGGGGAGTGCTGCTCAGCCTGGGGAGCGGGCCTGAGCCGTCAGTCGGACATTCCCTGAGGGCTCCCCTGCGAGAGGACGCAGGCTGGACTGAGGGACCCCCCCAAGTGCACGAATTTCGTGCACCGGGCCTCTATGTGTTAGAATCCCAATTATGTTACTGGTTAACTTTTTTAAAATCGGTGAATGTCTTTGAATCTTAATTTACTCTAAATAAAATGAGGGAGATGGATTAACATATTTATTACACTCTTTTTGGGGGTTAGGGTTGTTTTAAAATCGAATAATTAATTTTTTTTTAAATGGTATATTAGTGATTTTCAGTGAATTATTTGCAGATGACAGAACATTTGATAGCATGTTTACATTTCAGGTATTGCTCTAAATTTGTATATATAGTTATGAGAATGAATTTTTAGGGGAACTTATTGGAGCACTGACTTTAAGTGAGAATTAATCAAATAGACATTATTTCTAATTTCTATAGGGTCTTAAATTAAGTTACATTGTTCATGATTTCTGAATATGTTAACATATAGCATACATGTCCCTATGATGACTTTATTCATTTATATATTTACTAGTGGCCTGGTGCACGGATTCATGCACATTGAAAGGAAATTAATTAGAAGAAAGATTTGAGCAGTAATTACGTTACTGCAAAAAATTACATGTCAAAATAGTATATATAATATAGTATTATAAAATTAAAACATGTGTACAATTGGCACCTGAGAGAGCTTTATATGTATCACACATGCGTGAGTCAATGTTTGTTTTTAAATTGCCAGTGCGCGTGGGTTAGTTGGATGGACATATGGCCGGCCACTTAGCCTTTATATATATAGATTTTTAATAAATCTCAAGGAATATACACCATGACTATATAGCCACAATTATTTGTTAATTGTGTAATGTGGCAGTTGAAGACCTGATTGAGGAAATGGATATGTACTTCTTTCTAGTTTATGCAATGATTCAACAATAGTTGGTGAGGGGTTTATTTTGGCTATTTCTTTCTCTAAATCTCTTCCATCAGAATGTCTAGAGTCAAATCTTGTTTTTATTATTTGTTCCAAAATTATTCATTTTTTTCATCTTCTTTCTGGAAGAGAGAGAGATAGATTACTAGATAGATAGATAGATAGATAGATATCACTGATGCAAGTTAAATTACTCATCCATGGAAATTTAAGAAGGCCACCAAGTTCTCTCTATCATTATTAAAATTATTTTTGACAACTTTATTATTAAATTATCTATCTATTTATTTTTTTCATCCTTTAACTCAAAAGGTTTATTTATTTACACATAAACTGATTTTTGAAAAACTCATTGTCTTAGGCAGTACATGGATAAGTTTGAAAATCTCTATAAAATATAATAAAGTACATCCTGAAATCTTACACAGGACATAGAAATAATAGTAAAGACTAATAAAATACACTCATTTATCTACTCTACATGATTTTTTAATTATGTTACAAATAGTTATGCTTTATTTTTTTAATTAGTGATGTTGAGCATCTTTTATTTTTCTATTGTCCATCTATGTGTCCTTTTTTTATTTTTATACTTTATTGTTGAAAGTATTAAAAATATCTCCTTTTTCCCCTGTTGACCCTCTCTACCCCACTCTGGCCTGCTCTCCATTTTATATATTTTAAAAATATATTTATTAAATCTTGCCAACTATGGTTAATACTTTAATCAGTAAATTCAAACCTTAGCCTCTGATTACCTCCTTTACCTAAAATTCTGAATAAGAGTTACTAAAATATACTAAAGTTCTTTTTTGATATACAGATTTTAATTTTGAATTTTTCCCATTGAGTTGTACTATTGATTCTGCAGCTATTAAATTACCTTGAAAAAGAGACACTAACTTAATCTAGTGGTAAATGCTCCAAATTGGAATGATCTTCCTAAAACTGCAAAGGAAAGGAAATGAGGTCAAGTTCTTCTTTTAAGAAAATATTTTTTGCAAAAAAGCACCCAATATTTTAAGCCTTTCTCTACATTGTTCAATAACTCTTCTATTTCCTGTCCTGTTTTTTTTTTTTTTTTTTTTTTGGGGGGGGGCTGCTAAATGCCTTTAGCATACCTTTGTGTATTGATGACCCTGCAATATACTTTTATCTTCCTGAGAGAATTCTTTCTATATAATTTGTAATGTGTTTTCATGCTACATTTCCTCGCTTCTTCTGCTACATGACTTACTTAATAGCTCTGCATAATGCATTCCCATTTAACTAAGTGATAAATAGGGCTGTAGGCCAAAATCAATCTGGGAATCTGAATGGGACCAACTTAGGATATTATTCCTAAGTTTTTTCTGTTTTTGTTGTTGTTTTGTTTTTGTTTTTGTTTCGTTTTCTTGGTACTTAGAAAACATATTTAAAAAATATATTTTATTATACTTTATTGGTTTCCGACAGGAAGGGAGAAGGAGAGAAAGATAGAAACATCAATAATGAGAGAAAAATCATTGATTGGCTGCCTCCTGCATGTCCCCTATGGGGAGCGGGCCTAAGCCATCAGTCGGACATCTCCTGAGGGCTCCCAGACTGCGAGAGGGTGCAGTCTGGGCTGAGGGACCCCCCACTTCCGAGTGCAAGAATTTTGTGCCCTTGGTCTCTAGTAAATAAACAAATGAAGGGGCTGGAATAGGGAATAAAATAGGAGATGTAGGCTCTCGGTTAGCTAGATACCCAGGGAACATATCTTCCCGGTGAAATGATGTAAAAGAGGAGAAGAAGCTTACTATGAGAAGAGTCGGGGAGGCAGTGCCAATGCAGTGGCATTGGCATGAGTGGGCCAATCAGAGGAAACAAAGTTCCTGAAGAAGAAAAACATGTTTGAAGAACCAACAACATCCCATGTGCCCGAAACAGCAGCATTAAGTGAGAGCAACCTGAGGTAATGTTGTAGAACTGTGTCCTCAGACAGTGATAAGGGATGCATAGAATAATTTTAAGCAGGGGAGAGGGGAAATATGGTTTGATCTTTGAGGAGATATTTTTTTTCCAGATCAGTGTGAAAACTGTAGAGAGACAAGAATGAAAGTGGGAAAAGGTGACTTGTGTTGTCCTGTCCTGGTGACAGTAATGGACTGCTTGAGTTAGGATGATGAGGAAAAAACGAAAGGAAAGTAGATTTAATATAAATTTGAGTTGAAATTGACAGGACTTACTGATTATTTGGAAGTTGATCTGAGGGAAAAGAAGAAATTATGAATAATTTCTAAAATTTCCTTGGTAAGATACTAAAGACTCTAAGGAGAAAATTTTTATAGTCGCAAGAAAAACAACAACACCTCTTTAAGACCTGTTATGTTTGAGTTCTAGAGTATATTTGTGTTATTACAGAAATGATCATCTAGGTATGTTAAAAAGAAAGACAGATATTTTTATCTGAAGTTCAAGAAGAGTTATACACTGAAGTTTCATTTGGGATTGAGCCTATTAAACATTTAAATCCATGGGATTTGATGACTTCCCTATGAAGACAGAAAAATGCAGAGTGAGAAAAGACAACCAAGGATTGAGCCCTGAAAAATTCACTATTTACATTTTATGTGGAGGAACGGAAACCACAAGAGACTGAAAATAATCTACCAAGAGGAGTAAAGTACAGTAGATGGAAACCTGAGAGTGGCTTTGTAAAAGCCCAGAAAACAGAATGTTTCAAAAAGAAGATCAAATGAATGATAGGTTCTGAAAGATTTTCTGTTCTTCTTTATATTAAATTCTCAGAATAATTTTTTTTAATATATTTTATTGATTTCTTACAGAGAGGAAAGGGAGAGGATAGATAGTTAGAAACATCGATGAGAGAGAAACATCGATCAGCTGCCTCCTGCACACCCCCCACTGGGGATGTGCCCGCAACCCAGGTACATGCCCTTGACCGGAATCGAACCTGGGACCCTTCAGTCCGCAGGCCGACGCTCTATCCACTGAGCCAAACCGGTCAGGGCAAAATTCTCAGAATAATTTTTAAAAAATATTCATTATATGCAGTTTCTCTCTTCTAATTCTGTCTTAGACCATTTAAGTGTCTATGCCTATGATGAATAAGAGGTCACCATTCTCAAATTTTGTATTATGTAGTCTTTTAATAGAATTTCACACAATTTATTTTCCACTCTTCATTGAAACACATTTTGCACTTGGCCTCAAGAATGGTATTTCCTTCCTTTGCCCCAGACTCACTGGTGATTCTCCTCACAGAGTTCTTTGGCATCTCATGCGGCCCTTCAGTTTTTTTTTTTTTTATTTTGATTTAATTTTATTATTTTTAGTTGTTTGAAGTATCATAAATAGTAGTACATATGTCTCCCTTTTTTTTCCCATTGACCTCCCCCTGGCCTCCCCTACCCCCCAGTACATGCCTTTACCTTCCCCCCCCCCCAGTGTCTTGTATCCATTGGTTATGCTTATATGCATGCGTACAAGTCCTTCGGTTGATCTCTTACAGCCCCCCCCCCCAACCCCCCGCAACCTCCCCTGCCTTCCCACTGTAGTTTGACAGTCTGTTCAATGCTTCTTTGCCTCTGTATCTATTTTTTTCCCCATTTCTTTCCTTTAAAAAATCTTGCCTCTGCAGACTAGAAATAAACATACAATAACAAAAAATGTTTGAGTCCCAATTTCAATGTCCAACAGTTCTGAGTCCCCGTTTCAATGTCAAACAGTTCCTTATGTGTACATGTCAGCAATGATATCTGGATGGTGGGCACATGGTGGCAATGCAGGCCCGACCTTCTCTGATTTGGTCCTAGGCAACCTGCTGCGACGCACAGCTGCTGACTGCTAGCGTGGCAAGGCGTCGTCAGCGTCTTCCATCTCTGGACTGTTTCTCCTCTTGTCTTCGTGGTTGGAGCAGACCTGTCAATTCCTCTCTGTTGCAGGAATCCACATGGTCTTGGAGTTGTTTTCTGAAAATATACAAACATATTCTCAACCAAAAGTTAATCTAACAGCAAGACACCCATGAAAACTACACATGGTGTCTAAATAAGACAAAGGCCCTTCAGTTTTAAGCAATCTGTGCTAATGACTCCCAAGATTGTATTCCAAATCAGACCTTCTGCCCTGAAATCTAGTGTCAACATGCAAGCTCCTTTACAAAATCTCTACTTGGATTTTTAATATGCTTCTCAAACTTAATATCTCCATTATTGAACTGTTTTCTCACAAAGTCTGCTCCTTCCTGTCTTTCTCATATTAGCAAAGAGTTCTTCATTTCCAGTTAATCAGGACAAATCTTTGAAATCATTCTTGATGCCTTATTTTTTCTTACATATCAGCAAGTAATGATCAAGATCTACCTTCAAATATACATAATATAACTGCTTCCTTCCACCTTCATTGAAAATAACCAGTTTTGAGCCACCGCTTTCTTGCCTGTCATTGCAACTTCTTCCTAAAAGATCTCCCTGCTTACATTCTTCATCTTCCATCATCAGTTAGAAATAAAGCAGCCAAAATAATGTTTTTAAATATAAATCAGATAGTGTCATTCCTCAGCTAAGAACCCTGTAATGATTTTGTCCCAATCAGGGTAAAAGCCTATCTAATTTACTTAGAGGAGTTAGCCTTTTAAGTTGCTGACCTCATTCCTTCCTTCCCTACTTCTTCTCTTACATAGCAGCATCCTTGCTGGTTCTCAAAGTCTCTTAAATGTTCCTGTACTAGATCCTTTGCTTTCATTGTTCTCTCTGTCTAGAAAGGTCTTCCCTCAGATAATTTGCAATATCTGATATACTTTATATCTTTGCTTAAATTTTACATTCTCAGTAGGTTTTTTTAAAAAATGTTTTTATTGATTTTAGAGAGAGAGGAAGGGAGAGGGAGAGAGAAATAGAAATATCGATGAGAGAGAAACATTGATCAACTGCCTCGTGCATGCGTTCTACTGGGGATTGTGCCCATAACCTGGGCATGTGCCCTGACTGGGAATCGAACTGGCAACCTCTTGGTCTGTGGTTCGATGCTCAACCACAGTGGCCGGGCTCAGTGGGGTTTTTATTATATCCTATTTCAAATGGCATCTATTGCTGGCATTTAATGCCCCCCCCCTCATTTTTCTTCATAGTGCTGTTTGTCATTTGAATATAAGTTCCTGAAGCCAGGGATATTTGACTCTTTTCCACACTGCCATATTCTGAATGACTAGAAGAGTTCTTGCTGTGTGATAGATGCACAGTAAATATTTGTCAAATGAGTAAGTTGAGGACATAGTATAAGATTTGGTAACATATAGGGCATTTTAGTGGTAAAATGTGGGCAAAATTCTAAATGAAATTTTGAAAAGGTGTAAACAATAAGTGGGAAAGTAAAAATAGGTTGTGTAAATAATGCTTTCAAGAAATTCAGTTAAGAAGGAAGAGAGAAATGTGAAGCTGGTTAGAAGTGAAATGTAAGATCAGCAGATGCTTCTACTTTATTGTGTTGTTTTTTTTTTAACTTCGAGAGTATATTTTTGTATTGTATAAATGACCATATAAATTAAGAGAGTAATACAGGAGAACCAAGAGTATAACCATAGGAGCAAGTTCCTGATCCAGAAATGCTGTTACATTGACTCTTATAATTAACCTTTTTAAGTTAGAATTCCTCTCTATTCCAGAGCTCACCTATTTTTTAAGGCTACTAAGATACAGGCTATATAAATACACAAATTCTGTCATGGTTGTCCACCCTCTAATAAAAAACTATTGGGCATTTTTTCACCCATCTACTTGAAATAGCCCCTTTCCCCCAGCTCCCCCCCAAAAAAAACTCTTTTAAAATATCCAAGTGACAGCTGTGCAAAAGCAACTATATAATTAATTTATCTCCATGAGTGCCCCATTACCTAAATTGCTGCGCATGTATGTTTCTTATATTTAGAGTAAGGTTTGCCCTTCCAGTGACTATATAACTCCCAGAGCTACTCAGTCATTGCATACTTTGAAAATCCCCTTTCACTTCAGAGACTTCCTTAAATTAGATCCTAAACTTCATAAGATGGAAGGGAAACCTAAACTGCCCTGTCCCTCAAACATAAATATTCTTTTTAATTATATCATTTAACTTGGAATAGTAAGAACAGCTGCAAATACACCCATTTAATCAGATATAACATAATTCATTACACTTTACAGTTCAAGTCATTTGAATAGAAATTTTCAATCTGAGAAATACTAAGGATATGAAAGTGAGAGACAAATATTCTCCCTTTCGTTTGAGTATTTCTGCTTTTATCTTCATAAAATGTGTTAGGGATTAAAACTAAATTATGGCTATATCAGTTACTTGCATTATTTAAGGCACCTTAATTATTTATAACTTAAATACTTAAACTCCTCAGTTACTTAAATTTTCCTAATGTAAATTTCGATTAAATATTCATCACACCTCGAAGTGAGACTTAGAATTAGAAATTAGAGATAAAAAACTGACACTTGTGACAAGTTAAAATCCTTCAAACATATCTCTCATACTCTCACTAAGGTTTCTGGGTGGCCAAATAGTAACTAAGAATTGCTTTAAACTGTTTAATATATTTTACATCACTCTTTATAGATTTCTTCTATACCAGTGGTCGGCAAACTCAGTCAACAGAGCCAAATATCAACAGTACAACGATTGAAATTTCTTTTGAGAGCCAAATTTTTTAAACTTCTTCTAACACCACTTCTTCAAAATAGACTCGCCCAGGCCGTGGTATTTTGTGGAAGAGCCACACTCAAGGGGCCAAAGAGCCGCATGTGGCTCGCAAGCCGCGGTTTGCCGACCACTGTTCTATACTAATTCCTCTCACATTATCTGCACAAACTGAACTATTTGTTATTTTCTATCTTTTTTTATTCTTTTTGACCCTTATGCACACTTTTCTTTAAGCCTCAGTTGCCTCATCCCACAATTGCCTATATCTCTCAAATGCAAGCCTCCATATTTTCCTTATATAGCAATTCAAATACAATTTTTGTCTTTTCCCATTCTTTTCTTGATTGTAGGTAATTTGTTTAAATCCTATAACTTTTTAAAGTTAAAATATATGCCTTATGAACCTTTATATTTATCTTCAGATTGAGAATAGTGCCTCGGAAATGATAAATTTAGGTATTTTTTATAGAATGAGTACATGTAAAAATGCATTTATTAATTTTTATTAAATATTTTATATCAGGTAAATTTTATCTGTTTCCCAACTCTTACAGATGTAGTTTTTTTCAATAAGAATAAAATGCATGCTTACCACTAATACTAATTCTATTATTTTTAATTGGCAAGGCTATTATTCTTCCCCATTTGTATTCCCTATATTTTATTGCATTTGGAAAGGAATGAACTGAGTTGCTTGTAAAAGTATTCTAATTTCTAAGTATAAATATGGATTATATGCATTAGGTGTACTGTTCTATACTTGTCTGCAGTATAATATGAAAAAAGGGGATGGGTATAAAGATGTAGGGTGCTGTCCCGTTTGGTGTTTAGTGATTAGAGCATTGACCTGTGCACTGAAGGACCTGGTTTGATTTCTGTTCAACGGCATGTACTTGGGTTGCAGATTCAATCCCTGGTCCAGGTTGGGGCATAAGAAGGAGGCAACCAATCAATGTGTCTCTCTCACATCTATGTCTGTCGGTCTATCTCTTTCTCTCTCCACTCCCCCTTCCCTCTCTTCTACTATTTCTAAAAAATGGGGGGGAAAAAAATTATATATATATATATATATATATATATATATATATATATATATATATATATCCTCTGTGAGGATTAACAAAAAAATGTAGGGTGTCAATGCAGTATAATAGAACAAAGAACATTTATTAGACTTTGATTCAAACCCGTGAAATTCTTAGCCCTTGGAATCTCAATTTTATTAGTGATAAAACAGTAATACTTTCAATATATAATACTATTTGTATTATATATAGCCTGTGATAGTTTTGAAAGAATTTATTACATTACTTTGCCACTTTAGACATACTTAAGGACTGATATAGCTAATTTAACTATTTTCCATTATGCTTAGTTTTCATGAAAAAAGATTGGCAAAATAATCTTCCTTTATTGTATTTATTCTCTTCATCAGAGTAATAATAATGAAGATGCTTGTGGTCTTTTCCAGTTGCCTTTTGCATCTAGTTATTCTTTACAACAACCCTATTTCTGTTAGTAGCTGGAAGTATACATGTTCATTGAGTTGGACTATTGTGATCAAAATAAAGAACATTACTTCACATATGTAGACTCTTTGCTTTTAAAACTCCTTGCTAGGTGGAACCAGCACAACACAAATGTGTTATTGATATTTGGAAGATTTAAGTAAATATTATCTAATTTGAAATTCATGTTAGCTTTAATTATTCCATGATTATTGATTTGCTTGTTGAGTCAACTCATTGCCCCCAATTATCAAGAAATATCTCTGTCTTTTAAAACTTCACCAGCCTTTTTTTTAGGTCTGTGTCCTCTGACTTTGTTGTCTCTCGATTCTCTATGCAAAAGTAGGGTGACTTCGTAAAATATAAACCAGGTCAAACTCCAGACCTCACCATTATTTGCCAGCACATTATTTAAAAAAAAAAAAAATTGTTGACACAGCTATTTGGTTCTTCCATGATCAACCCTCATCTATATCACCAGCTCATCACGACCCTTCTCCTCCCTGCCTTATCTCAGCAACACTGACTTTCTTTCTGGAATTCTTTTTCCCAGCCTTCAGGTAATTTCGATTCCTTCCTGTCTTTTGGGTCATACTATAAATGGTCTCTTCTCAAAGAGACCTTCATGGACCAGGCTCCAGGCACTCTCCATTCTGCCACTTTTAATTTTTTTTTCTTCAGTTCATGTTGGATATTTCCTCTATTTGATAATTCATTGGCTTATTGTTACCTTCTTTAAACATGTAAGTTCCTTGAAAAGAAGATTCTCAGCATCCAAGGGCCTAGCACACGGCAGGCACTATAAATATTTGTTAAATGAATCAAGAATTAACATCTCATTTCATGCTGTAGAATGCCCGATCTTACTTTCTTTTCATTTTACCTTGACATCCTCCTTCTTGTTTCTAAAACATTCAAAGATGAAAATGTTCTGAATACCTTGAATACACTTTCCCAGCCAGGATTGCAGGCTTTCAGGGTCAGGAGAGAGCATTATTCACAGTCACATTTGTGCCAGTTATGCTGGCGTCTCCCTGCTGCTCACAGCACCTGTTTCTTTCAGGGACTGTGCTCCTCAGCTTTTAGCATTCCCATTGCTTTGTTATTTATTTGAAACATCAGTTTCAATTAGCCATTTGGACATTTTTTAAACCTCAGTACTCATTGTGTGTTCCATATCATCCCAGGCCGCTCCTCATTCTGCATGGATCTGCTTGTGGCTCTTAATATGGGGTCTCTGGTCTGATCTATTTACCTCTTCAATCTTTGCACATGTGCATTCTGCTGCAGAAGCTCTATAATAGCTATTTTTGAACCTTTTAATCTTTGGAATGCTCTAGTCAGGGCAAGGGCCAGGAAATGGACTTCATTTTCTTCCACTGCTACTGTGTCACATATTTCTTGTCACAACAGCAAACTAGTAACATCATCAACTCCCCACATACATGCACACATACACATATACAGGCATGCCCACACATGCACCAAGACAATTTGCCCATTAAAAGCAAAGTGATTTGTTTAAATTTAAGTTAGCTCTTCATTCTGCATTGCTTATTTAGAATCAATTAGAAAAAAAAGTTCAAACTGCTTACAATAGCATACAAGTTCCTAATCTACACTAATAAAAGAGTAAGATGCAAATTGACCGTATCTTCACGATGCCCACCAGCCAATCAGGAGTGAGTATGCAAATTAACTCAACAAAGATGGTGGGTTAATTTGCATATGCAGGTGCCGAGTGGCCGAAGCGGGGCAGGACGCTTGCGTTGTCGCCATGGCAATGACGCAGGTGTTCCACCCCGCCCCAGCCGCTCTGGGCCTCTGGGCAGCTTGGGAAAGCAGAAAGGTGGCTCTGGCCCAAGCAAAGGCGGTGCCGGTAGCCAGGGGAAGGAAGGCCCGTTCTTGCATGAATCTTTGTGCATCGGGCCTCTAGTTTCTTAATATTCAGCATTATCTCACTGCCTTCTTAGACATACCATCCTTTTTTCTGCCTTTGGTTCTTTGTATTTGCTGTTCTCTCTGAGTAGAAGATTTGGCTCTCACGTCTTCCCGTGGCAGGCTTTTTTCACCATTCAGGTGACAGCACAAGACTTTCCTTCTCAGGATAAGCCAGTATGAATTAGGCTATCCTCAACAACCTAGGCATTCACTACCACTACCTCCTGTATTTGTGCTTTAATAGGACTCACATATCAGCCCAGCTGGAGTGGCTCAGTTGTCTGAGCATTGTCCTATGCACCAAAAGATTGCTGGTTCAATTACTCATCAGGGCACATACCAGGGTTGCAGGTTTGATGCCCTGAAGGCAACAGACAGATGATTCTCTCACATTGATGGTTTTCTCCCTCTCCCCCTTCCTCTCACTAAGCATGGCCTGAGGTGAGGATTAAAAAAAAGTACTAACATTCCTGAAATCTCCCTGCTTGCTTTCTTGGTATCTCCTTTCTTCCCTTGATCATTTTAGCAACCTGGAATGGCTGGAATGTATTAAATTCTAAATGCAGTTCATAGAAGGAAAGAAGAAAGAGAGAAAAGGTTCTGGGAGAGGAAGGCAGGCAGACAACTATTAAAATAAATGTATTATTTAAATTAAATTTTCTGTTCTCATGTGTTTGTAGAGCTGGATGGACCTTAAACACCTGTAGCCTAGTAAAGCTTTCTGGGATTCCCTGAAAGAATAATAATGGTACATTATTTTCTTTATTTCAATAACCACATTTAAAATGTACCCATTATAGGGCGTCACATGCTAACTAAAATATCAGATTTCTTTTCTTAGCACTATAATTAAGTTAACCTGTGGTAGATTGTTTACCTTATGGTGATTAGAAGTGCTGGTTAGCAGATGCCATGATTGGTGTTTTTAGATGTGCATATATTTCTTGCTGAGAAATTGATTTAGTTTATTTGTAGGCTAAAAAGTTTTTTTCAAAAACATAATTTCTTAGGGAAATATAATGAAAGTAGCATTTCATGATGAAACATTCGAGAGCCACTAATTCAGTCCATACTCTTCATATGACAAGTGAGGAAACTAAGGCAAATCACCTACAATTTTATTCCTAGCTTCAGCATTTCAGCACAGCCAACATGGCACCCAGAACTAATTTCTAACCACTGTTTTTCCTCACATTATATACTAATCTATGAAGTGGTATTAAAAATATATTCAAAATAATTACATTTTGCAGAAAGTGAAAGCATAGATGTAGTCACATTCAAAATAATATTTAATTACAATGGATCATTTAACTGGGATAACTCAAGAAAATATTCTATATATAATTTACGTATACAGTTTTTACAGTCCAAACCTCAGTTTATGTTATTGACTGACTAGCATATTATTTTTTCATTCCAATTTGTTTCAAGGCATACCATAAGCAGTTTTATTATGGAGGAGATGAAGAAGACCTTGGTTCTTGTCTTCCTTGAGACACAGATTTAAATCAAGAGACAACATTTAGAAAAGAAAGCAAGAAATATGGTGCTAATAGAGTGGGATTGAGGGACTGTTTCTGTAACTTCATGACAAGATCCAAATATCTTCTCATGCCTCATATCTCCTGCACTAAAATCTCCTAATATGCACTTTACCTATGTTTTCAGCTTAAATTCTTGTGATTTCCTGCTTGCAGTCTATGCTATGAACGCCCATGATATCATTCTGCCATCCTAAATGGTCTTTAATTCCTAGAAACCAACACAAGCTATCTTTTCTCATGGCCTTTTTGCATAAAGCATACTCTGGATCATCTCTTTCCTTCCTCTTCACCTTGGAAATCCCTATGCATCTTTCTGGTTTCAATCTAAAACATTTTCTGAGAAAGGTTCTCTTCATTAAATCACCCCCAAGATCAGACTCATGTGGCTATTTTATGTTCCTATAAAACTCTATTCCACTCATTATGTCAGTTATTCATAGCTTGCAAAAGTCACCCCAAGTCTTACAGGCTTAAAACAGCAGTTATTTATTATTTTTCACAGTTCTGTTGCTTGGCAGGCTGCTTCTGGCTCACATATGGGGATACATTAAATTTGAGTGTTGACTGGGCTCCTGGGTCCAATATGGCCTCACACATAGTATGTCAACTGAGGCATGTCAGTTCTCCTCCTTGTGCCTCTCATCTTCTAGTAGGCTGGGCATACTTGCTTATGGCATTCTCAGGGGAACAGCCCACAGCAAAGTTGGAAGCTATAAAGTTTCTTGCAACTGAGGTTCGAGAAATCCCCTGATATCGTTCTGCTATACTCTTAGTCATGGCAAGTCATGAGGTCAGCCCAGATCTAGGGGTGGGGAAATAGACTACCATTTGATGGAGAGAGTTGTAAAGAATTTGTGACCCCGTCTAACCTAATACACCAACATAGCATAATGATATTTTATTATTTTATTCTTGTTCGTTTGTTTCTCTGCTTACTTTATCTGTCTCACTCATCATTGTACCCTAGAATGCAACAGTGGCTAGCAAACGGTAGGAGATATATATATATATATATATATATATATATAGATAGATATAGATAGATATAGATAGATATAGATATAGATATAGATATAGATATAGATATAGATATAGATATCTATCTATCTATATATATATATATATATATATATCTTCATTGAAGAAAAAATAGTGATGCTATTGCTATTAATTTAAATTTTATTCCTGAAATGTAGAACTTAAATATTTAAATTTTAATCTCAATATATAGTATTTTATTAAATGAAAATACATATTACTTCATAGCATAAGAGACTGTGGAATGTAGTTATAGAGAAAGTGAAATGTCCAATTTATAACTGTATAGGAAGCAGTATGTCACCAAGCTTAAAAATATGAGCTGTGGAATATGTCAGTCTGAATAAAACTGCCAGATCTATCAGGTCTTATATTTTTGTTTCACTCTTTCATTTTATTAAGGTTTTAACTCAAATGTCACTTTTTGTTTCACCACCAGCTATTATACTAATCTGTCCGTTCTTTGTCTCTCCTACTTGAGTGTAATCTTTTCAGGAAACATACTGTCTCTACTACTCACCTCTGGATCATTCAGTCCTTGGCATAGAGTGGACACTCAATAAATTCTTGTTGAATTAATACATGAATGAATGATTGAATGAATGAAAGAAAGGAATTGCCTAAAGCAACAAACACTTGAGTGAATACATCAGAGAATGTCTTTAATCAAGTTATTTACCTTTATTTAATTATAATAATACTAGAGGCCCGATGCATGAAGATTTTTGCAAGAATAGGCCTTCCTTCCGCTGGCTGCTGTCACCAGCTTCCCTCTGGAACCCGGGACCCAGGCCTTTGCTCTGGCCACTGCCTTCTGCCTTCACTCCGGCCAGAGCCACCTTCAGCCTTCGCTTCGGCCCTGCCGTCCTGCTGTAGCTCCGCCCCCCCCCATAACAGGTGTCCCACCCTGACCCGGCCACTCTGCGCCTGCGCACTGCCCAGAGCCCTGGAGTGGCCAGGGCGGGGCGGAGCACCTGCGTCATCGCCATGGTGATGATGCAAGCGTCCCAGCCTGGCTGCCGCCATCTTTGTCACATCACTTTGCATATTCCCTCCTTATTGGCTGTGAGCGCCACCATCTTTGTCGTAGAGTGATGGTCAATTTGCATATTACCCTTTTATTAGATCGGATCTGCTGCACATGAATGTTGTGAAGATTAGATATAAAATGTTTATCATGGAACTTGCATTGAATAAGTAATTGTTAGAGATGATGATTCTTAGGACTTTGAATCTGTAGGGACCAGTTGCGGAGGGCTAATTGATTCCTGGGGCAAAAGTTCTCATAGTAACACATCTCTCCATGAGGAATAAAATTTTTGTAGGATTGAGAAAAAAGATTACTCCTATGACATTTTGTTAATGTTGGAGAAGTCCTTGTAGGTAAAAGTTAGGAACTAGGAATTTACAGAAGCTTTATTCATGCTAAAAAAAAAAAAAAAAGTCCAATTTAGCAACATAGTAAGAGGCCTCAGGAATGATAATATGAGTCATGTAACTATTGTGCAATTGATAATTTTCAAAGATAAGTGAAATTCAATTACTAAGAACTGTTTTATGAAAAGAAAGACTAAAATAGTTATAGGAGGAAATAGAACACAGAGGCATCATGTCAAACTGAAAATAAATTTTTAAAAACACACACACAAAACAGTCAGCTAGTGTGGTTCAGTGATTAAGCTTCAGCTTAGAAACCAAGAGATCATGGTTTGATTCCCAGTCAGGGCACATGCCCAGGTTTAGGGCTTGATTCCTAGTGGGCGGTATGCAGGAGGCAGCCGATTGATGATGTTTCTCTCTCATCAATGTTTTTATTTCTCTATCTCTCTCCCTTCATCTCTTTCTAAAAAGCAATAGAAGCATATTCAAGAAAATGAGATTCCTTAGAAGCATGGCTCAGACTGTGGAATCTCGGAGGAAAGGCGGGGGAAGGTCGGTGGGAAGACATCAACCAAAGAACTTGCATGCATACTTAAATAACCCATGGGCACAGACAATAGAGTAAAGGCCTGGGGTGGTGGTGGGGAAGTAGGGGTGGGCTAGAAAGGGTCAATGGGGTAAAAAAGTAGGATATACGTAATACTTTCAACAATAAAGATAAAAAAATATATAAAACAACAACAACACAAATAAACAAGCCCTGGTCAGTGTTTCTAAGTGGTTAGAGCATTGGCTCCCACAGAAGGCAGAAAGGTCACTGGTTCGATTCCCAGTTAAGGCCATGTACCTAGGTTTCAGGTTCGATCTAGGCCATGATTGGGGATCATTCGGGGAGCAACTAATTGATCTCTCTCTCTCTGCCCCTCTTCTCCCCTTCTTATCTCTCCACCTCCCCTCCCCCTCCCCCCCTACCTTTAAATCTCTCTGGAAACCAATGGAGAAAATATCATTGGGTGAGGATTATGAGAAAAAAAACAAGACAGGCTATTGGGGTAGGGTGTGCTTTTCTGCTGTATTTGCAAGTGAAACAGTTATGAAATTTAATTCACAGACTTGTATGAGAAAGAAATGTTACTTCGTTCTCTTAAATACAAATAAATTAGAGAGCCACCATTGTACCTGGCTGGAGGAAAATTCTCTCTCGGTCATTTGGAGGGAGAGTGGAAGAAACATTGGCGCCTTCTCCCCTGAGTTGCACAAGAATTCAGGGGGTCTTTGTGGTGCCTGGACATTGGGGAGGAAGGCACACGGCCGTCACTGTCCAAGCCCGGATCCCCCAGGAAGGCGTTGGTCTTCTGCTTCCATGACAAGCCTGCCTGGGGAATCTTAGCCAAAGGTGAGCGTCCAGGCTGAGGACCTTTCCACCTCCTGCAATGCCGCAGGGAGGGTGTGTATGCCATGCCCTCTCCTGCACTTCCAACCTCTATCCTTAGTCATTGCCCATTGCCTATCACTTGATGTAATCCCCTGAAGAGACCTTGACTTTCAGAAAATAAAAGCTATGGAGAGATCTTAGAGCAAATTTATCTTTCAGCCCTGCAGAACCATTCTCCCCTGAGGCAAAGGAATTTTAAGAAGGATATGGAAACAGACATGGAAGGAAAGGAGATGATGGGAAAGAAATACAACAAAATGAAAACAAAACCATAACAAAAATGTACTTGTTGATGCAGACACAAGTGCTGTATTGTATTGGGGGGACAAATAGAAATATACTAATTTCACAGGATTTAGGGTTGTGGTTTGGGGTTACCCTAATTTGGATCCAAATCCCACCTTTTCCGCTTACTAACAAAGTGAGTCAGGTTATGTTTTGAAACTGCTCTAAGCTTTAATATCCTTGGCTCATAGGTATATTTGAGGATGACGTGAATTAAGACTGTGCCCTAGAACATAATAAATGCTCAGTAAATACTGGTTGCTTTTTACAACATGTTTGTTTAAATAGTTCTGTTATCTAGTCATTTTAAGTAAACATATTGGAATGTCAGATACATTTAACAGTGTTTTAAGTACCTCTATTCAGAACTTTGAGGAGATATAAAAAACCATTCTGCAGGTGAGAGGAGCAAGCCTCCATCATCCTAATAGGAGTTAAAAGTATACTTCAAGAAAATGATTGGATAGTTATATTATTACCTGTAATTGGAATGTACCAAAGTTATTCAGGTAGATATAAAACTCAGATATTTAAAACCCCTTTAATGATCAAGAAAATTACCTTTGACTTAATATTTTTCCTCAGGAAGTCAACCAATTAAAATGTATATTAGCTTGATAAAATAAAACCTGCTTACTCCAAAAATCAGAATTCATAGTTGTTTATTTATATAGATCATAAGTGTTTCTATATTTTATATATGACTATATGTGTATTATATACAGTATATATATAATATTTATAGTCAGTTTCTTTATATACACACACATACAAACACACATATATATATAATATGGTATATATATATACATATATATACACACACACACACACACTAGTATATCATATCATATATGTATGAATTTCAAGCCCCTTATATGGAAGAGTATAAGGGACAGAGAGAGAAAACAGTTTTCTACTTTCCATTTTGTATTTTCTATCATTTGAAAAGACAAGGGGGAAAAGAGTAAAATGACTTACTGGATAATTTGAAAATAGTCAATTTATTCAATATCGGTTGCTATTTTAGTGCCTTGATACAACTCGTTCTTGCAGCATGTATGTTCAATTTAGGTTTCAAGGGACTGAAACATTGTTAAGAAAGCTGGCACGTTTTGTGTGTCCTATTGACCTTAAAATGAAAAGTTAGTATTTTACCAGCAAAGTTGGTTTATTTGGGAACATTAAATAATTGCAATTTGGGCCAAGCAAGCTATATCAACAGCAATAGACAGGTCTGAAAAAACAAAGGAGAGGAAAGTTAGTTTATGGAGAAAAAGGAGGAAATTTGGGATGAGTTGTTTTAAATGAAAGTCCATTATAGAAAAGAGTGAATTTAAGGAGATGGTAGTTTCTCATTGGAGGAGTTGCTGGGATAGTCAATTTCTTGTAGGAGAAGCAATGTACATCCTTTCTTGTTGGGGCCTAAAATTGATCATTCTTTTCCATTGATTCTTCTGTTGGGATCTGTAATCAACAATTCTTCCTGTGATTGAACATCTAGTCATACTGTGTGAGAGCTCCCCCTTCTGGCCTCTGGACACCATGTTAGTGAAGTAAGTTTCCCCTTATTAATTATCCCAGGCACCTATAGATTTAATTTTCAGTATATGTTTTCTCCCTCAAGTATAGAATATATGTTTTATAATTAATAAAGGGATACCTAGAATATTCACTCTTTTAATACTAAAAAGGATTTAAATACAGATGGATTAAAAGGCCTTCACATACCTCATTCAGTTTGTCTTCTTTTTATTTCTCATTTTAAAAAAATACTTGCATGAATTTGGTCTAGATGTTCTTGTGATGTTATCATGCCTACTCTTTGTCATTCCATAAATTTTCACAGGATCAATCAAAGAACACTTAAATTAGAAAGATCAGTGTTTGTTTATAGGTTTTACTTGCTTGGTATGCAGAAAATATTCAGAGTTGTAGGTCAGAATTACTTTCAAAGTAGTGTTTCCAGATAATATCCAGAATTCCCTGTTGAATACAAAATTCAGGTAAGTAATGGATAATTTTTTATTACAAATGTCTCCAAAGTATTACATAGGAAGGACATAGTTATAGAAAAATATTATTTATCTGACGTTTAAGTTAACTGAGTGCCATATATTTTTATTTGCTAAATCTAGAAGTCCTATTGCAAGGTGTTCATAGTCACATGGTTGAGTTACCTGAATGTTTGCCCTGCCTTTAGTCCAAATATCTCTAATAGCTTCTCCATATTACATCAGTTACAAACTTTCTAAAATGACAATCGCGTCATATCGGTCTCCTACTTATCTGTCAGCGATGCTGATATTTTCAAAATAAGTTGAAATTTTTTGGCTCTTAAAGCATTGGTTTCTGTCTATCAAATCTGCTATGGCTCTTTTAATTCCTGCAAACCAAAAAATTTGTAATTGCCTGAACATGTCTTACCTTTTCTCCTGCCACTCCTTTTTTCAAAGCTCTTACCTCTGCTAGGATGTTCTTCTTATTCTTTACTCACCAAAATATGCTTATCCTTTATGATCAATCAATTCCAATACCTCTTCTACTAGAAAGTCTTTCCCATTTTTTTAAAAAATATATATTTTTGTTGATTTCAGAGAGGAAGGGAGGGGGAGAGAGACATAGAAACATCAATGATGAGAGAGAATCATTGATCAGCTGCCTCCTATATGCCCCTCACTGGGGACCAAGCCTGCAACCCAGGCATATGCCCTTGACCAGAATTGAACCGGGGCCCCTTCAGTCCACAGGCCGATGCTCTACCTACTGAGTCAAACAGGCTAGGGTATCTTTCCAATTTTTGAAGCATAGGTAAGGGCTATGTGTATTCTTTATTGAACATAACATGTGGCTCTGAATATTTAAATTTGTGATGGTTTACTTGCAAGGCAGGATGGATGGATGACTGTATATATATATATATATATATATATATATGTATATCACACATGATATATTTGCATATATATACATATATACACATATTGTACATGAAATTGTGTGCATGTGTGTGTGTATGTGTATTTGAGGTTGTGTATAGTAATCAGTTAACTCATGTTTTTCAAATAAGAAAAGATGGAAATTACTAGGTATCAGAGTCATTTAAAATTCTACTGAAACACAGAACAGGGGAAAATCCTTACTTTCTTTGGTGTAGAAAGGATGGGGAATAAAAAGTTTCACTAAGTATATAAAATTTGCTTCCTCTAAAGTGAAAATGCGATAATGTTTCTTTTTTCAGTATCAGCAAAGATGTAAAAGCACAAGTTCTTTGCTAAATCTCTTTGCTTATATTTCACTCTCATTTTTTTCATGTCTTTCCGAGTAACTTTTGCTCTGAGATGGAATGTATTTAAAACACAGACATATGTGTTTCTTCCCCAGGGAAGATTTGAGTAAAGGAAGCTCTAATTAACCTTCTGATTTATATAACCCAGAGGATCAGACTCTCTACTCCTAGAGTGGAAAGTGTCAAAGAAAGTAGCCAGATGTCACAATGTTAACACAGACGATTTCTGAGATCCTTCTCAGTCAGGTCTCCACATTTAATCTCTAAAATTTAACACCATCTATTTCCATAATCAAACTGAAGAACCAAAACATACTTGAAATCAAATATAAATGTAAATCTTAGACATCATTGTTAGAGTTTGCATGCCTTAGTTTAATTGATGGCATTAAAAGACAGTCTTGTTACTTAATGTCTTGAAGAAAAATTATTCTTTGTAAAATGGAACTTGAGAAGGTAATTACTAGTATAGGAAGAGTTAAGTGTTTACCTCTCAATATGGAAATGTACTTTTAAATATCACAACATCCTATATAATAAAAGCCTAATATGCAAAGTGACCAAACAGCAGAATGATTGGCAGAATGACCGGTTGCTATGACACGCACTGGCCACCGGGGGGCAGACAGTCAGTGCAGGAGCTGCCCCCTGGTGGTCAGTATGCTCCCACAGTGGGAGTGCCGCTCAGCTGTGGCAGAGCTAAGGAGCAGCAAGGCGCGTGGTAAGGAGTTAGGGCTCCTGGACTGTGAGAGGGATGTCCAACTGCTGGCTAAGGCCCACTCCCCGTGAGAGGGCACAGGCCGAGCTGAGGGACCCACCCCCTCAGTGCACAAATTTCATACACCGGGCCTCTAGTACAATTATATTTAATACCCCAATACATAATGTATAATATATTTGTCTTTCCAGTTAATGGTAGCCTTTGACGCTAAAACTTGTAGGTTTTTGCCATTTCTGAAGCTTTTTTTTCCCCTTTAACAAGCTACTTTTCTAAGAAGATTGCTATTTATTTTTAAGCAAATCACTCCTACTACTAATTAATTAGCTGCTATAAAATAAAAGTGTTTCAAAGACTTTTTGTGATTCAGGAAACTAAGACGTTTTTGGCTTGAGTTTCTTATTAGGCTGCTCAACTTCAGTATATTTATGTAGCTACTCACCAGTTGCTAAGCAACCTTTCCACAATCAACAATATAGTTGTCTTTTCTCAAGATTGTCAGCCCTTCCAACCTGCCCACATCTCCCTTATAACCCACCTGCTAATAGTGAACTCAGTTTTTCCAATTATATAACCATCACATGAGATCACATATCAACTTGTGATAAATACCTCAACAGTGAGCTTATCTTACTTCAGTGATCTTACTGCAGGCTTCACACTTCTCCCCAAAACATATATTTCTCAAACTGTCCATTATTTATTTAAAATAAACTAATTCAAATTAAATAGGTAAGCAACCACAGTAGGAGGCAGTTCTCTCAACCAGAAAGGTATTTCTCTGGTTGTAAGAGAACAATCTTGAGGGCAATACCTAATAGAGCATCGTTTTTAGTAGCATCTGGGTACACAGAAAAATGTGGGAGCAAGGATAGCTCCTTGGTTCCCTTTAAGTCACATCACATATATTAACCCAGCATTGTGTACATTTTCTAACTTAAGCATTAAGAAGAGGAACATTTACAATCAATGAAAAATGATGAATCCTCAACCTCCCCCAACTTAAAGGCTTTTATAGGTTTAAATAGAGAATAGACATGGATACAGTCAATAGTCCAGGAAAACAGGACTCAGGGACATGAACAGCTGGTTAGGATAAAACCTTCTCTTATTTTTCCTTTCCATGATGATTGGTGTAAAGGATAACCTCACCAGTTTCTTTTCTTACTTTCTATTCTCTCCTTCACCATATGAAGTTTTGTCATTATAATTTTTTTTGTGGGGGACGGGGAATACGAGGTTGCTGGGAGTGGAAGAAAAGGGAAATGCTGCCCTCATTGAGAAAATACCAATGGAGTGACTTACATGTTCTTGGATGTTTCTTCCCCTTTTTTCTTTGCTTTTATTAGACAATGTGAAATTATAATTATGTGATTTTTATATTGTTTGAACACATCAGGACAGGTTCAGTTTCTTATATCCTTAAAAACACATGTAACACTAAAATATTAAACATAAAATAAAATGTATTTTTGAGAAATAAGAGAGAGGTATGTCGAGCCACATTCATTGTTCCCTCATATACTTATTAAACATTCAAGGGGAAGTGGGGGATGCACACAATAAGACATGATCTTTACTTTCAAAAAAGTTATTAACATATTGATTATCAGAGACAGCAAACTCTGAAAGTGAAAGAGTTCCTGATATAGCATTTTGGAATAAAAGATATGTAGTATCATTTTTAAAAAAGCCTTTAAATATTCTATGAGAACTGGCAGCAATTCCACAAGACTTTGTGTGGAAAATTAATCAAGTGTGTGCTAATCTATGTTTTGTTTATTTAGAGGAAATCCAGAATAACAAACACTTCTACTTTAGCTAAGAGATAAGAGCTATTGCAAGAAAGAGATCTAAAAATACAGGATTCTGGGAGATGGCATTAGCAAGGTGTGGAGGGACATTTCTATCCCTTTCTCTTTCTCGTATGAAATGTGACCAGGATGGCATGAATCTCTTTCAAATCCTATATCTCAAGTCTGGTCTCAGTATTGTGACTTTATGGAAGAACATTATGCTTAATTACCAAGTAAGATAAAATACCAAACTTTGGTTTCTGTTTTGTGGATATTTATTCCTGTGAGTGGGGTGTGTGTGTGTGTGTGTATGTGTGTGTGTGTGTGTGTGTGTCTGTGAGTGATTGGGCACATTAAAAAATGACACCGAGGACCCACTGCTGCACATTGTCAAGAGTTCCAAAATATATGGGGAAGAAAAGTGATGAGATGCTGAGGCTTGAATCTGCAAGTTCATTTTAATCAAGGAGGTAAAGAAAGAAATAATCCTTCAAGAGAGAGCGAATATCTTCAAGACTCTAACCAGGGGTCCTCAAACTTTTTAAACAGGAGGCCAGTTCACTGTCCCTCAGACCGTTGGAGGGCCGGACTATAGTTTAAAAAAAACAACTATGAACAAATTCCTATGCGCACTGCGGGCCCAGGATGAGTCGGCTGCTAAGCAGGACAGGCAGCGGCACCCGGTGGGCTGGATAAATGTCCTCGGCGGGCCGCATGTGGCCCGCGGGCTGTAGTTTGAGGACCCCTGCTCTAACAGTCCTCTGCTTAAAATAATTTTCCTTGCCCTAGCTGGTGTGGCTCAGTTATTTGGAGTGTCATCCCATCGTACACTGAAAGGTGACAGGTTCCATTCCAGGTCTGGCCAAATACCCAGGTTTCAGGTTCAGTCCCCAGTTGGGGTGCACACAGGAGGCAACTGATCGACATTTCTCTCTCACATTGATATATTTCTCTCTGTCTTTCTCCAAAATCAATAAATCATATCCTGGTGTGAGGATTGAAAAAATAACAATAAAATAAATTTATCCTAGCATTCTCTTATTCTAAGAAATGAGATGTCTGTCCTCTCATATTTTTATGACAAAACAGTGATGATAATTAGTATAACATCCATGCATTCACAACATATAATATATATGCAATATACATAATATACTAGAGGCCCGATGTATGAAATTTGTGCAAGAGTAGGCCTTCCTTCCCCCAGGTGCCAGCACCGGTTTCCTTCTCTCCAGCCGCCGGCAGGCACCCGGGACCTGGGCTTCCCTCATAGCCCCGGCTTCATCTGGAAGGACATCCCAGAAGGACATCCCGTCTAATTAGCATATTACGCTTTTATTATAGATTATCCTATAGTAATAATAGCATAATATGCAAATTGACCATTACTCCAATACACAAGATGGCTGCCCCCATGTGGACACAAGATGGCCACCACAAGATGGCCAGCAGGGGAGAGCAGTTGGGAGGGACCAGGCCTGCAAGGGAGGGCAGTTGGGGGCGATCAAGCCTGGTGGGGCAGGCAGTTAGGGGTCACCAGGCCGGCAGAGGAGGGAAGTTGGGGGCTACTGGGCCTGCAGGGAAGGGCATTTGGGGGGGACCCAGGCCTACAGGGGAGGGCACTTGTGGGGGACCCAGGCCTGCAGGGAAGGGCAGTTGGGGGGGACCAGGCCTACAGGGGAGGGCAGTTAGGGGCAAACAGGCTGGCAGAGGAGCAGTTAGGCATCAATCAGGCTGTCAGGGGAGTGGTTAGGGGGTGATCAGGCTGGCAGGCAGAAGCGGTTAGGGGCAATCAGGAAGGCAGGCAGGCGGGCAGTTGGGAGCCAGCAGTCCTGGATTGTGAGAGGGATGTCTGACTGCCCGTTTAGGCCCGATCCTACGGCAGGATCGGGCCTAAACGGGCAGTCAGACATCCCGCGAGGGGTCCCAGATTGGAGAGGGTGCAGGCTGGGCTGAGGGACACCCACCCCCCGTGCACGAATTTCATGCACCGGGCCTCTAGTTATAGATAAGATGTAGTTGCTGCACATTTAATATATATAACATGATATAATTGATATATATATATATATATATATATATATATAGTTTACTCCATAGTTGACTAAGACCGTACTCTCCACATGCTTTCTAAAATTTGATACTTTTTCATATTTCACTTAGGTAAAGATATTTATGTTTTTTGGCATGTGGGTTTATAAAATTTTCAAAATTCAGAATATGAGGTTTTATCTTGCATGTAAACTTGATATTACTACATATTTGTTGAATATTTTTACAATCATTTATTTACTCTTAATAAGTGGATTTAGTAAATGCATCATTAAATCTTGCTATCATTAGTTTCAGCTTAGATTGCAAATATTCTTTAATTTTTTATATGAAATCAGTAAGATCACTTGTACTTGATAAACAATAACAAATCTATTTGCAAAACTTAATATTGGTTTTCCTATTAATGCTTAGAAATTTATTTAGAGATATGTAACAAGTAGAAGCAAAAATATATAATGATACATCAGTCAATTCAGAAAGATTATTTGTATTTAAATTCTCAGTTCTAGTTTTAAATTAGTAATTTAATTAATTCATGTTCATAGAAAGTCTTTTACTTATGTTACTGATTTTGTTTTTTTACTCTACGAAGATCAATTTGTTTTAGATTTTAACATCTCAGAATATTGTATGCAGGTGATAGCATTTTTTGCATTGCTATGTCATAGTTTAATTGGCCAATGTTTTTTTTTTTTTTTTCTCAAAGGTGCATCTATCTTACGATCAAGTGTATCTTATACTCATTTAATTAGATATTTTAAGTTTATAATCATAGGTAGTTTCAACATCAATTCAGAATTTTAGTTTAAAATCAAAACTTTATAAGATCAATGAAACTTTAAAACTAAATTGCAATGTTTTTCAATATATGTTCACTGAAATTCTCCTAGTTAGAGAGTTTTCTATTAGGTAACAATTAATCAAATGTAGATCATTTATATTTTTCACTTAAAGGGCTACTTTCCATTTCAGTTTACCCATCTTTCTTAAGTTGAATATTCATACTACATACACTTTCACCAATTTATGCAATTAAATACTAAGCAATACAGATTTTGGGATACTGGAATTAGTAATGTTTAAAATGCAAAATATTTATTTTCCCAAATACAGTATGCTTCCTAAAACTTGTAACATGTAACAAAGCAGTGGCTTTGTTTAACTTACCCCTCATATTTCAATTAATTTTCAAGAGACTTCACTTATTCACATGTTCTTATAAGTTTCATATAAGTAATATGAAATAAAATAAATACAATATTAAATTACATATGCTAAAGTTTATAGTTATGGCTCAAATTGAATTGTTGCATTAGTTTTGTTTAAATTTTATTTTGTATATATTTTCTTTTGCATGTTTCATGTTTAATGTTTTGCAATTTTCTTCATTAAATATATTGCCACCAATTATTCATTTAGAATTATTTTGTAAATTAAATTTTCTTCAAATGTTTTATTTGAAATACTAAAAATGATGGAAAAGAATATATGTTTTTATATAAAATAACATGCCAAACAAATATCTAAAATCTGCCACTTTGAATATGCAATTATCTTTAATTATATATACACTAGAGGCCCGATGCATGAAAATTTGTGCAAGAATAGGCCTTCCTTACCCCATCTGCCGGCACTGGCTTCCTGCCAGCACCCGGGACACAGGCTTCTGTCGTCTGGCCGCCAGCAGGCACCAGGACCCAGGCTTTGCCCTGGCCCTCGCTTCGTCTGGAATGACGTCCGGTCTAATTAGCATATTACCCTTTTATTATTATAGATATATATATGGCCACCCCTTATAACTGTAGCAACATATTCTATTCTTTACTTCTGTGATGAATTAGACGAGGGGTCCTCAAACTACGGCCCGCGGGCCACATGTGGCCCGCCGAGGACATTTATCTGGCCCGCCGGGTGCCGCTGCCTGTCCTACTTAGCAGCCGACTCATCCCGGGCCCGCAGTGCGCATAGGAATTTGTTCATAGTTTGTTTTTTTAAACTACAGTCCGGCCCTCCAACGGTCTGAGGGACAGTGAACTGGTCCCCTGTTTAAAAAGTTTGTGGACCCCTGAATTAGACAATAATTACAAAACTAAGCATATTTTAAAAATATATATATATATAATACTAAAAATTTAATCAAAAAGAAATTCAAAATCAATTATGATATGAGTATTTGGTACACTTTTTTAATGACACATTATAAATGACTTTTCATGAATTATGGTTAGTCTCTTGCAGATATAATGGTGAAATAAAAAAAGCCTTAAAAACATTTTTTTCATAATGAAATCTAAATTTAATGTTGTAAATAGTACTATTTAACAAATTTGCCAGTTTACATGTGTAATGTATGTCATTTTTCATTATCATAATTCCAAATATTACATGTAGTTATGATTTCTAGAAGCATGTTTATATTTGTAAACCATTTCATTTTTTTTGTTATATTGGGAAATGTTTTGTTAAAGGATATTAATAAAATTATTTTTAGATGTGTTTATATTGTAAACATCTAATTTTATATATATCTCAAGCAATTTAATGACAGGTTAATCTAATTGTGATAGACTACATCTTGTATACATGATTTGACTTCAAGTGAAGAATGGATTTTATGAATGTACTCTTTCTTAAAAAATTTTGTTGTATGTTTTACAACATATGCATTTAATACTGTGTTATTAAAGATAATATTTACATAATTGTGTAGTAATCTTAACATTTTTAAGGAAAGTAAAATATATATTTTAATTTTAGGTTAGATATATTACATATTTAACATTGGATTGTTGTTATATTTAATTCTAAGGCTTTTTATAACATTGATAATTACCTCATAGAATAATTATGTATGCAAAAATGTTGAGTGTCTTTAAATTGTTAAATAGTACATTTTGACGATTTAAAAATCTGTGTTTCACACACTTTCAATTTAAAGTCTAACCAAAATCAGTATTCTACAATGATCTGCATTTTAAATTAAATTATTAGATCATGTATGATATAACTATATGATAGAGGATGACTTTATGGCCCTATTATGGAAATAAGTATTATTTCTTTATAGTTCTACTAAATATATCAAACATATCTAACTAAAATTTGATGCACTTATACCTCCTGACCATATAAAATATAACCACTTTCACTCTGTAGAAATTTGAACATTCTAAGTAAACCTATTTTACACAACAATGTAAGCTTTTATGTTTTGGGAATGATGACAAAATATTTAAAGTAACTCATTACTTATCTACAGATTCCACACTTTTTCAAAGAGATGTTTTTGAAAGTTAAAAACAAAATTGTTTTTCTTTTTGTTTTTAATTATCCTTGAATCATTTTATTGTTTGAAATACTACTTGGCCATGTTACACATTATAATCATATTTCCTCTGTGAAATCCTCCTTATTACTGTTAATATTATAGTAGCATTATTATTAAGTAAATTAATTAATTTATTATTTCTTTTGAGAAATATTTCTTGATCATCTACTATGTACCAGGCAATAAACTAGATGCTAGTGAATAGAATATACAAAAACTTAGCCTTCAGAGAGCTTGCATTCTAGTATGGGGAGAAAGAATGTGAACACAAAATATAGGTAAAGCATAAAAACTAGTTAGTAAAATATCTTGTTGAAGTATATATCTGGTTAGACTATGGTTATTAAGTAAATGGGGTGTTCAGTGCTTTATTCCAACATTACACGTCATACACTCGGGTTAAGAAAATAGTACTGAAACATCACCAACATTGGCCAGAAATAGAGCCCTGTTATGAGAATGGCTAGCAAATTCTAGGTCTAAATATTACTGAAGATCAGTTCTGACTCTCACATTTGGTCAGAAACTGTATTTATCATCTGAGGTCTTTAAGAAAATGGGTTTGGAATTGGTCTGTAGGTCTTGAAGATTAGTTATAGAAGCAATTTAGATACATTTGCAAGAATTACCACAGTTTTATTGACCTAAATATGAGAGATTACTTGGGCTTTGTTGTAATAACCTCAGTGAAAGAATATAGTATCTATTCAGTTTACTTCTTTGTTAAAGGTAGGAACACTGAGATTTGAGACAGAACAAAAATTTCATTATTTTTCATACATTTAGATTATATATGGCAACATGTTTGTAGTTAATGGTTTCCTTCTTTTTTTTTAATTTATTGATTTCAGAGAGGAAGGGAAAGGGAGAGAGAGATAGAAACATCAGTGATGAGAGAGAATCATTGATGGGCTGCCATCTGCACGCCCCCCACTGGAGATCTAGCTGGCAACCTGGGCACATGCCCTGGATGGGAATTGAACCATGACCTCCTGCTCAACCACTGAGCCACAACACTGGCTAGGCAAATGATCGAAAAGCCTGGAAATTATTATAAAGTTATGAAAAGTTTTAAAGTATTAGTTTTTAATTCTAATTTCATATTTTCCTTAAAAAATGTAAGGGATAATTATGCAGGAGAATAATATGAATCAGGTAAATGTTTTTATAGCAATGAGTACATGGGCATCCCAAAAGTCTGATTTACCAGGAGGTCAATTACTGAACATTAGCTGTGCAATCATAGTTATTGCTTAATCATGTGATTAGAGGAAAACTTTACCAAATATTAGTTTAGTAAATAATACTGGCCAGTTTGAATAGCCAACATGAATTGAGTAAATTCTAATCTTCACAAAATACCTTGGATAAATATTCAGTAGCAACTTAATTTTTTTAATTTTTGCTTTAAAATATATTAAAAGTCTTTAAAATAATCTGGTGATTATCATACTTCATTACCCTTAGCCCTGTCAAAATACAATAATCATTTAACATTTTTGAATTTCTACATCAAATTAAAACAAAATAGGACAACAGGCTGGAAGAATTATTAGCAGACATGTATCCCTTTACTTGCTTATGAATGAGTGAGCCCCATGCTTGACTTATTTTTTGAGTTTAAAACAAAGGCCAGGATTACTTGTCCTGCTAATCACCTGCCTACAAGAAGGAAATAAAGGCCAAGCATGCTCAAAACGCATTAAGCAATTAACTCTTTTCTTCTTGCAGAATGGTTAAATATATCTCTATTTTTGTCTAAAATTCTAATTTGTGGACTGAAGTTTTAAGCTCAGTTTATTGAGAAGGCGTGTACTATATATGAAGGCATATGCCATTCATTGGCTTTAAAAAATATTCAGAAGTTTTCTAACCAGTATCTGATTGTTATTTTTAATTAGTAGCTATACATCCAAATTTTAGTATTTTTTTCTTATGAAGTATTTTAACTGTCAAGATTCTTTTAAATATATCTTCTTTCAGTTTCATGCTTCTATTATAAGGTTACTTATTTTCCTTATGTAAGAATTATTTACTACCATAGACAATCTTATAAAAAGTTTAAGTGAACAGAAAAAAAATAAACTCTAATTTGGAATATTTAAAACATATTTTTAAATGATAGTGAAATTTTAATAATAAAAATTAAAATGAGGATATATATATATATGTATATATATATTGGTAAATACTAATGAGATATTTGGAAATTATCAACCTTTTTAAAAATTAGTTTTGTAACAATAAATATTCCAAGGTAATATAGTTAATTTTAAAAAATATATCTTTATTGATTTCAGAGAGGGAGGGAGAAGGAGAGAGAGATAGAAACATCAATGATGAGAGAGAATCATTGATCGGCTGCCTACTGCACACCCCGCCATGGGGATGGAGCCCACAAGCTGGACATGTGCCCTTGACCAGCATTGAACCCAGGACCCTTCAGTCTGCAGGCCAGTGCTCGATCCACTGAGCCAAACCGACTAGAGCAATTTTTAATAATTCCTAAATAAAATGATCTGTTTAATATTAATTAGTTAAAATTGGTTAATCTCAAATTTTACTTTAAAATAGAGAAATTCCAAAAACAACTCACTGAATAGCTCATGACATTGAATATTTGCTTTCTGACAAATAAGGTTAAGATAGATATTTGCATAGAGCAATGATTTTAGTTTAATTTTTTAAATCATTTTTTATTTTGACTTTGATTTTAAATTCTCCATTTGCTTGCCTTAAAATTATTTTGTTATTTCCCCAGAAATTATGAAGAGAGATGGCACATATTTTCAAACTGTCCTTTTGAGAAAAATGTGGTTACTTTGTTATCCATTCTGTCAAAACTTGTCACCTGAATGGCATTTGTTGTTAAAATTCATCTGTAGATAAATAATGAAGAAGACTGATTCAGGGCCACATAAAGGGTTTACTGTTTCACCTTCTCCCCTTAATGTGTTACAGTTAAAATTTGGAATATTTTTGTGTACTATCTATTCATAGGTTGATTGATGCAAACCAACCCTTGGATCTGGTTGCTTCACATTTTAGTGGTGTGTGTATGTTTTGCCTTTTAATGTTGATTATCTTTAAGGTGATAGAAGGGAATATAATTTATTAAACTTATCAGAAAAAATAAAATTTAAAAGAAAAAGTTAGCATCTAGTGCTACTGTGTCCCACAGGTTCTTCTACATTGACCCACACTACCTCCACTGGTGAGTTAGAGGAGCATAACAGGACTACCACTGGTGCTATTGCTGTTGCTAGCACATCTGCAGATGTTACTGTATCCAGTGTTACAGCTGTCACCATCCATAGACTTTCCGAGGAACAGCGAGTGCAAGTTACGAATCTCAGAAATGCAGGTCTGGACCCCAACACGTCCAAGGACGGGCTCTCTCCTCATCAAAGTACAAGGAGAAGACCAAGAAATGCTGAACAGATAGAAAGAACTAACGAGCTTGCAGTTGTTACTCATAGAGGTATTGGATGTTATTTTACTTGTGCCCGTTTAGTTAACAGCCAAAGCTTTATTTTGGTAATGATTCTAATTAGAGAATGAACTGAAAGACAACCAAGATGTAGGAAGCTAAAGAAAGAGTTCAAAGTAGTAGCTGAAAATTATAGATAGTACTGCCAAAACCTGAATAATTTGAAGGCACAGAAGGTAAAATAAACAAATCAAAGTACAATGGAAATGTTAAAGGGGGAGGGGGTAAAAGCAGAAAGAAGAGAACGCATAAAGAGTAGTAAAACCAAGTACTAAACACCTACTGCATATTACATATCAGGTATGTTGTTGAGATAGCATGAGGATAAAATAGCCAGTTTCTACTAATGTGCACATATTTCCACATTGATGACTTATCCTATGCAGTAATTTTCAGTATTTGCATGAGGTTTTTATGTTACACAAATAAATGCTAATTAATGAGTGAGAAAATAGATAATTTGGTAAAAATGGAAACATTATGTCTGGTGATTGTTTTGCATAGCTTACTCTTCTATTTCTAAATAACCTATTGCCTGACCCATATGGGAACAGATTCTCATTTTGAAAAGTAACAGGTATTCATTGAAATTATGGCTCCAAATTTAAATATTCCTTGACTTACTAATTTAATTTTTAGGGAAAAATTATCACAAAGCCAAATCATATATTGGTAATTTTCTAGTTGATTAATATTAGCCGGCCTACCTTTCACAAAATTTGGGAGTCTAGCAAGCATATTTTCCTGTTTCTTGGTAACAAGTTTCATTTAGCAGTTAAGGAAAAGTCAATGTAGTGTCAAAAAATAAATGGATTTTATTTATAGCAATATATGCATCATTGGAAATCTTAATTAATTGAACATATTTACAAAATATCTACTCCAACTCTGTTTTTGATTCATTATCATATATTCTCTAAAATGGTTACGGTTTATGTAGTGGGGTCAGGCATAGTTTATACTAAGTGTGTTATATATAAGTAATAAAGGTCCGTTCAATGCTTGCCACACACCTAGAGCCAAATTTCAAAATTGGAATTGGCTGATGTCAAATCAGTATTCTTTTTAAAAATAATGTGAACTTAACCAACATGCCTGAAATTCCTACTGAGTACCATGCTCTGATCTATGGAAAATAAAGATAAATAATATGCGATGCCTTTCTTTAAAGACAAATTAAATGGACGACTAGAGAAACCCATCTTGGTGAAACAAGGAAGATTTTCTGAAGCTTGTGGCTGATCACAGTACTAAAGGAGTTATAGGGTATGCAGGCAGTGAGTCAGTTAATTGACATTTTAAATCAATAAACATGATACAAAACTAATTGCTTAGTCTAGATATTTTAAAAAAAATAACTCTTCTATTATAGTCTCCACAGTATAGTCAGAATTACCTTTTGAAAATGAAAGTTTGATCACATCACTCCACTGCTTTAAACCTTCCAGTGGTTTCCCAATAACCCTTAAGAATAAAATCAAGGCTTGATGATAACCTACGGGAACCTTCATGGTCTGGCTTCTGTCCACATCTCTGACTTTATCTCATATGACTCTCACTGTCACTCTCCATTTTGGTGAAGCAGAACTTATTTTAGTCTGTCAAACATACCATGTTATTTTCTACTTTGAGCTACTTTCATAAGCTACCTCATCTTTCTTAAAACCTGGTCATTCTAATTTCTTTTCAAGTTTTAGCTTAAATTGTTACATCCACGAAGTTTGGTTTTTCTTGTTATAACTCACCACACAATACTGAACTTCCCCTGCTTTTGTCATCAGCAGCCCTAGACTTGTAAATTTTAAATTCTGTGAGGTAAGGAATGGATGGGTCTTGTTCGTGTTGCATTCCCAGTGCCTAAAATAGCTTCTGACCCATAAATATATTAATATAATATTTTCTAAAATAATGAATAAATATTTACAATTTTATTAGCCAGAGCATTCACCTCAATTACTTAAAGACATAAAATTCTACTTCACTATAATCAAATATCTACATATTTCATAATTAAAGCTAACTACTTCTTTTTGCACATTTATAAAAAGACCAATGTTTTTTTATCCCTGTTAAAGTGAACAACATTCCGGTTAACCCACAATAATATATTGCTTTTATTATATTAGCACTTCAAACTAGATATAAGTGCCTTGTCACTTATATGTTTATCAAGTCAAAGGAAATTTATAATTAAACACAGGAAATATATAGTTAATGAATTTTATATGAATAAATATTAATATAATAAAATAGATGCATTTTGCTGACTTTACTGTCTGTGACAAGAGAGTGCTGTATTAATCCTTTGATGACTACCAGACCATACCTTTCTGCCTGTGTGACACTTTTTTCATCACTTTTCTCTATTCACACTGCACTAAAACTTTCATTTTATGCTTTTTTTATTATTAATGATTCCTAATTTATTATTAATAACCGGGAGCAAATAAAACACTTATAATTTCCATCACTATCACTATGAACACAAAGAAAACCTGGACACTGAAACTGCATTATAGTATTTGGTACTTGTGTGTGAATGTGGACTCAAAAATCTATGTTTTAATTTATGGTATATTAAATTTTAGATTACTGTGCCTAGTTTATTTTAAATAACTGCACAATTAATTATAATCTGAAAATACTTGGAATATCTGTAAAAGATATTTTCAATTTTCTCTGTGGTACTTAATCCAATTAATTTTATTTATTTATTGTACTAGGGTTTAAACAGCACTATTTCAATTTAAATTACATTCTTAATATAACATATATTTATATTTTGCTTTCTACTTGTTCTCATTAAAGAAAAACACATTTTCAATTTTCACCATTTAAGAGTCTGTTGACAATGAAATAAAAAATAAGGAAAAGGAATTAAAATACTAATAAAAATATGGTTTGGATCTTTTCTAAACTGTATTAATACCACACCACAATGTCTTCTATTAGTGGCCAATAGTCCTCAGATGAGAATTCAGCTTTTATTGACTGAATTTTAGTTCACTTTGTCACCTACTATGAGTGAAACTGTATGCAGGTCACATAAACTATTGGAGTTTAATTTTCATTTTTGTAAAATACAATCATAACAAAACCTTTAAACTCTCAAAGCTGCAAGTTTTGAGAATACTTGCCTCATAGGTAGTTGTGTGTAAAACTAGCACGAATACTGACTTGTGTTCAACAAATACTAATTATTATTATTTTATCATTGCTTACTCAAATACCTTTTAACTCTTGTTGTGAGCATGACTTTGTACTGGGTAGTAGGGGTATAACAGTGATCAGTGCAGGCTTTGCCACCCAGTAGTCTATATAACTTTTTAAAAAAGAGTAATTACAAATTTATTATGAGAAACTGTCATAGCAATATTTCTGAAATATTGTTGAAGTAAAGTAGAAGGACAGACTACCTCTAAATATAAAATGAAGGATGGCTGCACAGAGAATATTTAAACTAATTCTTGAAAAGTGAATAAAAGTGTCAAACTAGTAAGTTGTGTTTATATCACTAAGGTGCATAAAGAATGCTTTGAGAAGATACTAGTGCTAAATAGAAACATAATGAGTCCATATCAAAATAAATGAAGTGTTCAACTATGCTTAAAGTAAGATTTATATTCATATAAATAACCCTAAAAACAATTGTATTTTTATTTAAAGACTATCCAGATATTTAATATTAGATAACATAGTATTTATGATATTTAAAATTTTATCATAATAGTTGGTTGCCTTAACTATAAGATCTCTTTTAAAATTATTTATTAACATTTACCTAAAATATATTTTCCAATATTCCCTAAATCCATTAATTTAATATTATAGCCCTAAGATATTTCAACTCAAAGTTGTCTTAAAATAGCAGGTCTTATGTAATTTTATGATTTAAAATTGTAAGTGCCCTATATTACTAGATTTATATATCTTAGAATTAGATGCAATCTTTTAGATCATCTAACGTAACACCATTACTTTATAAAATAAATTATGATCCGGCAGAGCTTAGAAAACTCAGTCTTCATATTGCTGGACTAGTGTTCATTCATCCTTTCTTTTATTCAGTATTCACAGGGTCCAATGTATGCAAAGCCTTGCATTAGGTTAAAGTACCATAATAGAGATAATAAGCGAAATTGAGTTTTCTTCTGCAAGAAGTTTATAGTCATACCATCTCAAAAATAATCATTAAAGTGTGTTTTACTCCACGTAATTCATTTTAACATTGTTTTTCTTGTGTATTGTACTAGAATTACATTTCTTTTTAATATGTGTGGGCAAGTTCTGTCAGCTGTTAATGAGTAGTCTGGGTAGTTTCTGTTTTCAAGTACAAAATGTGGACCTATTCTTCTGGAAAAGCATATACACACACACACACACACACACATATACACACACACACATACTTTTAAATGATTATTTGTAGTGGAAATTTAATTTAGATGGCTGTAACATCTGTGGTCTAATATGTGTTATGAGCATTTATAGTCCATTGATGGTGTTTGTTTTGACATAGTGTAGTCAGTTCTTCCATACTGGGTTTAACTGGTAGTGATTATATCAATAAGGTTAAGCATGGTTTTCGCTTAATTCATGGTGTGATTCAAAATTACCTATGTATAACTGAAATTTTATATGATGCATAACACCCACCACCACCACCATCACCACCAATGAGGGCAGATTAAAAGGAAGTTGATTTTAATAATCATTTTTAGAGTAGAACTTTTTATTATGTTCAACTTCTGGTAAGAATGGCTAATTTAGCATTAAACCAGTCATTTTAGGTCAGTGATTTTAAACCAAACAAAAGCAGGAAGGTGTTTTTTTTTCATTTTTATCATAAGAGATATATTTTTTGAGTAAGGTCATCTGAGCATTTACCTTGCTCAGTAAAAAAGGGAGCACAGCAGGCTATTAGACACATGTCTACACTATATTTCCAGTTTATTTCAGAAGTGATATTCTATAATAGACAAAACTTTGTTCAAAGGATTAGAGTGTAATATGAAAAATATCCTATTATGTGGAAGTAACAGTTTTTGGGTGCCTACTAAGTGCCTTTCACGAATAGGCTATTTGGTTACATGTAATTTTTTAAAAAAAGTTTTTTTTAACTGTTTGGAAGCAACTAATACTTTGTTTAAAAATTCTGTTAATACTTCTATAGAGCATTAATTTGTAAATCCAGAGCATCTTCTTTTTTTTAAGCCATCATAAGAAATATCACAATGTGGAAGTTAATTTATGGATGTTAATTTATGGAAGTTAATTTATGGTTACCAATGGATAATGATACATGTCTATTATGTGTCAGGGTTTTATTGAACTTAGTATCTTTGTGCTGCGTATGTGATGAATTCAAAAGTATAAGATATGGTGTCTATAAGATATGGTGTCTATTTCAAAAGAAAAAGTTGTAGACATAAGACTACAGAGAAACTTTCTTGGTCAATTCTAAGAGAAAAGTTGATCCAGAATGAGTATGATATGTGAGTAGGGATGAGTTATAACTGTCTTCAAATGTGACAGGTTGTTATTTGTAAGAGAAGTCAAACCTGTTCAGAGTTGTAGAACTTAGTGTATGGAACCACTAAAGATACAACTAGCTTACTATTATAGCTTACTTCTATAACCAGGGGTGGGCAAACTTTTTGACTTGAGGGCCACAATGGGTTCTTAAACTGGACCGGAGGGCCGGAACAAAAGCATGGATGGAGTGTTTGTGTGAACTAATATAAATTCAAAGTAAAGGAGCGGAGGGGAGAGCAAGAGAACCTGATAGAACAGCCGGATCCGGCCCGCGGGCCGTAGTTTGCCCACAGCTGAATTAGACACTTCTCACATTGCGTTTGGTTCGATTATATTAAATTCATAAATCACTAATCAGATATCTAAGCATAGCTTGATGGAAAACTTGCGTATTTAGGAAGCATTTAAGCATCAAAGGGTGTTGTAGCAAGATAATTGTTACCGTACCTTCTAAACCTAGTGTTTATGAATTTATTCAGAGATATTGTATATTAATATATTTATCACCATCTATAGTCTCTTACTTAATCTTTGAGTGACAGGGACTTAACGTTATCTAATTGTATAGCCAGTGTTAAATAAGCAAAGAAGTGGCCAATGCTACCATCAGGAAAGTTAGAGATTGGCACTCTTCTAATCCCAGCAAATGGGAACTCAGCCACATACATATTTCTCCCAGGGCCCAGTGCCTACAGATATACCTTAAATTCCCCAAACTCTCCATTTGAGGATCTAACTCTAGCTTGTCTTTCTGGTAGTGTCCAAGACAAAAGTTATTTTCTTTAAGACCTACCAATCTGTCTTCCTTCCTTTTTCCTACTCCTCCCCTCCCCTCCCCTCCCCTCTCTTCCTCTCCTGTCTCCTCCCCTTCCTCTCCCCTCTCCTCCCCTTCCTCTCTTTCGTCTTTCATTTTTCTTTCTTTCTGTTCTTATTTTTTCTTTCCTTTCATTCTGTTTCTTTTCTCCTTCTTTCCTCCTTCCCTTTCCTTCCCTTTCTTATTTATTTCTTCAAAAACATTAGTTGTGTACTTCCAGGCCAGATTTTCTTCCACTTCTTGACTATCAAACATTGAACAAAATTAAGTAGACCTTGCTTAGTTGAGTTTATGTTAATGTGGGGAGAAAAAGACTATAAGCTAATGAACAGATATCTACCGGATGGTAACAAGCTGTGCAGAAAAGTAAAACAGGTTATGGCCCTAGCTGGCTTGGCTCAGTGGATAGAGTGTTGTCCTGCTGCCTGAAGGGTCCCAGGTTCGATTCTGGTCAAAACATGCCTGGGTTGCAGGCTTGATACCCAGTAGGGGGTGTGCAGGAGGCAGCTGATCAATGATTCTCTCTCATCATTGATGTTTCGATCTCTCTCTCCCTCTCCCTTCATCTCTGAAATCAATAAACACATATTTAAAAAAAAAACAAAAAACAGGTTATATAATATATGGGTGACCACCTTAGTTTAGATGGTCGGGAAAGGCCTCTTTGAGGAGTTAAAATTTAAACTGAGACCTAAATAACAGTAAGAAGGCAGCCATGCTAGGATTAGGGGAGACAGCATATCAGAGAAAACAACAAGTAGTAACAAGTTGAGCTTTGCTTGAGAAAAAGAAAGCACAGTGTGCCTGGCGCTCACTCAGAGGACGAGGAGAGTGGTGGAGATACGCTGGGAGACTAGCAGAATCAGACCATACAGGTAGGTTCTGCGGCCTTGGGAAAGAGCTTCATTTTTATCTATATGAGATAGGAAGCCATGGGTGGGCTTTAGCAGGGAAGTGGTATTATTTAATGCAACTCTCTTAAAGAAATCATTTTAGCAGAAATGAAAAAAATAAATGACAAGTAATTAAAGGCAGGGACACAGACATGGAATGAAGAGTTGATAGGGACTTGGAGTCTGAGTCAGACTATGCTTGTTTCAAACTTTATTGTGAACACAAATCAGGGCCAGTCTTACCCAAGGGCAGATTGTGACTTGATGCAACCAGGGTGCAATCTGAAGTTCTGCATTTCTAACAAGATTACAGGTTATGCTGATACACTGCATAACATGAACATGAATGAGGATGATTAACAAGCAGAGAGAGCGATGCATATCAAATAGTGCCTGCTCCCTCTCCTGGCTCCAGGAGAACTTGTTCTCCATTAGAATAATCGCAGAATTGACAAGCTATCACAGATAATATACTAAAGCTAGACTTAGATTCTATAGGAACGAGTTGAATGGTAGCAAACTCATGAATGGAAGGGATATTTTAGGGCTGAAGGATTTTCCTGACTAACTTTAATAACAGTAAATTCTGTCTATCCTTAAGAAAGAACTGATTGAGTTAGTTATGATTTTACTGAAAAGATAAATGAATATGTGAATAAATGATGAAGACATTCCCAAGTCAAGTTTTAACTTATTACTTTTAATTTTTACCCTAAATTCTATACCTTAAAATTATTTTTAAATGTATTATAAAATAATAGAAAAAACGTAAGATTTTATTTTTTCTTTACTTACCATGTTTAAAAACTCTGAAAGACTGATAGATGGAAGCACAATATAGTAAAAAATTGATTGCCAAAGCAAAACATTTTAAACTTTAAAAAATATATATATATATATATATATATATATATATATATATATATATATATATATTGATTTCAGAGAGGAAGGAGAGGGAGAGAGAGATAGAAACATCAATGATGAGAAGGTTGATGGTTAACTATTGAGCTATGCCAGCTGGGCAAAACATTTTATCTTTGAATAATTAAGCATTATCTTCTATTTTATACAAATGGTGAAATTGCATTTGCTTGATGATTGAATTACCTGGTCCTTCTTTATGAGACTAATGTATTGATTTTCATGCATGTTCAGCATAAATAATAATTAATGGAGAAGTTATAATTTTTTTAAAAATTATCTGGTTCCATATGTTTCTTGTAAAATACTTATTCTATTAAATTAATAATTTTTGAGTGGGAACTTTCATACTGGTAAATACATATTTACTACTTAGATATATTAACTCTTGAATGCTTTATCACTATCTTATAATTTTTTATAGTTCTAATAAATTTTTTATAATTATATTATTTTGTGGGAGATTGTGGTCAGTGTTGATATTTGTAGCAATTTAAAAATCCATGTCCTGAAATATACCAATTTATTATTTAAATACATAATTATTTATTGAATATCATAATTATTTTATATTCTACTACCACCTTTCATCACATTTGTGAAATTGTCAGAACTATGTCCTTCGTAAGAGTAAATATATTTATATTTTATATTTCTAATTATTTTACATTTTGTAGAATAAGTTGCTTTTAGGGAGAAATGAAAAAGAAGTGTTAGACTTTACTTGAGAAGATATTTGTGCATTTTTAAAGGTATTAGATAAAAATACTCTGAATGCCTGAGAACCTTCATGACAATATTAAGCAATGACAGTTTATTTTTTTCACCGATGTCAAATCTGCAAGTAATGATTTGAACATCCAATGCTACCTCTCAAGCCATGCTTTTAATTTATTCTTATATAGATACTAGGGGCCCGGTGCACAGAAATCAGTGCACTCGGGGGAGTCCCTCAGCCCGGCCTGTGCCCTCTCGCAGTCCAGGACCCCTCGGTGGACGTCCTGCTGGCTTAGGCCTGCTTCCTGGGGAATCGGTCCTAAGCTGGCAGTCAGACATCCATCTGGCAGCTTGAGAGCTCTATGGGGAATGGGCCTAAGCCGTCAGCCGGACATCCTTAGCGCTGCCGAGAAGGCGAGAGAGGCTCCCGCCACCACCCCTGGGCTCTCAGTCATCAGCCCAGCTGTGGCTGAGCAGAGCTCCCCCTGTAGGAGCGCACTGACCACCAGGGGGCAGCTCCTGCGTTGAGTGTCTGCCCCCTGGTGGTCAGTGTGCATCATAGCACTGGTAGTTTCCGGTCGTTCCACCATGAGGGTCAATTTGCATATTACCCTTTTATAATATAGGATTAAGAACTTCTGGTGAACAATGCTTTTGTTTTTCCTTTGAGTAGATCTTAGAAGCATGTATCTTTTAACATTAACTGGAACCATCAACTTATAACAATGACCTTGTTTCATAAATGATTTTTTTCAGATTTTCAACCCCATTACTCACTAGTAGTCATTAATCAGAAATCTTAGTAGCTTGTTCATTGTTTTAACATACAGCTTATCATTTTTTTTTTAGAGAATGGGTAAGAAAAAAAAAGGAAGATAATAACATGTACTGCAGTAAATTAAAAGGGAAGGTTTACCTTTAAAGATAGAAAATGAAACTGGTTTTGTGTGTAACTGATTTCTGCAAATGGTTACCAGAATTAATTATTTTACCTTTGAATCATATGGTCACAGTGAATGTGACGCTTGTGACTTTTAAATCTTTTCTCTTTTAAAAATACTTTGAAGGGGCTAGACATTCTATTTGTGCTCAAAGCTGGTGCCAGAGCTGACTCCTCTGCCTTTTGGAGTATGAAGAAATGGTCCTATGTCAGAGACATTTTTATCTTGTTCAGAATTATTTCAGGGCATTTTCACCCACTTTTGCAACAAGCTGCTTCCCTTGCATGTAGTGTTCTAGAGCATATGGCTGCCCTGCTGTGCACAGAGTGAAATCACAGCCTTAAAATTTTAGGAATAGCAGAGGCTTCATATGTGGCAGAACAGCATGGTGTTAGATTTGGGGTGCATTGCATAGAATATTTTTCTCTTCATAATTACACCATTGTATTCTAAGTTATGGGCTATAGTTTTTAGTGTTGATGCTTAATTTTTCTTTGTTTAAAATAGTCTTCAAATGACATTTCTTCATAATACCAAATGAGATTAACATGACAGAAATTCCTATATTGTTTTTATCCAGAGATAAGAGGTTCAAACTTTTTTCTTTTATTTGGGCTCACATAAAGGACACATAGTTCATTAACTCTCCTGAACTTTCCCATTAGAAAGGAATGCAGGCGATGATTTACTAAAATACTAAAATGATTATATGATGATTTGAATTTCATATAGCAGTTGGCTTTTGCTATGCCTTTTTATTTAACTTGTTCACTTTTTAATATAAAGTATTAAAAGGCTCCAAGCCATGCGATTAAACTTGGCACTATCTATACATAATCAATATTTTTATTCAATATTATATTTAATTAGTAAAGTTGGTTCTGTTCTATATTTAGTAAACATGCTTAACACATTAAGTGCCCAGCCTGTTTTGTCTTCCGGATGGAAACTATAGTGTCAGTCACTGGTGACTGACAGGGCACTTAATGTGTTAAGGTCAGATATTGTTGACTACTTAACTTTTGACATTACTGTTAGTTTGCCTTGAAAAGAAGAAATGAGGACAGGGTACACTAATCCCATCTATTTGTGGTTTTCTAGGATATGCACTTGGGAATTTGATTGAATATGTGCAGTGCTGGTATTCACAGCAGGTGGTGGTATAAATGCTAGGATTGAAATTTCAGAGTCCATAAATGAACATGCTTTGCTAACATATATGTGTAAGACCTTGAATTCTACTTAGCCCTTCTCTATTTTTATATCTGTAGAAAGGAGAGCAATAATCCCATTCTGAGTAGACAGTTGACATGGAGTACCTGTGCTTAAGGAAGACATCCAATAAATGATACTGACCCTTTGTGGCACTTTTACAATAAAAAGTATGTTCTCCTTATATAAAAATCTCATAAGGTAAAATATATTTAAACAAAGAAAATAGCACATAATTTTAAATATCTTAGGTATCTGTTTTTCTTAGAAATAAAATACATAGTTTAATGTAATTTTTTAAGAAAATTATGGAAACAACTAATATATACAGTTCTAGCTACTACTATTTATATTCAACTCATGTACAAGTTATACCAAAGTAATGTGTTGCATTCAGTTCATCTTGAGTTTCTATTAGCCCCATATTTTTTCTTGCCATTTTTACCCTTAGTTCAGTTACTCTATAACTTCAGTATAGCCAATTCACTTGACTTTCCTTTTACCTACTTTTTTCTTGTGAATTATCTTATGCTTGGGGAGATGGTTTCTAGGAAAGAGCAAATATGTGTGATATAGATCTTCAAAACATTTCCTAGGAAACAAGTAAACCACCAATGTTAGGATGATGAGTACTAGCCACCTATAATCTTACTTGAAAATAAGAATGGTTATAGATAAATTAAGAGATGCTGTTTAATATATAAAAAAATCAAACCTCTAACGATTTCCATGTAACAGTGGTTTATCCATCAGAGTCCATTTGGAAACAATGGAACAAGGGCTACTTCAAGGAGGGTTTACTTACAAGAGGATTATTTCTAAATGAATGGATGCAAGGGAACCACAAGGGATCATGCTATAACCTAGAGTAGCAGCAGCCAAGCTGTTACCATTCCCAACCCATTGGGATGAGGGGAGAGAGATGTTGGACAGAGAGATATGTATAGTTGGCTGGCTTGAGAGGACTCATTACCTTCAGTGAAGGGTCCTAGTCAATACCAGTCAATGTAATGATGAGGGACACTGTGAAATAATCTTACTTTCTTCCCACTCTCCATCCTCCTGTTAGAATTCCCCAAGGGACAAGGGAGTCTGTTGATAGAGTCTAGTGACTAGTGCTTCACAAACTTAAGTGTTAATAAGAATCACCTGGGGATCTTGTTAAACCATAAATTCTAATTCAGTAGGCCTGAGGGTGGGGGTTTGATTGTCACTGTTTCTAATAAGCCCCCAGGTGATGCCAGTGCTGCTAGTGCAATGCCACTGTTTGCATAGCAGGATGTAGCCTATTCATACCAACCTGCTGTACAAAGAACAAGGAGGAGAATAGGTCTAGAAAGGAATATGGGCAAAATAGAACATAGATGGGTTAAGACACGTGCCTTGCTGTCTTCAGTAGCCATGAATTTAAAAGTATAACCCTGCACACAGCTATGAGAGCCATCTCCACTTGTTTTAAATAGAATCCAGGTAATGATACCAAGACTTCTAGTGAAGAACTTGAAAAAACATAATAATCCAAAGTCAGAAGGGGTGAGGGGATATTATTATGCATTAAAGTAATTTTTCTGGATTTTTATTTAAAATTTCTTGGTGTACCAGTAAAATTTCTAATGGAAGAATATATTCCACTGCCCCGAATCTGATGATATTCATTATCTGTGGTCACTATTATTCAAGCAGTTACTTCTTTCCCAATTAGTGTTGTGCTAGAAAGCATTCTAGTGCACATATGTAGTCTCTGACATTGAGTGTAAAACAAGTATGTGACATACAATTAGTTCATTTATTTGTAATAAGAATTTTTAAAATTAGGCCTTTAGGTATATTTTTGTTGTAGAGATAATATGAGGACTTTTGCCTAATCTTCATATTCTCTTAAGGCATGCATGTGAAAACCAGGGACATACTTCGTATCCTCCCCCCAAAATGGTAGTCATTTTTCATGTTACATTTTATAGTGAAATTATCTTTGGTAAAAGTACCTCATAAAAAACAAACATAGAAATTATAAACAAAGCAAACAAAGCCATTTATGTTCAAAAGAATATAACATATCAATAAAAAAAAAAAGGGCCGTAAGGAAGTGAATGGAGGGGGGCCTTCATATTTAACTGGAGGACTAAAGATAATAAAAATGTTTATTGGAAACTGTGAGAAAGTGAGAATTAAAACTTAATTAGGTTAAAAGTCTGAGACAGTCTTCAAAAGTGTTAAAAGTATCTGCAAACCTATCAATGGTAACTCTTGGTATGTAGAAATTTTATTTGCTCATTGTAAGAATCCACAAAGAGAATATAAAACCCCCACATTTTTCATCCTGACATTTTATAGCCCACCATAACTGTAAGACCTATTATGCCAAGTATTGCAGGTACATCTGCTGGTATCTACATAAGTGTGATGGATTCCTGAATTCGTTTCATTTCTGGGAGAAAAAAAGCCTATATAAAAATTTTAGTCTTCATTTAAATATTAGTTGTGTGATTTTCAACCAGTTTTTTATTCCATCCACTTTCTTTTAAATAAAAAGTAACAAAACCAATTCAATCTCCATTTGTAAAATTTAACAATTTGATTTTATAAAATGTGATGTCTTCTTTTAAAACTCACCACTTTGTTTAGTTTTCCAAGCAAAAACAAACAAACAAACAAAAAAATTACACTTTTTTTTTTTTTTAGTCTAAAGTGGTCGAAAAATAAGATTCCAAAGATTGGGCTCTGGGCTTGACTAGACACAAACTTTGAGACCAGGTAACTTCAGAATCTTCTTTTATAAAAGTGAAAATAGGCCTGTTACATGAATACCTTAAAATATGCTGAATATGCATATGTTCACAAAACCTAATATAATTCACGGATGTTTCTTTATAGTCATACAAAATTTACTATTTTGACCCATGGATTTGGGATATTTCTAATTTTATATACAAAATATAATTTATGCCAGGCCATGGTAGCTTAGTGGTTGAGCATCAACCTATGAACCAGGAGGTCACAGTTCCATTTCTGGTCAGGGCATTTGCCAGGATTGTGGACTCCATCCTCAGTTGGGGGTATGCAGGAGGAAGCCACTCAAATGCTTCTCTCTCATCACTGATGTTTCTATCTCTCTCCCTCTCACTTCCTCTCTGAAATCAATAAAAATATATGATAAAATTAGAAGCCCAGGGAAAGTTTCTACACAATGAAAAAGACAACACAAAATAATTGAAAAAAGTTGTGTATATTACACAACCAATTGGAAAGGCCTCAGAAACTAACTATATCTTAAAATTGTAACTGATAATAGCAATAATGAAAATAACATTTACTGAACTCTTGCTATTTACTGATTCCTAGAATTTATGGTAGAATTTAAGCATAATCCTAGAATATATAATTGATTTTTTTCAACTAAAAATCAGACATCACATAAATTTTATATTTACATTTTATATTTATACATTATATAGCAAGAATAAATGCTAGCCACAAATTAGCATGTTAGCTTAAATAGAAGTTAAGACTTAAGAAAATATTGGAGTGTATGAGCCATATTACTTTTCTCTAGTGATTTTTTTTAAAAAAAGACTACATTATATTTTAAATAATTACAAAATTGAATATACATCATTTCTTGCTAAATTTAGTTCTAATTCCATCATTTTAAATTTGAGAAAATTTTGGATCTTGCATTATCTCTTAACATGTAAGTTTGAACAATTGAATCTTTTAGTGCTTTTGAGCATTAGTTGTACCACTACTTTTCTCATCAAACAATGGCTGGTATTTGTTGAAAGAATTATAAAGCAAATATCATTTTATCAGAAATTTGTAGAGAGTGATAAACTTTATGTGAAAGATGGTAAAGCAATCACCAAAGGAATACTAGCTAGCTTTTACTCTGTGTCCGTATAATTTCTTCATCTTTCTTCTTGTAAGGATAATATGGAAGGAGTGACCAAATAGTAGCCTCCATGATAAATATGTTCTAAAGAACTGTTTTGGTTGAAGCATATCAAGAAATCCTAGTCTAATATAATGCAACATATTGTATGTAGAAGCAGATAGAAGTTGGGATGTCATATAGTTTTTTCATTTTGAATAATAATTTTTAAATAAAAATTTAACATGAAATCAGTTTATTATTTATTAATTTACTTAGAAATAACACCTTAAAATGTGCTTTTAATTTCTAATGCAATTAATATTAATAAATATAAGCCACATAAACAAGAAGAAAAACAAAAGCAAAATAATTGTTTTGTTTTGCCGGTACAGAATATAAGAAAAGTGTTAAATTGTAATGTTTTTAAGCCCATAGCAGGGATCCACCATTTATTTTAAAAAAAAGATGAAACCTTATCCTCCTAACACAGTTACATACTTTTGTAATCACTAAACACATTTTAATCTTCAAGATAGAATTGAGAATTCTGATTATATTTGTCTTTTCTTCTTCCTTTGGTTCAGATTCTACACCTGAATACTTAGTGGTAAATGAAAGAATCTCTTAGAGAAATAAAACAAAAAATTAAACAATATACCCTGTGAATTATAAGACTAGAACACAGGTCTTCCAACTCTTAATCCAGTGGCGGAAATGCCACAAACATTACACTGACCTATGTTGGAGTTACTAGTTAGTGAGTCAGTGATAGATTACATTTCTTGTTACCCATTTAAACAAATTTATCAGTAGTGACATGTGCCATATTTTCAAATTCAAATACACATTAGTTTTAATAACTAAAATGAAAACTAAAAATCAATTTATCAGTATAGTTTATTGAGTATAAATATAAAGATAAAATAATAATTAATTCAAAATAACAAGTAGGGATTATTCATCCAGCTTTCATGATATCAAATGCAGTGGGAGAGAAAGGTATTATTGTCCATTTGAAAAGTTAAACAAACAAACATAAAACGACAATAAGATATAAACCACTTTCTAAAAAAATTATTTTTCAGAAAAGTTATCTGATTTAATCACACATTTGTAATGCAGCTATTGCCACTTGCAAGATAAGTTATTGTAAAAATAAATACTATAAATTTGGAAGGTTAAGATAAAATGAATATTGCATTGCATTCATTTTCTCTTTATTTGTGTTAGAATATCATCTAAGGACATGAAAGAGGTTGGGGATGTTCTGATAACATTTACTAAATAATGCCATAATAAATAAAGGTCTGCCAGACCTCTCCCCACATTATAAAATATTTCTATTATGCTAAAAAAAAATCATGTCAAACCTAAAAAGCAGTGAATACAATAAACAAAAGTGCTTAGCATTTGAAAACAAGAAGAAAACAAAGGAAGTGGAGGCTTGTGCATTTCTATGTCTTGCATTTAATAAATTTTATTAAATAATTGTTAGAACATATATACTTTCTATGGTTTTAAAAATAGCTTTGAATATAAAAATGCTTCGCCTTGAACATTCTTTATCAGTTCCCCCCTTCCTAATTCATGGTTAGTAAAGGAAATTCTTTCCCCCAAAATGCCTTTGTTAAGTGAGCCAGAATTTACAATATTGCATTTATTTACTCAATGGTACACTCATGCAAGTCGCACACATGTACAGTACTATCCCTTTGTTTCAGAAGTTTTCCCAAATATGTGGTGACGGAAGATGATTTGACTTTGGGTGATGGGCACACAATGCAAGATACAGAAGATACAGGTCCCCTATCATAAAAATGTACACTTAAAACTTACGTGATCTTATTAACCTATGTCTCCTCAATATATGTAATTTTTAAAAATGTAAACACAGTACACTGGAAGAAATTGAAACATAAAAGACCATAACATACTTTATCTTTATGATAAAATAAATTTTAAATGCTTATTACTGATATACAACTATTAAAAATGTCATTTTAATTTTGTTTAATATGATTTATAGATGCATTAATTGCTTGATAATGTCAATATTTAATGTATATACTGTGTAATACATAATAAAATTTACATTTTTATAGCATGTACTTCAGATTTAACATTTCATTGATACATGACTTAGAGCAGGGTCTTGCAATTAATAATTGAACTATTCATCCTTTTATATATTCAAAAAGAGGTGCACATTGTGTTCTTTCTATTGAAATTATAAAAGCATCCTAAGTTTGGATATATCATTTAACATTTAAAATTTTTGTGAATTTAAACTTTGTGTTATTTTCAATTTACTCCTTATCATCTTTTACAGTAGATACTCTCTTGGCCTTCCATCTTCTGCATTTGTATTATAATATTTATAATTTTCACTTTCAAAAATATTGATTTTTCTTTTCAATTTAAATTAAAAAATGCTTTATAAAGAAAACATATAAAGTTAAGTCCTTTTAGAACCAGGAAGTTATTTCAAACTTTTTGGTCTGAGGTGACACTTCCTTAGCTAGGTGTTGTCCCTAACCTCACCCAACCAAATATTCAAGTTTAGACGTAAGCACATCACAGGAATGTACCCTTTCTAGACACACACACACACACACACACACACACACACACACACACACAGCTTTTATAGTGTTCAACATCTCTTATTCCTAGTAACAGCATTATCCAACTGAGCTCTTTGACCATATGAACTTTTCTTCAATTTTCTTCTGTGGGCTTACAATCTTTTTTCAATTTTTATTTGTTTTTTAAAGAATCACAGATTTGTGTTGGAACTACCATGAAATCTTGAGATTCATTTGTAATACTTAAATCTTAAAATGAAGAAAAAATTACAGGTAGAATTCCTCCTTATAATACATGTTTGAATTGGCAGAAACGACAATTATGCTTCAAAATACAAAAATGCAAAGTTTGTTAAAAGGAATTTTAAGACAGCTAGAACATTCACAAATGACAGACACAAAATTTAGAGCAGTTGAAAGTTCCAGTAGAACTAAACTTTAGCTTCCCATAAGGTGGGTGTGTGAAAGAGAATTACAACAAAAAGCACAACTTGAGAGAGTTGTAGTCATTTTTACACTATAAATAAAGGGTCAGAAATAATCTCAAAACTGTAAAGGGACTGAGCAGTCCTCTAATCACAGCTTCTTATTTTTAAGAGAAGAAACCAAGCTCTGGCCTGCGTGTTGCAGTGGTTAGAGTATGGGTCCCTGTGCACCAAGGGGTATGTCAAGGGCAGGTATATGGTTGGTTTTATCTAGTCTGGTTGGAGATTGGCCTGTTGAGGTGCTTGCAGGAGGCTACCAATTGATGTCTCTCCCTCCTCCCTCCTTCCCTCCCGTCTCCCCTCCCTCCTACTCTTTCTAAAAAATCAATGGGAAAAATATTATTGGGTGAAGATTAACAAAAACTAAAGAAAGGAAAAAAAGAGAGACCAATGTAAAAAGGCAGATTTTTGTCTAAAACCACGCAACTAATACTTGCTAAGAATCAGGTCTCTCTCTCTCTTTTTAAATCCTTACTTGAGGATGTTTTTCCCCACATTGATTTCTAGAGAGTAGAAGGGAGGGAGGAGGGAGAGAGAGAGAGAGAGAGAGAAAGAGAGAGAGACATCCACATGAGAGAGAAACATCAATTGGTTGCCTCCCACACATGAGGATAGAACCTGCCACCACTTGCCCGTTATCAGGAACCAAACCTGTGACCCTTTGGTTCCCTGGGCCAACACTCTGACTGCTAAACCAGTGGTTGGCAAACCGCGGCTCGTGAGCCACATGCGGCTCTTTGGCCCCTTGAGTGTGGCTCTTCCACAAAATACCACGGCCTGGGTGAGTCTATTTTGAAGAAGTGGCGTTAGAGGAAGTTTAAGTTTAAAAAATTTGGCTCTCAAAAGAAATTTCAATCGTTGTACTGCTGATATTTGGCTCTGTTGACTAATGAGTTTGCCGACCACTGCAAGCCAAACCAGGCAGGGCAAGAATCAGGTCTCTTTAAAATACTGCTCCAGTGATCAGTTTCCTCTTTAAAAAAAAGTAGTATGGATAGATAGTTATCTATATATTTCAGTAGCCCATCAGATCCTGTCTCTACCTTTCTACTTTTGAAAATATTAACAAGAAAAAAATAACCATAAACTATTTAAAAACCAATAAAATATCCATAATTGTGTACAATGAAAAAGTGCAATTAGTGAAATGGTCATTTTAAACTAACAAAAAGCAGTTTTGTTTTTCTCAAATTTGGCATGAATAAAACCTAATTGCCTATTGTTTTTGCCCATTATTTCTACCGATAAGCCTCATAAAGAGCAATATGTAAAAAATTATAATTGGGGAAGTTAACTATATCTTGCATAGTTGTTCAGGCTGTTTTTTTTTTTTTTTAAAGAAAATGATATTTAAATATCTTGTTAGATAGGATTGTATAACTATTTTAATTAGTGGGGTTTCAATTAAATAGATTTTCTTTATTTTACTTGGTGTCATTAAATTTTTAATTAGTCTTCGGAACTATGGTTTATCAATTTTAAAAATGATATAGCAACTTTAATCAATAATTTTTAATTAAAAGGAAACAGTTCTTTTTTTCCATCCAAAATACTTTTAAAAATGTTTTTCGAAAAAGTAGTGGACATTTTAAGATTAACTCCAAGTAGCTATAATTCAGTTTCACAAATTTTAAACAGTATGGACTGATATCGATCATACTGTCAAAAGCAATGACTATGAGAGAAAATGGTTATTGGCAGAAAGGTTAAAGTATATTTTAATTTTTCCAGTTATGCCATTTAATAAATGTGTCCTAACATTTTAGTTAGGCTAAATCACCTAAAAATGCATTCGTTTATTTTAAAGACCAAGTTCATTAAATTCTTCACACTTTTATGTCTCAGTATTTTAATTTTTCCAGTTTAATACATAAAATTTGAAGAATTCAAGTGGTTTATAATAAAGTATTAATGTTTTGCTCTCATAAAAACCTTGAATGGTTTTAAAAAATACCTACACATATATGCAGGAGTCTCCCCATAGAACACTTAAAATCCTCTTTACTGCTTGGTATTTTACTACTTAGTGATTATATTGCTAATTTTTCTTTTCTAAAATTTTCTTCTGGGTTCCCTATATTAAGCTTAAGAAAACAGTTTTTCTTTTTTACTTGCATAAATCCATGCTAACAAAATTTGTTAACTTGAATTTCATTTTAAAATTGTATATCCTGATACATGTTTTTGTTTGTTTTCTTAACTAGTGAAAAAGGCCATAGATTTTAAATCTAGAGGATTTAAATTGTTTCCAGGGAAAGACAACAGCAACAAGTTTTCTATCTGTGAGTGTACCCCTTTTTTGTTACTTTCTCTAGTGCAAGAGTGAAGTTTGTGATGTCTGTGTTGTTTGTGTGTGTTTTATAAGTTTGTATATTTACCAAATTAACTGCATTAATATCTATATAACATGCATGATTTTTATTCAGTATCTTATTGTATTTAAATGTGTATTGAGTTAATGGATTAATATGATAAACTCCCAAGCTCAGCTTATTTCAAAAGGTAAATAAACTCTTTTAATTTAGTATGTTGATAGTACTCTAGTTTTGTAATTACAGGATGTGAGATTTAAAAAAAAAAAAAGGAGTGGAATCCTCAAATCAGGGGTTTCTTGTAGGAATTTTTGTTTCATCATATCTAAATTTCAACAAAATTACTTTTCTAAGGAAAGGCATTAATAACAAATTTTTATTTAAGGAAAAAATATATACTTAAATTGAGTTTAAATATCCAAACCTTTTAACTCAATAGTCTTTTATGAATTAATTATGATGCTCATCCATGAATCTTATTAAGAATCACTGAATGAGTGCAGTTATTTACATTACTGTACATAAACATATAAAAATTTTAGGAGAGGTATGCATTTTTATAATATAAATCAATTGCAGTTTGTAGAAATTCTTGCCTTGCTGTTTATACGGATAGATATTATAAATTTTGAAAGAAGTCATTTATGAAACAGCATCTGACTTCTACAATAACATGTTGGTAGTAAATAAGATTAGTTACTGTAAATAATGTGTTGTTTTAACAAGAGTATATTTTAGGATTGTTTTTTATTTATTTCCAAATCATCCGATAAAATTAGTTAAAACACTATTTCTTTAAATATTCATTGATTATAGTTCTATCAAAAAGTACCTACATGTTTATTGCTTTCTATATATAACAGACAGTGACACAAATTGACCAGTTACATCAATTATCTAAAAACAAATTTGGAACCTGTATGTTATAAAAAATTTTTTAAGTGTCATAATTTTAAAATGTGATTTTTATATTATGTTAGATTTGAAAATAAAAAAAAATGTTAGCTAGTTGTTGGAAATTCTTTATCAAATTGGATTATCTGTTGGGAAAGCACTAAACAGTTCATTTTAAAGTGTTTAGCTATATAATTATGACTTTTGTTATATATTTGGGTTCCAATCATCTTTTCAAGTTTGATATGTCAGTGTTTAGGGAAAACAAATAGTGCAATAGTATTTTCATTAATTATTTGATACATTCTGGAAAGTAAGATATTTTTCCTAGAATAGAAAATAAAAACAGAAAAAGTCAGATATAATTATTCTGACATATTTAATTTCATCATGTCGACGGGAAATAAAAGTTAAATGTTTGCAGTGTTAAATATTAGGTTTATTACCTTTATTTCTAATATTTTGTCTGGCCAATATAATTATTTTGGAATTATTGGTAGAATTATAAGACATGACTATTCACCTTTTCCTCATGTTGGCTACACTGTTATTTTATATGCTACCTGCTTTATACTTTCATATATGCTAGGAAATTCAAGCTATTTATACTAAAATATATTAGATTTATTAAGACAGTAAGATGTATGTAACTCCGTATTCTTGGTATATTGCCTTAGTGGCCATATATATTCTGTTCATTGTTTTTGTACATGGGTTATGAGGATAATCAAGAAAGGAAACAGACATAACAGTATTTAGGGGGTTTGGGGGTGACCTAGATTAAAAAAAAATTCTTTAAAGAATATTTGCTTTAAAATTTTCAATAACGTTAATAGGCCAAAAAACGTTAATATGAAACAACAAAAGTTAATTTACTTAATAATTTTATAACAAATTTTGTGCTTCTCTATTGCATTTTATGTGAAAAGAAAAATACTCTTGTACTTACTTATTTTTTTTGAATATAAATAATCTCACTTCAATCAAAACAAATTATGCCAAATTTTATAGTCACAAAATAACAAGCCATTATTTTACAATAATTTTTTATCTAATATTTAATCACTACTTTCAAAAATATATTCTGTATGGCTGTTTAGAGAAAAAAGATTATATTTCAATTTTATCATTATTATATATCTGTTATCAAATATGCATTGGGGGCTTCATTTCTTTGAGATCATTTATTTAACACAGGACCAAATAATTTTAAAAGGAGGCATTTTTATCTGACACTCACTTTCAAATGAAAAAAAAAAAAAGTAAAGCTTGTGGTCATTGTAAAAACAATAAATTCTGTTACTGGAACTGCCAGAAATGAGCACAATTGTGCAGGACATGAACTACACATACTGCCAAAGCATGTCTTTCCACAACAGCACCTGAAAAGTTTATCAAGAAACAAATTAATAAGAGGTCGGGAAGCTGCAGGTAGTCCTCCTGGGGAGCATTTGGTTGTTTAGATGGCTAATTCTGATTCTTCTTCAAACTTTAGTGAGTGAAATTAAATAGTCTATATTCCTCCTTTGTTATTCTTCATCAAAAAGAGTACATTTGCTGAGAAAGGAAAAATATATATACAAGTTCTTATACTTAAAAATGTGGGATTTAGTGAACTAGAAATCTTGCCAATTTTTCTACTAAATCCTTCTAGAATATTCAGGTGTAATAATAAAGAAAATGTGAGCTTCCTATAATGCATCATTTTGTTTAATTTTTTTTCACCTTCTTCAAATCCATAGTTTCATTCATTCATTCCACAATTCTGTTTGAGCTACTTCTCCATTGCAGCACCATGCTAGAAGGTAAAAGAGTGAATGAATAAAGTATAGCAATTCATAAATACATATAATAAAGACACTTAAGTGTTATAAGAAATGACAATTTATTTGTTTTTTAAAATGCTATCAATTTTGTCCTCGCTTTTGCCGCAGATGTCTGGGAAAAAGGACTCATGTTGAAATATTGATAATAGTAATAATACCCTTAAAGATCAGAGCAAAAGGGTATGCCTCATGGTGATGCTCTTTCCAAGAGGCAGCACCTTGTTCATGTATTTAAACTTTTAAGCAATACTCATGTTCTTACCATTCTGCAAGAAATAAAAGTGATCAACCGCCCCACCAGTGTGGCTCAGTGGTTGAGCATTGACCTATGAACCAGGAGATCATGGTTCAATTCTCAGTCAGGGTACATGCGTGGGTTGTAAGCTAAATGTACAGTAGGCAGCTGATCAATGATTCTCATCATTGATGTTTCTATCTCTCCCTCTCCCTCTCCCTTTCTCTGTGAAATAAATAAAAATATATTTTTTAAAAGTGATCAATCTGTTCAGTTACCTAAATAGCATTATGTAGTGGAAGCATCCGATTAAATGAATGCTAACTTCATTTGAATGTCTTGGCATCACTAGCTATGGGCAATTATGAAATATCTAAATATCAGATAAATAATCAATTATACATTTTATTCTTTATTTTTATTTTAAATGTTTTTAATCAATGAACATTAAATACATGTATCATGCAGAAGTTTCCTGTTATCTTTGCATTTTAAATTGAGGAGTCTTTTCCATATTGCAGACGTTCAAAAACGTTGGTCTAAAGGACAATCCCAAATAGACACAAATAATTGACAATTAAAATCGTAAGATCTGGAATTAACTAAGTGAAAATAGTTAAAGTAATATCTATGCTTTGCTTTTTAAGATAAAATGTCTAGAAAGTGTTTTCAGTTTTAATTAATGATGCTGTTTTGTCCTGGTGAGATTTCTAGACAATATATAGCGCTCAAGAGTTAAGAGTAAAATTTCTTTCATTAATCTGCTAAGGTTTAAACCGAGATTAAGCACTAACTAACAGTATGACTTTGGAAACATTTCTAACTTCTCCATGCCTCAGTTTCCTCACCTGAAGGGAGTGTATAATATTAGTAGACACTCTTAAGATTGTTGTGAAGAGTAAACGAGTTGATACATGTAAAGTAGATGTAGAATAGTTCCTGATACATAGTTAGTGCTATGTAGGTGTTTTACCTATTATAAAAATTTATACAACCTGGGCTTACTTTTTGAGGCAATAATAACAAAAATTGGAAAAAAATATGTTTTATTATTTTTATTTCAAATAATGTGTTGATAAAGTACTTCTAGATTATCAACACATATAATATTTTATATATTGTAATTTAATGTTATATATTGTAATATAATAAAGTAGGTAAGTATAGTCATACCACTTACTTTCCTTCTCTACATCATGTTAAAAATTATTTAGCAATAAAGGAAGATGCTTATTCTTATAGAATATATAGTAATTATTATAAAAGCCATTTAAAGATAGAAAAGATAGTGCTTCCCATAGAAAATACTTGACTCATTGAAAATCATATACAAGGATATAGTCATTAATCATACAACTAGGACATATTTACTGGTATGCTATTAAGTCCTTTTAGGCATTGTGGGTATATTAAAATAATTATAAGTATTCCCACTATATTTATCAGGGATATACTATTGTGTACCTATGACGAAAGAATGTGAAACTATCTTTTATAATATGATAAAATAACTTCAAAATTAACTATACATTTTCCATGTTATATAAAAGGAGGGATGTAAACAATCTGGAAAAAATGAAAGGTTGTATTTTGTAAAAAGTAGTACATGAGATGAGTCTTGAAAATTAAATAGGATTTTGACAAAGTGGAAGAAAGGGAAAACATGGAGATATGGAAAAGCACAAAGCATAGAATAAGCAAGGCTAACCACTTTTGTCACCATCAGACATTTTTGACCTGTTGGATATAACAAGTAAAATTGCAGAATGATAAAGAATCTGTTGCACTTGAATTTTGGACGTGTCTTGATGACCAGTGGAAAATAAAATTAACATACTAGAAATCCAGAATAATAGAATTGAACAGTAATAAAAACTGTGTTTGGGGAAGTTTAGTCCTCAAATAAGATGCATTGGAGCTGAGTAATAATGGAATCACAAAAGCATCCTGCTCAGGTTGGATTAGAGCATGCACGTGAGATGATAGTAAGAATTTTGTTGGTTTAGTATGTCATTGAAGGAACAAGAAAGGAACTTGGAAAAGATGGAAAAACCGTACATTCAAAATCATGAGCAAAGAGGTAAATTTTCAGGCTGTGAGGGAAATATAAACTATAGATAACTATTGGTCAGTGCCTTTGAATTTGTCCACTATATGTGATATCAACAAAAGTAACAGAATACCCCCCCCCAAAAAAAAAAAAACACAACAAAAAACAAAAAGTAAACAAACAAAAAACCAAAGACAGGTAAAATGGAATTAAATAGCAAGTCAACAGACCAAGGAAACATAAATATCACATGCTTTGCATGGACCAATGAATATATAATAAAGTCAGCAATAAGAGTATTGTTGGGCTATGGCTATTTAGGAAAGTGATTTTTTTTAGAATAAAGGACACAAAAGTAAAATTTAATATCTAATTGAAAATATGTCAGCTTTATTAGAGCCACGACTGTTAGGCCATCATCTGACAATTATCTTGCTATCTGATAAATCAATGTAAGCACATTGACTAGTCTGAACCAAATGATGCAGGGATCCAGTTGTTCTCAACATTGACTTTACATTAGAATCACTTGAGGGTTATTACAAAGTAAAAACAAACAAAACTGATGCCAGGATCCTGCCATAGAGTAAATATATTAGAGTATTTAGAGGTAGAAGTAGTCATCTTTATTCTTTAAAGAAAACTCTACAGTGATTTTAATCCATTGTGTAAGATGAGAACCATTATAAGGTTTATATATTTTTTTCTTTTCTGAAATCTCTACTGAAAGATACTATTCTTTTCTTTTTATAAAAATTAATTAAATTTATTGGATTAACATTGACTAATAAAATTATAAAGGTTTCAAGTGTACAATTCTATAATACTTCATCTTTATACTGCATTATGTGTATACCACCCAAGTCAAAGCAGATAAATTGATGAAGGGCAAAATAAAAGTTATTCTCCAGTTTATTATACAATTGAATTTATGAAATGATAACAGTCAGATATTTTCAAACTATCTGGTTTAATAATATTTACATTAAAATATCTATCTTAGGAATTTATCCAATGTGATCACATTCACTGAACATATTAATTAATATTTCATTAACTGGGTGTTCGGAAGAAACTACTGAAAATGTGTACAATGGCTAAGTAAAACATAGTCATGAAAATTCCTAGAGGATACGTCATTATTTTGCTTTTCAGCATTATGTTATAACTAGAGACCCGATGCACGAAATTCGTGCAAGGGGCTTGGCCCTCACAGCCCCGTCTTCATCTGGAAGGTCACCTGGAAGGATGTCCGGTCTAATTAACATATTACACTTTTATTATTATAGATAGATTCTAGGCTTTGCTTGGTAATTTGCAACATAATTTTATTTTGGCATTTGTAGCCTAAATTTGTAGACTAAATTGCTTTGTTATAGACCACATAAAAAGTGCTAATAACCTTAAACTTTTTTCATAGTGTCTTATTTTTCTATTGTACCTTTAGAAATAATAGGTATCCAAATTACAGTTATAATTGGTTATGACTTCTTTACTGCCAATAATTAATAGAAACTCTGGTATTGATGCTCTGGGAATACATATCCAGAGATTTCACAATTTAATGGTAATTAAAAATAAATTGTTAACTATAGATGTATTACTATAATAGTATGTCATTTAGAATATGACCATCAAACTTAATTATTTTAGGTATACAAATAGAAAAATTGGTTTTGCATTCATTACTAGATTATAGAATTATATTTTAACTTTGGATATTTAAACTGTAATGACAAAATGCAGTAATGTATTTTATGTAATTTTTAAAATTAATATCCTTACTTTTCTAATTATATAGGTTTTGATTCTTTTTTTCCTCTTTTCTGTTGTTACAGTAAATGAGGGAGGTATTAAAACAGCTTCCAATTTATGTCCAGATCCAGGTGAACCAGAAAATGGAAAGAGAGTTGGATCAGATTTTAGGTAATATTTAATTGTTTATTTCATTATTTTATTAAAGTTTATTTTAATTAAAATTTAATGTGTTACTATTAATGCTATTTCATTATTTTAAAGTATCAAATGAAAAAGCATTAAAGAGCTTTTTTGGAGTTGAAATGATTAATTTCTCATCATGTACTAAGGGAAAATCATGGGATTTGGATTTGAAAGACATGAGTTTGAATTTGAGTTCTACTGCTTATTAGTTGTCTGATATTGGGTAAGTCACTCACTTTTGTTTGAATTTCCTTCTATGCAACATGTAAATCAAATCTACCACATGTGATGGTGAGTTTCAAATGAGGTACTACTGCCTGTGAAACATTCCAGCAAACATTTTATATGTATTTTTTTGGAAGTAAACATAACTTGAATATGTTTTATCTCCATCTTAAAATAGTATTAATTTTGTTAGTTTTAAATTAAGTTACTAACAACTTGGAGAGTGTATGTTATACTTATGGTAGCCATTATTTTACATTACTAATAAATAATATTTTTTAAATCTTGAATTTTCAGTTGTCCTCTCGTTATAGCTTTTTACAAATAAAAATGTTTAAAAATCTATAAAATACTAAATGATACTAAGTGACTTATTAAAAATAAATTAAATTCTCAGCTTTGATAAATAAAATTGATAGTTTATAGACTACAAAATGGTAAGCATTTACATGCATTCTTTATTTATTATAAATTCCCATCATATATTTATTATTTTAGCCCCTCTTTACAAATGAGAAAATTGATGATCTGTTTACCCAGCTAATAACTTGATGGAACTGAAATTTGAACTCATTACTTCCTGAATCTAAAACCTGACCTTTTAGTCACTATATTACATTATATTTAGGACTCCAGTGGTGATGACAGTAAACTAAACAGATTTAAGATATATTTTGAAGTTAAAATTCTCAGTATTCAATGATAATTTGATGTAGAAAGCAAGAAAAACAAAAAATAATGCAGATACCTTTTTTTTCAGCTTAACATTGTTAAAATGGAAGTCCAGAGGTTTGAGGAGAAAAAGCAAGAGTTCGGTTTTGATATTGTAAATTTCAAGTGATTTAAATATTTTCAAGTAGGAATATTAAGTTTGTAGTTGAACATAATTGATATTCAGAGATTGTAGGGAACCATCAGCATTAGATATTGTAAGGAATATTAAAGTAACATGAGTAGATGACATTAATTAAACTATGTAGAAAGACAGGAGAATCTATGACATAGTCCCAAAAATCTATGCTATTTGATGATCTGATGGAATACAAGGAGCAATCAAATCATGCTTATTAGTGGCAAGAAAATAGTAGTGAGTGGAGCAAGAGTAGGAAGTCCTTTTGAAACAGATTCATAGATAAGTAGAAGAGACTGATGGCTGCCAGAGAGGAGGGGTTCTATGAGGTCTGGATGAAAAAGGTGAAGGGATTAAGAAGTACAAATTGATAGTCACAAAATAGACACAAGAATGTAAAGCACAGCACAGTGAATATAGTCAATAATATTGTATTAACTATGTATGGTGCCAGGTGGGTGCTGAAAATATCAGGGGAACACTTTGTAAAATTAAGGATTGTCTAGCCACTATGCTGTTAACCTGAAACTAATAGAAAATAATATTAAATGCAGGCTGTAATTAAAAAATAATTTTAAAAAAGTTAATACCTCCCCAAAATAAAACTAAAAATAAAAGGGTTAAAGGAATGTTGAATTAGTATTAAATACTAGAGGTCCGGTGCATGAAATTCGTGCATGGGGGAAGGTGTCCCTCAGCCCAGCCTGCACCCTCTCCAATCTGGGACCCCTCGAGGGATGTCCGACAGCCCGTTTAGGCCCAATCCTGCCTGGATTGGGCCTAAACGGGCTGTCGGACATTCCTCTCACAATCCAGGACTGCAGGCTCCCAACTGCCCACCTGCCTGCCTTCCTGATTGCCCCTAACCGCTTCTGCCTGCCAGCCTGATCACCCCCTAACCACTCCCCTGCCAGCCTGATTGATGCCTAACTGCTCCCCTGCCAGCCTGTTTGCCACTAACTGCTCTTCCCTGCAGACAGGGTCACCCCTAACTGCCCTACCCTGCAGGCCTGGTCCCCCCCAACTGCCCTTCCCTGAAGGCCTGGTCACCACCAACTTCCCTCCTCTGCTGGCTGGTCACCCCTAACGGCCCTCCCCTGCAGGCTTGATTGCCCCCAACTGCCCTTCCTTTCAGGCCTGGTCCCTCCCAACTGCCCTCCCCTGCTGGCCTAATCGCCCCCAACTGCCCTCCCTTGCAGACTTGGTCCCTCCCAACTGCCCTCCCCTGCTGGCCATCTTTTGGCATCCATCTTGTGTCCACCTGGGGTCAGTCATCTTTGACCACATGGGGGCAGCCATCTTGTGTGTTGGAGTGATGGTCAATTTGCATATTATTCTTTTATTAGATAGGATAGAGGCCTGGTGCATGGGTGGGGGCCAGCTGGTTTGCCCTGAAGGGTGTCCTGGATCAGGGTGGTGGTTCCCTTGGGGTGTGGGGTGGCCTGAGCGAGGGGTCTGTGGTGGTTTGCAGGCCAGCCACACCCCCCAGCGACCCAAGCAGAGGCCTTGGTATCTGGGATTTATTTAACTTCTATAATTGAAACTTTGTAGCACTCAGTGGAGGCCTGGGCCCGCCAGGGCTGGCAGAAAGCTTGGCTCCCTCCATTTCCGGGGAAACCCAAGCCTCCTGCTCTCTCCGTGGCTGCAGCCATCTTGGTTGGGTTAATTTGCATACTCACTCCTGATTGGCTGGTAGGCGTGGCTAGTGGTTGTAGCATAGGTATGGTCAATTTGCATATTACTCTTTTATTAGATAGGATTTTAGAATGATGAGAACAGAATAGTGTCTCTTAACTCTTCATCCCCACAAATGGAGGTGAGACTGGTTGTTGGATTGAAGTGCCAGGCTCTACCCTACAGCTACAAAGGAACTCAAGCAAGCCTTCCTGGTGCCCTTACCCATGTAATACTCCAGTTCTTTCTGGTATCAGGGCCTGTGCATGTCTGCAATTTAGCAAACATACAGGCAAGGGAAGGAAGTGAATATCCGCAACCATTTAGTGTCTCTTGACTCACTGATTTAGATCTTTATTTTTAATTTTTTAAAAAAGATTGAACAAGTCTTCCTCTAAAACAAGTATATATTATTGCAAGTGAAAGAGCATGGAATCTGGAATCAGATAGACCTAATTTCAGATCCTGTCATTCTTTTTTGACTTGGAGAAGCTAATTATTCTCCCCAAATTTGTTTCATTTTCAATACAAATTGAAATAGTAACACCAAATTGTTTTGCTATAGTGGAGGACTAGATAATCTAGCAGTCAAAAAATTGCCTAGTAAAGCACCCAGGATAAAGTAGAGATCAATAAACGATAGGATACTTCTCTGTACCTTTTTCTTCCTGATTTTCCTGTGATTTTTCCAATAAATTCAAATTTAAAATTATTCATTCTTCCCCAAATTCTGTAACCCATTGATTCTATTTCTTCAATATCATTAACTAATTCTCTCAAATTTTCATTGCCTCCATTTTACTAACACCCTTAAACTTCTCACCTGTACAGCAGCAATGGTCTTCTATTCTACTGTAAGTTGTATTACACACTTAGCTTTCAGATAGATTCCTATTGCATAACCACTGCTATTACAAAGCCTTGCATTTCCCCAGAGCTGATTGAATTAAGAAATGGTTTAATATCAATTATTACGCAGACGCAGACATATATCATATGTTAGCTTAAAAGCACTTGTAAGACTATTATTTTGTTTGCTACTTCTTAAAACATTCTATGTGTCAATATTTCTATTTTGCTGATGAATACACCTGTATATAAGAAGTTTGCACACTTAGCAATAGTAAAGACAGACCCTGAACCCAGGGCTCATAGCATGCTATTTGGTATTCTTCATGCTTATACATTTACATTCTAGCCTTTAACTTCCTCCTTAATATAGTCCAAAATCCAACTTTCTGACATTATATTTTTAATTTAATCACAGTGTGTTACAGAATGCTAAACTGTCCTCTCACAGAAAATAAATCAGTTGTATGATATTTATTTTTAAAAATAAGTGTAAAAGAAAATTCTATTCCCTTAAACTAGACAGTTGTTTAAGGCAAACTGTTCTTCCAAATGCCTCCACTCTTTATATCAGTCATAGAGCACATGCTATTCTCTTTCTAGAATGTGATCTTGCCAATATGGCCCTATAATCTATCCATTCTTCAAGTGGATTTTTATCTTTCTTGGTTTCCCATAATGTGTACTAATGTTCTTCTGGCTCATATGACATAAATAATATTCACATATGTGGTTCTGTTATTGCCATACTGGAATTTGTTCTATTTCTTGAAGGCAGATACCATCATATTATTTTTTCATCACCAAGCCAAAACCAGTTTATGTGCTTAAGAAATCTTACTGAGATGAATCTGAGTAAACCTGCATTGCAACTTTCTTCTCCTGTTATAAGACCTGTGAAGTTAAGATTTATCAGATTGTTATTGTCCATATGGAAAGCTATGGACCTCTTTAGAAGTTCTTTAAAATATATATTACCTATATCTGAAAACAAAGATTGATGAAAGCATAAATATTCTATTATTGCCTGGGCCCAGACTGTTCAGGACAATATGACCATATTAAAATTCACCCTTATTTAAAAAAATCTATTTTGCATTTTATAAATATACAGAAGAAAAACTGGGACTTGATTTATGAAAGTTATGCCAATTATGTTATCTAAACTGATAGTACATTTAGGAAATATGAAAATACAATGGCTAGGAAATTTAAAAAGAAAATAAATAACATATTACAAGACTTAATACTTCCACTGTGTATTCTTTCTGAGGGAATTAGCAGTTTGCATACACTTGTCTATTATCCTCATGATCTTCTTATTACTGAAGGGGAAAAACAAGTTGTTATTGAAATGTTATGATAAAAAATAATAAGAAAAGGTGATACAAGGAACTATTTGAAGGCACAGGTAATTCAAATCAAGGTAATCTTTCATTCTAATAAAGTTTAAGAAATATCTATTTACTCATAAATATATTTAAATATTGTATTTAGCCCCTGGCCAGTGTGGCTTGCTGGTGGAGCGAAACCAGGAGGTCAGGGTTCGATTCTCGGTCAGGTCACATGCCCAGGTTTTGGGCTCAATACCCAGTAGGGGGGATGTAGGAGGCAGCTGATGTTTCTCTCTCTCATCAATGTTTCTCTCTCTCCTTCTCCCTTCCTCTCTTTCTAAAACAAATCCTATCTAATAAAAGAGTAATATGCAAATTGACCATACCTCCACTACACCTACAAGCCATGCCCACACACCACACCCACCAGCCAATCAGTAGCAAATATGCAAATAAACCAACCAAGATGGCTGTGGCCAAAGAGATCAGGAGGGAGGCTTGGGTTTCTCCGGCAATGGAGGAAGCCAAGTTTTCCGCCTGCCCTTGCCAGCCCAGGCCTCCACTCAATGCTACAAAGTTTCAATTATAGAAGATAAATAAATACCAACAAAAATGGCAGCAGCCACGGAGCTGGAGAGAGCGGGAGACTAGGGTTTCCCACGGCGATGGAGGAAGCCAAGCTTCTGCAACCCTGGCCTGCTTTGGCCTCCAGTTAAGGCTACAAAGTTTCAATTATAGAAGATACATAAATCCCAACAGAAATGGCTGCCACTACTGAGTGAGCAGAAGGCTTGGCTCCACTCCAGGCTACAAAGTTTCAATTGTAGAAGCTAAATAAATCCCAGATACCAGGGCCTCCGCTTGGGTCGCTGGGGGGTGTGGCCGGCCTGGAAGCCATCACAGGCCCCTCACCCAGGCCACCCCATGCCCCAAGGGAACCCCCACCCTGATCTGGGACACCCTTCAGGGCAAACCAGCTGGCCCCCACCCATGCACCAGGCCTCTACCCTATCTAATCCTATCTAATAAAAGAATAATATGCAAATTGACCGTCACTCCAACACACAAGATGGCTGCCCCCATGTGGTCAAAGATGACTGACCCCATGTGGACACAAGATGGCCACCACAAGATGACCAGCAGGGGAGGGCATTTGGGAGGGACCAGGCCTGCAAGGAAGGGCAGTTGGGGGTAATCAAGCCTGCAGGGGAGGGCAGTTAGGGGTGACTAAGCAAGCAAAGGAGTGAAGTTGGGGGCGACCGGGCCTGCAGGGAAGGGCAGTTGGGGGGAACCCAGGCCTGCAGGGTAGAGCAGTTTGGGGAAACCAGGACTGCAGGGGAGGGCAGTTAGGGGTGATCAGGCCTGCAGGAGAAGGCAGTTAGGGGCAAACAGGCTGGCAGGGGAACAGTTAGGCATCAATCAGGCTGGCAGTGGAATGGTTAGGGGGTGATCAGGCTGGCAGGCAGAAGCGGTTAGAGGCAATCAGGAAGGCAGGCAGGCGGGCAGTTGGGAGCCAGCAGTCCTGGATTGTGAGAAGGATGTCTGACTGCCCGTTTAGGCCCGATCCTGAAGGATCGGGCCTCAACGGGCAGTCGGACATCCCTCGAGGGGTCCCAGATTGGAGAGGGTGCAGGCTGGGCTGAGGGACACCCCCCGTGCCCCGTGCACAAATTTTGTGCACCGGGGCTTTAGTAAAAACATAATAATAATTAAAAAAAAACTATGGATAAGGCAAGTATTTCTGCTTATGTGAGGTGGGAATACTTTCCTTATACTAATAGGAATTTAAAAATTATTAAAATGAGAAAATGGGATTTTATGCTACACATTGTTAAATGACACTTAAAAGAATAAGAATAAAATAAATATTAAGAATCACTTGTAGTCTTGCCATTAATGATGAGAAAAACTTATCAAACTCATTGCCAGATCTGTGAGGCTTCCCATTCTTTATTTAAACAGTTTCTCAGACCTAGTATTCTGTAACATAAACAAACACTCAGATTTATTAATTATATGTGATTTTTATTAAAGAAAATACCCTTATAATGAGGGAAATGCTATGTGACTTGAACAAAGTGGAAGAAATGATATGACCTTAATTATGTAATACTAGGGTCCCAGTGCACGAATTCCTGCACCTTGAAAGGAACTGTAGGCTGCGAGGCTGCAGTGGACACAGAGGTGGTCTCGGTCCATCTTCCTTGTCCCCACTTGGTATCTTCCACTGCGGCCCCCGGTCCCATATGCAGGCAGCCCCGCTCCCGCCGCCACCTGCACCATTTGGGAGCTGTTGGACTGCCGGTTTCGGCCCGATCCACACAGGCCAGGCGGAGGGACCCAACCAGTGCATGAATCTGTGCACCGGGCCTCTATTTTGCATATAAGATCTTTGGTTAATCTCTTCCCTCTCTCCCCCCTCCCCTTTTCCCTCTGAGATTCATCAGTCCGTTCCATGTTTCCATGCCTGTGCGTTGAGCATCTGCCCCTTGGTGGTCAGTGCATGTCATAGCTACAGGTCGAAGGGTCACTTAGGCATATATATATATATATATATATATATATATATATATATATATATGCATAACCCATGGACACAGACAATAGTGTGATGAAGGCCTGCATTGGGGTGGGAAACAGGTGGAGTGGGCAATGGAATGGGACAAAAATGGAAGATGTGTGTAATACTCTCAACAATAAAGATAAATAAAAACAAAACAAAACAAAAAAAAACCTTCCTAATTTAAGCCACTATCATCTCTCCCTTGAACCATTAAAACAGCACTGAATTATCTGTCTTCTACTATTATTATCTATGATGCATTCACCAGAGATCAGTCTGATTTTTTCCAAAACACAGATCTGATCATCAATCCTCTGCTTAAAATCCCCCAATAACTTCCCCCTTGGACTTAGAATAAAATTGATACTCTTAAAAATAGTCCTTATAGAACCTGCTCTGTTTTTCCCTCACTGAGCCCATTTTGGATTATTCTCCACAGATCCCACTCTGATCCAGCCATCCTGGCCTCTTTTTCGTTTTTGAAACATATCTATCTTATTCCTACCTGGGGTCCCTTCTGCCAGATGCCTATACCAATAATGTCTCTTTGTTAACTTTCCTAAAGAGTCATTTTTTATTAACTTTATTTTTATTGTTGACACTATACAGATGACCACATTTTCCCCTCCTTTGCCCACCCACCTCCACCCAGTCCCGCCCCACCCACCCCTACCCCCTTTCCCTTGGCCATCACCACACCACCGTTATCTGTGCCCTTGGGTTGGTTATGCATATATGTTCTTTGGCTAATCCTTTCCCTTCTTCATCCAGGCCCCCTCCCTCATCCCCTCTGACAGCTGTCAGTCTGTTCCATGCATCCATGACTGTTTCTATTTTGTTTGTCAGTTTATTTTGTTCATTAGTTTCCTCTAGCCAAGATCTGGAAATAGCTAGAAAGTATTTTCTGACCCCTTAAGACATTTCTCACTCTATCTTTGATATTATTTCTCTATAGTATTTGTTATGGGGTACTGTTCTACTTGTTTATTCATTTGTTTGCTATCTCTGTGCTGATCCATGATCTGATTGCTCTCGAATTCACGCCTAGACCTTCCCTGCTCTGCTGTCTGTCATGGGAGAGTTAGGGAATGAGCCTTGTAGGCTCAGTTTCCTAGGCTTCTTGCTGACTTTGACCAGTCATAGACACTAGCTGGAAACTGAAAGATGTAAAATAGGGAGAATCCAGGCTTATCCTTATTTCCTTCTCTCTCTCTGCCTTGGTGGCTCCTGGACATGGCTGGCTCAACAGTACTGTCACTTAAAAACAAAAACAAACAAACAAAAAAACACCAAAACTAACAACAGCAAGTAAATCCATCCCCTGAGTTCTAGTTACACTAATCTCTGAGCACAGGCTGTGTTTTTTTTTTTTGTTTGTTTGTTTTTAAATATATTTTATTGATTTTTTACAGAGAGGAAGGAAGAGGGATAGAGAGTTAGAAACATCGATGAGAGAGAAACATCGATCAGCTGCCTCTTGCACACCCCCTACTGGGGATGTGCCCGCAACCAAGTTACATGCCCTTGACCGGAATCGAACCTGGGAACTTTCAGTCCACAGGCCGACGCTCTATCCACTGAGCCAAACCGGTTTTGGCCAGGCTGTGTTTTTAAGTGCCCCAGCTCTTGCATTGCCTAACTATAACCAATGTCTTGTATTAAATTGCCTCCCTTGGAAAGGCCTAATGTGATTTCTATTTTGCATTTGGATCTTCACTGATAGAGTTTGTGTATCCCCACTGGAATGCAAACTCAATGAGAACAGAACCTGTCTTGTCTGGTTTATCTATTTATTGGCATGCTTATAATGCGTGGTTTAAAAAAGAAAACTTTTCTTTTTGGCCTAGCCCCAGAGATTAAGATAGTTGCACCTAGCATAATGAGTTCAACCTTTTTAACAGTATACAAAACAAGCTTTTATCAAATCATATTTTAGAATTATAAGATCTCATATTAGATAAAATTTTCAAGTAGTTTTTTTTTTTCAGTGAGCTTAAATATACAATTTCTATATTCTTTTTTTCCAAAGTACTTAGAATCAAAGGATAAAAAAGAGGGCAGATTCTAACACTGAGCTACATCAACAAACATTAGTCATTCAATTTAATGAACATTTACTACATGCCTACAATGTGTCAGACATATCTATTGCTACAGATACAAAGATAAAAGGGGAACTTCTGATTGTACAGAAAAAAGGTTTATGATACACTGTGATAAGTGAAATTACAGATTTTCAGGGTGAGAGTGGGCCACAGGCAGAAACACAGAACCATACCATTGTTGGATGTAAGTACAAAGTGGAGAGGTAGATACAGCCCATGGAGGAGATTGCCAAGTAGACAAGGGATTTGGATATATTCCCAACTGATGGAATAACAGCATGAGTTACCCTTTGCAAATACTATATAATTTTAAACAAAAAAAGGGAAAGGCAATATTATATGTCATAAGGTAACTTGTTAAACTCTTTTATATATAAAGTTATTACGAATAAGGGAATACCCAACGACCATTTTACAAATGATTATTTTTTTCCAAATAACAAGAATTGTAGAAGAAGTACTTTCTGGCACACATTCAGCTGCTCAGTAATGACAATTAGGCCTGAGCTACTTGCTATCCTTTAAAACATTTTTCTTCATAATTCTTTGTATATTAGTTTTAAATCTTGTGCTGAATGTCTCATGATGGTGAGATGGCTGCTATAACTCTTGTTCTAGATATCAATCCTCCCGATATCAAAACTAAGAGTAAAGAGTTTTCTCTTTTTGAGAACTTACGTTTTTGTTCAGGAAGAAAAGTATTAGCCAACTGCCAGTTCATTGGCCATAAATGGTTGACATATGCACCTTTGAAATAATCAATAGCCTAGTGCGGTGGTTGGCAAACTGCGGCTCGCGAGCCACATGGGGCTCTTTGGCCCCTTGAGTGTGACTCTTCCACAAAATACCACGGCCTGGGCGAGTCTATTTTGAAGAAGTGGCATTAGAGGAAGTTTAAGTTTAAAAAATTTGGCTCTCAAAAGAAATTTCAATCGTTGTACTGTTGATATTTGGCTCTGTTGACTAATGAGTTTGCCAACCACTGGCCTAGTGGAATGAGATCAACATTCCTAGTGGAATGAGATCACGTTTACACTAAGCATGAGTCTCCCCCAGGACTGGCATAGAAAGCAAGAACCTCTACCCATACCCTGAATAAGTCATGGTTCTGTTTAATGGGTAAAGGATAATTATTGAAAGATTCTATCAGGTAGAGTCTGCCAATATGGGCAACATAAAAAAGCTTTATATGATTTGGTCTCAATTTGTTCTCAATCTCATATATCATCATTCCTTTATCCCACATCCTATTCACTCCCTCTTTCAACTTATACTTACACATACATGCATATAACACACAGACCAAATAGACTAGCCATAGCCAACTATTGTTGTTCTACGAATCTAATTCTTAGAACTAAAAAAAGATGGTAGATCCAGGACCATGTCTTTCCTAACAATTATGTTAAGATATGTTGTAACCTAGCTGAGCTATAATGAGAAATTTGAACTAGCCCTAGCCGGTTTGGCTCAGTGACTAGAGCATCGGCCTGGGGGCTGAAGGATTCCAGGTTTGGTTCCGGTCAAGGGCACATGCACAGATTGTGGGTTTAATCCCCAGTGGGAGGCATGTAGGAGGCAGCCAATCAATGATTCTCTCTCATCATTGATGTTTCTATCACAGAATAAAAATTTCTGCCTAGATTTTTAAATTGTTTTATTTTGTCTCTTAAATGTGTGCTTATATTGTGATTTTTTAAATATTATGTCACTTCCTAACCCTTACTACTACTAATATCTAAAAGCACTATTTACTAATTTATTTCTTTTCTCCACCACAGTATATCATTATCCTATTATGTGCCTTTTTCTTAGTTTATGACATAGTTATACTAGTAGATCTGCCTGGTTATTCACTTGTAATGTAAAAACACTTTTTATCAAGGATTGTATAGCTATAAGAAAATCATGCTCAATTAAGACACACACTTAGATGTAACAGATGTTGAATATAAGATGTAAACAAAACAAAACCACAGAAAAAAATAGCACATAGTGGCAAGGACTCCAGAAAAAAAAAGAGAGAGAGACAAATATCAAGATAAAAGTAAAAACTTTTGTTGCCACTTTTATTCACTAAAATTGTATTGAATTTTAAAATCAGGATGTAAATAATGAGAAGGAGAGGTGTACAAATCCAAAACCAGGTGGAGAAATAGCCTTTCTATAAGAAGAGATAATTGTTCTGAAATTATATTAAAAATGTGTTAACAATTATAGCTTAATGTTCACTTTTTATTGCTAATCTCCATTTCAACATTTTCTATATAATCATAATTCACTTGTGTAACTTTAAAAGATAAAAAAACATGTTATAATAATGTTCTGCTACAAATTTCATTTTAGTAAAAATTACCTCAGATTTTCTATTTTGCAATTAAATTATTTTTGAAATTACTAATATAAATACAATTAGAGAAGCATTTGACTTTCAAAGTTATTAAACTGGTATTTGAGGTCATTTTGATACTTAGTTTCTGCATGTTTAGTTTTTCTTTTTAATTTAGAAATGATTTGCAGATTCATTAATTTTTAGGTCATTCTGCATGCCTAGATAATTTTTACTTATACAGTGTTAATTTTAAAAAATACACATTACTTTAGTGGGGAATTTCTGCATTTGTCAGGATATTATCTGGACCTTTAAATCAAACACACACATACAAAAAAACCCCACGAAAACTGAAAAACCACTTAAATACAAATTCACTCTTTATATAATGCTCTGAAGATTCCTTGCTCCATATTCCTTAAATCCAACATCATGGCTTGTGTTAAAATATGGGGGGAAATGTCATATTTTATTATTCTTTTCTTCTTTATTGATTAAGGTATTACATATGTGTCCTTATCCCCCTATTGTCCGCCCCACACCCCTACTCATGCCCGCACCCCTCTGGTGTCTGTGTCCATTGGTTAGGCTTATATAAGTGGTTGGCAAACTCATTAGTCAACAGAGCCAAATATCAACAGTACAACGATTGAAATTCCTTTTGAGAGCCAAATTTTTAAACTTAAACTTCTTGTAACGCCACTTCTTCAAAATAGACTCACCCAGGCTGTGCTATTTTGTGGAAGAGCCACACTCAAGGGGCCAAAGAGCCGCATGTGGTTCACGAGCCACAGTTTGCCAACCACTGGCTTATATGCATACATACAAGTCCTTTGGTTGAACTCTCACCCTTACCCCCACCCTCCCCTACCTTCCCTCTGAGGTTTCATGGTCTGATCGATGCTTCTCTGTCTCTGGATCTGTTTTTGTTTATCAGTTTTTGTTGTTCATTATATTCCACAAATGAGTGAGATCATGTGATATTTATCTTTCTCTGACTGGCTTATTTTGCTTAGCATAATGCTCTTCAGTTCCATCCATGCTGATGCAAATGGTAAGAATGCCTTCTTTTTTACCGCAGTATAGTATTCCATTGTGTAGATGTACCACAGTTTTTTAATCCACTCATCTGCTGATGGGCACTTAGGCTGTTTCCAAATCTTAGCTATGGTAAATTGTGCTGCTATGAACATCGGGGTGCATATATCCTTTCTGATTGGGGTTTCTAGTTTCTTGGACTATATTCCTAGAAGTGGGATCACTGGGTCAAATGGGAATTCCATTTTCAGTTTTTTGAGGAAATTCCATACTGTTCTCCATAGAGGCTGCGCCAGTCTGCATTCCCACCAGCACTGCACGAGGGTTCCTTTTTCTCTGCATCCTCGCCAGCACTTGTTTGTTGATTTGTTGATAATAGCCATTCTGACAGGTGTGAGATGGTACTGCATTGTCGTTTTGATTTGCATCTCTAAGATGATTAGTGACTTTGAGCATGTTTTCATATGTCTCTTGGCTTTCTGTATGTCCTCTTTCGATAAGTATCTATTTAGGTCCATTGCCCATTTTTTATTGGGTTGTTAATCTTCCTTTTGTTAAGTTGTATGGCTTCCTGTAAATGTTGGAGATTAAACCCTTATTGGTGATAACATTGGCAAATATGTTATCCCATGCAGTGGGCTTTCTTGTTGTTTGTTGATGGTTTATTTTGCTGTACAGAAGCTTTTTATTTTGCTGTAGTCCCATTTGTTTATTTTCTCTTTAGTTTCCATTGCCCTAGCAACTGTATCAGTGAAGATATTGCTTCAGCATGTGTCTGAGATTTTGCTGCGTGTGGATTCTTCTAATATTTTTATGATTTCCCATCTTATGTTCAAGTCCTTTATCCATTTTGAGTTTATTTATGTGTATGGTGTAAGTTGGTGGTCTAAGGAGGTAAAAGACCTGTACTCGGAAAATTCAGGACACCGAAAAAAGAGAGAGAGGAAGACGTAAACAGATGGAAGAACATACCATGTTCATGGATTGGTAGAATCAACATCATTAAAATGTCCATATTACCCAAAGCAATCTATAGGTTCAATGCACTCCCCATTAAAATACCAACTTCATATTTCACAGACCTAGAACAAACTCTCCAAAATTTCACCTGGAATAGAAAAAGACCCCGAATAGCTGCAGCAATCCTGAGAAAGAAGAATAAAGTAGGTGGGATCTCAATACCAGATATCAAGCTGTATTACAAAGCCACTGTTCTCAAAACTGCCTGGTACTGGCACAAGAACAGACATATAGACCAATGGAATAGAATAGAGAACCCAGAAATCGACCCAAACCACTATGCTCAATTAATATTTGACAAAGGAGGCAAGAACATACAATGGAGTCAAGACAGTCTCTTCAATAAATGGTGTTGGGAAAATTGGACAGAAACATGCAAAAAATGAAAAAATGTCATGTATTTTTAAAAATTCATATATTCTTTCACTGAGAGCTTTGATGTTATAATGTGCTTTTCAGTAATACGTACAGTTTTTTCAAAAGATAATAGCACTTAAACACAGGCCAGCATAATCATGGTGAAAATCAACACTGTTTACCAAACTATGTAGTTGCATATTATATGCTTGGTTATTTAGTACTATCAGTTTAAAAATGTGTCCAATAATTTATTTGAGGGTATACTATCAAATTGAGTAACCTACTAAAGTAGAAAGTATTTTTTAGCTGGAGCAGGCCGGTGTCTCTTCAGTGGTGACAGAGAAATTATAGTGAACACAACTTGTCTTCCTTTATTGTCACTGCAGTATAACTAAATACTTATTCAAGAAGTACATATTTTTGATTAAACTTAGTTGTAAGTGTTCCTTTAAATTTTATTCAAATATTAAATCAGTTCATAAAAAGAAGGTGGTGCATTTGCTTATGATAGCCATTTCCTGGATGTTACTGAGCCTGAATTTACTGGAAAGACTAGTTCTTTCAGTGATTTTTGTCCTCTCTATGCTATTTAGTACTTCTATATTTTTGGTTCAGAATATTTTAAGGTTTAGCTGTGATCCTGGGTAATAGTGCTTACAGATGACAAAGAGTATTTCTCTTAATAGTAGGTAAGAAATTAGTAATTTTCACAATTATTTCCAGTTGGAGAGAAATAACTAAGTGTTCAATGTGTGTTAAGCCCTGTGTACTTTATAAATTATATTTCATTATGTGATCATAGCAGCTGAAGAAGCTTGGAGAGATTTTTATTGTCTCTGAGCCATAAAGCTGAATGAGGGAAATGGTAGGGTTTGAAAGACCTCTGCAGCTCAAACTGTTAACTGCAGTTCTAAACTACTTCTCCAACGTAGTAAAGGAAGAAAACCTTGTTAAGACTGTTAAACTTCGGGTGGAGGAGAGGGTATTTGATGCAAATACCTGGCCAGTCTTTGGTATCATAGCAATGCACTCAGTTGTTTGTTATTGCCAGTTGTCTGTCTTCATGGTAAGTGAATTGCTTTGCTCTAATCAAAAGAAACAAGCTCAAACACTTGTTACAAGATGCAATTTATTATTTTTAGCAAGAAGAGCCTGGTCAAGCAAACATATTATAATCATGTGACAAGTAGAGTGACCTTGACAGAATCATTAATTCATTAAGTTAGTAAGAAATTAGTAATTAAAATTACTTCTGTAGACCAGGCCTATTCTAAGGCCTTCTAAAATTTTTTTTCACCATCTTTAGTTTCTGAAAACCACGTCTGTAGTACAAACCACCATCACAGCATCTCCATGAGGGCTAGGATTACTGGATAGATTGTTAACCATGCTCCCTCATTCTGTCTTTGCCCCTTAAATTTCATTCTTCACCCAGTGCCAGTATTATCACTTTAACACCTCAAGTCACATAATGTCATTCCTTTGGCTCTCAGTCCTACAATAGCTGCCCAGTTCCCTCAGACTAAAGGTTAAAAACTTTACTATGACCTACAAATTCATAAATGATCTGACCCCAATTTCTAGTTGCTTCCTTAACGTAATTTTGTACCTGTCTTTTTCATTTGCTGTGCTCTGATCACTTTACTTTCTTTCCTGTTTCTGGACCACAGCAAGTGTGTCTAGTGGTGGCAGGTGAGTGCACGTGGATTAAAAGTCATTAAAATAGCCTTGAGAAGGTATTTTACCTGAGAATAATTTTGTCCAACTATAGGGATATGGTATTAAAATACATATTTTTGTTTATTACATATTTTATAAAGAGCATTTAGTCACTCTCAAATATATATGTATGAATAGACATATTTAACAGTTTATAATAATGTATAAATATACATATATAACAATTTACTGTATACTAGGATTTATTTGACAGGTTGGGAAACAAAACAGATAAGCGCTGTGAGTTTTTCTTGTAGGATGAGAGATGCAATAAGTATACAAATAAATGCACAATGTATCAGAAAATGTAAAGGAAATAACATCGGGGAAGATTACGGAATGGGACTAGCTGTTTTATAGAGAATAGTCAAGGAGGACCTTATGAATAAGGTGATGTGAAGACAAACTGGAAATGAGGATGTGACAGACATGGACTTCATTTTCCAGACTGATATCAGAGTAATGTAAAGGCCCCGAGGCAAGTGCATCCTTAATATTTTCCAGCCAGAGCAAGGAAGTCAATGTGGCTAAAGAACAGAGACTGAAGGAGAAAGGAGAGAAATGGGGAAACAATAGGAGGTTTGATGCATAGGAATCACATGATTTGAGCCATTTTCTAAAAATGATCGCCATTTAAAGATATATTGCAAGGAGCCCAGAACAGAAATAGGAAACCAACACATAGCAAAAGGACTATTGGCAATAACATATATGAGAAATTATGGTGGCTTAGATCATGGCGGTGACACTGTAGGAGGTGAGAAATGTTAGGTTCTTGATTTTGAAAGTGTCGCTAACAGGATTTGCTCCATGGGGAGTGGGTGTGTAAAGTAAGAAAAAAAGATGACTAGAGAATGACTCCATGGTTTTTGATCTTCAGTTGGAAGGATGGAGTTTTCATTTATGAGGTGGGGAAGAAAAGGTAGAAAGTTAATCATTAGTAAATGTTTAAGGCTGCTCAGGCTGCAGGGTCATCTGCATAAAACTTGGGAGTCACCATCCAGATATCATTGCTGACATGTACACATAAGGAACTGTTTGACATTGAAACGGGGACTCAGAACTGTTGGACATGGAAATTGGGACTCAAACATTTTTTGTTATTATATGTTTATTTCTAGTCTGCAGAGGCAAGATTTTTTAAAGGAAAGAAATGGGGGGAAAAATAGATACAGAGGCAAAGAAGCATTGAACAGACTGTCAAACTACAGCGGGAAGGCAGAGGAGGCTGGCAGCGGGGGGCTGTAAGAGATCAACCAAAGGACTTGTACGCATGCATATAAGCATAACCAATGGATAAAAGACACGGGGGCGGGGGGCAGGTAAAGGCATGTACTGGGGGGTAGGGGAGGCTGGGGGGAGGTCAATGAGGGGAAAAAAAGGAGACATATGTACCACTATTTGTAATACTTCAAACAATTAAAAAAATAAATAAAATAAAAATAATAAAAATAAGAAATCCAAGAAGACCCTAGAGATCATCTATTTCTTCATATCTGGGTGTTTACTTCATGATAATTCAATGAACTGTGGATTTTGTTTTGTGCATTTGTTTTATATTTAAAATAAAACCACTTTTTAAAAAGAAAGAAAGGAAATAACTCTGGTGAAGACTAGATTCTAATGCCTAGATTTCCCCTATACTAAACCTTTCTGTTCTTTGCCATGCCACCACTTACTTCATACGTTTTTGTCTTCATTAGCCTAGAACAGAAGTTGGACAACTTTTTCTTTAAATGGTTAGATAGTCAACATTTTATACTTGGGTAGGTCAAAGTGTTTCCATTGCAACTACCCAATTGTGACATTATAGCATGAAAACGGCCATAGATTTTGTAATGAAAGAGGATGGCTGTTTTTCAATAAAATTTTATTTATGGACAATGAAATGTGAATTTGATGTATTTTTTTGCATTTCATAAAATAGTATTAATTTTGTGGTTTTTCAAATCTTTAAAAATATAAAGATGATTTTTAGCTCCTGGGCTGTGCGACAACAGGCAGGGGACCAGATTTGGGCTGCAGGACGTGGTTTGCTAACCCTTGGCCTAAGTTATTTGTTATTTTCTTAGCGGCCTCCCTTTCTCTATCTGTCTTCCTTTGAAATTGTCCTTTGCATTGTTCCAGAGATATTTTCGTGCAACACAAGAGTGATCAGGTGCTGGCCTGGATGAAGAGCTCAGGGAACTAGAGGAGCTGTTCGGGCGCAGGCCGGGTGAGAGGGCGCAGGAAAGGCCCTCTGGTCAGGAAGGGCCGGGAAGAGCAGGGCAGACAGAGAGCAGCATGGCAGGCAGGTACAGAAACTCAGCCCCTGGAAGTGCCCATCTTGTGTGGGAATTGCCAGGGACTTAACTGCTTGAAGACATTTTATGTCACGTTAAGGAAATTGGACTTACCTATCTATCTATATTGCTGGTGAGTTTCTGTTTAAGGATTTTATGAACAAAAATGCATGGTCAGTTGTTTATTTCAGAAAAAATTTTGTTACACCTAGCAATTAGAGTTTTTAAAAATAAAAATTTTAGTAACTTTACTTTCAGTGGAAAGGGAAGCAAAATTCTAATTACAAAAGGATAAATAATAAAGGATGGGTTAATTTTATAGAAATGATCACCATTTTGCAGCCCTAAATATATGTAGACATATGCACATAGACATGTCCAAATCAATCTATAATAATAAAAACATAATATGCTAATTAGACCGGACAGCCAAACGACCTTCTGGATGAAGCCAGGGCTTCAAGGGCATGAATTTTGTGCATTGGGCCTCTAGTACACATATTAAAACCTGCTGGAGAAGTACTATTATGTGGTATCAATACAAGTTTGGGGATTCAAGTTAGGAAACCCACTTTTTGCCTCACAAGCACCACCTACTTAGATGAGACACTCAGTTATTTAATCTTGGCTTCTACAATTAATAACAAGATACTTAAACATGATGACAGTTTTATACAATTCCTACCAATATCTGCATGTTACTGATTTACAGTAGATTAATCTGTTTATGACTTTTACTATACATTTGCTCAAGTCATTTTTGCATATTCTGCTTTCACAGTAGACACTTTTGTCACCATGAGACACTTTTGACCTGTTGGATATTGCCAGTAGAAATGGAACCTAATCATTATGTTATATGCTTCTAATCCTGCTTTTTAATCCTTTGTTCAATTTTAGCCTGGGATCAACTGTGCAGTTTTCTTGTGATGAAGATTATGTCCTACAGGGTGCTAAGAGCATCACTTGTCAGCGAATAGCTGAAGTCTTTGCTGCTTGGAGTGATCACAGGCCCGTATGTAAAGGTAAAGTCTTTAAAATAAAAATGGTCTTTTAACACATTTGAATAGTTTGAACTTTGTTCTATTGAGTATAAATGTTAATGGACTCTTTGAGGTGTAATGAAGTCTTTAAGCAAACATTTAGCTCATGTATTTAACAATGTTTATTGAAAATCTGTAATATGCGAACCACTATCTTAGGTTCAGAAGGAGTTTCCAATCTAATAATCACATAGCAATGGATTGGAGCATAAAATATGTAATACAAGGCACTGGTAACTTTGTTGGCCTTTTTTTTTACAAATCACAAATTACTCTGTATAGGCATTGATATGGATGAGATGAATTTTTAACTGTAATTCTACCTCTGTTTGTACAGTTTGCCATCTTAATCACTTATGTGTCTAATAGTAGTGATGTCGGGGCAGTGAATGTATAGCACAGGTTCTATAGTTAGTTAATTTAATCTAAGACCAATAATGACTATTCTAGTTTTCATATTACCAGTAATCACTGATAAAATTTATTCCCAACACCATTCTACAAATTAAATATTTCCATCTAAGTTAAATGAAGCCCCCTTTTTTCACAACTTTATTAAGCTATGTTTGAAGATGAGCACCTCACCCTAGCCTCCTGGCATTCTTGATTGCTTATTTGTGATTATGGCATCTCTGCATATTTCAGTGTCTTACATACTCAAAATCCTGTTAGCTCTTCTTCTGCCTCAGAGAACATTTTCACAGATTCACCACACCCATAGATTACTCTCTGATAAAATGAGGGTGATGTCAGAGGGACAGAGAAAAGACACATTTGAGAACTATGGTAAAGAGGAAAGGACAAACTATTTAACAATTGGCTTGATAGCAAAGGAGAAAGTGACAAGACAGAGTCAAAGATGAATCCTAATGTCTATGGCACTAGAAAAATCTCATGCTGTGAAAAGTATGAAAGAACTGAAAAATCAGGTTGTATGGGAAATTATCCACTGTTATTAAAACATTGCTATCAGCACCATTTTTTAGGCACTTAGTGCATGCTACGCATGCTAACCACTGCATGTACTCCATCTCATTTAATCCTCAGAACAAACTGATAGAGGTATTTTCATCTCCATTTTATAAATGAAGAATATAAGGCATAGAGAGATCCAGTTACTTTCCCAAGTTCAAATACCTAGGGAATAGCAAAGTCCTTAATAAGGCTATCTATAGAATGGAGAGGGAAGACAGATTTCAGAGCATTAAGGAGGAAGGAGAAAATGATAAAATGGAAGCCACAGGTATATTCCACTCACTTGACAATGGCAATGCAGAATAAGAATAAGAATCTAGATTTTTCTCAGGTTCAAGTAAAACTTTCTGGTCACAGGTAGATTTTTATTCATTACCCTTCTGGCTTTGAAAGGCTGAAAAATGAGATATAGCACAATAGCATGAAAAACATTGAACTAGGGTTAATGAAAAAATAAGACGAAATAGTTACAAAAGCTTCCATACCAGTTCATCAACAGCTTTTCAGGGTGTTTATGGTGCTGCTCAGTAGGTTGGAGCATCGTCCTGTGCACCAAGAGGTTCAATTCCTGGTTCGAGGCGTGTGCAGGAGGCAGCCGATCGATGTTTTTCTCTCTCCCTTACTCTCTCTAAAAATCAATTTTAAAAATAGTGTTTTATATATTAGACAAATATGAGAGCTGCCAAACAATTATCAGTTTAAGCAAACTATTTTCCTGGCTTTAGGGTCTGAAATATCTTGCATTGTTCTTTATAAAGTGAACACTGAGTAATAAGTGTTTTGGGGTTACACTCATCAATTCCCCAACAATTAATAGAACAGTAAACTGCAAAAGGTTGAATTTTTTATGGTGTCCTCCACTTAAGACAAATTATATTTATAAGAAACAATATATTGAAAAACATGTTTCAAAATGGTGAGATCCAAATGTCCTGTCTCATTAGATGTATGCATTTTTTATGGCAAAAAGAATGGGGAAATAGATGATAGATTCAATAAAAAGAGATTAATTTAATATAGAAACAAAATGTCATATAAGAAGAGAAGTTATAACCAGACCATGGAATTTAAGGTATACATAAAGTAAGATTGAGACTATAAACCATCTTTTTTTTCATTCAATCCTCTCATTTCAATAAAAAGAATAATAATATTATTATAATTGTAAGTTGTGCAAAGACAGAAATGTTACTTTATTTTATTTTTCATAAACTGTAGCACAAAGAACAGCTCTGTACTGACATAAATCTCAAGAAATATTTGAATATTAGTGTATTATTATTTTTCTTCAAATCTAAGATATATAATATACTAGTATATACATATGATATATATATGTACATATATATATATACATCTATATATATATATATATATATATATATATATATATATATATATATAGTACATACATTCAATAGTTATTCATCAGTAGCTGGGAGGTATAAAATTTTCATATTCAAGATTTATATATTGATATTTTCATCTAAATTTTACTTTTTCTGCAGATATTAATCATTTATACATAGCTTTATGTGTTCATTGCATGCAAGGCACACATGTGTATGGTTTATAAAGTACATTTTGCTATTAGAAATTACTGGCTGTGGTGCTGGAAACGGTAATGGAGGGAACATGCTGAAATAGTAATTGAAGTTTTGAAATGACTATCTACTGTGAGACCGAAGAAAGAATAGTTTTCATGTCTATGGGTACTTGAACAGAATAAATATGCTTTTCTCCAGACAGCAGCATAAATAGCCGTATCAGTGCACTGCACCTTTGAGAGGTTATTAATATAGCTGCTGTCTATGTATTGCATGGTTGAGCAATGAAGAAATGGGTATTTTATAGGAAATTATAGTTCACAAACAGCAAATTATGAATTCAAAGTAAAAGCAATTCAGAAATTAATAATAATGGATTTTACACAAACTCAGATAATATTTTTATTCCCTAAATGGGATATATATATTAAATATTTGTCAGTTTACAGTTATGGAAACATTATTTCTTTGTTGAAAGTGCAATAGATATCCAAAATCTGGAGCTTATGCAAATAAGCAGACTTAAGCACTTTAATGACATATAGAATGTTTATTTTAGACATTGATGATATTCAAAGATGTAGCATTTAAGAATTGATAATTTGTTAACTAAGATACATTTAAGAGCGTTCATACTGATTGATTTGACTAAAAATATTGACTGATTTTCAACTAATATATATTTGGAAACCCCCAAATAAGTAATGTTTTTTTGTCTGCTAGGTACATGGCGAAAAAAAGCAAAGAGAATAAAAAACAAACAAACTGGAAACAGCTAAAAATTAGGGAGTCACTTTTTGTGATATTCAATATTGTGTTAGTTTCAGGTATACTGCATAGTGGTTAGACATTTGTATAACTTACAAAGTGTTCTCCTGATAAATTTTGCACCTACCTGACACCATATGTAGCTTTTACAATATTACTGACTAAATTCCCTAAGCTGTACTTTACATCTCCATGACTATATTGTGACTGCCAATGTGTACTTAATCCCTTCGCCTTTTTCACTCAGTCCCTCCACCCTCTTCCATCTGGCAACCATTAGTCTGTTCTCTGTATCTATGAGTTTGTGTCTGTTTTGTATCTTCCTTTATATGTTTTTTAGATTCCACATGAAATCATATGGTATTTGTCTTTCTCTGTTTGATTTATTTCACTTAGCATAATACCCTCTAGGTCCACCTCTTTTGTCACAAATGGTAAGATTTCATTCTTTTTCATAGCCAAGTGATATTCCATTGTATATATGTACCACCTCTTCTTTATCCATTCATCTTTTGATTGAAGCATTTAATCCATTTACATTTTAAGTAATTATTAATAGGTATGTAGTTATTGTCATTTTATTAATTATTTTCTGATTGTTTTTATAGTCCTCTGTTCCTTTTTTTTCTCTTGCTCTCTTCTCTGTATGTTGATGACTTTCTGTTGTACTTGGGTTTCTTTCTCTTCATTTATTGTATACCTCTTGTAGATTTTTGGTTTTTGGGTGCTCCAGTGGTGTCCCTTGTGTGGGTTGTTTGCACTCTTCTGTTGTAGTTGAGCCTTGATTGCTGTTGGCACATCACTGAGTGGGATTGATTCTCAGATGACTGGCCTCGAGAACTGGCCATGACTACAGTAGAACAGCTGTTGTGTGAGGGCTGATCCCATGGAAAATGATTCACTTTAGCAGGGCTGGGTGCCTGCCAAGAACACCCTTTAGGTGTGTCCTTTCTTGTGCTAATTGGGTGGTGTTCTGGTGTAGTCTGAAATCATCCACCAAGTTTGTGGGTCCAGGGGTCTCCTTGATGCAGAACAAGCTCAGCTGCTGCCTGTGCCTGGGTCTGGGCAAGCTGGTGGGAGCTACAAAGTGATCTGCAGTTGTCAGCTGCCTCTGCTTAGAGGTGCCTGGGGAGGTTTTATTGTGACCTGAGGTTGGCTGCTGTTAGTGCTGGGCTTGGGGCCGCTCAGCAAGAGGAACAGGGCATGCCGACGACAGCTGTCACTTGTTTGGGATTTGTGGAACGATACAACTCAACACTAGGAAGAAAAACAATCCAATTAAAAAATGGGCAAAGGACCTGAATAGACACTTCTCCAAAGAGGACGTACAGATGGCCAAAGGCTTATGAAAAGATGCTCAATGTCATTAATTATCAGATAAATGCAAATTACAACCACAATGATATATCATCTTATACCTGTTAGAATGGCTATCATAAAAAAAATCAACAAAAAATAAGTCCTGGCAAAGATGTGGAGAAAATGGAACCCTAGTGCACTATTGGTAGTAATGCAGATCAGTACAGCCACTATGGAAAACAGTATGGAGTTTTCTCAAAAAATTAAAAAATGGAACTGCCTTTTGACCTAGCGATCCTAGTTTTTGGAATATATCCTAAGAATCTGAACACCAGTCAGAAAGAATATATGCACCCCTATGTTCATCAGTTTATTTTGTTCATTAAATTTTCTCATTCCCCTGTGATGTAGAAAGCCTTATTTTCTGTGTGTGCTGACAGGATGTGCCATTTAGCACAAAGCACCTGGAAGATCTGTGATGACTTAATAGGCTTTCCACTAATTCTGGTCACATAAAAAAGGAGAAGAAAAGATAGTGGAGTGAGTACTACACTTCCTTCCTTACTTCTCCACAGTGAAAACTCACTTTTGTTTTAAAATAGCAGTAGAGCTACCCTTTGGCAGTTACTATTTTAAAACAAAAGTGAGTTTATAAATAAAATGATCACAGCGTGATTGCTGAAATGTCTGACACTTTGCATGTGTGCACAAAATATTAAATTGTATGATGCAAAGTGAAAGATTCAATGTGAAATAAAACTATACAAACCTGGGAAAGACATAGACACCAAAAGTAAACAAAAGGCATAGGCAAAATATAAACAGACGTGATTGGTGAGAAGAGGGAAATTTTTAATACTTAAATTTTTAATTTTATTTGAAATTTTAAAAATCATGACTTTTACCCTTAATGTGAACGTACATAATTTATCACATTTGACAGACCTTTTTTAATATTAAGGTATAAACTATGCTGTACTGCTTAGCTGGTGTTACAGCAACTTGTGTGGATATAGGTATAAAGCATCAACATCCCCAACAATTAGCAATGCTCAGCACATGCCAGATACTCTCAAATACTTAAATGAATGAGTGTTTTGTTTCCTACTATTCCAGACACAATGTAAGAAACACAGGAAATAACTGAACAAAGCATGCCCTTGAAGACTTCACAGTCTCATTGAGGATACAGTACATTCAAAATAAAACAATCACAGAACATTCCTTAAGCAACAGAAGCATAGTTGCACAGGCAATATTTAAGTCATAAGGACAATTCAAAACAAATGAGGGACAGACGACAGAAATGATAATATTAACCTTTGGGAAATAAATTCCATTGACCTTGAAAATATTACTTAGTCACTTTATCTCAGAGTTGAGTATTACTACATATTTCTTTGTTTTGAAAATAATTTATTTAACAATATTGATATTTGAGTGTTAATTCTTTATTAGGTAATGGGAGAAAAAATATGACCGAGAAATTATCTTTCCCTCAAGGAGATCCATGGTCTATTTTAATGCAAAAAAACAACAACAGAAATATACACATTATCTTACATCACAATAAGAGATATTGCAAATAAATTAACACAGTGCTTTGTTTCAAAGATGATAAAAAACAAGAAAATTTTATTTAAAAATGAGTAATGATTTAAGAAGGAAAGGCAGATAGGCATAGAAATTGAGAGGTGGAAATATATTGAGGGCAGAGAATACTATACATAAAGTTGCAGGGTTATGAAAGAGACCATATTAGAGAGTGAGACAATGGTGAATGAATTGTGGAAGAGCATGAACTTATTGAGGGTGGGAAAAATTTGGGAGATAGGGTTCATCTTATTGTGAAGGGTCTTAATGTCATTGCCAAGGTGAATATTGGGTTTTAGATTAGATACATAAAGAAGAGGAAGTATTTGCTTTTTGCCTTTAAAAAACACACAAGATGTTATATTAATGTAATTCATTGAACAAGTATTTATTGAGTCATGATTATGTGCCAGTCAGACACTGTGCCAGGTACTAGGAATAAAAATAAGCTAAGGCAAAGGCCATACCTGCAATGAATTTACTCTCAGTGGTAGGGGGAAATGGAGATTCCAAAGTTAATAGAGTTATATTACTTTATCATAAACTCCATGCTACAGTTATGTAAAAGGTGAATGTCCTGGGGCTCATCAGAGAAGGCTTCCCACAGGAAGGAGAACCTGAGCTAAAACTTAACACGTAGCTGACAAGGCTGATGAGAATGGTGGTGGATATGAGGAGTACACCAGTTAGAGGGAACCACATAGGCAAAGATAACAAAATACCAGGGTGCAGTATGTTATGGAAAATAGAGTATTAAACGAGAGAAGCAACATTGAAGGCAGAGTTTCCAGTTTGGAAGCTATTATAATAATTCCGGTTTAAAATATTACTTTATTAGAGTAAGTCAGTGATAAGAGAAATGCAGAGAAGGGATTAAAAGAGAAGTAGAGCCGAAACCGGTTTGGCTCAGTGGATAGAGCGTCGGCCTGTGGACTGAAAGGTCCCGGGTTCGATTCTGGTCAAGGGCATGTACCTTGGTTGCAGGCACATCCGTAGTAGGAGGTGTGCAGGAGGCAGCTGATCGATGTTTCTCTCTCATCGATGTTTCTAACTCTCTATCCCTCTCCCTTCTTCTCTGTAAAAAATCAATAAAATATATTAAAAAAAAAAAAAAAAAAGAGAGAGAGAGAAGTAGACTGCAAGGACTCCAGTATGCAACAGACACAGAGAGGAAGTTGAGCCTGGGAAGGAGCAGCTGGAAACAGATGGATAATACGAGAGAATGGTGATATCACACCACAGGGAGAGATCTTATAAATGACATGTGGTCAACACTTAAAATCTGCAAACTGGTCAAGAAAATAAGAACTCATTGAATTCAACAACCAAGAGGTCACCAGTGACCTTGGCAGAATCATTTTCATTGGAATTGTTGATGTGAAAGACACATGGCTATAGTTGAGGAGTAATGAGGTGAGAAGATTGAGTCTTAAAGTGAAAACCAGAAACTTGACTATGAAGCAAAGGCAAGAACTAGGTTAGTAGAGAAGGGAATGCAATTGGGGAAATATTGTTTTTTTAAGATATGAGAGGTTTAAAAGCAAGGACAAATCTCCAGTGAATCCGAGAGAATGAGATACAGGTGAGAACTGGTTCAAAATTGGAAGATATAGTTGCAGGACATGAAGGGTCTGGGATTCAGAATAGAGGGTTTGGCATGTCCCTTAGATAGGAAGTAATGTACTCTCTCCTTTAAAGAAGCAGCCAATGAAGGTAACGATAATTTTACAGGTGGGAAGCAGAAAGCATCATTCTCAAATAGTGCACTATTCTGCTCCCCATTATATATATATATATATATATGTGTGTGTATATATATATATATATATATATATATATATATATATATATAAAGAGGTAATATGCAAATTAGGCCAGGACACTGTAACGGTTCACGACCAGACAGGAGGATGTTGTGCGCGAGCGGAGAGGGAGACAGAGACGAGTGGTCGGGGGGTGGGGGGGCTGCCACAGGCGGGGGGGGGGAGGGGCTGGGGGACACTGTGAGTCACGTGTGGGTCCTGCAGGGTGCCTCCTCGCAGGGCAGGAGGCGGGGCCTCTAGTTTTTCTATAAAATCAGTGCGGCCTCTACAAGGACAGGAAGAAATCCAGCAGTTCTGTGATGAAGTAGGATGGAACTGAAGATGAAATTAATAAAAATAGGGAGCTGGGGAAGTTACCAAGCAGTCAGCCTCTGAGAAACACAATCATATCCTGCGGGTTTCATCTAGCCCAGTGGTCTTCATCCCTGGATGCATATTACAGCCAGTTGGAGAGCTCTTAAAATAAAAACCAATGCCTGGGTCCCAACCCATAACAATTAAAGTCTTGGGAGGAAAATTCAACTAATATATCCCCTCTGAGATAAATCGGTCAATTTAACTGCATTGAGGATTCAAAAAAAACTTGAAATGATATTCTATGTTCTTAGGGAGTCTCTCTTTCACTCCTAAGGAGCAATGTACTCACTGCCAGGCTGGTTGGAACACTTAGTTACACATGTCATATCCTGCTCTACAGAGGGCAAAGTGGACATTTGATGTGTTCAGGTCACAGAGCCGAAGCAACAGCTAACTGCTTCCTCCTCTTACTGGACACATACGGATACTGAAAGCAATATAAATTTGCATGTTAAATGTCAAAGATGGACTCATTTTCATACTTCCCATGTATTAGCAGCTGGAAATGGCATTGATTTACTTTGAATTAAGTGTTTCTTGGGAGGAAATGAAATGGGGTCACACTGAAGGAGCTGCACTTTACTTGCATTCCCACTGCCCCTTTCAGTCACCTTTAGCTTATTCATTCCAAGGAAACAAGACAAGTGTAGGTTTGCAGCATGGAAATAATCTTGAGAATAAAATTAAGTAACTAAATATAGTTTTATGAAAAATGAATTCTTTTTAAAGTTTGTCAAAAGTGCCAACATTTCTACATATGCATTACTTTTGTATTTCTTGTTTTTTGATAATACAATTTATGTGTTCAGCATTTGCTTCACTGGCTTATCGTTTAAATTATTTTATAAAAAATATTTCTGGAGATTCCAAGATGACTACAGATTCGGTGGAAGTTGGACTCACATGTCCCCAGCACCAAACCAGATTTACAGCTAAATTATAGAGCAAACAACCCGAGTAACCAACTGAAGGCTAGCTGAACTGAAATATAAACAAGAATTTACAGAAGAAGTCACATAGAGACTGGTAAGAAGGGCAGAGATGTGCAAAGGGCTGGCCCCTGCACACAAGTGTGGCAGCTGAGAAGCAGAGGGATATATTTCCCCAGGAGTGTGGGGTTGCCCCCACCACAGGAATCCCCACCTCAGAGCAACAGAGATGGGAATAGCATTTGTTAGTGAAAGTCACTGGGGATTCAGTGCATCTGGGAGAGAAGGGAGTCTGCTAGAGACATAGATGCCTTCTTCTCAGGACCAATCATTGCAGTTGTTACAGCACCAGCCTGGGGAGTATACTACCTGGTCCTCCAACCACTGGCAACACCACCCTGCGGGTGCACTCTTTCTGGAGAAGTTCTTGGTGGAGATTCAGACAGTGATTGAACTGTGTAGGTTTGGAAAGGGGACCCTTCTTCCCCACCTCAAGTGCACAGCCGATGCCCCCTCCCCAACCTGTTGAATGACTTAGCCTGCCCTTCTACTCCCTGTGGCCCAGCCCTGCTGAGTTCAGTTTTGTAGGAAGATCCAAGTGCCATGCTGTGAGCTGGGACTTATGGAGCACGAATCCCTGGGAGACTTGTCTGGGAAGCAGAGCGCTGGGTGCTGGATTCTGTGGCTATATCTTGATGGTGGGGGAGGGGGGTTTTGGGGGAATACTGTCTCCCCTGTGAGCTCAGCTCATCTTATGCTCTCAACAGGAGACTCATTTGACCTGTCTTAGGCAGCTGGGAGCCATACCCTGCTGAGCTCAGTCCCCTTACGGGATGGGAATCTGAGAGCTGCTCAGAGCTGGGACCTTTGGAGCACAGTCTCCCTCAAAGGCTTTTGCCCAGAAAGGGGAAAAAGTGCCCTCCCCCATCTATAGGTTTGCCAGCCTCACCCCCAAAGAGAGACTTTGTGAATCTCCCCTCCCAAATCCTACTTATGGGAATATATCGAAGAAACCTGAAACACTAATTTGAAAGAATATATGCACCCTTATATTCATTGAAGCATTATTTATAATAGCCGATATTTGGAAACAGCCCAAATGCCCATCAGTAGATGAGTGGATAAAAAAAAGCTGTGGTACATACAACAATGGACTACTACTCAGTCATAAAAAAGAAGGAAATCTTTTCTGACAGCATGGATGCACCTGGAGATTATTGCGCTAAATGAAATAAGCCAGTCAGTGAAAACCAAATACCATATGATCTCACTTATATATGGAATCTAATGAACAAAATTAACTGATGAACAAAATAGCAACAGAAACATGGATCCATGGAACAAACTGACAGCTGTCAGAGGGGAGGGAAGTTGGGTGTTGGATGAAAGAAGGTGAAGGGATTAAGCAAAAGAAACATATATATAACACATATACACACACCACAGTGTGGTGATAGCCACAGGAAAAGGGAATGGGGGTAGGTGGGCAAAGATGGGAAAAAGGGGAACTGAATGAACTTTGCCTGGGGCATTTGCCTGGGGCAATAGGTGCACAATGCAGTGTGCAGATGATGTTTTATTGAGTTGAACTCTTGAAACCTCTATTGTTTTATGAACTAATGTCACCCCAGTAAATTCAAGAACAATGAATAATGAACTATGTTTAATTTTATATTTCCATTGTACTATTAAGGTCAATATTTATGACTGATTTTTTTTAAATAAGTGCTATTTTACCAGAAAACTGTTTTCTTAGTTCTAGCAGAGGAAAAAAGAGACATCTTGGCTAATTTCATATGTCCACCTTTTTAAAAAATGTTCTGAACCTATTTAAAGTTAATAAAATTTCATGGTCATTTTCTTGGTATTGAGTAAACTTTTATTTCAACTTCTGAAGGATAAATATTCATGCTTAGCAGGATCTGAAATCATATATGCTGAAAATAAGTACTTTGGGTTTTATGACATTGTTGCTTTTAATAAACATGAACACATCTCACATCTCCCTGGAAATGTGTACCAAATTCTAAAGGATAAAAAAGCCAACAAAATCTTTAGATATAAAAAAGATAAAGCAAAAGAAATGAACTGTTTTATTGCTTTTCTAAATCTGTTCCTGAAGGATCTAGTGTGGCTTTCTATAAGACTACAAGAAATGTTTTCTGAATGCCTTACCATTGTTCACATTTATTTTGTTCATTCCTGAATTGAATTTATTTTCAAATCATGGAGGGATGGCATCTGTAATTTTTTTCCTACCTGTTTAGAGTATTTGAAATAGAATATGAAAACATAAGAGACATGTTTTTGGAAAATGTTTTGTGAGGTTTTCAAAAAAGGAGTGCAGCTTTCTTCATTTTCATAACCATAAAAATATTTACTAATTAACATTTATTCTGACCTATGAATATCAAAGGTCATATTTAGCAATTTTTTTTTGCTTGCCCTTTCAGTTATTTCACCCCTCAGAAGTAATTACAGGACTGGCTAATGTGAACTTTTTAAAAAATGTTTTCTCAGTAAGGCAAAGCTGTCTGGAAAAGGTAAAACCTGGGAGGAATATGATTAGGATATTTTATAAATTATAATAACTTTTGAGGAAAATAGTGGGCATTATCAGACATTGTATTTAGAATTTTAAAATAATTTTATTCAAATTATAAGAAACATGTTGAAACGTACCTATAAACTTATAAAGATATTAAAGCTCAGTAGTACTTTCAGGTGCTGAAGACTACAGTAAAATAGAACATACAGAGGGAAGACATCTGAAGAAACTAAGGTGGCATAATAGAGTCCTGGCTGAGGAACTCTGGATTTAAACAGAAAGTACAAATCATACATGGATGCACATATCACCAGTATTAAATATTTAATATGTAATACATACTTGTAAGAACACTGCCAGGCTGTCTAAAGCCAAATTTAGAAATGTGAAACATGCTAAAAATCCTAACTTAAAATTTTTATATATATGGAGTAAGGAAAGCAATTTATTCATTTAGGCTAGTGTTTTCTAGTTATCTTTGAATATTAATAATAAACATGCATAAAAGGAACTCAGTATTATCCAAATATATAATTTGTTGTGTTACTTTGCATAACTTGTCAGAATTTCTAATATTGTCATCATCTCTGTTTATCATCAAAAATAGAAATGTAGCATATAGCATAATCTCCCAAATATGCTAACCTGGACTAAAAATTTTGGAAGCTGCTGATTTGAGGGCTGTATTATTGCACTAATTTCCTAACTTTTCTCACCTCTAGTTTTCCTCTTTTCACCTTTGCTTCACATACTACTAGAGTACCTTATTTTAAAAACCACTTTCAGGCCCTAGCTGGTTTGGCTCAGTGGATAGAGCATCGGCCTGTGGACTGAAGGGTTCCGGGTCCAATTCTGGTCAAGGGCACATACCCGGGGTTGCGGGCTTGATCCCCAGTAAGGGGCGTGCAGGAGGCAGTCGATCAATAATTCTCTCTCATCATTGATGTTTCTATTTCCCTCTCCCTCTCCCTTCCTCTCTGAAATCAATAAAAAATGTTAAAAACAAAACAAAAAAAACCCCACTTTCAGTGGGCCATTCTATTTTACAAATAATTTATTGGTTTACTATTCAAGTCAAAATTTGTTAACTTGACATTTTGAAGCCTCTAAAAATTACCCAAACTTCTCTTCAGCTTTATTTCTTCTTAGTCCCGTTCATAAACACTGTTCAGAAAGGTATATACGACCACACCCTATGTTGCATTCCATTATGTTCCCTTAGTGAAAAGAATCCCAGACTTAGAGTCAGAATACCTAGTTTCAAGAACCACCTCCTCCATTGCATTTTTATGCTAATATTATATGTCAATGTTTTAATTTACTCTCTGTAACAGAGTTTGGCTGACTACCTTACATATATTATCTATAATTAATGCAATAATGTTGCCTTTTATAGCTGAGAAAATAGGCCAAGTAAATTGCTCAAGGAAACACAGCTCTTAAGTGCAGGAACTGGGGTGCAAATTTAGATGTGTATGATTGCAAAATCCATGTTGTGTTCACTATTCCACACTGAATTAAATAACTCAAAACACCGAAAGATGCAAAATATACAAACTGTGGACATGAGTAACAGTTACATTTTGCAAAGGGTCATATAAAGTTTTGGCTCTTAGGAAATTTCTTGCAAATAAGATTGACTCCAGTTCTAGCCCATATAAGACTTTGGCCTCATTGGGTAGGAACTGCTATTTCCTGTGCCACCTACACCCCAACTCAGCAGTATTTCTGGATTTTCTTCAAATAATTTTTCTGCAGTAACATGTACCTTTTCTTATTTATCGCCTGAGTGGTCCTTTGGAAAAGTTCTCACTTTCTTCTTAAAATTAAGTTTCTCCCCAAATTCCAAAATGTAATTAATCAACTTGATAGGTGGCTCTTCACATTTTCATCCTTTATTTTATTCATAGGCAAACATTGTGATAAGCCTTGGCATACCTAATTATTCTTCAATAATGTATTCAGGGAGCTTGAGGTTACTGTTAATCCATACATCAACTAGTTTTGAAAGAAACAGGAAATTTCACATACAGATATTCAGATCCTATTACCATAATCTGGAAGAATAAAGGGAAACAAAAAGATTACTCAGCAAAGACTTTGTATGTGGGAGTGAGGAGAGATCTAGGAAGTTGAAGGACTATAAAGCAATATGAAAGGGGGCCAGAGCCTTGGGAACAGGAAGCCAGTTAGAAATCCTTGGGTCTGATGAAGACACGATTAGGAGAAGGGAAGGATCTATTATTTATTTCCTTATTTTAATTTTTATTTTTTTTCTCACTGCCTTTGATCAGTTTTTATTCAAAATTAGCTGTCCAAAGTGATCTGACCTTTATGGGATAAGCACTGCTGAATCCATGCCACAGGCTTCTTCTGTGGTGGTTCCTTTTCTTAGGGCTTCTTCTCAGCTGCTGGTGACTTGGATGCTGCAGCCTTTTCTCCCTTCCTCTGCTTTGTAGCATCCACAGCCTCCTTTCTCCCCTCCCCTTCCACGGGCTTCCTGCCTGGAATCCCCTGCTTATCTGATTTGGCTTCTGATGCTGCTGCTTTATCCCGTAGAGCTTGTGGTTCTTGGCCTGGTGAAGAATGGTGTCCAGGCACATGGTCTTTGCATAAGGGTTTAGCTTCGACATGGTTCTCAGGTTTTTCAGTGGCTTTTTCTTCAGGACTGCGGTGAATCATCTTGTGTGATGCTGGGAGAGCTCTTGGGACGTCTGGGCTTTTCGAGATTCTGCTAAGGTCTGTATTGAGCACCTTGTGCACGGGAAGGCTGTAGTTACTCTTGAGGGTGGCAGCTTTACACCGAGTGCCATACAGATCATCTAACTTGTGGAAAGCACTTTCAGTCCAAATGCAGAAACAGCCCACATGCCCACCAGGAGCAGTTTCGAAATGTTCGGTTTGCTCACAGTGTACAGAGTAATTCCAGGGATGTTTCTGAAGGCTTTGATGCTACTGTTACTGGTGAATCAGAATCCCCTGTGGCTTCTGGGAGTGAAGTTCTTGTGATATCTTCGGAAAAGGAGATTGCCCCCCCCCCCCCATCACAGGAGAGCCAGGAACCCATGTGCTAGAAAGAGGAGAGCAAGAACTTCCTTTGTTTGGAAGTTTTATATATTCAAGTTTCACTCAACTTGCAGTGGCTATACCTACTCTGGCCATGACTTGCTTTCAGGTGTGATTGATGGGCAAACAGGTAGGCACCCTCCTATGTCACTCAGACCTTACTGGATTTGTGTCTAAGTCTAAATTGCCTTGTCCAGTCCCTTGCCCCATCAATCGGTGGGGAATAGACTTGGAGTGTTAAATGCTACTTTTTGGCAAAGCTATGTAAATGGCATGCCTATGTTACTGGTCTTCCCTTGCTCCTTTCCTGTTAAATAATAACCAGGTTATTACAACGGCATCCATACTGTTGTCCTCATTATCGATGATGCAAGGTTCCCTGAGCTGCATAGGATGACAATTTGTCACTTTGCACTTTGCAGCTCTCATTCGTTGAAAAGAAAGTTAGGATCTAATATTTAATCTTAAATTGTTTGTGTTGCTGTCATGTAAACTCCCTACCTGTCCCACTGCCTCAAACCTTAAATAGTAATTGATCTAGTAGTTGATAGTAGCTAGGGAAAAATAGGTAATAAATATCAAGAACAGTTGTCACCTTTTCCAATTATTAGAAGGTTTTTGTTTATTTTTAGTGAAATTGAGAGTTCTCAATTGTTATAGAGGCTTATTTCATTAAAGCACAGCAGATACGTGGTTTGTCCTTTTGCTAAGGCTTTTTTTTTAAAATATATATTATTGATTTTTTACAGAGAGGAAAGGAGAGAGATAGAGAGTTAGAAACATCGATGAGAGAGAAACATCGATCAGCTGCCTCCTGCACACCTCCTACTGGGGATGTGCCCGCAACCAAGGTACATGCCCTTGACCGGAATCGAACCCAGGACCCTTGAGTCCACAGACCGACGCTCTATCCACTGAGCCAAACCGGTTAGGGCTGCTAAGGCTTTTGATTGATTGCTAAATAGGTACTCTGGTGATATAACCAGTAGTCATTCTTTTTCAGCCTGTGGATCCAATATACGCCTCACATAATATTCAAAGGAATGTGTCAAGAAGTATGAAGGGTCTGAGAATTTAAAAAATTGCAGGTTAACAAGTTGCTTTAGCTTGCCGCAGTTTTACAGTTGCTAAAAGAAGTAAAAAGACCCCTAGTTCAGAGACCAAAGACTATTTTCTACTCACAGCAAGAATGGTAGCTAAAATATCAGCATTGTTGCCACTTCCCTGAACCCCTATTTCTACATGGACACACAAAGAGGTCCAGGCAACAGTTGCTCATGCAATGGGTTGTTGTAACAGGAAAGGAATCAAGAATATAAGAAATCCAAACACTTTATAATAGGCAGTATGTATGCCTATTTCTTTGCTCTGGAGGGACACACTCTCTGTATCTCCCAAGACTGTAAATAAACTTGCCCTTTGTTCTTTCTATAAGGAGACACTCTTTCCATCTTCCAAGGTTGTCAAATGGTCAACATATTCTTCAATATACAAAAAATGTTAGCAGGTTATTCCAGAACAAAGGCATTTAGTACCTTTGGTTGCAAGATGTCTACAACTATGATAGACCCACAGAGAATTGCCTCCTGACAGTAACCACCCATCATTTGTATAACATTTAACTTCTGGTACATTTTCCCATGAGAATTTCTATTATTAGTATGACACTCTGATTAATCTGAATGCCAGAGGCTGGAAACAAATCCATTCAATTTTTATCATTCAGCATTTAATTAAGATTATTCTCAAAGGGACTCCAAGCTGGAGAATGAGGCTAACCTACAGGGACCCCAGATCAAACTAGCAGAACAAATCACATCAACTATCAATGTCTACTTTAGAAAGCCAGATGGCTTTCTCTTTCATTTCTGTATTTATCTTTGCACTGTCCCAAGGCATTAATCCCAGTACTTGGGATCCATTAGCAATTGCTATGGTCCTCAAGGTAGAAATCTTGGGCAATTGTGCCATCTCTAACAATTCTGGACAGTAACTAAAAATTGACCTGAATGTCTTCCAGAATCAATGTGGTGTCATTGATCAATTTAGCTAAAGTCAGAGACACATTTCATGCAGCCTTTTTTAATTCAGTATGTCTCGCTATTATAGGATCAATGCCTGCATGGGACTCATAAATAATGAATCAGTTGTTCCTTCTAGTAGCTCCCAGGTAACCAAGGTAGACTCAGATGGAGAGATCTTCACGGTTACCTTATGGCTACATGGCCTATATGTGGTGTTGTTATTAAACTGTTGGGTGTCTCTTATTTAGATTGTTAAGGTGGATGTCATTGTTAAGGTGGATGTCACCATATTTTGGTAAAGGAGGCTAGTTAATACATATCTTCTACATAAGAACAGTCCCCAGTACATACAGCATGCCTCTAGAAAGAAAGCTTTGTTTAAAAGCACTGCCCTCATCTCCCAAGGAAAACCTTTATTAGGGAGCCAAGTTGATAATGCCTTTAAAGTGCCTTCACGTGGTTGATGAACTTAGGTTTCCCAGTTAAGTTCAAATAATTGAGTTTGGCTCTTGTTTCTGGAGGGACTCTCTGTGTTATTTATCTATGCCACCAGAAGGTTGGCATTTGTTCATCCATGAAACAATGGAGATGGAGAGAATATCTGGAGCCCCACTTTCCACATGGCCAGATAAGGAGGAAAGACATCAGCTGTACATGCTGTGCATTATAGGAGAGAAACACTGTGCTTAGGGAATGCTAACCTTTTACCGTGGAGGGAGGTATATCCTTATTTTCCAAAATTATAAGTAAATATGTGATTTGTTCTAGAAGGAGATACTGTCTGTCTTTTCTGAGGCTGTTTGCTACATAAAATTATTGAAAATATAGTCCAAAACAATGGTTTTGCATTCAGAAAACTGTCTCCCAGCTGCCCAGAAAGAAACTTCTTGATCCTGAAGGCACCAAATTCTCAGCAGCTTGCTGTGACTCCATGGGCTATGATGCCATCATGGCTTTACAGGGCACTGATTGCTCTCCTTTCCAGGGACACAGTGATTAGAAAAATAAGGCCATTGGTAGCAAGTGAAAGAAAATAGAAAAACATTTACAAGTATGAAATCAGTATAATTTACTATAATAAGTATTATAATATTCCATATTGAATTAATTTATGCTAACCAATGAAATGAATATCAGACAATAAATCTTTTAAGTGCTGAAGCTGATCTGATCTACTTTAATAGATATAGATGGTTGCCAAAAATGTTATTGTAATGCTAATCTTGCAAATGATAAGTGAAAATAATTTACATTTATAAAAATATTTGTATAATGGATAATGATTTGGCTGGCAAATACAAGGACAGTAGGCAATATCTATTTTAAACCTGAACTCCTCTGTCTTGTTTTTTTAAGTAACTCACTGAAGAGGGGACCACTCAATGTCTGTTCTGTTAGTGTTTTTGTTGTTGTTGTTTGTTTTTTAATCTGTAGGTTAGCAAATATAAATACAATTGACTACCACATCTACTTATTATTCCTTTTATGTTGTGGTTTGAGTGTATTCTCTTTGTCTTTCTTTTACTTTATTCTGTGCCTATTTTGTTCACTCATATCTCTTCTTGCCCCCACTTCTGTTCACACACACACACACACACACACAGGAATTGTATCTTCAGAAATTCTCTATTAAAATGCCTCTTTTCCTGAAATATTAAGATATCATTACAGGCCAGCCAGTGGGGCTTGGTGGTTGAGTGTTGACCTATGAACCAGGAGGTCAGAGTTTGATTCCCGGTCAGGGCATATGCTCAGTTGCAGGCTTGATCTCCAGTATGGGGCATGCAGGAGGCAGCCGATCAGTGATTCTCTCTCATCACTGATGTTTCTATCTCTCTCTCCCTCTCCCTTCCATTCTGAAATCAGTAAAATATATAGAAATATCATTCCATTAATGCAAATATTCACATTAATCTGAGTTATTTATACAACGAGACTCAAAATATGAATAAGTCAGAGAAGGTGATCAGTAGGGCAGAACAAAGCCCTGCAGATTGACTCTAGTTTATTCCTTTCTCCTTCTTAAACTGTTAGCATCATGATTTCCTCCTACACTGCTGACTAAGATGTCTTTATATTCCTTCTTAATTTATTTTACAGATATTTGCAGATTATTGATTGCATTCTATACATCAGGCATCATACTAGGTTCATTGAACTGTAATGGACACAGTCCCTCCTCATTGAACTTACTGTTTAGTAGGGGAAGAAGACAATTAACCACATACCTACACATACACATAAGTGCAACTTTATCAGAATAATGACTTTCTAAGGAGCATTTGGCTCACTAAAAACATTAAATTGGGTGATTGCCTAGAAATAGGAAGATTTATCTGACCATATAATGATTAAATTGACCTCTGAAGAATGAGTAAAACTTAAGAAAGGGAGAGAAAAATTTTCCAGCAGAGGATGTAGTATATGCAAAGGCTTTGGTTGAAGGGAAAGTGGGTGAAAAATGAGTGGACCTGGAGAGTATTATGCTAAGCAAAACAAGCCAGTCAGCGAAAGGCAAATATCTCACTCATTGTAAAATCTAATGAACAAAATACACTGATGAACAAAATAGATCCAGAGACACAGAAGCATGGAATAGATTGACAAATCTCAAAGGGAAGGCAGGGAGAAGGGGAGAGATTAAACAAATAATTTATATGCATATATGCATAACCCACAAACACAGACTGTCTGGTGAAGGCTGGGAGGTGCTGGCAGAAAACTCCATAGGATTCAGAATCATAAATGACTTCTGAATATTTGGCTTATATCATTTTTTATTTATGTATAGCTATGTAATAGATCATTCCAACACTGATAGATTAAATACCAACAATAGTTATTTTGTTCAGGTATCTGCAAGTAAGAGCTTAACGGGGAAGCTCATCTTTGTGTCATTTGGCATCTGCTGGCAAGTTCAAAGGCTAAGACTACAATCACTTGAAGTTTCTCTGATTCACAGGTCTGGAGTGTGATGCTGAGTGATGTTGAAATGTGTTAGAGCTTTGGCCAGAACACCCACATGTGGACTTTCTATGTAGGTGCCCGACTTCCCCAGCCAAATTTCTTCTTATAGAATAGTGTCTGGCTTTCAAGGATAAACACTGAGAGAGAGTGCCAAGCGGAAGCTGGAGAGCCTTTTATGACTCTGCCTTGAAATCACTCAGCATCAACTCTACCATGTGATATTCCTTAGAAACAAGTCAATAAGGCTGACTTCTATTCAAGACTCATGATGTCAAAGAATTTGTGGACCTGTTTAAAGGAATATAGAGAACTGGATGGCAGATTAGATCCACTATTGAGAGACAAGATAGAAAAAGATGACATTTGGAAAAAAAATCTTTTCTTCTGATTCTGGTTGACCTGTAAGCAGCTGTTCTGCATCCTCTGCTTTTTTCAAGAATTTATCTATTACTTCTAAACCTATCTTCTAAAACTTATCTAACCTTGACTCCTCTCGAAGCACTTGTATCTCCAGCTGCTTGTTGTCCCTTGGATGTGTCAACATAATCTCCAATGTAACTTGTTTAAAATCAAACACCTTATTTGTCCTCTAATATTCTCTATATCTTGAAATCTTTTTTCAGTTAATGGAGAATCATTTTGGTTCAAACTCTTGGGTTTATTTTTGACTGGTTTCCCTTAGTACCAGTTGCAAGCAAATGCCAGATACGGTCAAGTCCACCTTATTCACAGTGTTCTGGAAAAGTGACCTTTTTGCTAATCCTAGAATATACCAACTCATTATCTCCTTAGGATTTTGCTCTTTATGGAATAATTCTCCCCAAAACATATCTGGTTTCTTTTACTCATTCATTTCTCTGGTTAGGCTCCCATGACCAGTATTGCTGATGTGCTTCCCTGTACTAATTATTCCCTTTTAAAATTCTTTTTGATAAGAGTAGTAAGTTCTGGGAATAAAATGTATAGCATAATGACTCTAGTTAATAATACTGTGTAATTAAGTGTAGTTAAAAATGCATCTCAGAGATGTTAGAGTGCATGTCCACACAGCTAAAAAGTGGCAGGACTGGGTTTCAAACCCCAATCTTCTTCACTTCAGGCCTGTGTTATTTACCACTGTATAATGGTAAGTAATACCAATGGTAAGTAATACCAATGGACTGTCTGGGTGCATAAATCTGGCTGAAAGTAATGCTCACACAAACGAATCTCTCTCTGATGGGGTTATCATCTTGAAAAGCATTGTCAGACTTGGAGATATAATGATTGCTCAGAACCTAACTTAGTAAAAACTTTTGAAATTATCTGTTTTCAAAACTAACCCAAGTTTTTGTAACAGGGACATATTATCAATATTTTAGTGTTGTTTTTTTTTTAATTGTCAGACTTTGCTTACAATGTAATGTATTTGGCACTGGAAATCTCCCTCATTTTGTTTTATCATGTCACGGCATAATGCTTTTGTAACACATGTGGCTTTTTAAAGCATCATCGTGGTGTGTAAAGGCGTGGTTTTAAGGGCCTGGCTTTGCTCTGTTTAGACAGGATACAGCCCTCCTCGCTCTGTATGTTATTTCTTAAAGGCACCTTACCGTACAGAGAAATGAGCTCTCTGTTTTGTGTGTGTATGTGTTTTTCCCCCACTTATATTTATCTTTCAGCACCTATCTATGAAAATCATATAATAATGAAAATGAAATTTACATGTTTAGTGTATGCTTTTTTTCCAAGATGCACAAAAGTTTAAGAGGACATAGATTTTAAAAAGTTAATGTGCAGAATTTCCACGTGTCTCAGGAAATTAAGTAAGATCTTGAATCTAGGTGCCTCCTCTAGAGGAGGGTATCATCTGCTTATTTTAACTTTGTATTACAATGTGAAGTCATTTAATGAAAAATAACTTTACTTGGCCTTGTTTCTGCCATTATTATGAAACTATGTATATTATAGAATGGGGAAAAAGATAGTATTACCTCATGTTTCTAAAGTAGCTGTCCTTATATCAAGATTTGTTTCCTCTCTATGCCAGAGACTTAGAACAAAGACATTACACCATCACCTCTAGAAGTGCTGGCAATCACTTAAAGAACTTTCATCTGTCTTGGATAATGGCAAAATCCTATTGTCACTGTTGCATTTTGATGGCATGCCATGGATGTTTTATTTCTCCCAGGAATTTTAATAGGAAATAAACCATTAATGACAAAGCTGACTACAGTATACATCAGCGACACTGTAAAAATTGTTTATTTAAACATTGACAATTGCTTTCTTATTTGTTTTTTAAAACTAAGCTTATTTAACATATATTACTTACAAATTCATTCTGAAGGCAACTTCAGCAGTGATGATCTGTCAGGTTGTAAGGACATATCAAATGATTGTCCATTATAAATGAATTCTGCCCTGAAAACTTATCTTTGGATATATCCTCTTACAAGACTGTCTGGATGTGGAGAGGGAGAGTAGAATCAGTAAGACCTCAGCATACTTAGAATATTCTAGTTTAAAATTACTTTTTTAAAAAAAAGGAGTTGATAAAGACTTTACATCTGTAATTAATACTTTTATATACATCTTTTTTCTTTTGAGGAATTTCAAGTTATCAGTTTCATAGGACCAACATAATCAACACTAATTCTGCTTACCTGCTCATAAGTCAGTGTGAAAATTTCCCAGGCAAACATCAAGTCATTGAATAAGGTTTGCAAGGTTCAAATTAAATACAAGAAGACATAAGGTACTCATTTCCATAGGTACTGCCTGGAAATGCCTGGGCAGATTGAGATCTAGAAATAGACTGACACTAGGTCTGTGTGAGTCAGTTCATCCGAGAAAGCCCAAACTTCCTCTTTTCAAGTCCCTTGGTGTTTCTCCAGCATACCAGCCAAATCTCTCTGTCTTTAATGATTTGGGAGTGTGCCAGCTCATCTCTCCTCTGGACTTGGCTGCTGAAGAGAGCATGGAGGCTGAGTGCCATCTGAGTCCGGAGGAAATGAATGGCACAGCTGAATAGCATCAGGGTAATGATGGTATCTCATTGCTCTCTAAATCTATTATTTGGGACAGAAATAGAGCAGGGGATTTTCCTGGCATTTCAATTATAAGCAATAGAAGGAAAATGTGAAAAATATAGGGGCTGTGGGGGGAAAGTTTTGGAGAAAATTCCACAGTGCATTTAACTTTCTCTTTTCCCACTAGAGAAAGCAATATTGCAAACTAGAGATTTGCTTTTAGTTTTAAAGCATTTCCTGAATGATGTAACTTTCTAAAAATATTAAATGCAATTAATTTTTGTTAATTGGTTGCCTTAGTATGAGAATTTTAATGAGGGAGGCAATGTGTCCAATACCTCTCTCTATCCCCTGTCTTATTCCAGTAACTGTTGTGGTGACAGGTAAGTATTTTGCAGGTGCGCTTGATTGGGCCTCTCTCTCTGCATCTTAGTTTCTAACCCGGGGCCTCTCTGACACGGGGCCAGGAAGTATATGAACTGGCTGGGGCACTACACAGGTCCCACCAGACACTGTAGAGGAACTAATGCTTTAGGAATCTACTTGTGATCTGCAGGAAGATAGGAGCAAAGAAATGCATCCTTCTTCCTTTCTTCTGCAGTTTTCTCTGCTATTCTCAGAGGTATTTCACCAGAAGTTTCTGTGGGGTCTAATGCCATAGCCAATTGGATAACACATCCTTGTATTGCCTTTCCTGCATTTCAGGCCTGTTTCACTCCCAGCTTTTGCTCATTTCTGCTTCCTGAGAACATATCACCAGTTAAACCTGTCACACATAAGCCCTTGTTTCAGGCATAGTTTCTAGGTACCATAATCTAAGATGTCACTTTGTGGGCTCCTTCTTTGCCCCCCCGCTTTGGCTCTCAGTCAACATCAGGGTAATGATGGTATCTCATTGCTCTCTAAATGATATAGCATCATTGATAGCGCCAATCAATCCCTACTTGACCTTTGACTTTGGGTCATATAATTAGATTACCCATGTTTAGGGAATAATCAGAAATTTATATCCCTAGAGAATGATCCCATGGGAAATTTAGCATAGCAAACACCTTTGTTTCATGCTCCCTTGGTTCAATGGATGGTCCTAATTCCAAAGGAATTCAGATATTTTTCTAACCCACATGGGCATTATATGTGCTGATCTCCAGGGAATGGTGCAATTGCTGATATGTTTATAGGGGATAGACACTGAGGTCAATCTCTTCACAAAATTTATAATTGTGTTGTAGATAGGCTTGGTTTCTAGTTTTATGTTATTAGTATTTTGTTTTTTTCTTTTCCGTTCTGTGGTTATATATTTATATATACACATAGGGGCAAATAGCAGTTGCTAAAATAATTTACGTGACTCACTACTGAGTTGAAAATGTCACCTAGCTTCCCACCCAGCAGTGCATTATGTACACATTTTGCAGTGACTTACAGGATTGTATTACCAGGTAGAACACTAATGGTTTGAATTGACTTATGGACTAAATAAATGTGACTTTATTACCGTCTCTTTTTCGGTGATGGTTTACATGCTGTGGGAAGTTCTTGATAATCCTGAGTTCTTGGATTGTGAGGGTTATTTTCCTACATAAAGACTTTTATCAAACAGATTATGGACTGTTCATCCTTTGGAGGCCAAATGATCTTTAAAATCTTATTAAGTATACTATCCATATAGTAAAAATAATATGCACAAAATGTGGAAAAATTATGTATTACCTATTTATAAGACTTCATTCTTCTAGGATCCAGGGATTAAGGAGAGTTTCTAAGTATTGGTATAAACAGCATATATATATTAATAAGAAATGTTTTCATGTAATAAAATATGAAAAAAATTGACATACTATAAGTGCACATAAGTAATGGTATACTAGTATTTATTTATATTAGAATATATTTATATTTGCAAATAAAAAAGCTATGGTGGCCAGTTAGAATATTTTCTCAGTAATATTTTATCATAATTTTACCTCAAAAATAAACCAAAATTGACAATACTGTAACAAATATTTATAGCACATTAACTAAGAACTTATACTTTGACATGTAGCTGCTATGAATTCAAATAAACTTGTGGGAGTAATTTAAATTTCTACTCTCAGTTACATTCCTTGTAAAATTCAAATAATAATAGTAAATCTTAATTATTATAGAAACTAACACTAATACAGAGCTTAATATTTGCTAGACAAGCTTTAATTATATCTATTCACTTGATCCCCTCAACAAATCTGTGATAGACTGTGCTACCATTTCCCTCTTACACATTAAAGAACTGAGTCACAGAGAGAGTCAGTGATTCACTGTGAATAAACAGTAGAGCCTGGATTTGAACCCATACAGTCAGGCTCCACTGACTGAGCTACAGTTCTCAAAAGTACTATTTACCTCCTGGGTGCTCTATTTTGTTGTTTTGTGTGTGTTTTTTTTAATGATTAAATTCTATAAAATAGATAGAGATTTATACAGTGCCTGCATATAGTAAATACTCATGATAAGGTTATTGTTACTGGTGTTTCTTAGATTAATATAACGATACCATCCTATCTGACAATCTCTTAGGAATAGGGATACATAGTATAAACACAAGTGATCTTGGCAGTCAGACATTCTGTAGAATCTTCTATTTTGTTCTTGGAAATAATAATTCAGATTTTTAAAACATGCTTTGTACCTCTTTGCTGGGGCACCCTGTACATTTCCTTTGTAGCATTTTTCATGATTGTGTAAATAATCTTGTTAAAGACTGCTTCAGGTTTGTCTCTCGCTATAATGAGAGATGTGTGTAGGCAGGACCGGTATGATCACTGATTCTCATACAGTAGAGTGTATCTGATTTCCTGAATACATAGTGTTAATTGAATGAATGACGGAGTAAATAAGTGAAAAAAATGTGTTATGCTCTGTATTTAAAACTAAATAGATCTACCTTTTAAAAAATAAGTATATGGGGAGAGTGAGTCAATACTTGACTCTTATGCTTGTCTCCAGGCCTCTAGTTTTTACTTTCTTAAATTCATCCGGAGTTTGTTTTGTGTGTTTAGTCTATGTCAAAACTAAAGGGATACTTTTGGAGGTATTGAAGGACATTTGACTTAACCATGACTGAATTTAATTTGATCAGTCCAGAATCAACTCTGACATCATCTCAAAGACACCTTCTCTAAACTCCCAAGTTGCAAAAATGTCCACCATTTATGTTCCCATGACACCTTTTATCTTACCTTTATCTCAGGAGTTACAACATTATTAAAATAACTTGTTTGTCTAACTCCTTTTTAAGACTGAAAGTTCCTTAAAGGATTCTATCTGATTTCATTTTGGCTTTGAAACAATGTAATTCAATGTTTGGTGTTGAATAAATATATTCATAAAAGCATGATAATAAATCATCATAAAATATTTATTTAACCTTCTGCTAGGAGGAAAGATTGTCTTTGTAGAGTGACAAGTGACATTCAAATTTCCCTTAGATACTTTTTTTGATGAATTGCTTTTTTCTTGTATTTTCATTGAAACATTTAAATTGTAAACTTTGACATTTTTATTTTTTCTATGCAGGTACATTTCATGTTATTTATTAAATTATTATTAAAGAAAACTTTTTTGAGCATTAACTATGTGTTATAGTCAAAGCCACCTTCTTGTCATTAGATGAAAGACTTAGTTGTGGATATAGAGAAATTCAGTAGGTAAACAAATAATTAAAGTATTAATGCTCTAATACAAGTAAGGATGTGGAAGAATGAATTTTAGCTACATGTTAGGAACTAAAAAATAATATTCCAGATGAAGAAAACAGCATGTGAAAATCTGTGGAAGTAAGTTAGAGCACGGTACATTTTGAAATTACAAATTGTCAAGTGATGTTTCCTGCCTTTGTAGATGTAGATTAGATAGTTTAACACCTGATTTTAAATTTTGGGAAGGTGCATAGTCTCTTATAATATTTCAGTGTATTTCTTGGACCAGTAGGTGAAAACTTAATGTCTAATAGTTAATAATAGTCCAAATTCCTGCTTTCTTATTTTTTTGGTTATGTAAATATTACATAAATTCAAGTAGCCATTGTTCACAATTTCATCTACTCAAACAAGCAAGAACAGTGTTTAAATGTACAGAAGGTAACTTGCTCAATTGGGAAAGGATGGCAGCAGTCTACACTAAAATAGGCAGTCAACTTGCGACTGAATTTTATTCTTATCTTTTAAATCCTTCAGCCAGCCAGTTGCTTACATTTTTTTGTTTACTCCTGACTTCTCTATATACCATTGTCCTGCTCACACCATCTTTTTATATTTTTCTCTTCTTTCTGTTTCCCATTTCTCTTCTACTCACCTCTCCTCTTGAATGGCCTCAAGAGCACTATAGTTCTGTATATATTTGCATACCAATTCATCTCTTCCTGTCCTACAACATAATTTGTCTAATTTTCTTACTGACAAACTTATATTAAACTAGAGGTCGGGTGCATGAAATTCGTGCATGGGTAGGGTTCCTAGGCCTGGCCAGCAGCCAGGGCTGATCGGGGCCTTCCGGCTGCCAACCGGGACCTTACTTCCCCAGCTGCCGGCTGCCAGCCAGTGCCAGATGCCAGCCAGGGCCTTCCTTCCCCAGCTGCCAGCTGCTGACCAGGGCCTTGCTTCATTCTGCACCACCCCCTGGTGGTCAGTGCATGTCATAGTGAACGATCAAACTCCGGTCTCCCGGTTGGCCCGGTGCACGAAATTTGTACATGGGGGGGGGGTGTCCCTCAGCCCAGCCTGCACCCTCTCCAATCTGTGACCCCTCGAGGGATGTCCGACTACCCGTTTAGGCCCAATCCCAGTAGGATCAGGCCTGAACGGGTAGTTGGACATCCCTCTCACAATCTAGGACTGCTGGCTTCCAACTGCTCATCTGCTTGCCTTCCTGATTGCCCCTAACCGCTTCTGCCTGCCAGCCTGATCACCCCCTAACTACTCCCCTGCTAGCCTGTTTGCCCCTAACTGCCTTCCCCTGCAGGCCTGGTCACCCCTAACTGCCCTCCCCTGCAGGCTTGGTACCCGCCAACTGCTCTCCCTTGCAGGCCTGGGTCCCCCCGACCTGCCCTTCCCTGCAGACCCAGTCACCCCCAACTTCCCTCCTCTGCTGGCTGGGTCACCCCTAACTGCCCTCCCCAGCAGGCTTGATCACCCCCAACTGCCCTCCCTTGCAGGCCTGGTCCCTCCCAACTGCCCTCCCTTGCAAGCCTGGTTCCTCCCAACTGCCCTCCCCTGCTGGCCTGATCGCCCCCAACTGCCCTCCCTTGCAAGCCTGGTTCCTCCCAACTGCCCTCCTCTGATGGCCATCTTGTGGTGGCCATCTTGTGTCCACATGGGGGCAGGATCTTTGACCACATGGGGGCAGCCATCTTGTGTGTTGGAGTGATGGTCAATCTGCATATTACTCTTTTATTAGATAGGATAGAGGCCTGGTGCATGGGTGGGGGCCAGCTGGTTTGCCCTGAAGGGTGTCCCGGATCAGGGTGGGGGTTCCCTTGGGGTGTGGGAGGCCTGAGTGAGGGGCCTATGGTGGTTTGCAGGCTGGCCATGCCCCCTGGCAACCCAAGCAGAAGCCCTGGTATTTGGGATTTATTTATCTTCTACAATTGAAACTTTGTAGCCTGGAGTGGAGCCAAGCCTTCTGCTAGCTCCATGGCAGCAGCCATTTCTGTTGGGCTTTATTTATCTTCTATAATTGAAACTTTGTAGCATTGAGTGGAGGCCTGGGCCGGCAAGGGCAGGCGAAAAGCTTGGCTTCCTCCATTGCCAGGGAAACCCAAGCCTCCCTCCTGCTCTCTGTGGCTGCAGCCATCTTTGTTGGGTTTATTTGCATATTCCCTCCTGATTGGCTGGTGGGCATGGCTGGTGGGCGTGGCTGGTGGGTGTAGCAGGGGTATGGTCAATTTGCATATTACTCTTTTATTAGCTAGGATAGATTGCATTTTCTCTTTTATGGAAAAGTTTAATGAATCATTGATTCATAGAAATCATTTCTATTACTAATAGAATGCTGTATGTGCTTTCATCCTAGCACACATATAGGCGATTCAGTCGAACAAAGCAAACAGAGGGAGTATTGTATAAATAAACATGACCTTCATGACTAGGGTAAATTACTAATAACCAAGAACCGTGGATGGGTTAGGGAGGAAGAATTTGCTTACTTTTTTTTTTTTTTTTTGCCTCAACCAATCTGTACATTATATTTCCTCTTTTCAATAGGAATTGCATTTGCTGGGTTTTAATCACATTTATCTGATCCTGTGCAATCTGCTGTTGCTGATTTTATTTCTGTTCCTTTCATAGCATCTCCTCTGTTTTTCAGTTCTCTGCTTTGGGTTTATTTCATTATTATTTCACATTTATATGCTTCCTATCAGTGAAGACATGGGTTAGACTTCCATTCTTATGCAGATGACAGATGCATTTGAAGATAAGCCCTAATTGTCACTCCACTTCTGACATTTTATCAGCTTCTCATGAAGACATAGAGACTAGGATGTTCAATTAAATGTTATTAAACTGAACTACTTATTGATAGTTCCAGACACTGATTTAAATAGGTTTTATCATTCACTTTCAGGTGTGTGTGTATGTGTGTGTTTTATGAACAGCAATCAACAATCTGAATTTTAATGGACTCAGAGAACAGTTTTTATACCTGTTTATCTACAGTTTAATATGAGTTTATTGATATTTAGGTAAATAATTCCGCATTTTTTCAGGTATCTTATATAGTATATTAAACAATTAAAGAAAAATATGAACAAAATAAAATTCTACCATATTAAAAGTGTTACAACCATATTTTAAGGCATCACTTAAATCCACACTTTTGTGTGTAGCTTGTTATAAATTCCAAGGTAGAATTTCAATTTATAAGATAAATAAAATTGTATATGACTTTCAAAACTACTAGGAGTTTATATCCCAGAAAGAAAGTGCAAGAAAATAGATGAAGTGTGGTTGAACATAGTCCTTCAAAACATATGCCAGATGTCATGCAGAAAGATTAAAATTGTGATTCAATCCATAAATCTGTATATTTTTAATGGAATTCTACTTTCTGTGTGAAAACTTTAGAGTTTCTATTTATGTCCATTAAGAGAGCAGACACTCTCTTTCTGGTGCTGTTCTTCTCACATGTCCTATTTTCCTTTGTCCACTTTGATAATAGGCTTCTACCAATTTTTATTAATTTTTTTACAGTAAATCTTTTTTGATCTGAGTTGAAAAACTCCCCAACCCTTTTCATTTTCTGAGCATTTCCTCCCTTCCTAGATTACTAATCCCTTCATTAAAAATATTTTGCTTTAATTTATAAAGTATTTTTTACCACTTTGGAAATATTTATTTTGTTTGAGCTAATAGATCTTTTGTACCTCTTATAACTTCTGTCTTAGAAATTATTTAATTTTCCAAACTAATATATTTTCTCAAAGTCCTTTTATCACAGTGCATTGTTTTCTATTCAAAGCACATTCATCTGCCAACACGGTATGATTTTTTTCTTAGAATGTTCCTAAAATATTTCAATTTAGCCATCTCTAATAGTAATGATCACATGCTAATTTTAAAAGATAATGTCTCATGAAATGTTGCCATGGAAATGGAAACTGGGTCATTGTGTACAAGTTCACCCCAATTTGATTAGAATGACTTTGTTGTTTATAAGGTTTCCACAAAAGCCATAGGAAAAGACTACCAAATTACTCTGAGAGGGGGATGGGTGAGGGGCCAAATGTAGAAACAAAACAATTATTTTTCCATGTCACTTCCTATGAATAGCCTTTCCTGACTTTTTATCTAAATCAGTAGCCTTTCCTGATCTATTTACTCTCCTCGCCTCTTATAAATCCAACTCTATCTACTAGTTTAGTATTTCTCTTTTCTGCTAGACCATGAGGTCCATCATCAGGGACCAATATTTATCCATTTCTGGTCATTTCATATTTGTCCCTAACAATATTTTACCTTGCCACCTCCAATATCCAGCATAGTGTTTCAAAGAGAATTTGCACTCATTTAATGTTTGTGAAATATGTAAATTTGCAGAATAAAAGTTCACAGCATTTAACTTTTACAAATGAATTAAACATATATTATCTAATATTGAGTAGGTAGAACTTATTAGAAAAATATACATTGAAATATAAACATTGATTTTTTTCCCAGTGAACAATTTGATTTAATATTTCATTGAATAAAAATTCTTAACCATTAGGTCATATTTTTTTAAGTGTAGAACATCTTTGATCAATAAATAATAAAATATTAATTTTGCTTTGGCATTAATTTGGCATTAATCAGATATTGCTATGATAATAGTTTATGTCAGCTTATATAATATATGCTATAAAATATATGATAAAAATCTTAATATTAGTTTATATCATAGACATAGAGTGTTTTAAATTCTAGATTCTTATTGAAATTTCCAAACTATAATAATTCTGATTCTCTTAAACAACCAACCTTAATATTTATAATAGACTAGGGGCCTGGTGCACAAAGATTCATGCACGGGGGGGGGGGGGCGGGGGGGGGCGGGGTTTGGGGGGGCGGGGTGTCCCTCAACCCGACCTGCACCCTCTTCAATCTGGGAATCCTCAGGGCAGCCCTCTCCAATCCGGGAGTTTCTGTCTGTCTTTGCAATCATATGAGCAAATTGTCTGAGACCCCAACCCAGTTTGGTTTGTTGCTCACAGAATAATAGAGGCTTTTTTTTTTTTTTCTTTGCTCCATTGGTGGACATTTCCTGGAAGTTTTAGGATATCTTCCCTTTAATTTTTCCTAGACACTCTGATTTTACTTATGTCTCTCACCTTTGCTTTCCCTCCATCCCCCACTGCAACAGTAACTTGCTCTAGGCTCACTTTGCTCTAGTGCAGGGGTGGGCAAACTTTTTGACTCGAGGGCCACAATGGGTTCTTAAACAGGACCGGAGGGCCGGAACAAAAGCATGGATGGAGTGTTTGTGTGAACTAATATAAATTCAAAGTAAAGGTGCGGAGGGGAGAGCAAGAGAACCGGATAGAACAGCCGGATCCGGCCCGCGGGCCGTAGTTTGCCCACAGCTGCTCTAGTGTCTAGGAGATCTGTCTGCCACCAGAACTACGATTCCCAGCATTCATGGTGCTCCCTGCACTCTGGGCTTCCGCTTCTGGTCCTGGGGCTGCCACCAGAACTACTATTTCCAGAATTCTTGGTGCTCCCTTTCCCTTCTTGCTCTGTCTCCGACCCACGGCCTCGCACTCTGCCAAGTCCTCCAAGCCACCAGCTCTCCCTTTCTGCTCTCCGTCTGGCAGCTTGGGGAGCCAAGTTCCCCAAGCTGCTCCACTCTCCGCAGGCTGTCCCACTCTGCTCTCTGCCCAGCGCCTGTGTATGCAAATGAACCTTCCATCTTTGTTGGGTTAATTTGCATACTCACTCCTGATTAGCTGGTGAGTGTAGCAGAGGTATGGTCAATTTACATGTTTCTCTTTTATTATATAGGATAATGTGCTTATTTCATTAGCCTAGAATACAAAACAAATTAACATTTTTAAAATTATAATTAAGTCACTGGGAACACTGTTACCAGTCTCTTACTTTTCCCTCTTGGGCTTCACTCTGTCCCAGAGGACATTCTTTGCCTCCTGAGAGAAAATAAATAATTAAAAGCCACCCATCCCCCAAAACCCCACGTTGTGCTTTAATTGAAGGTCATGATGAAAACACAAGCATGTTGCAAAGTGTAGATTGTAAGGATAAAGTTCAAATACCAATGGTGGTGGATGGACATAGAAGGATTAGGAAGAAATAGTGGGTAGCACTAGCTTATCTCTATGAGACCAGGGATAATTCCCTTTTAAGTCTAGAAAGTAACCATGCCATGTCTCTCCATGTTCTATTTCCAAGGACTAATAGAAGTTGTCCATCATCAGGGACCAGCATTTATCTACTTCTGGGAATTTCATATTTGTTCCTAACAGTATTTTCTGTTCTGCCTTACAAGGCCTCAGTGGAAACCATTAAACAACTAAGTCTCTTATTGGGATATTTTTCAAGGTCTGAGCCACTCTCACTTGATGCACTTCATAAAATTTGAGCTGTTCATACTTATTTATTATTACATAGTTACTAGTACAACTTATTAAACTATCTAATTTCAAGGTACAAGTTAGATATTCTAGAAGAAATAGAAACTCTACTAAGTTAAAATTAGTGTCACCTGCTTTGTCCACCACCTCTTGTGTAACAGAAGAAATATAGTTTATTCCATGGCCAATGGCCAGTTATTCTCAGAGGAAATTTAACACTATTACTTTTTTTAACCCTAGTCCTTGTCTAATGAGCAATAAAGTAACAGTGGATATTGGAAGATAGAAAAAAGAATACTTTTGCTAAGGGGAAGATCACAATGTTTCCCAGCTCACAGGTGAAAAAAGAAAAAGAAAAATTATGAATATAACTGAATTCAAATTGATTTTATAGTGGGTCCATCATTTTTTTAAAAAATAAACTTTATTAACTTCATAGAGTAAGGGAGCAGGAGAAAGAGATATATAAACATCAATGATGAGCGAGAATCACTGATCGGCTGCCTCCTGCACACCCGCCTCTGGGAATTGAGCCCAGAACCTGGGCATATGCCCTGACCCAGAATAGAACCATGACGTCTTGGTTCATAGGTGGATGCTCAACCACGGAGCCATGCCAGTCAGGCTGGATCCATCATTTTCCATGTTTTATATGTCATGAAATAATTTTAGTAACAATAAGGCTATTTTCCTGAGATAGTAAAAGCCTCATTGGACAAAAACATAACTTTTTATTCCTCAACCCAGAATTATGGAAACCGTCTAATTGTCATATATTATTCTCTTAGTGGAAGGCTCTCCAAAATCTGCAATACTTGTATCAGCTATTGCTTGTTGGCACTGTTGCAATATATTAAATTCATTTACATATGCTAATTTGGAATAGTCATAATGATATGTAAAAACAAAAAAGCAAACAAAATATAATTTCTGAGGAATATGTATGGAATTAGCTCAATTTCTTAAAACACACAAACAACAACAACAACAACAAACACCCCCCCACACACACACAAAAAAATAACAAGCTCAGACAGTGTGGATCAGGTGGTCTAGCATCCTCCCGTGCACCAGGGGTTACTTGTTTGATACCTCGTCATGCCCAGGTTGCTGGTTTGATCTCCAGTAGGGGGCATCCAGGAAGCAACCAGTTGCTGTTTCTCTTTCTTTCTCCCTCTCCCTTCCTCTCTCTAAAATCAATAGAAACCTATTTAAACAACAACAAAGCAAGATGTGTGTAAAAGCACATACACCTAAAAAAGGAAAATGTCTGTAAAAATAAAACCTAACTTTTTAAGTGGTTACTCTTTGGTTTGGATGACTGAAACAAACGGGAAGAATAACGTATTTACAGGTGATTTTTACCTGTCATTTTATGAGGATTTTTTTCCCTTATTTTTATATGAAAGAAAATCATTTTCAAAAGGGAAAATTTCTCATTCTGTAACATATTGCTGAGGATTCTTTATCAGCATGTAGAGAACACTTACTTTACAGTCTATTTAAGAGCTGCACCAAGGAACGTGGATATTCCTATAGTAAGCATTCTTGCATCATGAAAGCCACTGCAGGAGTTAGTGAACGAAGATGGTAAGCAAGGCCTTGTCCACAAGAGACTGTAAGTGTATATTCCATTTTAGAAATATAATAGAAGCATGTAATATAATTACCAAGTAGTAAGTGCCACTCAGAGAAGCACTATGTCCCATCAGAAAGCTCATCCACTAACTTCAGACCCATCATTTGATTGCTGTAAATTTTGTATTGCTATAAGTTCTTAAAATATTTATAACTACATTTTCTATTAGTCACTAGCACTTACACACCTATTCAAATAATGTGCTGTGAGTACTATTATCCATTACAGAACCCTGAATGGAAGAAATGGGAACACTTCCTATAGAAAAAGTGGCACATCAGCTTGGCTTTGTTTAAATGAATACAATTTTTGCAGGCAAATGCAAGAAGGAATAAAATTTTAGACTTTGAGACCATCATAACAAAAGTGGAAAATTGTAAAGGGTATGGTACATTTAAGAAAGAGCAAGAATTCTTTTCTGGCAGAAGTTGCACATATGGTTGTATAAAATGGCAGGAAATTGTATTGGAAAAGCAATCTAGGTCCTCACAGGAATCATTTTATGTTCTATATAAGCCAGTTTTAATTTAGTAAAATAATCAAATCTGTATTTTAGAAAGAGAAATTAGTAACACTAGCGAAGAGGAAACAGAGAGAAAATGGAGTATAGGAAGGATTTAAGTAGCTATTTCTAGTCCTGGAAAAAGATGATATGAAGCAGTGGGTATTGAGAGGGGTAGAAGGAAAACAAGATGTTTAGAAGAGGAGTGCATAGGTCTTTAGGAGTACTTATGTGTGGTGAGAGGTTAGATAAGAAAGGTTTAATTAAAAACATCTTTAAGCCCTAGCCGGTTTGGCTCAGTGGATAGAGCATCAGCCTGAAGACTGAAGGGTCCTAGGTTTGATCCGGTCAGGGGCACATGCCTGTGTTGCAGGCTCGATCCCCTGTATGGGGCGTGCAGGAGGCAGCCAGTCAGTGATTCTCATCATTGATGTTTCTATCTCTCTCTCCCTCTCCCTTCCTTTCTGAAAATTAATAAAAATATATTAAAAAAACAAACATCTTTAAAACATTTAATGGAATGTCCAGCAAACAGAAAATCCTATATAATAAAAGGCTAATATGCAAATTGACCAAATGGTGGAACAACTGGTCACTATGACACAAAACTGACCACCAGGGGCCAGATGCTCAATGCAGGAGGAGCGCCACTCAGCCAGAAGCCAGGCTCAAGGCTGGCGAGCACAGCGGTGGTGGCGGGAGAGACAGCGCTAAGGATGTCTGACTGCAGCTTAGGGAGTAGGCCTAAGCCGTCAGTTGGACATCCCCCGAGTGATCCTGGACTGTGAGAGGGTGCAGGCAGGGCTGAAGGACCCCCTTGAATGCACAAATTTCATGCACCAGGCCTCTAATTACTCTATAAATCAAAAGAGATGGCAAAATCATTGATGCAGGTTTGAAAGCTGTCAATGTAGAAGTGACCATTGTAGAAGTGAATTGGATAAACTATTTGGAAAGATCATTAAAGAAAGAGAAAATTGCTCATTAAATCAATTTATAATTATTCTATTTCAGGGTCAGATAAAAAAATAGAACCTGGATACAGGTTATGGAGGATAACTAATATTAACAAATGGGACCAAAAATCAAGAGAGTTCAGGGCTGTGTGAGGGAAGGAAGGGAATTCCAAACAAAGTTTATCATTACTTTCAATTACTACTGGAGATTAAGTATGTGGAAAAAATGAAGAGATATTATTAGATTTAGCAATTAGGTGATCTTTGTTAGCATTGAGAATGCAATTTCAACACTTGAATGGGAAAAATCAGACTACAATGCTTTCAAAAGTAAATGGAGGGAAGAAAGTGGAGTAGTGAACATGGATGATGTATAAAAAGTTGTAGTTATCTCACTTATATGTGAAACCTAAAAAAGAAAAACTCATAGAAATAGAGTATAAATTGCCAGAGATGCGGCTGGAGGTGTTAGGAGAAATGGGGAGATTTTTGTTTAAAGGAAATATATTTCCAATTAAAAGATGAATAACTTCTGGTGATCTAATGTACAGTAGGGTGACTATTGTTAATAATATTGTATTAACATATTGCTAAGAAAGTGTAAGAGATCTCAAATATTCTACCACACAAGCACATACACAAATAATAATTATTTGAAGTAATTATGTTAACTGACTTTATTTCTTTGCAATATACATTTATCAAATAATGTTGTGCACCTTCAAGTTACACAAAATCACATTTTAATTAGTCAATAGAGCTGGTAAAAAGAGCCAGTTGTGAAATATTCAGAAATTGGTGAGGTCTTGATAAGCCTTTGGTAGCTTAAAATCAGCCAAGATGGGACTATTTATACCATGTGACTTGAAAACAACAAAAAAAAGAGTGAATGGAAGAGAAGAAAATGAAATAGTAAGCATACAAGAATATAAAGAAATTAGGCAGTGAATAGGAAATTAAAGATTGGTGGTTAATGTTGGAGAAAAAATAATTGTTTTCTCATTACAAAATGACATAGCTTTATTGTTTAGAATTTATAAATCAGACACAAACAAGAAAAAAATGAAAAGTAATCATTAAATCACCACAAGATATACACTTCAAATTGAAGAAAAAGATGGAAGTGAAGACAGATGCAGTGTGGTGACAAGCTCTTTTGTTAAGTAGAAGAAAGAAGGGTTAGAGGAAATATTACATTTAACTTTTGTGGGACTTTAAATTATTTCGGTGTAGCTCTTGGTGCAGCCTGAGTAGTCTAATTCACAGTGATAAGAACAGAAAGAGCAGTTTTAATATTGATGCCTCAATTATGCTATTATGTGTCCTAGGGCAATGGTCGGCAAACTGCAGTTTGCCGCTCTGTTGATTAGAGTTTGCTGACCACTGTCCTAGGGTATTTAATAAATATAAATGAATAAATATAAACTCTACCCTTTAGATTGCTTAATCAATCCAAGGCTTTGCTTCTTTATAGATTTTTGTTAACATAATATTGGATAAATATATCTTTCTCTAATTAAACTAACCTATTTGCAGTCAGAAAACATTTCATCATGCATCACACTTACTCATCACTAGTTTTCCATTGTTGTTGAAAATATTGAGCTCTTGAACTGCAGTGTGTAAAAAACACTCTCATTTTGATAAGTGAACATTACCAAGCCATCATATATATATATATATCAATGCAGTTATAATTGTGCAATCTTGCATTTAAAATCCATTTGCAAGTTATTTCATCGCTATAATTTTGCACCTGGTATATGCTCATCTTTTAAAATGCAATTTCTCTTCCAGTGAAGACATGTGGCTCTAATCTTCAAGGACCAAGCGGAACCTTTACGTCTCCCAACTTTCCCTTCCAGTATGACAGCAATGCACAGTGCGTCTGGGTCATCACAGCAGTGAATACAAATAAGGTAAGAACGTCACCCGTGGGAGAAAAGCATAATCACAGAGCCAAAGACAAAGAGATCGTGAGGAAAGTGCAGCAAAGAAAATCCATGTCTAAAGTATGATCTCTGCAGTATTTTCTACTCATCTGTTATATAGAACATAAACTTATTTGAAAAATTTTGGAAAAAATAAATTTAAAATAGTACAGTTTTACTCCCAGTTACTAACATATAATTGACAACACATTAACATTATAAATGAATGTTTTCTGAGACATGTTTCGGAAGGTTGTAAGTATATATTTCTTTTTAAAAAAAGAAGCCATGAATAATGGCCTTTCACTTCATATCTTTTTTGCTTGACATATTATTCAGGGATATGGTGTTTTTAAACATAGCTGACTTTCAATGTTTCTCTACTGCCACACAGCTATTTTTTATTATAAATTGTTGATTTTAATGTGCTCTGTGCTAATAGAAGTTCATATTATAACATCTGAAAAGGTTAGGTTGTCTTTCTGTTTCACTAAAAGTGACTAATATATCCAGATATGTATGTGCTACAACATTTTGAAAAAAATTATAATGCTGAATGAGTGCAAAAGAGGCTGAAAAATTAGCTAATTTTCCTCTCCTGCTCTATCCTGCTTTTCCTTGTAAAAATTTAGAGGAAATAATTTTAACCACCCAGACTGTGTCATCAGTTCAGTTCAATTCAACAAATGTTTATTTATTGATTACCTTTCCTGTGAAAATTATGGCTTGTTGAGAAAACAAAAAATCATGAAGTACTTGAAAAATAAACTCAAGTTTAGTGAACACTTAGTAACATGCCAGGTAAAATTTGCAGCTCGCTTCATGAATTATTTAATCTTCATAACACCGCTCCCCCCCAATGAGGTAGTTTTATTTCTGCATTTAACAGAGAGGCTAAATAACTTGCCTAAGATCACATAAATAGTAAAGGTCAGACTGTGTACTTTATAAGATACACAGCTTATCCTATTTATGAGGGTATAATCTCACTCTAAGATGTAAGTATCTTACACTAAGATAAGCATGGAATGAGTTCATTGTAAAATACAGAACACTTTGAATAAATCTTGCATGGAGATATAAAATCTTTTTGTGTCATGGTAATTACCTATAATTTTTATCAAAATGTGGTAATTATGTTCTATTCTATAAGATATCTGCTCTGCTAAATTTAATTTATTCTCATTACTGGGTTACTTGAAGTTTCACAGAGGTTGTCACATCTCTTCTTGTTTATCTTACCTAATCTGCCAAACTTTTATCTCTTCTTTTTCCTCCCTAAAAAAAATAAAATAAAAAAATTCCAATGTATTTTCTAAGGAGGACATAATTACTTTCACCTCTTTATACTTTTTTCAAATAGCTGACTGAGGACATTAATTTTTAATCTGTTGGTTTACCTCCATTTTCATATAATGTATGAAAATTAGTTTTCAAGCATTTTTAATTGTGACACACAGTTAGAATTATATTTTACATTGTGCTATTGTGTCCCAGATCACATACACACACACACACACACAGTGTCACAAAATAATATTTTACTACAAAAGTGTACTTATCTATTTTTTTAATTTATTGTAATCTATTTTTAAAATATCGTTCATGCCTCACTAAATCAATGTCATGGTGCACTAAGAAGTTACAACACGTAGTTTGAAAAATACTGTTTATAGTATTGCTTCCAGGGATCATCACAGTAGAAATGCGTTTTGGAAGGCAATTACTGGCAGGAACTATAGACAACACATCTCTCCTAATTAACCAGCCTTCCTGATTCCTCAATATCTGTAATTTTCTCAGATGTTATTGCTCATATTTTTCATTATGTTTGGTAAACTTGAAAAGTAATCATTGTATTCTAAATGTCCAAAGCAAATATATGGTAGGTGAAAAAACTCTTGAGATTTGAAACTGAATGAAACTGGATGGAACTTGTTTTATAACTGGGCTTTCCCTCTTGACTAATTATACAATTTTAGGCAGGTCTTATCCTTGAGTCCTCTGAGCCACAGTTTTATGTGTTTTTTAATCTTTTAGATATAATAACACCATATCATGAAGTTGTTTTACTGATTAGATAAGAAAGTGTGAAATGTCTGGTTCAGAGTAGGATCACTTTAAATGACAGTGGTTATCATTGCCAAATGTTTCCATCTCATCAAAAAATATCTGGTTCTCTTCAATTATTTGTGACTTTTAACTTATGTATTAATGTAGAAAAACACTACATACTGTTTTCTTCTACATTTGATTATGTGGTGGAATAATTTATAGATAACTGTGTCTTGTACTAAAAATATTAAACATTTATAATCATTTTTACTGATCATTCTATCAACATTGCCATTAAACTTACTAAAAATCTATACTAATGATAGAGAAGTATGCAAATTATCTGTTACAGCATCACATCACGACCAGATCAGCAGGCTGCGTCCCCACCCTCTGCTCAGGCAGCTGCAAGGCCCTGGGTAGGATGGAATATGATAGGGGGGGATAAGAAAGGAGAGGGAGAGGAAGGCAGGCCTGCATGCAGACAGGCCGAGAGGAGAGACAGAAATACAGAAAGGGAACAAGAAAAAGACGCAGGAATGGAAAAGGGAAGGAAACGCAGGGCTGCATGTGGGAGGGTGTGGTGACCGGGGGATGGGGGTGTGTGTGGGGGGGCAGGTGCATCCAGCAGGAGGGGGTGGTGACCGTGGGAGGAGGGCGGTGGCCCCCAGTGCGGGGCCGTTGGTGGGCGGTGCCCACGGGTCTGGGACAGAATGGTGGATGGTCCGAGGCCTTCTGGGCGGAGGTGCTCCTGCTTTGTGGCGGCAGCAGTGCCCGGGCCGCATGGGCATCAGCCACCCTTGCTGGGCCGGGTGTCCTGGGCAGGGAATGGGAGCAAGATGGCGTCGGGGAGGCAGGGGAAGAGAGGGCGGCAGACACCTGGTGGGGCTGAGCCTGGGTCTGGGGGTTAACGGCCCCACCCCCCAAAGGGAAGCTTTAAGAAGGGAGGGAGGGAAGAACTTTATAAAGGAGTCAGTAGAGAGCAGAGTTCAAGAAGGAAAGAGACTGTGTGAGTGAACTGTAGGAGCTATAATGAAAATCAAGTATAGTTGTGTACTGGGGACAGATTTTAAAAATAGGAGTCAGAAAAGAAAAAAGATAAATGGTAGTGAATAATTAGGCAGGTAGATAGATACTAAAACAGTGGAAGTAAGCAGAGAAGAATGCATGGAAAAGGTAGGATGAGAGAGAAAGAGGGAGGGAAGAAAAGTTTTTAAGGGGAGCCAGTAGAGCTTAAAAGGAGAATGGGAAGAAGGAAGAAATGGGGGAGGGAGCAAAGCAGGTCCAAGAGAGGAAGTGAAGAAAAAATTAAGGTGGGAAGGAAGGAAAAGGGGAGGGAGGGCAGGGGTAAAGATAAAGGAAAGAAGGAGGGAGAAACCAAGATGGCGGCATAGGTAAGCACCTAAACTGCTGCCTCGCACAACAATTTCAAAACTACAACTAAAAGACAGAACAGACACCATCCAGAACCACAGGAAAGCTGGCTGAGTGAAAATTCTACAACTAGAAGGAAGGAGAAAAGCTCACAGAGAATTGGAGGTACGGCAAAGGGGCTTTGTGCGCGCAGAGAGGAAGGGCGGCTGAGAGCCTGGCTGACTTTCTCTGGCGGAAGCGGGAAGGAAGCCCCCGACCGCACTGAACCCCAGTTCTGACTGCACTGAACCCCTGGGGACCCACGCTCTTACGGGGGGAATCTGGACTCTCAGGCGGAGACTCGGGAGCCGGGGAAGGCAGAAGTCTGAAGGCACGCCCGTGCCAGTGCGCACAAAGGCTGTGGAGGTTGCCACAGGCTTTCCCTAGTGGAAGGGAGTCGGAGGCTCCTGACTGCACTGGGCCCCAGTTCTGACTGCAGTGAACCCCAGTTCCAGGCGAGCCCCAGGGGACCCACGCTCTTGTGGGGGGAGTCTGAACTCTCGGGCGGAGACTCAGGAGCCGGGGAAGGCAGAGGTCTGAAGGCGCGCACGTGCGCACAAGGGCAAGGCTGACTGGAAGCCAAGACTGTCTGCTCCGCCCTGAGACTCCACCCCATCCAAGCTGAGCACAGAGGCTATTGCAATTTGGCAAGTCTAATCCTATAAGGCTGTCTCCAGCACCGAACTTCTCCCAGCATAGACACAGCTGATCCTTACAGCCAACTGGCCTAGAGGTCAATTCTTCCCAGTGATACCAACAACAATCAAGACTTAATTACAACAAGGCTATACACACAGTCCACAAAGGGGTGCACCAAGAGTGTCCACCTTAGGTTAACTGGGGAGGCAGACCCACTGGGCCATATTGGAAACCTAGCACACAAATCTACCTTACCAACTCAGGGAAGCATTGAAAATGCGGCGTCAAAGAATCAGATCACAAATGAAAGAAATGGAGAAAAACAAACGACTGGATATAGAATTCAAAACCACGGTTATAAGGCTTTTCAAGAATATCCTAGAAAAGGCCGATAAATATAACGAGACCCTCGAAGATATGAAAAAGGACCAACTAGAAATTAAACATACACTGACTGAAATAAAAAATATTATACAGAGACCCAAAAACAGACTAGAGGAACACAAAAATCAAGTCAAAGAATTGAAATACAAAGAAGCAAAAAACACTCAACCGAAAAAGCAAAAAGCAAAAAAAAAAAAATCCTAAAAGTTGAAGATAGTGTAAGAAGACTCTGGGACAACTTCAAGCGTACCAACATCAGAATTATGGGGGTGCCAGAAGAAGAGAGAGAGCAAGATACTGAAAACCTATTTGAAGAAATAATGACCGAAAACTTCCCCCACCTGGTGAAAGAAATAGACTTACAAGTCCATGAAGCGCACAGAACCCCAAACAAAAGTAATCCAAAGAGGACCACACCAAGACACATCATAATTAAAATGCCAAGAGCAAAAGACAAAGAGAGAATATTAAAAGCAGCAAGAGAAAAACAGCTAGTTACCTACAAGGGAGCACCCATACAACTGTCAGCTGATTTCTCAACAGAAACTATGCAGGCCAGACGGGAGTGGCAAGAAATTTTCAATGTGATGAATAGCAAGAACCTACAACCATGATTACTCTACCCAGCAAAGCTATCATTCAGAATTGAAGGGCAGATAAAGAGCTTCACAGATAAGAAAAAGCTAAAGGAGTTCATCACCACCAAACCAGTATTATATGAAATGCTGAAAGGTATTCTTAAAGAAGAGGAAGAAGAAAAAAGTAAAGATAAAAATTATGAACAACAAATACATATCTATCAACAAGTGAACCTAAAAATCAAGTGAATTAAAAACCTGAGGAACAAAATAATCTGGTGAATATAATAGAATCAGGGGCATAGAAAGGGAGTGGACTGATAATTTTCAGGGGGAAAGGGGTATGGGGGGTTCATGAAGAGACTGGACAAAAATCATACACCTATGGATGAGGACAGTGGGGGGGAGGTAAGGGCAGAAGGTGGGGTGGGAACCGGGTGGAGGGGAGCTATGGAGGGAAAAAGGAGAAACAATTGTAATAATCTGAATAAAGATTTATTAAAATAAAAAAAAAGCAGAAAAAAAAGGAAAGAAGGAATGTGGGGAGGGAGGGTAGGAGAAAGATGGGAAGAAGGATGATGAAACAGAAGTAGGAAATAGGGAGAAAAGAAAAGTTTATAAATGATGAATCAGTAGGAAAAAGTGTTACATAAAGGAGAGAGAAAAATTGTGTGAGAGGGGAAGCCAATGAGAAAGTCAAATACAATTGTGTGTGAAGGGGATAAGATTAAAGAAAAAGTTAATAGGGGTGACCAGGCTGGCAGGGGAGGGCAGTTAGGGGTGACCAGGCTGGCAGGGGAGGGCTGCTAGGGGGATCAGACAGGCAGGCAGAGTGGTTAGGGCAGGCAGGCAGGTGAGTGGTTTGGAGCCAGAGGTCCTGGATTGCGAGAGGGATGTCCAACTGGCAGTTGGACAGCCCCCAAGGGCTCCTGGATTGGAGAGGGTGCAGTCAGGCTGAGGGACCCGCCCCCCCCCTGCACAAATTTCATGCACTGGGCCTCTAAGAAAATGTAATGACTGAGCATTACAATCTTAAAGTAATACGTAATTTTAAGGTTACTTTATACCCCTTTCAAAAGCTTCTGTAAGGGAATATTTCCTTTAATTATAGCATTTCAGTAATGGGTACAACTGATGATTTCTTCATAACAGCAAATTAAAATATTAGAGCTGATACTTTAAATAATCTGATCATTGAATTAATTATTCTCCTTGCATTAAGATATGCATTTATCATCTGCTCTGTGTGAAATAATTTTCTGTCTTGAAAAGTTTCTTAATTTTTATAAAGATGATCTTCCTCAGTATTATAGGAGGTCTAGTGCATTTGTCTTTAATCTCAGTTATGTGGGATACAAAAATAATTCCCAAGGTGTACCTGAGTTGCCTGGACACCATTTTAAGATATTCCACTGTCCTGCCTGATGACCCTCTTCTATCTGTTTGCTCTCTTTTATCACTCTCCCTTTTATGATTATCTTGTGCAGTGTCAAAAGAAAGGCATACATTACTTTTCCAGCTGAAATATTAATATCCTACTTCACCTGAGTGTAAATAAAACTCTGAACATTCAGAGTAAGAAATTCAGAATCATAGCTCCTAAGTAAGAGTCCTTGAGAACAAATCCAAACATAGATTCACTAAGGTATATTTGAAGGAGACAATCTCATTTTAGCCAAACAACAAACTTATTAAATGCCCCGTATCTTTATTTATGCATCTGTGCACATAAGTATCTATCTATCTATCTATCTATCTATCTATCTATCTATCTATCTATCTATCTATCATCCATCTAACTATACATCTATTTTTAATATATCTATCTTTCTGTTTATCTCTATCTAACCTAGAACTAGAATTCACAATACATAGAAATATATTATATAACAATTGAATTGAAACACAAAGTTTGGCTTTTAGAACAGAGTTTCTGATTTGTCTGATTAATTTTATAGTTTATCCATTTTTAACATGGACATTTTATAGAAGTCAAATAAACTAATGATGCAAGATTTTAAGAAAACTATATTCAAGGTGTTTATAAAATTAGAGTATAATAGAAATTGCATTATTTGCATCTACTCACACTTAGAATTTAAAAAGAAAATAGATGTCTGTTTAAAATTGTGTAAGAAAGTAGTTTTCAAAAATATTTGATCTATGTGTGTAAAAGTATTTGAAGGCTCTCTGGACCAGCACTGTCCAAGAGAAATATACTGTGAGACACATACTTAATTTTACACTTTCTAGTAGTTGTTTTTTAAAAGAGGAATTAATTTTAGTATTATATTTAGTTTAATCCCAATAGTATAATTTCAACATTTAATTAGCATAAAATTATTAATGCAGTAATTTACCATCATTTTTTTTTTCATTCTGAATCTTTGAAATCCAAAATGTGTTTATCACTTAAGTGGCATCTCAATTCATACAAGCCCCATGTCAAGTGCTCTATAGCCACATGTTGCTGGCAGGTACCATAATGTATAGGAAAAATATTGACGAGTTTGACTGCTCTTTAGATAATATAAGGTGATGATGGTAACTCTTGAGGAGAATAAATGCCCCATTGCAAGGGAATTGCCTCAAGTGACCTTTCTATAGGGGCTTCATGGAAAGAGAGGAGGGAATGCTCTCATTGGCAGAGGCAACTCTGGAAGACTTGGGGTTTTAAGATTCTCAGCTTTATTCTGAGGCATCCAGATGTCTCGATTTCAGATTTCAGGATTACTCTCAATTATTGCTCTAATTTTCACATGAGAAATTGTGAATCTATAAGTTAGTCATACACTATAATTATGCAATGTGTGTAATTAAATCATGGATATAAGTTTCAGCCATATCTTCCCAGTGCTACAGTGTCACCATAGAAGGACTCTTGTTCTCTGACCATGACTTAAACCATAATTGAATTTTTTTCCGACTTCAGTGAAGTCATCTCCTTCCATAATCCTAACAGTTTTGGGTATGATGGTCATCAAGTGCATCAACCAGTTGTCTTGCCCCCTCTAGCCTTGTCTTCAATAACTGTTTCATTCTAATCACAAGTAATGAATTAAATCATTTTTATGCCATTTTCTACAGACCAGGAGCTCCGTGTCAAGACCAAAAAATAATCAAAGCACTCTCCAAAATCCCATCTTTGAGAATCTATTTATTGGGCTCTTCTTGATACCAAAGGATGTATCAATCAAGGTCTGGTCAGGAAATACACTGAGTGGCCAGATTATTATGATCTCTGAACTCTGAACGCATAATCTGGCCACTCAGTGTGTGTGTGTGTGTGTGTGTGTGTATAATATATACCTATATACATATATACATATATACATATATATATATATATATATATATATATATATATATATATATATATATATATATTAGAGGCCCGGTGCATGAATTCATGCATGGGTGAGGTCCGGCCAGCCTGGCCAGGGGGAGGGGACATGGGCAGTTGGCCGGTCTGCTTGCTGGTCGAACTCCTGGTCGAGGGGACAATTTGCATATTAGCCTTTTATTATATAGAATATACACTAAGTGGCCAGATTATTATGCATTCAGAGATCATAATAATCTGGCCACTCAGTGTATAATCTACATTAGTTATTTAAAATACATGGAATTCATTTGGAGGATTTTTATGTAGGTGTTTTAATTTGAAAATAACTAATTAATATAGAAGCAATAACTGTATAGACAGACACCATATTTAGAGCTGGAGGAAGAAAATAGAAAACATGGTATTACAGAATCTAAGAGTTTATAATGGGGGCTTTGTAAAACTGGAACTCAAATTTCAAATAAGGAAATACCCCATGGTTGGTTAGAGCATCATACTGATACACCAAGGTTTTGGGTTTGATCTCCAGTCAGGGCACATACTAGAAGCAACCAATGAATGCATGCATAAGTGGAGTAACAAGTCTCTCTCTCTCTCTCTCTCTCTCTCTCTCTCTCTCTCTCTCTCTGCCCCCACTCTCTCCCTCAGTACATAAAAGTTAAAGAAGAAAAGAGACCAGGATAATATTTAATAGCAATAGTTAATCTATGTTAAATGCCTACTATATAATAGGCATTGTTTTAAACCCTTGTATATAACATTTAAGCTTTACAACACTACTATATTGTAGGTACCATTATTATTCAGATAAAGAAACAGATTCTGGTAGATAATTTTCCCAACATTATAGTGTAACTTTCAGAGACAATATTCTTAACCACATACTATGTTTCTTACGTTGTTCACTTTTTTTTTTCCCTACTACCTCACTTCCAAAGTCTCACTGGGCTCCTGTTCTTTCTTCAATCTGGGATTTTTAGCTTTTTCTTATTTCTATGAACTACCCCATGTTTTTATATACTTGCATATTTTTCTTAAGTCAGCCAAAATAGTTTTTTTGTTGTTTTTTTTTATTGTCACCAAGGAACACTGAGGCGGGACATAATGATACAGTTGCTATTTCTATTATTGTCTTCTGATCTAGCATAAGGAATCTGTTGCAATGTTTAGCTCTGCCAAATTGCCCTCTGATACATTACAGAATATTTTGCTAATTGATAATATGCACATTTCCTCTGTTCTTGTCTGTATATAAGTAGGAGAAATCTACCCCAATATATGGTAATGTTAGCTACCTTTAACTTCTTGGGTTTCTAATGTCCTTTGGAGAAGTGATTCTTCAAATATAAACATATAAATTAATGGTAAAGTCAAAAAGTCTTTTTAATTAAATAATTATTCAGTGTAATATGCACAACCAAGAGGAAAAATGTGAAACACAATTTTTTAAAAAAATTTTGACCAGTTTTTGTTCCCACTTTAAGTGGAATGCACTTTTATCCACATTGAATGAATATTAGAAGAATAATGTTAATGTCTCCAGGATGTCAGCAATTCTCACAATGGAGAAAATAAAATCCATTGGGAGAAATGAAATATTAAATTAACTGAGCATAGAAGAATATAATTCAGAGAGAATAAAGACAGGCACATGAGGTCAACCTCAGTTTAGATGATAACTCTCAGTAGTTTAGCAGGCATCTTAAGTGTCAGAAGAAATAAAATTGATCATCAAAAGAATAAGAATTGACTGTTTTGTTTTAATGTTGTGTAACACTAGCCAAAAGCACAATATTTTTTGTACTACAAGGCTCTGAACATTTAATTTTTTTTCTAAATTTGGCTCATATTTACACCTTAGGATTCATAAAATATTGTTTACTATAACCTAGGTACACCAGTGAAGAGGATCAGTGGCTGGCATGATTTTAAACTGTATATGTTTAAGAACCCACTTTGGAACTTCCTGATTTATGTATATAACTTCCTTAATATTATACTAGAGACCCGGTGCACGAAATTCATGCACGGCGGGGGGTTCCCTTAGCCCAGCCTGCACTCTCTCCATCCGGGATCCCTTGGGGGGATGTCCCACTGCTGGTTTAGGCCCGATCCCTGCAGTCAGACATCCCTCTCACAAACCAGGACCGCTAACTCCTAACTGCTCACCTTCCTGCCTCCCTGATTGCTCCTAACTGCCCCCCAGCTGACCTGGTCACCCCCAACTGCCCCCCCTGCCGGCTGGTCACCCCCAACTGCCCTCCTGCCGGCCTGGTCATCCCATGCAGCCTGCTGTTCAGTTGTTTGGTTGTCCTCACTAACCCCTGCCAGCCTGGTTGCCCCATGCAGCCTGCCTTTCAGTCATTTGGTCGTCCCTCATTAATGTCCCTGCTGGCCTGGTCGCCCCATGCAGCCTGCCAGCCTGCTGTTTGGTCATTACTGTTACTGTGACGATGTCCCAGACAATTTGCACATTCCTTTATTATTAGTATAGATATAGAACTAGAGCCCCGGTGCACAACATTGTGCACTGGAGGGGGTCCCTCCGCCCGGCCTGCGCCCTCTCGCAGTCCAGGAGCCCTGCCATCACTCGCCCCAGAGCGGGAGGCCCTGCCCACCCTCCGCAGCACTGCTGTCCAGGTAGCCTGTGCCTCCCTCTTTGGGGTGATTGATCAGGGGGCTCCGCGATCGATTGCCACAAAGAGGGAGGCCAAGGCCACTGACTGGTGGACTGCGGCGGCGGGTGGGCAGGGAGATCGTGGGGCCATGGTGGGGCCCCCCCGGCCAATCGCATCGCACCTGCCTTGGCTGGCTTGGCACCAGTGCATGTCATAGCGTGGTCATCTGGATGGTCGTTCTGCTGTTTGGCCATTCAGTCAATTTGCGTATTATGCTTTTATTATTATAAATAATGTAAGGACAGAGTTTTGATCTAAGAGACAAAGCCCTGAATTCTTGTGTAGATTAGCTCACCTCTTTGACTCTTGTTTCTTCCTATTTCAAGCAGGAATAATGACCCGTGCTTTCCATTCCACACAAGTGTTGGAGGATCAACAAGTTAATGAGCTAAACAACACTTTATACATTGGAAATTATCTTGAAAATGTGAAGTATTTATATGCCTATTATTTATACCAGACCTATTTCAAAGATTTTTTAGGTGGATGATATTATCAGATAGACTATAATCCATAGGTTTAGATACGTTGAGTAATTAAAGATGTTCAAACATAAAAATAGTACCTAGTTAATAGTGGGTGTTCAGTTAACATTTGCTGCATAAATAAAAAAAAAACCTAATAGATAAGAATAAGCAATGTATATGGAACATGTGAGAAATTATTAGGCATTTTTATGTCACATAGTCTAAAATTAGTGGACAGTGGATAGAAAATATTTTGTTGTCATTATACTGCTTTATAAATAAATGTAAACTATATTTATATTATATTAAATAACATTTATACTTGTATATTATTTTCCCTACTGTTATCATAAAATAGAGTTCATGGCTGTTTCATATAGTTCTGCTAAAATTTCACTATTATCTCACACGGATTTGGTTTCTGTTGAAGTGAAAGGATAGATGGGAGTTTCTCCCCTTACCTTTTCAAACATAAATGCAGGAAACAGGGCCAACCTTTTCTAGCAGGGCATACTATCCCTTTCTAAGAGGTGCTTTATTCTTTATTTATTAAAGAAGTAATGAAGGTCCATTTTATAACATGGTAAAATATATTTAATGCAACACTTAAGCCCATGGTTTGTGTAAAATACCCACTCAGCACTCCTTCCTATAAGCTCTGCAGGCTTCAGAAAACACCCTTGACTTCCATCATAACACTATTATTAGGAGTCTTTCCATATTGTCACTGTTCCATCACTGAAGCTACCCTTTTACCACTTAATTTAGCCTGACCACTTTAGGCACTAGTTCTTTGTGCCAAATAGTTGGAGTTTGGGGACCTGTGCCAAACTTCAATGCCAGGTCTGAGACCTCAGCCAGAGACCAGAGTGTTATTTATTTATTTATTTATTTATTTATTTTGTACGCTGCAGCTGTCTTTTGCAAAAAGCACTCCTAAGGTAAGGATTTGTATGCCACTGATTTACTGAGAAAGTGTGCCCAGGAAGCTATTAAGACAGTGGGAAGTAAGATAGAAAATAAGTATAGTTAAGCAAGAGTGCAAGTTCAGGCAAAATCCCATGTGCAGCAGCCTGATTCCATGCAATGTACATTACATCTGAAAGTTTATGCCAAATTGGAGCAGGGGAGCGGGGATCTCTTACTCTATATGCCGTCATTGTGGGCTGAGGGTCACCTGGTCCTTCAGGGCTCATGTAGGGACAAAGCAGTCAGTTCCCACAGCCCAAAGGCAGTCTCCAGAAGACTTAGAGGCAAGTGAATATGGAAGATCGCAAACAGTTAAGAGAAAGGACAAGAAGCATCCAAGGAGATCTGGGTGGAGTACTGACAGTGTCTGCTGCACTAAGTAGAAACTAGAGGGAGTGAACCTGAGGAGAAGTTCAGGGATAAACTGAAATCAACGCCATTTGGGCTTACCAAGTCTTACCAAGTAATGATTCAGAAAGAGCTCAGGAATACTAGTAAAGTGCAGATCAGTAGGTTAGAAATCAGAGAAACAAACTAGAAGCTCCTATCCCCAAGCCAGGCAGAGTGGCTGTGATCTCCACTTATAAGACACCCACACCTTGGGTGCAGGGGAACTATCAGAGGTGCTGACCTTCATTTCCCCTCCTCTGGACTCACTAACACCTGTCTGTATAGCACTTCTTGATTATTCCCAGCACCTGTCCTCTTGTCAAAATGACTTATTTAGTTGAAATCTTTTATATAAAATTAATTACTCTAGACGGGCACATTGAATAGCTATCTAAAAATAAACAAATATCAATTTCATCTAGAAGGGTATTTGCTGGTTTCTGTTGTCCAAGAGCTGCGTTTAATACCCGATAAGATTCATCATAATCCGGCTTTCTCAAGCTTCCAACCAGCAGAGTTGGTTGCTGAGAATAGGAGAGGGATGGTTTCCCCAGGATTTGGACAAATGTATCTGGATTTTTTAGTTTGGATTAATCATTTGCTACTGGGACTTGCTGTGGCAGCTTTCTTATGGAATCATCTACATTTTTCTCTTGCAATGATAATGGCTGTTTCTGGAATTGTTTTTGTTGTTATTATTGTAATGTTCATTTTCTATGAAGCACATCAAAACTCAGATTCACCTTTCAGCTTAGAAGAATTATCAAACCTTAGAAACACCCAGAGGCTCAGAAATATCTATTGTGAAATGGAGGCAGCGACACTAGACTATAATTTTTATTAAACCCAAATATCTTTGGGCTTTTGGACCCTTTAAAGCCCTGTGAGCATTGTTTTAAATAGAAATAAACTCTGGTTTCTAAAAAAACACACAAATATTAACAAAGAAAAAATAAAAATAAGTATTTCATAATGTTAAAAGGATTATTCTTGGATAGAGCAATGTTTTTATTTTATTTCTTTTATGCTCACAGAAGCATTCTGTTTTAAATATCAATAATACATGTTATATTTTATAATAAAATATAGTTTAAAAATACAACTTAATTAAAAAAAAACAATATAGGTAGAGGGTAATTCACATTGCTGATTACTACCTGCTTTTTTTATTTTTTTATTTTTTTATTTTTATTTTTTTTACTTCCTGCTTTTTGAAACTTTTTGTTCCCCTGGCTTTTTTTATTTTCTGATTCCTGAATTTTCTCCCACCTTCTCAGTCTTTTCTCAATACTCAACCTCCTCTGCCATATTATTAAAATTTATGTTCTTCAGTATTCTGAATTCAAGTTTTTTTATTATAAATTATTTTCTTGTTCATTCACACATCTAAATAAAAAATCCGACTAATTCAGTATAGTTCATGAATATGCCTCAGAGTTGCTTAATTCTCTCCTCTAGATTTCCATTATTTCTCTTTTAATTTATCAATCCACTTCTCAACTAGCGAAACTTCATCTCATTTTACTGCTTACCCTAAGACCGTTGACAAATCCAGTGTGACATTTTATTGTAAAATAAAATATCTACTTCCTTGGTAAAATATTAAATAGATCTGCAATCTGAACGACTCTCACCTTTCTTAGGTAAGAGCCGTGCCCGAACAGTCTACTTCATGCCAGTGCATTACCTGAGCCCTCTGTTTTGGGGACACGCTGCTCCCTCTTTAAAGAATACCCTTCCACGCTCTGTACCTCTTTAAACGTGTGATCCTGGTTATTCCTGGCTATTTATTCTCTAGGCCTCAATTCATGTTTCACTTTTTCATGGAAGCCTTTCTAGTCTTCCCTTAGATTAGTTTAGGATCCTACTCTGCATACTTGCTCACCAATTATCATATTATACTATGATTTTCTGTTTACTCATCTATTTTCTTTAGTTTAACTTTTAAAGACAAAAATCATGCTTGAATCCTTGCATCCTTAACATTTAGTAGAGTAGCTATACTAAATGTTAGGTGGGAGTATTTCAAACAAATATTGAAAGAACTGATTAAATGTTCCCATGTAAAAATCTCACTGGTATATTTGCATATTTATTAGCTTTTCCTGGGAACTTCTGTGATTCTTACCAAAAAAAAAAAAAAAAAAAAAAAAGGAAGGAAAAGGAGACAAAGTATGCAAAAGACAAAGTCATTTTTCTTTTAGTTTTTTTCCCCACTACTCCTCCCATTACTAACTGTTGGTGTCCCTACCACATTTATTTCAATATTGTAATTGTTTTTGAATGATCAGAGCTGTGCTGTATGATAATTAAGCGTAAATATTAATTCACATAAATGGTGGCAATTAGTATACTTTATATAACCAAATAAAATTTGGGGGCCTGCCTTAGGAGAGGAAAATGAGAGAGTAGACAAAGAAATCCTTAATTAAAAGTAGCAGGATACACAGACTTACCAGTTAGGACGAGGTTGTCTGTCAGTGACAGAAAACCCCATTACAAGAGAGATTTAAACAAGATGTGGTCCAAGACTCATGGGGGCTCTGCTTTAGGAATTCCTCAGCGACAGGCTAACTCACTACTCTGCCATTCCTAGGGAGGGGCCCCTACCCTCAGGTTCCAGCACTATGTCTCACACATTCTATACAGCGTATTGCAGGAGAGAGAAAAAAGAAGGGGGGCAATGGACAAATGCAAGCTATTTCTTAAGAACAGTTTCTGCAATCTGCTAAAAAAATTTATTTGTTTGTTTACACCAAAACTTAGCAACATGGTCATACTCAGCTGCAAGAGAAATGGAAAATATAGTTTTATTTAGGGTAACTTGCATCAACTAAAAATCCAACTACCATGGAAGAAAGGTTAATAGGATGTTTGGGAAGGTTTGACAAACCCTATTACACCCATTTAGTCCAAAATTGATGGGTAAATGAGGAATATTCCTGTTTAAGAACTGCCTGGTAAGAAGACAGATATTAGGAAAATAACAACAGTATTAATAATATTATTAATAATATTGATATATTAAAGTGGACAAGAATTCAGTGCATATATCAGGAACTATTCTAAGCTCTTTTTATATACAATCTCAATCCTCGCATTAAATATATGAAGTATTTGCTATTATTGTGTAAATTTTATACATGCAGAAACCAGTTTAGAGAGCTTAAATGACGTGTCTAAATTTGAAAGACAAGTGGCCACACTAAAGAATGTAAAAGTTATGATGGTTGGATGGCATTATGATGGTGATGATTCTATTGCTGCTGTAACAAATTATCATAAACTTTGCCTAAAACAACACATATTTATTACCTTACTAGAGGTCCAGTGCATGAAATTTGTGCACGGTTGGGGTCCCTAGGTCTGGCCAGTGATCAGGGTCGATTGGGGCCAGGCCAATCAGGACTGGGCCAGAAAGGGGGTGACGGTTGCCAGGTCGGTTGTGGCAGGAATGGATGCAGGGCGCTGCTGCCTCCATCGTCAGTGCCCCGCCATCGTGCAGTTCCTCCTTCCTTTGGCGCTGCGCTGCCACAGTGGTGAGTGGGTGGCGGGCTGATTGGGGCCTGCCAGCTCGGGGGAGGAACAGGGCATGGGAGATTGGCTGCTGGCCCCAAGGAGGGAGCTGGCCCTTGGCCCCCCTGGGAAAGGGGACGCATCTGCCACCACCCACCCCTGGTTCTTCGTCCCAGCCGGTGGCCAGCCCTGATCAGGTGATTGGGGCCTGCCAGCTGAGGGGAGGGACCACAGGAGGTTGGCAGGTCAGGGGAGGTTGGCTATGGGAGCGCACTGACCTCCAGGGGGCAACTCCTGTTGAGTGTCTGCCCCCTGGTGGTCAGTGCGCATCATAGCGACCAGTTGTTCTGATTTTTCTAGTCATTGCAGTCATTCCAGTCGCTTAGGCTTTTATATATACTGAGGGGCCATGTTATTATGATCTCTGAACGCATAATAATCTGGCCACTCAGTGTGTGTGTGTGTGTGTGTGTGTGTGTGTGTGTATGTGTGTGTGTGTGTGTGCGTGTGTGTGTGTGTTAGAAGCCTGGTGCATGAATTCATGCATGTGTGGGGTCCGGCCAGCCTGACCAGGGGAAGGGGACATGGGCGGTTGGCCAGCCTGGTTGAACTCCTGGTTGAGGGGACAATTTGCATATTAGCCTTTTATTATATAGGATATACACTGAGTGGCCAGATTATTATGCATTCAGAGATCATAATAATCTGGCCACTCAGTGTATATAAGGGTTCTCTGGGTCATGAGTTCAGTACAGGCCTCACCACAATAAAATTAAGGTCTCAGGAGGCTGTTTTTCTGGAGCTCTAGGAAAGAATGTTTTCTGTTTATTAATGCTGTTGGCAGAATTCAGTTCTTTGTGGTTATAGGACCAAGGTCCTTAGTTTCTTTGCTGGCTTTTAGCTGAGGGCCATTCTCAGCCACCTTCATATCCAATAAAGGCACGTATAGTGCTTGTGTCACATTTCTTGGCCACAATTTTCTGCCATTCTCTTCTACTTCTAAAGACTGTGTGATTAGATCAGGCCCACCTCTGATATCCAGGATAAATTGTTCATCTCAGTGTTCTTAACCTTAATCACATCTGCAAGTCCCATTTAGCATGTAAGGTACATAGTCACAGGTTCCCTGGATTAAGGCATCTTAATCTTGGAGAAGCCATTATTCCGTTTACCACACGTGGGAAAGAGAAGGGGTAAGGAAATTGGCAAGCAGGTGACTTTTAAGGGATGGTGTCTTCAAATGGGAAGCTCTGTCCAGCAAAGGAGACAGAGAAGATATAAAAAAAAAATGACAAAAGCAAAGCTTAAAATCTTGACTGTGTCCCATTCTGTCCCTTTTTTCCCCCCCAAGAGGGATCTCTTTATCAGGAGACAGATTTAAATATCATTTAATTATTCCAGAATTCCATGCTATTTTCATTCCATGCCTCCCCTCTATCCCTAGCGCTGGAAGATTATATTTCTACTTAGGGTGAGAGGAAGTATTCACGGAAAGCATTTTGTGTTCAGAGTAGTTCCTCAACATTTCCTGACACCACTTGGGCTGGTCAGCAACCCCTTTCAGTATATAGAACCATGGATGTGCATCTCCATGGTTTGTGTAGGGAAGTGTGGTGGGGATCCGGTTAAGGCAATGTTGAGACACTGTATTTTATTTTGGCAGAGCATTCCTTTCCTGCTTTCCAAACTCCTCATCTACCCATCATGATGCCTTTAATGGTGAAAAACACAGGCAAAAAGGGAGAATGTGGTAAAATATAAGTTAGATAAAGAAGAATTGCTTGTATAAAAGAGATATCAAAACATCTTCAAGCTAAACCATATACTTGTCTCATCTGTTAATTAAAAGGCCCTGTTAATCATCTTGAGTAAGAGTTATGGAATGGGAAGCGTTCTTTCATAATAATGAGAAAGGGAGAGGTTGTTATGAGTTAGAGTGTAGAAAAGTGTCTGGCACACAATAAATATTTAACAAATATTTGGTGTTGATTGTATAAATTTTTACATATCTGTATAAGCAAGTATTATATGCAGTTTCATATTACAGAAATCACCTAAATGCAATAAAATAATGAATTATAAAACATTTATATTCTTACTTTAGTGAAACAATTCTCAAATATTTATAACTCACTGTGCGCAAGGCACTGTACTGGCTATAAAAACACAATACATAAGCTGAATTTATTCATGACTTATGTATGATTATTGTATTTTTCTGCTTATGATTATCATTTTTTATAATTTTTAAAACAGCTAGAATTGTACAGTTTTTCATATTATATCTTTTTATTTCTATAAATATAATTTTCAATGTATTTTTCTGCTTATGATTATTATTTTTCCAACCAATGGCACAGAGAAGTATAAAAAAACCCACACAGAACAAAATCTCTCTTCTTTGCATAGGATATATTTATTTATTTTAGAAGCATTATATTTCACTTATTCTTAAAACTAGAGGCCTGGTGCATGAAAATTCATGCACTCGGGCGGGGGGGGCGGGGCGGGCATCAGCCTGGCTCTGCGCCCTCTTGCAGCCCGGGAGCCCTCGGGTGATGTCCACCTGCCGGCTTAGGCCAGCTCCCCAGGGAATCTGGCCTAAGTTGGCAGTCACACATCCCTCTGGCAGCCCGGGAGCCCTAGGGGGATGTCCGACTAATGGCTTAGGCCCACTCCCCTGTGGAAACGCCCTGACCACCAGGGGGCAGCTCCTGCATTGAGCGTCTGCCCCCTGGTGGTCAGTGTGCATCATAGTGACTGGTTGTTCTGCCCTTAGGGTCAATTTGCATATTACCCTTTTATTATATAGGATAATATTTAACAGGTCATCACATGTATATTAGTTAATTCCATAATTACATGACCAATATTCTAGGTTGCAGTTTTAATAAAGTTAGATGTCATTTCATTTACGTCTTGAAAACTGAAGCAACATCGTGTTGTTGCTGTTTTAATAACATGAGATTTTCATCATTTTTTTTTTAATAACATAGACTTTCAACATTTTACTTTCTCTGGAAGGTGAGTCAACACCTACCTACTGTTATACTGTTTAGGATAAAAATAAAATACTTATTTTACTTCCTTTCTGTATTTTCTATCATCAGTGCTACTGTTTTATTATATTCTAATATAAAATATAAAAATTTCTATTTGTATGCAAATATACATATTGCATAATGATATAATGAATCACGGATCACCATTAATTTAACCTACCTGGGCTTTTGTTTTCTCAATAATAAATAAAGATAATAATGTCTTCCTCATGGGGGTTTAGGAAGGATTATATGAGGAAATATACACAATACACTTAGAACAGAGTCTAGAATATAGTACGTGTTCAAAAAATAGTAGCAATAATAATAATAATAATAATAATAATAATAAATGTTACTGCTACGACTAGCACCAGCAGCAGCAGCAGCATACTCCCCAAGTGTTCTGAGACCTAATGCCTCCAACAGCATTTGAACTTAACTTTCTACTGTGCTGATAGCACAGGCTCTCACACATTGCAGAACTCGGAATATCCTCATGGAGAATCCCTGCTGAAATTAGTCATCAGAGCCATCAGCAGATGCTTCTAAGAAGTCAGAATGGTTTCTGCTAAGAGCCTGTAAAAGGAATTGAGATACTTTATTATAGATTAGAAGGTTATCTTAATGACAACCTTGGAGTTAGTGAGAGCTATAGTCACCACTCTGGGACATCGTTTTCTGCTCCAGCTGCCCATCATCAATAGCTGCAGCTAGAAATGTTAAAGGGGCCACTTAGCAAGAGGTACAGGGCATGATGAGGCCGGCCACTGCTTGATTTGGGGTTGTGAACCTCTGAGAGATTTTAGGAAAGTTCATAGCCTGTGCAGAGGAGACAGGCCATTTGAGTGGAAAAGCCACTGGAAGCGGCGTGGTTGGGGTGGGTGGGGCGGGTCTCAGGGAATCACCAGGGCAGGGTGAGGGTGTTAGCCAGGTTGATGGAGGATGGGAATTAGAATCCACTTCATGATTCATTACATGTAAAAGTGTATAGTAGGTGGTTCTCACTACCATAGTGTTGTGTTTAATCATTTTGAACTAATCTCATTTTTTTAAGAATGTTTCAAGTTAAAGATTCTTTGTATAAAAATATATATAGATGTATAAATGGGGAAACAAATAGATATGGATTAGGCTGACCATTACTAAAGAGGAAAAAAACAGCCAAAGGCCCTTCTTATCAAACACATTTTAGTGAACTTCATTTTTATTTGTTTCCAAAATATTTGGATATGTACAACCTAACATACAGAGATTTGTAATGAATATCCTCCTAAAACCAATGACATTATCTGAAAGCATTTTCCTCAAAATTTTTAAATTCAAGTTGATAAATTATATGTATAATGAAATTTAAATTACGTCTGCCAGTAGCTAAGCATAACTAAATGACAGAAAAGAACTTACAGTTTTGTACAGTTGTGTTATAGATTTAATATTTGATGCAATTTTTATTTTTACTTCTGTAGCTTCTTCCCTTCAGTGAACCATTTGTAATGCCATATTTAATCTGTCACTGTTACATGCCAGCACTCCCCTGAAGGGGAAGGCCGTGTACAGACACAAAAGGCATAAGAAAACTAAAAGCTGAAAGCTTTCATCGTCCCATCGATATCTCTGTGTCTCCAGGCTCCCCCCGCCCCGGCCTCTAATATACGAGCCCTTGTAAGAACTGAAACTATGAACCTGAGGCTGGCAGCAAAGTGGACGGACCTAGAGAACTGCCGAGGCTGGCACTCCTCATTCTATATGTCCGTTCAGTTGTGGAGCATGTCTTCTGTAACAAAGTGCCCATGTGTCCTAGTACAATGTATAATGCTTCTAGACCTGAGGTTTAGCCTTTATTTTAAGGAGGCAAAATTACGGTCAAATGAGTAAATGGATTTGCATGTGTCATAGTTAAGCTTTTTATATCTTACAATATTTACCTATTTCACAAATTTCATGTAAATTTAGCTTTGTAAATATCTTTTTACAAAAATAGGCAAATTGAGATGATTACTAATTAAACAGTTATTAAACACTGATTTTCCATATGCATATGAAATATGTACCACATACAATATGTATTATAGAAACAGGTACATTTTAGGGTTGTTCTGAAATGTGGCTTTTAAAACAAATGTACTGCATATTCTGCTCTGTCTGAATTAGACTTTACACTCAATAAAATTTGATAAAATAGTTTTGATAGCCATAGGTTTTGTAGTGGGCTTTTGAATAGTGTTTTTATATGTATGAAGAAAGAAAAAAGATAAAAATGATTACAATTATTTTTACTTGGGGTAAAGAATCATGAGGGAGTCCACTCTTCTTCACTCCCCCTTCCAAAGCCAGTTGAAGTTCTTGACCCTAACCTTGCCCTGCTCCCCTTCAAATTCACATTGTTCCTGATGCCAAAGTAAGCAAGTGAAAAGCAATCACAACCCAGTCAACCCTTTGCTCAAAACTCAGTGCTTGCAGCTCTTCATTTACAAAGTTCTTAACACAATTGGTTTCCTACTTCCATCTTTAGTCTTCCTTCTCATCATTTCTTCTCTCACAGTTTCTATTGCAGAAACAAAAAGAATATTCCTTTCCACTGTGCCATTTTTTGTCCATTCCCCTACTCAGTGTTCTTTCCCAGTTCCCATCTTCACCTTCCATTGCGCTGCCTGGGAGTTTTATCTGGGGGAAATCTTTCTTCTTTACTCTCCAATTGGATTAGGGGCTCTCTTCTCTGCGTCCATGTAACTCTGTGCATCCATGTCCAAAAGCACTTAATACAGACTGCTGCACTGATCTTGCTTACCTCGGGTCTCCCCATTGTGTTGTGATTGTCAGGTCTCTGGAAAGTATGTGAAAAAAGAAGTGCTTTAATTAGATGTTAAATTGATTGGGTGACATGGCATTGCATAGCTGAAACTTAAACTGTGTATATTTTTGTACTTATGCATATATTTTGCATTCTGGATTTCCTCATGTGGCAACAAAAATACTTGTTAATGTTGGAGTGAATTATTAACATTCTAAAGTGAACATCATGGAGAAAACTATTTCCAGAAAAGAGAATTTTCTAGCAGCATAGAGTTTTGGGGGAAATCTCTTCTCTTTGAATCATAGGGGCATTGCAAAAAGAAAAAAAAAAAAGGCAGAACCCAAAAGAACTTTATCCTCAAGTGAACAGATATGAGCATCTATTTTATGCTGAATTAGGTATCATAATAACTGCCACTTATTGAAGATCTACTATATATCAAGTACATATATATTGTTTTATAAACTCTGTTTAATTAAATACTTGCTTCAATCTGAAAAAAGTATGAACTTTTTATAGATAACAGAGACTCCCTCCAAATAATATAACATTATAGGGCAGTGATGGGCCTTAGTACCCTAGGCTTTGCTTGTGTACTTGACTATATCATTCTGTCTCACTAAAAAGTATAGCATGGTATTGAAGTTAAGCTATCATTAATTTGTTTAGTTGAACATCATCAAGGGATTATTTTAATTCTGTACTAAATATATTGGTACAAATGCCTAATACCAGCATCAGGTGCTAGAGAAATATTGAGAAATTTCATTTGCTTTCAGATTTGTTTTGAAGAAGACAAACATCAAAAACAAACCAGGCTTTACCATAGAAGGTAAAATAGCTTATACCAATCCACCCTTCCTGTATTTTCCCCCAAGGATTTGACATACTATATATTAGTTATTAGATATCAGAAATTATCTTCCCTTGCCAACACTACTAGGTATTTAACACATAGGGCATATGCCCAACATCAAAGAGCATAGTTAGAAATTGTTATTATATATCAGCATTTGGCGGACAAAGAGGATTTCCTAAATTGCAGACTTTAAAATGAGAATAGATTAGTCCTACTTATTCACTAGAAAGTTTTCAGTTTTAAGACAGGTTATCATCACATCCCATCTATAATGATAGAAAACAAATGTGATAACCATCATAAAAACTCCCATTCAGAAGAAGAGAGTACTGAAATTCATAGAACAATACCCTGCTGGACAAGATTGGTGAAGGGACTACCTTCTCTGGAAGTGGAATTAGTTCCTTGATGAACATGGCAAGTAGCAGAACTCTGTCTCTCTAGGACAAACCCAGAATAGTATGATGTTTAAGCACACAGATTGTGGCATCAGACAAATCTGAAATAGATTTTAGCACCATCAGTGTTTGCCAAATAAATCTGGGCAAATTATTTGGACAATGTGTTTCTTTAAAAAGAGAATACATTAGACCTATTTATCCACTAGAAAGTTTTCAGTTTTAAGTATAGGAAACCATAAATCAAATGGTTTAAATAATAAGGAAATGCATTATTTGGCACAACATGCTGTCCAGAGGTATGCAATCCTCAGGTGTACAGTCAAAACATCTAATCTTGGCTCTGGGCATCGTCATGCACGGGCTTTGTCCTCAAACCACGTTACCCAATGGCTGCAATAGTGCCAGTCAATATTCAGTCACTTCCAAAGCAGACTGATGTTTTTCTTCTTTATTTTTTAATTAAATTATTGTGGTGATACTGGTTAATATTATTATATAAATTTCAAGTATACAACTTTATCATATGACATCTGTGTATTCTATTGTAAGCTTACCACCCGAAGCTGTGTCTCTTTCATCACCATGTATTTGACATAGTTTACTGTCTTCATCCTCTCCCGACCCTTTCCCTTTTGGTAACCATGATTCTGTTGTCTGTATCTGAGTTTGCTTTTCATTTGTTTTTCTTTTTTATTTGTTGTTTTTGTTTTACATCACATATATGAGTAAATTATACAATTCTTGTTCTTTTCTGTCTGACTTTTTATTCACTTAGCATTTAATTTGAGCACCAAGAAATCCTTTCCCAAAAGCCTTCCAGTGGATTTCTTCTCTCTTTTCCCTGATCAGAATTAGGTCACATACTAATATATAATCTTATCCATGACAAATTGAAATGAGACTGCTAAGATTGGCATAGGCTGATTAGGACCATTCCATAGAACTCAGAATGTGGTCAGCAATCCATAAAGCATGTGGGTGTGTAGAGTAAGATACATAGTTGAACAAAACCAGTGTTCTCTTAAGAAGAGAAAGGTCAGGGGTGAACAAAGGAGAGGGCTGTGGAAAGGCAATCAATTATTTCTGCCACAATGCTCCCTTTTGATTACCAGATTTCAATATAGATAAAACCTTCCTCTGCACTGACTTTGTAAAAAAAAAAAGCCTACATGAAACATATTCTTCACTTATATTAGTGGAGAAAACCCAAAGTATCAGCCTGTCACTACATACAATGAGCTTAGAATCTCCAAGTGTTGCACTGGCATCTCCATTATTTCCAATGTAGTTTCCCATTATCCAGTGACCTATGGTCAAAAGACAGGTTATCATCACATCCCATCTATAATGATAGAAAACAAATGTGATAACCATCATAAAAACTCCCATTCAGAAGAAGAGAGTACTGAAATTCATAGAACAGTACCCTGCTGGACAAGATTGGTGAAGGGACTACCTTCTCTGGAAGTGGAATTAGTTCCTTGATGAACATGGCAAGTAGCAGAACTCTGTCTCTCTAGGACCTTACTCTGTTACATTGTGACATGGCTTCTGGTTCTGGTTCTGATATTCTTTTTTCTATTGGACAATACTGCTCTAAGACTTTAGTATTATAAACACTATTGCATCTAAAATTGGATGTTTCTGTTGCTTTTGCCACCCTCTGCCAGAATCCATAGTTTCTGATCCTTTGGTCAAATGTCTATACTCTGCTGATTGGGAAATATGCTCATAATCCCTCAAATTCAAGGAGGATATTTAGGTGCTAAGTGGCCAAACGATGTACAAATATACACTACATATAGTTTTAGGGTTAAAATAAAGCAATGCATGTAGAATAATGAGCCTAGTGTCTTACACATCATAAATATTTGTCAATTTTAAATTTTCCTGGGTAACAGATATGCAGTTTAAAATTAAGCATGAATTTCACATGACTTCATAAAATATAACGATGTAGAAATCATGGCTCTGGGAATAATGCAGAGATTGAAAATTATGAGACATAAGTTTTACACCAGTTTTGTCAAAATACCCTAAAAAATCCATGTATTGAAGCTTATAGGAAATGAAACTATTAAGCATTTAATGTTTAATGCTATTTACAGATTTCAAACTTCTGTAAAGCCAATGTTAAAATGCATGAGATTATTCTTAACTGACTGCCTTAGTAGCTTCAAAGTTTTAAATAACCCTCAATAAGCAGCACTGTATAAGCCATTTGGAATTACCACCCTACAAATGGAAGTAATTGCTTTTAAAAATCAAGACAATTATAAGTAATTTCTACATTTTATTATCACAGGTTTTTTGGCAGTACTCTGAGCTAAATGCAGTTCTCTTTTTCTACTCACAAGTGATTAATAATAAGGCAAATAAGGCAAAATATATGACATTTCTTTCTTTACTAAAAGACATTATATTCTTCCTGTTTCCCTACTAAATATTTCAGCCCTAATGCCAACTAAACATGTAAAGAAAGCATTCATATTATATTGATGATGATTTGTTGATTTTTAAAATTCTTTCTACTTTATTTCCACATTATGCCAAGATAAAGGGATGGAAAATGGCTATTTGGTCAACTCCATATTATAGTAGAATCTGTAGAAATAAAATTTCACATCACACTCCTGATGCTACATTTTATGTTCTTGCACAGATAAAAGTGTGGTATGTGTTTTTTTTTTCTTTTTTTCAATTTTCCAAATTACCTTTATACATTCTACTAAATAATATTTTCTCTATTGGGAGTATCTAATATACTATTTTTAAGTTTTATTAGCATGCTTTATTTATATTAATGGGACCATTTGAGGGAAAGATAGTTTTTATTTATTTTTTAATACGTAGATTTTACTTTTAAACTACTATTTTAGAAGCAATGTTTAAATTAAGCCTCAGTGAATTAAATGATAATGAATGTTTTCTACAAATCAGACTCTTCTAGCTTCTCAGTTATTGGGTGTCATTGAAAGTGTTCAATAATTATAACTGTCTAAAATTTTAGTGACAGCTCAGTGGTTAAGTGCTCATCAGAAAGTATATGGATTATTTAGTAATTAGCCCATCACTTACTTTAAAATGAATAGAGTTCTCACTGTGGCATATATACATGCATGAATCTCAGTTACAATTCAGGCAAAGTAAAGTCTACCATTAAATGGATGTCCAAATTCTTTAGGACATGATTATACAAGAATGACTCTCAAAAGATTTGCAAAGAATTAGCAATACAATCAATGAGTCATTTATTAGACACATACTTTGTATCTATTAGTCTATTAGGCTTTTAAAGCCATTTTAAAGGAGATGTTCCTAAATTTTAAATGAAATGCACTCATGGATCTATTTTGAAATATTTGCAGTAAAGTGGATCATGGAATTTCTTCCTTTAATAGGATGACAGATGAAGTATTCTGAGAGGTCTACCCACTGAAAAAGCAACAACACCATATTTTTCTTCAGAGCATTGCTAGTTAACAAGAAAGCAAAGGAAATGTATACATACCATCCAAATATATACATATATAATGAAAAGAACAGTGAGCTGAAATGAAAGGAGACTGAATCGGTATAAAGCTCTGTTTTCCTTGGAGCAGATAGCAGTTACTCTATGGAATTCTAAGATTAGGGCCTAGTCTCCTTAGATCAATAGGTAAAGAAGTTAAACTTGAAGCTTTAACATTTATCTAAAAACCCACAAAGGGTGTTAAATTTACACTAGCATGCTAGTAAAGCTTGGATCTAGTTAGCAGAAAATGAATGAAATTATACCCAATTTAGGCCTTCAGGATTCTTAAAGCTTAAATTCAAGCAAGATATTCTAAAGAGATTCATACCTAGACACAATATAGTCAGATTATTGAAAGGTAAAGACAATCAGAATCTTAAAAACAGCAGGAGAGATACCACTTCTCACCTGCTAGGATGGCTGTAAGAAAAAACAAAAAAACAAACAGAAAATAAGTGGTGTTGATGTGGAGACATTTGAAGCCTCATGCATTCCTGGTGGGATTTAAAATGTTGCAGCACTTCTGGAAAACAGTTTGGCAGTGTCTCAAACAGTTAAACATAGGATTAACATATGATCCAGAAATTCCACTCCTATTTTTGGAAGCTAAGTAAAACTCTCCTGTAGAAACATCTGAGCCTCCTTTTGGGGAGCAGTAGTTGACATTTTACTGCTTGTTTATTTCATAGTTTAGGCCTCTTATTTTATTTATTTATTTCATGAGTCAAGTTATTGTTTTCTTTTCTAGAAACATTCAATGCTGACAGCGTTTTCAAATTCACTGTCATACAGTTACTCACTTCCTTTTAGTCTGTGCTGGGCCTGCATTTCTGTCTTGTTTCTATTTCTAATTTTATATAAATGTGTGCCCTCTATTTTTATTTACTGCTTTTCTTTTGGTAAATATTTAAAAGAAAACTTACAATTTCAACAATTTTAATGTACGATTCATTGGCATTAAGTACATTTACAATGTTGTGCAACTATCACCCATGTCTGTTGTCAATAGTTTCTCACTACATCAAACTAAAACCCTATTACCATTAAGCAATACCCACCAATTACCCTGGTAATTCCATCTCTATAAATTTAACTTCTATCTCTACTTGTATTTTCTATCTCTACAAATTTACCTATTTAGGTATTTTATATATGTGGAATCATACAATATTTGTCTTTTTGTGCCTGGTTATTTTCAAAGTACTGGAAAGTCTTCCATAAGAGAAAAGAACTTATACATTTGTCAACTTATTTTATGATACCAGGAAATTTTAAGAGTAAATCAGCAAGGAAAACCAGAGAAGCAAACTTCTTCATGTTTATAAAGTGTTATCTACCTTAAAAATATTCTTAGTGGTGAACCATTACATATATGCCTTTTAAAATAAAACACAGTTTAATGAGGTTAACTATCACCTATTCTAGTAAAAATTATATAAGATATCCAAGGCAGTTAAGATAAAAGAAAATTTTAAAAGGCTTAAAAGCAATATTTAAAATCTTATTTACAGAAGACATGCTTGTTATATAGAAAAATAAAGATACTTTACAAATATTGCTAAATAATAGGGAAGGCTTATCAAGTTGCCTAAATATGAGATCATTAAGCAAAAATAAACTTTATTTCTATATACCAACAGTTGAAAATATAAAGATATATATAATTTAAACAACAGCAAGAAAAGATTTCAGCATATGCATAAAAAAAGAGTTAAGCCAATTTGTGTTGGTTCAGGGACAGATAAACTGACCAAGAGAATAGAATCTAGAGCCCCCAAACCAACACCCCCATATATAGAATCTTTATATATGTCAGAGTTTGACATGCAGATCACTGGGGAAAGGAGGACTATTCAGTTAAACTACAGAGACAATTTCTTGTTCATATTGCAGTTAAAGAAAAATTGAAAGTGATGCTGTGCTTGCTTTCTGTTATTGCATAACAAATTACCCCAAATTAGCAGCATGAAACAAAATGAATTTGTTATCTTACAGTTTCCATGGGAAAGGACTTTAGGCACAAGTTAGCTGAATCCTCTTAGTAAGGTCTCACCAGAATAAAGTGAGGGTGTTGCCCAGGGCTGCAATCTCATTTGGGACTTTGATACCAAGCTCACTGATTGTTGGAAGAATTCAGTTACTGGGGTTTACCATGAGGTTCTCCATTTATAAAGGCCACCCACTATTCCTGCTACCTGGACCTCTTCACAGCACCAATGTGTTCTTCAAAGGCAAATAGGAAAGAATCTCTTCTGATTTATTTTATCCCTCACTTCTAGACCTTCTTTAAAGAACTTCCCTGAACTGGGTCAAGCCCACCCAGGATAATCTCCCTTTTGATTAACTTGAAGTCAACTGAATAAAAACCTTAATTACATCTGTAAATCTATAATATCCCTTATGTTATCCATATAATGTAACCAATTATGGGATTCATTCTCCATCATATTAATAGGTTTTGCCTACATTCAAGGGGAAGTAATTATACAGGCCATCTACATGGTTTGGGGGGATCTTAGAGAGTCATAATTCTGCTCACTATACATACCTACTTTATCCTTTCTGTAAAAGTCAATTCCCAAAGATTAAAGTTTTGCAGGAAATATCTTTACGACCTTGGCTATAAGCCAATGCAAAAGTGCTACTTACAGGTTAATAAGTCCAACTTCATTAGGATTATTTCTTCTAGACTAAAATATTTAACACAGAAAGTGAAAAATCAGATTATAAACTTAAAGAACATATTGCAACACACATAACATGTAATGTATTCGTATCCAGAATATATAAAACTGATCTTCTCAACAGGTAAGCCAGGCTCAATGATATATTATGAATGATGCATTATGAATGAGTTACAGGTAGAACTAAAATATTGATCTTAGCTCTCAATATCTTGGGCAGAAAAACTTCCATTGTAAGCAGCCTCATCAGCTCCACCTCATTGTGTCTATTCTTTCCTTATGTGTGCTATAATGGAAAACGATGGGGAATCACTGATATAAAGGATTCTTGCAATCAATAACAAGCAAACAAGCTGTCCAAGTGAAAATTAGCCAAAATACAAATAGTCATGTCACAGGAAAGGAAGCATAATGACATATACATGAAAAGACATGCAACTTAATAATTAATGAAGAAAATGCAAAACAAATATCATTTTCACATACTCTAAATTGGTAGAAATAATGAAATCTAATGTAAACATGTTGTAAGTATTTAAATTAGTAAAATAATTTTGGAAAATCATATGGCACAATATTATAAAATTGAATTTTTCCTTTATTATCCGGACATTGCACTCCTAAGTATAGAACTTAGAGATATACTTGCATTTTTGAACCAGAAGATGTTTAATATTGCTCATAACCGTGTTGCTTATAATAGCAAAAAGTAGAAACAACCTAAATCTCTATTGACAGGCAGTTATTAAATGAGAGTATTTATATTTAACTCAGGGTAAACTGGGAAACTTTTTTTTTAATTGCAGTCATGTAAAATGTATAATTCAAGATTTTTTGTATCTTCTGTATTAAACTTGACAACAATTTCTTTAGTCAATGCAAATAAAAAATACTTTTTTAAAGAGTTATAATCATAATTTGTTATATAGCTTTGAAAAGCCAGGTTATGACATCTGTTTTTAGAATTTCTTTTTATGATACCAAAGTTATAAATAGTTATAATAAGTATTAAAGATACGCTTTTTAAATTTATTTTCTAGTAATATTGGCAACCTAAAGCATTCATTTTCTTTATGTGGTGATGAGTTAGATTTTACTATAAATTAATTTTTGCTCAAGGACTTATTGAATATAGGATAGTGTTTATGTAATTTCTTACAGTATTGATTCTTAATTACATTATTCTTAATATTATATTAGGTTCCTAACTTAAGAATTACAATGTAGTTAAATGTGGGTATTTGCATAGGAGCATAAGCAATATGGATGCATGAGTATGCTTTAGTAAAAAAATAATTATCTATCATGGATTAATGATGTGTCTTCCAAAGTATTGTGCTTTGTTTTCTAAGCCAAATGTTTGGGGGTTGCCTCTCTGGTGCAGCTCCCAGGGTTTGGGGTGCCAGATATTGGACACCAAACCCTTGCTCCTGGGGAGAGATGCCTGTTTGGTGAGATCCCTCCCTGTTGTATGTTGCCAAGTCAGGGGTGGGTTCTTTGCAAGAGTGTCTCTGCCTCTACTTCCGTCAGATGTCCTTTTATCTTTTGTTGTGAAGAGCAGCAGTTCATCTAGATTTCACGTTATTTTCAGAGGGAAATGATCCATATTCAGTTGTAAACTTGGTGTGCTTGTGTGAGGAGACGTTCGGGATCTTCAGGATCTTCATATGCTGCTATCTTGGACTCTGCCCCCAATACTTTTAAATCTGGTGATCTAGATTCAAATTTAGCTGTTACATTCTTTTAAGCTATACTATTTAAGCATACTCTGCGTTTTATTGAGTTAGCTTTATAAAAATATCTGCAAATGTATGGAAAACCACTCTCCACCTACATGTACTTTTTATAAGACCTTCTCTAAGTAGATCTGCATTCATCATTCTTCAAATACTTCATGTAAGAGTATTCTATAAACAGAAGCCATGCCATTTCATTGAAAATTATTACAGAAAGTACAATGTGCCAAATGAAAATTGTTTGATAATCATAATGATTGAACTTTAGCAATAGTCGACATGATCTGCTGCCATAGTATGAAATTTGTGAGGTGCATTTTAAATATTTTTCTCCCATTGCTTTATTTTTGTTTTTATTGCGTAATGCTACATATTTGAGATGTCTGTTTCTGTTTATTGCTAGGTTATCCAGATAAACTTTGAAGAATTTGATCTTGAGATCGGCTATGATACTTTGACAATTGGTGATGGGGGTGAAGTTGGAGACCCCAGAACAGTGCTCCAAGTGTAAGTTCTCAGTGTTTTCCTCTTGACTTTGTCTATCAGGTATTTTTGAAAAAATGTCCCTTATTATCCTTTTTGTTTTTGTCTCACTACCACCAACAAAAGCACCTTATTTATTATCATCAACCTACATGTAAATACATTAAATCCCCTTCAGTGGGACTTAATGTACTTAATCCAAACATAACTTCTTAGAATGTATTTTCAGACAGGAGCCCATTGGAAATAGACATCTAAAGTGAAATTGTAAAGTGGTTGATTTGGTCTTATATGGAAAACACATTTGCCCTCACATAATTTAAAAACAAACTGAAAAAAAGTATAAAATAGATCCCAGAGACTTAAACTGGTACCAAAGACTGGTCAGTGTTGTCTCACTTACTGGTGGCAAACTCATCCCTAGCTGTCAAGAGTTGGAGCTGAGAGTTTGTCAATGGTTTTAAATTTGAAATCTTTAGCAATGAAACTTGAAGTAGTGAACCAGCAATGTACCTCTTATCACAGAACTGAGATAGTTAAAATAGACCAAATATGGTTCTTAATAGGAGCTAAAAGAATGAAATTATGTTGAAAAAAAGGGAAGTATTAAGAACTTATTTATTGCTGGGTCCTTGGGCTATTAATTCCAATTATCTACCTCTGATGATCCCATGAAGAAATGTTACAGGGAAAGTCTATTGTTTACTTTGCTATGAACTTCAAAAGCTTAGGGTATGCTCTCTCTCAGAATTCCTTTCATAACTCTTGATTTGCAATTCAGGCTTTATCAAATCAATATTTCTAAAAATGGGATATTTTGCATCATAATTACCTAGAACACTTTTTAAAAGTAGATTTCTGGACCCCCATTCCTGACCTCTTAAATCAGTGTTCTGGGATTTGCACCACAAAATATACGTTTAATCGACGCACCAGGTGATCCTTATGCACGTCAAAAGTTTGAGAACTACTGGTATAAATATTTATAAATTATTTTCAGCATAAACTACTCCCAGATACAATATGCTTATCATGTATGTATTTCATACTGTGTAAATTGATTGAAGGTAAGCTGATTTTATTTCATTCTTTTTTCTCTCTTATTTTCCCCATTTTCTTTGATTATTAATTTTACAAGTTATTCTAGTATTATTATTCCATAATCCTCTAATAAAGCCTAGGATTTACCTTATGTGTACATTATAGCCCCAGTATTATTCCTTCTTTGTTTTCATAATTCTAGGAAAAAAACTAAAGCTAAAACAAAACAAAAATCCTAGCTGTTCTCATGCCTACTTGACTTCAACTTTAACCTCTTCCTCTCTCCACAACCTGTATTATCATTGATCAACCACAACTTCGTTATCTATCTCTGAGCTATTGTAATTCCATTTTGTGATTCTTAAGATAGAATGTATAAAAGCGTCAGCATTTTACATGTTTGGCTGTTGTGCTCAAATTGTTTGTAACTTCATCCCCCTTAAAAAGTCTCAGCATTTATATCAGAATGGTGAGCCTGGTAGGTATTTTACTACATTGGAGTACTATCTTGTAGAAATAATCTATAGTTTCTCCTAGATTTCCTTGTGATTTTATACATGATAGCTTAGATTTCATTATGCTGTAATATCATATTAGAAATTTGCAGCCACAGAGCTAATATGATGAGTAGATGTGTTTGTTTATTGTTGTTTGGGAAATACAAGGTTTTAAAGAACTGGATATTACATGCAAGAAAATCTAAATTTATGGTTTCTTTTGTCAAACTGGCAACACTAGCCTTGGATGGTCACATAGCAAATAATGGCTGGAACTATCTTCTTGCCCCCTTTAGAGAGGGTACAGGTTCTCCATGGTTACTAATTCTTCTATTGTTTTGTACTTGAGCTTCTAAGAACATTTGCATTTGCCTGCCTGGGCTTGTAGCCATTTATGTATATGACTCCTGATACAAAATTTGGTTTTATCTTTGAATTTATAACAGTATTTTCCAGATGGTCTCACTCTTACTCTGTCAATATTTAGATTGCTAGATTTATAAGAACAGATTATGTCAATACTGGTGTAAGAGAAAAATTATGGCAGGCCAGTAAAACAGCCAGGAAGACTTTACTCAAGACAGTTGCAATAGGAATCAAGACTATTGGAATAGGGTCCCAAGTATTGAACAGAGTCAACACTATTTCAGTAGGAAAGAGAAATTGAACTCAACTCTGCTGAAACAAAAGGTAGGATTGTTTGTTGTTGTTGTTTAAAAAACACCTCACTCAAGGACATGTTTTTCTTTTCTTTTCTTTTTTTTTTTTTTTTTTTTTTTTGAGAGAGAGGAAGGGAGGGAGAGAAAGAGAGTTCAGTGGCATTATCAGTTGCTCTAGAAAATTTAAGTTTCAAGTCCTTTGTGAGAACCACTGTTCAGCCCTCCTGAGGTGCTGGCTTCCCTTGGCAAGCATGTATCCCACTGGACTCCTCTTTCATTTTGATAGGCATATGGTTTGCCTGCCAAATATAAGTTTACAGGAAAAATATAATGCTTGCTTGCAGGAGTTGCTCTAATTTTTAACCAAGTTAGCAATAAAGTTATAGGCCATTTTAATCTAATGTATTGCTGAATCTTAGCAAATAAGTTTGATTCAACTTATGGGAATCTGCAAACATTTGCATAATTACTGGATGACATTGGAAACAAGACGACTCTCTCTCTCTGATTCATTATGCTCTAGTATCCCCAAAATAGACAATATGTGAATTAAGAGAGACATTACCTTACCACCAACTGAGCATTGGCACCTGAAGAGGGAGAGACTTCAGACTCTCCAGACATCATATACAACATAACTAGATAAAATCTTTTATTATCCACTAGAGGCCCAGTGCACGATTCGTGCACCGGTGGGGTCCCTCAGCCTGGCCTGCACCCTCTCACAATCTGAGATCCCTCTGGGGATGTCAGAGAGCCGGTTTCGGCCTGATCTCCACAGGCCAGGCTGGGGGACCCCACCGGTGAACGAATCTGTGCACCGGGCCTCTAGTATGCATATAAGATCTTTGGTTAATCTCCTCCCACCTTCCCCTCACTCCCTTCCCTCTGAGATTCATCAGTCTGTTCCATGTTTCCATGTCTTTGGTTTCCACCCTGTGCTGAGCATCTGCCCCCCGGTTGTCAGTGCTCATCATAGCTACCGCTTAGGCTTTTTTATATATAGATAGGCAATAATTCTATGAAATCCAAATGCCACCAAGTTTCCAGTGAAGTTGTTTGGGGAAGACTGCCTACATATACCTATGGAATGTCCTGTAAAGAATTCTGCTAACAAATTGGCTAGCTCCTTAATAAGTTTTGAATAACTACATATATTATATATATATATATGAGTCTATCTGTCTTTAAAATCTCTTTTACTTAGATGATTATGATGATGAAACAACATTATTAATCAAGAAATAAGGACTGTGGTATAGTTGCTTTGTTAAATTATTCCCATAATTTAGTAAAATTTATTTTACAGCTCTCTCAGCAAAAGCATTGCCTTTCACAGTTTTTATTCTGCCCTTCGTGAGCTCTGCAATGGATTGCTGGCCTGAGCAGGCAGATGTTCATCTTCTCACAAACCAGTTATCAGTTTTCTGTAGGACATGTTATTTCCCCTCAAAGTAAAAAATTTTAAATTTTTCCAATTTTCTTCTGTTTCATGACAGATAGCAGATGACTTTTATATACATGTTGCAATTCTCTTGTTACTGTCATTGACTAGGCTGTTGTGCCAGCTTAGTTCTAGGAATTACATCTTCCAAAATTTCTTGAGAAGTCACTATAGCATACAAAGCTTAGGCTGGCCACTTTCATTTTGAATGCATGATCCATCAGCAAACATCATTAAATCGGCATTATGAACAAGAATATCAGACAAATCAGGTAAGGGCCTAGTGTCTTATTCTATTGCTGTTGTGCAGTAATGATAATCTGTTTGATCAGGATCTTGTAAAAGACAAACAGGATGTTTGCATCTCCCAAACACAATGTTGGGATTGAATAATAATTCTTGTTCACAGCTAGTCTGATGGCACACTCACATAGTCCCGATCTTAGGCACTTTGTATGATAGCTGTAACAACACATAGGACATGCAATTAAGTCAAGTGACTAAAGGCAAGGGTTTCAATCTTTTTAAAGTATTCTGTGGAGTAGAGTCTTAATTTTCATGACAAAACAAATAGGAAGGCTTTATAAAACTTAGAATCTTCAAAACTGAGACCATACTCAATTTTAGGTTACAAGCCTCTTCAGAATCCATAGACTTAACCAGAAGATCTGAGAAATTACCATGCAGTCAGTCCTTCAGAACTATCTTCCTCATTGCAAATGCTGGAATCCATTGTCTACAAAATCCCTGAGTGTCACCAAAATTGTCTAATTTTTTTTTTTTTGCAATAAGGCATTTTATTTGCCAAATGGGCTGACTCTTTTGGGGCCTCAACAACAATAAATGCCCTAAATATTTTACCTCAGTTTAGCAATAATGCAATTTATCTTGGGAGGCCTCATGCTCTTGCTAAGGGGGATTGTGACAAAGAAAAGGCATTGGTTTTGCTTTGCTCTTTAGTTTCTGACTCTACCAGCCAATACTTGTAGATCCTTCTGGTGGGATAGCTTCCTCTAAGTTTTCCTGTAAATGACTAGAGCAATATAGGAGAGCACTGAAACTCTTGAGCAATACTTTGCCCATAAATATTGGACTTCTTTAAAAGTAAAAACAAATAACAATTTAGACTTGTCTATTAGAGAAGTAGGATCCCAAAAAAGCAGATCATAGATAAATTGCAGAAAAACTTTGCAGATGATGGTATCAAAGTTATAATGTTTCAGTGATAGGAACTATATAGGCATTAATGGACAGTGAATTTATTTACTTCTTCAAAATCTTGACAAAGGTCAGCCTTCTTTATCATATTTACCTTCCTTTTTTACTGAACATTTGGCAGTGTTAGTATCACAGGTTGAGTTTCCTTTTATAATTATTCCTTATTTTTCTAATTTGTTCTGTAACTGGTTGATTCCTTCTAATTGAGCTCTCAACAAAGGGTAGCGTTTGACAACACATGGCCATGGCTTATGCTTTGAATATGCTATATCTGTTGGTTCTACATATCAGTATTACCATTCCTAGGACCCAAAGTGATACATTGATTTGTTTCTGCTCAAGGTACTTTTCCAGTGCCCTGTGAGTCTGCCGCTCTCTGCTATACCCCTATTTTTAGTAAGAAAATCAGATGCTTTTATTTCTAAAGCTTTCCACAGATGCTCCATATGGAGTATACAATATGGTAGTCTTAATTACACGAGAGATATCTCCACAATAGGCTTACATGAGAAGCAAGAGAAAGTAAGAAAACATGTTCCTCAGTTACAGGATCTATTCATGTGGGAACTACAGAAGAAAAAAAACACACACACACCACAATTATAAAGCTTATTCAAAATACCAACAACCAACCAGATGGAAAGTGAGGGATTTCTGGGGAAATTTCAGAATAAGTAGTGCCAGTATCTACCATAAAAAGCAAAGATACGTTAACTTGAGAGAAAGTTGTTGAAAGTATATTTCACCAGTTCCTACCTCTGAGATTCAGCCAGCTGTAATTTACTAGTTAATTGTGCCCTAGCCTTCTGTACTTTTCTGATCCCCCATTTCTGCAGTTTCTGCATCATCTGGATCTCTCTCTCCAATCCCTGTCCCAATGCCCCGGCTTCTTGCAGTAGTGAAGCTTCTTCTATTGCTTCTTTTCTAGATTGCACAGAATAGAGGTTATTTCCTTTAGTGAAAAGTTTTAACTGAACAGTAAACACAGCAGTTTTTAACTTCTTCACATTTTTCTGGATTGTCTCAAAACTGAGTAATTGCAGCTAAGATTTGAGTAATAGTCTTATTATCAGGATATTTGGGGTGTCCCCTTCTCCACTGAGTGTTGGGGATGGAGTCATTATGATGTGTTGAGAAAAATAATTTTCTGAGCCTCACAGGAGAGGATGAGTGATTTTTGTCTGTGTGGAATTGCATCCCTGTGTTTCTAAAGTCTCATTTCCTTTAATTCAGTCCTGAATTCCTGTAACCTGGAATTCAGTAGAGCTAAAAGCTAAGCCAGTGTCCAGTTTCTGTTCCATGTTGCAGCCAGGTCCAGTTCCCCATCAGGTTGTGTGTGGTCCACATGCAGGGGAGCAGGAGCATGAGAGCCCTATGAGCCTGGAGTCAACCAAGAGAGCAAACGCCTTTGCTCGGGAATTAAGTATCCCCAATCTTCCGATGCTTGCAGGTGGGACTGACACACAAGGACCTCCCAGACATCACTTTACTGAGCATGCATCTATTATCTTCCTTGTCCAGTCCCTTCCCCAGCCATCTGCAGGGAATAGACTAGTGGCTCCCTGAGGAGTGTTAAACTGCAGCCTCCTGGCACAGTTGCCCAAGTGACATGCCTGTAGTATTTGGCCTTCCTTTTGCTCCTTTTCTGTTATTCACAACTAAGTTAATTACAGTGGTATCTGTCTGTGCTTGCAGTTCTGCCACTTTGTCCTTAATTTAAACTTGGATAGTCAGCCAGAGAGCTGAGATAAAGGTGGGTAGGACCAGAGGATTATTTTGATGTGTCCCTGGATCCATGCAAGTAAATTGTGATGGAAATAATGGGAGCTCACCTCTTTTGGAATATAACACAGAGTTTCTCCCAGCCCACCTTGAGAGGAAAGGCTATGAGCGGTCTCCTCCGATGGCTCTCCAAAGCCCTAGGTCTTCTGCAGTGGTGGAGAGTGGTGACTATTTGGCTACTCCTTGATGTGGTGGGTCATGTTCTGGTGCCCAATGTGCTTGCATCATCAAAGTCGCCAGTTGCAGAATTTCATACAATAGCTTGTGCACATGAGCAAGCATGGGGGTCTGAATTGAAAACATGCTGTGAAGGACATCTACAAACGTCTGGGAAACAGGGAAAGCTTTCCTATGAGTAATATCAGCTGGCAGCAATGCTGGGTAGCTTCTCAATGGCATTTGCATCACTGGTGAGCAAATAAGAGAAGCTGGTTTTCCTCACATTGTAGTAAGAAAAATGTGCACTTATATGGCTCTTTGGGTCACATTATCATGTTGCTGTATTCATCAACATAATACTTATTAAAACATTTGCCTTTTTCCAAGTAACTAGGAAAACTTCTTTGCATCATGTTGCCTTCATATAGGGACAGAGAATTTTATACAAGTTCGTAACTACTCTCTAAACATATTCCTTTGTAGTTTCTGCTTTCCTAGACCCATGATGTATAGATGAAAGAGACTCCTGGAAATAGAATCTATACTGAAACATAGAGTGAGCTCAGGGCTAGGATAGGAGGAGTGCAAGCCTGTGTCCTCCAACAAGGCAGGTAACCCATTACCAACTAAAGAAGTTGTGTCCTCATCCTTCTTTGAAGGGAAACCCATTAACGAATGGAACCTTATATCTGAAAACTCATCACTTTCCTTTTCCCAGGATCTATTTGAAACAAGAAAGGATAAGGAGATATAGGGGGAACAGAGGGAGTAGAAATAGCAAAGAAAGGAAGAAAATGTTTCTATGAAAGAGAAAGTGCCTTTAATTCTCACATTGCCTCTCCCATTCTTCTCATTCTTTCCTACTGGCTATTCAAATCATTTTTAACTTTCCTCTTAGAATGATATCCACCCAATAAATACCCATAATTAATTTGCTTAAAATGAGGCCCTCCTAAAGCCCTCACAAATCCTGAAAGAAACAGGAAGAGAGGGCCATATCCTCCTGGATGGTCACTTTTCAAATAGGTGGTTCCACAGCTTCCAAGAAAACATTCATGACACAAAAATTGGCAAGAGGCTTATTTAGCTTAAAAGATGTCTGTCCATTTGAAAGAGACAGATATCATTTATAATTTCAAGTTTTCTAAAGAAATTGCTAAACAAAAGGGGGGATTTGTCTTTCCCTTCTAGTGTCAGGAAAATTATTACTTTTAGATTTCTTCTTACCTTTACACCAAAAATGAGCTGTGTACTAGAATCGTGGCCAATAGGAGAACAAGTTAGTCAGGGAACAATTTGACTATATGTTTAGCTGTTCTTTATGAACTGACAAAATTACCATGCTAGAGGTTTATTTTTTTGTGAAATAGATTGTTGGCATATTTGATATAGTGTATCTAATCTATATCATATAGTTTTAAGCTCTCATGCCCATTTCATAGTGGATTTATTTTACTTTCTGTCATGTCTCTACCTTGAATCCTCACTCTTTGCCCATAAACCTGTTTTCCTACAAAGTTCAAAGGACTGGTACTTATTAACTCACCTATTTGCAAATTAAAAGTTCACATCACAAAGTTTAATTGCAAGATGTTTTCAAATGATAGTGTGTTTTTGTGTATGTGTGTGTGTGTTTGTAGATATATACATACAGATACACATATATATTACAAAGGGGACTTATGTGTGTGTTTATTTTAAATTTGCTTGGTGAGTAAAAATTAAATATAATCTAATATTTTATGGTATCTTATAGATCTTTATATCATACTATTAAGTTTTCCTTACTATCATGGATAATTCCATAATTAAATCATGATATTTAACTGGTTTCTTTGTGATAGATTCCCATAAATTCTGGGACATTGGACACTGGGGACGCAGCTGTATTGCTCATGCAGTCCACTGATGATATTTTACAGTTTTGATGGCTGGCATATTCTGCAATGGTCACTTCAAGGATATGTTCCTCCATGCTGCCCTCTCCTGGTCTAATTACAGTATAGCCTCCACCCAAGAGCTTCCTGCTTAGAGCAGGTACCCTTTTCATGATGAAGGGTAACTTTATGTAAAGTCCTCATGTAATTTTCCAGCAATTCTCTGTTTATAGCAACAAAAGAGGTAGACTCTTAGAGTAATTTCTTCTTTTGAAAAGAAAACACTGTATTTTTAATGTGTGATTTAGAATTCCCAATCACTATGGATATTTTACTCAGCAGTAAATCCATTTTTCCCCTCTTTCTATTCTTGATAGCTGTTTCCCCCCAAGACCTCATTTTACTTATTAATGCGGTCTCTTTATATGACCTTTGGCTTTGTTTCAAATATGTGACTGCAACATTATGAATGATAAAGAAACATGAAGTAATTTCCCTTGAGAGGATTATAAAATTGAGCATTACTGAATGGTATTAATGCATAGATTTAGTGATGCCATATAAAATTAGCAATATATTTTTAAATAGAAATATTTGCATTAAGACATACACGAAACAGCTAGCCTAACATTGGTATTGCAAAGGGTTATATTATAGTCCTTGACATTTTATTGTTTTGCACAGTGATTAAATATTTTTATAATATTTTTATAATATTTCAAGTTCTGTGAAACTTGAAAGGTTAAAATGAAGTGCACCCCTGGTGTGTTTATTTTAAGCTTTAAGACTTTTTTAGAAGTATACAATTCTCAGAAGGTCTAAAATTTAGTATGTTGCCTCAGGAATATGAAAGATATAACATAGTTAAACACATAAAATGGTACTTGTTTATAACAAACCTTGATCACTAAATTGTGTTTGTTCTATTACATCACTGCATAGTGTTATAAGTTTATCTGACAGTTGCTTTTTTCTAGCGGAGAATGTATTGAAAACATGTCTTTCTCATAATTTGCCTGTAGAGGGTGTTTTAATAACCCATTTCTCCCTTCTTTGCCCATCTCTTTTTAGTCTTACTGGAAGCTTTGTGCCAGACTTAATAGTGAGCATGAGTAGCCAAATGTGGCTGCACCTTCAAACAGATGAAAGTGTTGGATCTGTTGGATTCAAGGTTAACTACAAAGGTAATGGTGAATTGCTGCTATGGGAAATATGTTATTTTAATACCACCAGAGAATACTTTTAAATTATAGTTTAATTGCATCTACAAAGTAAGTTTCCCAGAACACAAGCAAGAATATATTTTTAAAAATGCTTTTCTTTTAAAGTCACCTACAAATGTTTATTTCACCTTCCTTTACATGATTTTTTTTTAAATTGTGTCTGTTTTGCATACATCATGTCTTCCCTAGTCCGCTATACTATCCCTATGTTTTAATCACTCTGGACTCTTAGCCCTTCCCAAAATAGACAGTATAGTTTTATACATGTCACACAGTTTGCCTGGCTATGTATATATTATATGTATTTAATTATATATTTATATATATTCACATATATAATTTATATATATTTACATATATAATTTTATATATTTATATATTTTTATGTATACTTATGTATATACATAAAAATATATAAGTATATAGTGTATCTAATCTATATCATAGTTTTAAGCTCTCATGCCCATTTCATAATGGATTTATTTTACTTTCTGTCATGTCTCTACCTTGAATCCTCAAGGTATATATATATATATAAAATACACAAATATATATAAAATACACAAATAAAATACACACAAATAATTAAATACTTAAGTACCAAGTAAAGGGCTTAAAAATTGGGAATACTTTAAAAAATTTATTAGTGGTTCTCTTAGATCAAATATATGGCCTTAGTGTTTAGATTATCAACTCCTGTGTAACTGATAGACCACAAATGTGTGAAATTGCTACTGCCCATACCAGTGTTGGTAGTGATATAGATTAATTACATGTATATAACAAAATATTTTGTTCTACTTCCACTTATAAGAGATAGATGCAAGCATTTTGAAATCATGAATATCTTTGACACATGATGAACCTTGATTAAAGTTAGAAACAATGGATATATACACACAACCTATATATTAGAAATGCTAATTTGGAATTCTGACTGAAGAAATATATAAATGTTAAAAAATTCAATTAAAATCGCTGTTTTAAAATATGAAAACATATAAAAGAACCCTTCAGAACATTGTCACTTGAATTTATTATTTCTGTTGTGGTAAAAATTATTATTCTTTAGCTTATCAATTAAACAATGGCTGTACAAAAGTCTCTTACTTGCATAACAATAACTTTTAATCAGAGTTTCCTTTTTCAGCATTGGCTTGCCATGCCTTTGTATCTGGACACAGGGAAATGAATGCATGATGTTGTCAGGGAGACAGGACACAGGCATTCTGTGTTTTTAACTTTTGACTAAATTGGTTCTGTATTAATTTGGATAGTTCATGAAATCTGTATAAATACCAATTTAAAAGTAAAAAGGTTACCCTGATTATAATTTAAAATATATGTTTCTTCCATTTAAAAATCTACATCTGTCCCCAGTGAATAAAACAATGTTACAAAATTTAAAGAATGGTCAGCTCATGTTGAAAATACCTACATGATTTCTCTTTTTCCTCCTCTAAGTGACTGATTGAACCTGGCATCACTATATTCCTCTTGGTTCTAGTATTTTCTTCACCCTATGAAGGAAAACCTACGGTCATTTAAACCTCAGAAACGATATTAATCACTAACAACAGTGCTTCAGCAGAGAGCACAGTTATTAAGCTCAGGGCCAGGTTGGAGCAGCAGAAGAGCATTCTCGGTGTTTACAAAGCTCTTCACTCCACTGCAGTTCAAGAGTTCAAAGCACAAACATTAGTGTTGCTTTGTTTTCTTTCTGCTCAGTTTTCAGCAAGAATAATTCAGAAAATATTTCCTAAGGATCTGCTTATGTGTCAGCTACAGAATGAGTTGTTGAATATAGAAGGAACATCCAAATATGATCCCTCTCAGCAAGATCATAATACAGAGACAGAAAAAAAAGCACCTAAGTATTCATACACAAATATCCACAAAGATAAGGTATTTGAAACTAACCCTGGAGATTCTGAGTGAATAATGCCCTTATTCTCACTCCCTTCAGTCTGTTCTCTTCCTATCTAACCACCACATCGCTAAAGGTGATTTCCCAGCAGCAGAGAGGGAATCATATTACTGTGTTTCCATAACTTTGCATTGTCTCGAGTTAAAAACAACACCTCCATAGATCTTACCTTCTAGCTCCCTTCATCCTGTTTTTGTCTTTTTTCCTACAATCCATTTTTTACCAAATTATCCATAATTCTCTGAACTCGGCAAGTTGTTTTACACCTGTCCTCTGGACATTCAGTAAATTCTACCTGAATCTCTATTCTAATTTTAATTCAACATCACATTACTCATCCTTGAATACGAAGTTCAAATATATTTCCTTCTGTGCAGCTTTCCTTAACTCCACCCATCACAAAATAACACTTATGTGCTTTAAACCTTTTCATATATATCATATTCAACTTTACTTTTCCAATAGCAACTCCCTGTTTTGTCATCACAGGTAATTAGTAATTGTTCAATAAAGCTGGACAAATTATTTCACCTGTATAACATGATGTAACATAGGGTAAAATATGTCTTCAAAAATTTATTTATCATGATTTTTTTTACACTGAAAATCTTAATTTTTCATTCTCCATAATTTTAAAACCTGAGCTCAAAGTTGAACTGGGGTTCATTTTAAGAAGTTTCAAGTTTTGATATGCAGATAGCTTCAGCAACATCGCCTACTAAAAATAATTTTCATAATTATCATGCTCCCTGTTAAGTAGTGTGTTGGTTTTAAATGAAACACTTGCTAAAATAGCTTTCCAGATTTGATCTAAAGATACCTTTTTGGTCACCTGTAGATTTTGCATGATATAGCATTAGATATAGCTCTCTTTAAATTAAACATATATTGTAATATCTATCTATCTGTGTGTGTGTGTGTGTGTGTGTGTGTGTGTGTGTGTGTGTGTGTATAGAGGCCCGGTGCACGAAATTCATGCACGGAGGGTGTGTCCATCAGCTCAGCCTGCACCCTCTCTAATCTGGGACCCCTTGAAGGATGTCCGACTGCCCGTTTAGGCCCGATCCAGCAGGCAGTCGGACATCCCTCTCACAATCCAGGACTGCTGGCTCCCAATTGCTTGCCTGCCTGCCTTCCTGATTGCCCCAACTGCTTCTGCCTGCCAGCCTGATCACCCCCTAACCACTCCCCTGCCAGCATGATTGATGCCTAACTGCTCCCCTGCCAGCCTGTTTGCCCCTACCTGCCCTCCCCTGAAGGCTTGGTCACCTCTAACTGCCCTCCCCTGCAGGCCTGGGTCCCCCCCAACTGCCCTTCCCAGTCACCCCCATCTTCCCTCCTCTGCCGGCCTGGCCACCCCTAACTGCCCTCCCCTGCAGGCTTGATCACCCCAATTGCCCTCCCTTGTAGGTCTGGTCCCTCCCAACTGACCTACCCTGCTGGCCTGATACGCCCACAACTGCCCTCCCTTGCAGATCTGGTCCCTCCCAACTACCCTCCCCTGCTGGCCATCTTGCGGTGGCCATCTTGTGTCCACATGGGGGCAGGATCTTTGACCACATGGGGGCAGCCATCTTGTGTGTTGGAGTGACGGTCAATTTGCATATTATTCTTTTATTATATAGGATAGAGGCCTGGTGCATGGGTGGGGGCTGGCTGGTTTGTCCTGAAGGGTGTCCCAGATCAGGGTGGGGGTTTCCTTGGGGCGTGGGGCGGCCTGGGTGAGGGACCTGTGGTGGTTTGCAGGCTGGCCACACCCCCTGGCAACCCAAGCGGAGGCCCTGGTATCTGGGATTTATTTATGTTCTATAATTGAAACTTTATAGCCTTCAGTGGAGCCAAGCTTCCTGCTTGCTCCATGGCTGCCACTATTTTTATTGGGATTTATTTATCTTCTATAATTGAAACTTTGTGGCCTTAAGCAGAGGCCAAGGCAGGCCAGGGCAGGCGGAAAGCTTGGCTTCCTCCATTGCTGGGGAAACCCAAGCCTCCTGCTCTCTCTGTGGCCGCAGCCATCTTGGTTGGGTTAATTTGCATACTTGCTCCTGATTGGCTGGTGGGCATGGCTTGTGTGTGTAGTGGAGGTATGGTCAATTTGCATATTACTCTTTTATTAGATAGGATAAATAGTACTGAAACAATTGGATAGCTGTATGCCTCCTTCCCCCCAAAAAAATCCCAACAACTCTTACCATATACAGTATACAAAAATTAATTTAAAATGGAGTGTAGACCTAAATATAAGAGCTAAAATTGTAAAACTTTTGGAAGAAAAGCATAGTCATCTTATTTTAAGAAAAGTTTTCCCCCAAAATTTATATGTTGAAACCATAACCCCAATGTGATGGTATTTGGAGATGGGCTTTAGGGAGGGAATTTAGTTTAAAGGAGGGTAAGACTTCATGTTGGGATTAGTGATTTTATAAGAAGAGACCACGGAGAGTCTGTCCCTGCTCTTCAACTACTTGCCCTGAAAACAAGCCCTGTGAGTATACAGAGAAAAGGCAGCTGTCTGTAAACCAGGATACGAGTCCTGGCACCCTGATCTTGGACATCCCAGCCTTCTGAGCTCTGAGAAAGAAGCATTTATGTGTTTTAAACCACCCAGTAAATTGTATTTTATAGTGGTAGCACAATCCAAGTAAGACATTTTAGAAGAAAATAATTGATAAGTTGCACTTTATCAAAATTAAAAAAACACACACATTTGGTCAGCAAAGGACACATTGAAAAATACATAAAATGACAAATTATAGACTGAAAGGAAATTACTTCAAATATATACATAATACAAGACTTATATGCAGAAAATGTAAAGAATTTTAAGATCTCAATAATAGAATAAATCAAATAATCTAAATGAAAATGGATAAAAGAATTGTCCAATCACTTGAAAAATGAAGAGATACAGATGGCCAAAAGGCATATGGAAAAAAATGCTCACCATCATGGTTATTAAGGCAATATAAATGAAACCACAAGGAGATGCCACTATTTGCCCACTAGAAAGAATGGTGAAGAATAAAAAGTATTTACTTGATGAGGAGAAAGCTGAACAACTGGACTTCTCATGCACTGTTGAGAACTATTTGAGAGTTCCTTAAACATGTGCCTACTATAAACATAGACATTTCACTCCGGGATGTTTTTCCAAAAGAAATGAAATTAAATGTCCAAACAATCTCCTAGGGCCAGGAAAACAAAGGAGAAAATAAACAAGGGGAATACATCAAACCAAAAAGCTTCTGCACAGCAAATGAAACGAACAACAAAATGAAAAGGGAACCCACTGTATGGGAGAACATATTCACCAATGATACATCTGACAAGCTGTTAATTTCCAAAACATTTAAAGTTATACAACTCACCACTGGGAAGACAAACAATCCAATTAAAAAATGGGCAAAGGAACAATATGGAGTTTCCCTAAAAAAATTAAAAATTGAACTGCCTTTTGACCTAGCGATCCCACTTCTGGCAATATATCCTAAAAATCCTGAAACAGCAATCAGAAAGAATATATACACCCCTATGTTCAAAGCAGCATTATTTACAGTAACCAAGATCTGGAAACAACCCAAGTACTCAACAATAGATGAGTCGGTAAAAAAGCTGTGGTATATTTGCACAATGAAATACTATGAGGCTGTGAAAAAGAAAGAACTCTTTCTTACTCCTAGGGATAGGATGGATGTACCTAGAAATTATTATGCTAAGTGAACTAAACCAATCATAGAAATACAAATATGTATGATCTCACTTATCTGTGGAATCTAATGAACAAAATAAACTGATAAACAAAATAGGACCAGAGGCATGGAACGGACTGACAGGTCTCACAGGGGAGGAGTGTGGGGAGGACTGGGAGAGATTAACCAAAGAAATTACCCCATGGACATAGACAATAATGTGAACAGGCAAGGTGGGGGTTGTGGACGGGGGCAAAGTGGGGAGAAATGGATATCTGTAATAGTGTCAATAAAGAAAGACTTGTACAAGAATATAATAGCAGGGTGTTTTTTTTAAAATCCCCCAACTGTAAACCATCTGAATCCCCATTCATTTGTGAATATAGAAACAAAATGGAGTATTATATTTACACAATGGAATACTACTCATCAATAAAAAAGAGAAAAGTATTAACATATGCAACAGCATGGATGAAAGCAAAATCACTATGCTTGGTGAAAAAGCCAGACCAAAAAAAAAGAGTACATTCCTGTATGTGTACTAGTATTTATGTAAATGTCCAGAAAATTCTAACTAGACTTTATAGTAACAGAAGCAGATTATTTGTTTTTTGGGCACTGAGGTGTATATAGATATGAATTATCGAGCGAAACTTTTGTCAGTGATAGATAAGTTAATTATCTTGAGTGTGGTGATGTTTTTCACTGGTATACACATATATTAGAATTTGTCAGACTATACTCTTTAAATATAGGCAGATTATTGTTCAACAAGTTTATCTCAAAGAAGCTATAAAAAATTTCTAGGTTAACTTTATCAAGTGATGTTTTAAATGAACATTAAGTTGTGTTATTTTTAATGATATTAATTTGAGAGAATATAAAAGTTTGTGTGCAAAATGTTTTGACAATTTTTGACAATATTTCATTCAAAATGCTTTTTAAGTATAAGATAATATATTCTCAGAATTTATGTTTTAACTGCTAAAGTGGTTATAACTGCAGAGTTCAAGTTTTTCTCCTTTTTTTGGTAGGTGAAAAATCTATGACAAACAAGAGTGTCAATGCTTTAATACACATTATGTTAAGGAAAATTTATATCTAAGCAACAAATGAAGTGCTGACTATTGTTTTTTTTTTTTTTCCTTTTTCCTTTTTCATTAAAATACTCTTAGGCTTATGCAAAGTTAAAACTCATTATAACAAACCACTTACTGCTTAATCCCAGTGGTCAGCCTAAGAAAACCTAACTTTTCCTTGTGAGGAACGGATTCTTATTGAAACTGAAAGCATTCTTCTTTTCCTCTTTTTTTTTTATTCTAGCTGTGTGAGCATTTTTTTTTCATTTTGCTCTATTTATATGATTTTATAAGCTATTTATTAAGCTATTTCTACAGAAGTCATCATTTGTAGAATCCCCAAATTAAGCATTGATATATTTATGATTAGAGTCAGTTAAAAAGAAATTCTTCACCATATTTTTATAGAATGGAGAAATGATGGTATATGGCAAAAGTTAATTGTATGTATACTTCTTGTACTTTTAGATAGTACATTTGTACAGCGATCCTGCATAATCCATCATTGCACCCACAGTACTTACCACAGTTCATATGGATGGTCCAATAAATATATCAAACTTTAACCTTCATGAGAGCTCATTGAGATTAATGTAAAACCAGAATGGCTTTCAGTATTAAATAATTACTATATTATTAACAGTTGATTCTTAAATCTTTAATTTTAAAAATATGCCTTAAGAAATAAAATAAATAGTAAACATAAAAGATTTTTAAAGATTTTGTTTGAGATTTATAAGGACCCTAAATCTTTCCATATATTTCTTAGTTTTCTAGTGCTATAAAATCAAATTAGTGAAGTAAAATTATTTATGGCATAGTTGTTTCATTGTTTTTATATTTATTTTACAAATATTTACATATCATGTCCCTTAATTCAAATGAATTAAATTTAACGAGATCAGAGTAATCTGTAGAACATACTTAGATAATGTTTTGATCTCTTAAAAAAAGCATCCTGCCCTGACCGGTTTGGCTCAGTGGATAGAGTGTCGGCCTGCGGACTGAAGGGTCCCATGTTCGATTCCAGTCAAAGGCATGTACCTTGGTTTGGAGCACATCCCCAGTGGGGGGTGTGCAGGAGGCAGCTGATCGATGTTTCTCTCTCATCAATGTTTCTAACTCTCTATCCCTCTTCTTTCCTCTCTGTAAAAAATCAATAAAATATATATTTTTTAAAAAGCATCCTGTCAATAACAAAAATAATATTTAATTACATTGAAAATAAAACTGAAGTTTCTAGTTTCTTAGGAACTAAATCATTTGTCATATACTGACATAATGTTAGCATGTTACAGAGATATATTTCAATTTTGATATAATTAAATTGGAGCCTAAATGCATTTATGTAAATAACTATATCCTCTGAGGGAGGGGGGCTTATACATTACTGACTAATTCAATATTTACATAAAGAACAATTTCCTTATCTTTAAAACCAGGAGGTTGAACTAAAATGTGTCTGCATTTCTTCTGAGTTCTAACATTTCCTTATTAGATTTCATAACTTAAATGTTAATAAATTTATTATACTGTCCAATAATATTAAACTCAATATTTGTTCATTGTAGTAAACTGATATACCTTCAATGGGATGTTTATTGTATGAGTTCTAAGATGAATCTGTCTCTCAAAATTTAGTACCAGATTTAGTACCTTATTATCTGATTATGGTCTGTTAATATCTCTCCTCTTCTATTACTTTCCTGTTCTTTGTTGAAATCTTGCAATCTATAAAAAGAAAAAAAGTTACAGTCACATGCATTTTACATGGAATTTTCATGACAAGGTTTCATCCTACTTCTTGGAATAAAGAAGGCTTTTAAGCATGACTCATGAAAACGTTTATATTAGAGTAACATTTATACTTTTTGTTCTTGCTTTTTCTTAGCTAGTAGGATTTTTAAATTTTTTTATTTTTACATTGAATACATCAAGTTTCTTCAGAAAACTACTGCTCCTAAAATATCCAATTTGACTTTGTTTATCTCAATCGACTCTAAGTCCTTTGTTTCTCTGCCCCCCAAAAGAGACTGAGTGGCAGTAGAATATTAAAAGTAATGTTTTGAAATATTCATTGTGTTTCACCTATGTGCCAGGCATTGTAGAGAGAATAGGGTACATAGCAAAAAATAGGAGACTTACTCCAGCTTTCTGTCTAGTGGGACAAAGACTGACACTTAACAAATAATTGTAAATGTGATAAGTACCAAGAATGAAAAACAGAAAGTGCTTTTTGGAGACTGTAACAAAATGGCTAATGCAGGCTTAAAGGAAAGCCGTCCTGAGGAGGTGACCTTGAACTGAGGCTGAGCAGGAGTTACTGAAGCTGGAAGCTGGGTGCATGACGGGCATGTGTTCCTTTTGGGGAGCGTAGAATTCCAGGGTATATGGCAAGAGTGAAGAGAGGAGAAAGAGGGGAGCAGTCCTGGAAGAGGCTGGAGAGATGGGAAGGAACACATCATGCTTTGGTTAGGAGCCAAGCTTAAATCTGTGATGGTGGAAGAAGCCCACTTCCCCATGGAAACAAACGATCACTTCCTCTGCTCCCAGGTAGGCAGCTTTCCCAACTTTCCCCTGAGGACAAAGACTCGTATTTATTAACATAAAGAATCATAGAACATTGGAGCTGGAAGAGACTTTTTAGGCAATTGAATCAAGTATACAATTGAATCTAAATCAAAATAAATGAAAAATTAATCTAATGAAGAAAATAAACTGATGAATAAAATAGAACCAGAGGCATGGAAACATGGAACGAACTGACAAATCTCAGAGGGAAGGGAGGAGGGGGAGCTGGAAGAGATTCACCAAATATGTTGTATGCATATATCCATAGACACAGACAATAGGGTGGTGAAGGCCTGGGGTGGACCAGGAACCAGATGGAGGAGGGAGCAGTGGGGGGATAAAAGAGGAACATCTGTAATACTCTCAGCAATAAAGATTTAAATTTTAAAAAGTACATAAAATAATTTATGTCTTTAAAATAAAATTAAAAAATGGGTGAAATACATGAACAGACACCTCACCAGAGATGAAAAGATATTTAATATAATATGTCATTAGGAAACTGCAAATTAGTATGAGATACCCCTAACACCTATTATAATGGCCCAAATACAAAACATGGACAACACCAAATACTGGTAAGAATGAGGAACTACAGGAACTCTCATTCATTGCTGGTGGGAATGGAAATGGTACAATCATTTTGTAAGACAGCTAGTGGTAGTTTTTTACAAAGCTAAATATATTCTCTTTGTTTAATATATTTTTATTGATTTCAGAGAGGAAGGGAGAGGAAGAGATAGATAGAGACATAGACGATGAGAGAGAATCATTGACCGGCGGCCACACTAGGGATCGAGCCCGAAACCCAGGCATGTGCCCTGACCTGGAATGGAACCTTGACCTCCTGGTTCATAGGTCGACGCTCAACCACTAAGTCATGTCAACGGGGCAAAACTAAATATATTCTTACTGTATGATCCAGCAATCTCACTCTAGTATTTACCCAAATGAATTGAAATCTTATAGCCACACAAATACTGTACATAGTATAGTTACAATAGGTTTATTCATAATTACCGAAACTTAAAGCAACCAATATGTTCTCTAATAGTTGAAGAGATTAATAAACTATGGTACATCAAGATAATGGAATATTATATAGTGCTAAACAGACATAAGCTATCAAACCAGGAAAACACATGGAAGAAACTTAAATGCATATTACTAAGTGAATGAAGATAATCTGAAAAAGCTACATATTATATTTCAACTATATGATATCCTGGGAAAGGCAAAACTATGAAGACAGTAAAAAGATCACTGGTTGCCAGGAGTTAGGAAGAAGGGAGGGATGGGTAGGCAAAGCTTGGAGGATTTTTAAGGCAGTAAGTTTATTCTGTATGATATTGCAGTGATGAAGACATGTCATTATGCAATTTTCAAAGCCCATGGAATGTACAAAAGCAGAGAGAATTCTGATTTAAACTATAGACTTTTGAGGATGATGTGTCAATCAATGTACATCCATCAATTGTAATAAGTGTGCCATTGTGGTATAGGTTGTCAATAGTAAGGGAGGCTGTGTGTGTGTGTGTGTGTGTGTGTAGGAAAGGAGCATATAGGGACCCTCTGTACTTTCTGGTCAATTTTACTGTCAATATAAAACTTTTCTAAAAATAAGTATATAAATTAAAAAATTAAAAAAATAAAACTCAATAGTACTCATAAAGGTGTTTAGAATATTTGTAAAATGATAGTATTTTATATTAATGGAAGTATTTGAAAGCTTTAAGTTACTGTTCACAGTGATCTATTAATATAGTTTTCTGATTTAGTCCACTACTCAATTTCCATAGCTTATTTCCAGGCTAGAAAAAAAAGAAAAAGAAAAGCAACAACTTTCTGAGGGCATCACTAAGTGGCACCTTCTGGTCAGTACCCTCAACTGTCATTCATATTGATTGTAGATTATACAGCATTTCAGACTACATTAAGTTTATAGCAGATGAATAACTTTGATTCAAATTGACCTCAAAAATCCACTCAAAATAATAATAATATTATTCTCTGCTTGATATATCCCTGATAGCAATACGATAGAAATGTTCTATCTTTCTATTTTAATTCAATTGTGAAGCTTAAGTATGGTGGTCACCAAGTTAGGGCATTTTCCAAGCAACTCCTAAATCAGTGGTCGGCAAACTCATTAGTCAACAGAGCGGCAAAGCCGTGGTTTGCCGACCACTGTTCTAAATAACTTTGAAGAACAGTAAACACTTGGATTAAATGCTCTTTTTATAAATATCTTGGTTTACACTTTTTGAAATAATTATGTTGTCTATATATGCTGCCAATTTGTATGGTTCATAAACATCATTAACAGCTAATATTTATTAAGCACCCATCTGTATATGAAACTGTTAGATACATTAAAGGGACATCCTAAACAGGATGAAATGACTCAGATAAAAATTAAAGTATAAAAGAACACATACAGTGTAAAATAGAGTATAAAATAGAAAATTATATTGACAGCCATTATCTATTTATATTAGGTATAATTATTTTCTGTTTGTGGTTTGTGTGCTGTGAAATTCTGTAGGAAGAGAAAGCTCATCTTGCTTCAACTTCAGCAAAGAATCTGACAAAGCCTGGCAAAGTTTTCTGAATTTTTACACATATTTAAAAAGATGTGTGTGATCACGATATTTGCAATGTCTTTTATTTTGTGGCACAGCATATTCAAGTTTTGGTCAGAAAAGATGCATAACCATCTGAAAATCCAATACTTTGAGGTTAAAAGAAATGAAAGTGGATAAGTAAAATACTAATAAATGTGCAAAGGCTGTTTACATGCTAAACCATCAGATTCGATCCAAAGCCATAGGTAAGTTTAGGGTCCTTTTACAAAATAAGTTGGAAGATCAATAAAAATGTAAGATGACTTGAATTAAATTATAATCTTATCAGTTTAAACACTAGTGAATCAATAAAATTCTTACACCAAAAAATACACCAAAAAAGGTGTATTTTTCAAACAGTCAAGATGTAGAATTGAAAGACCAAGGCTTCTAAGGGAAATGTAATGAAACAATATAATATTCATTGCTTTAGGACTGAGGCATAATTTTTAAAATTCGTTTAAATGTTCATTAACATTCAGAAATATGTAATAGGGTTTTTGGTCAAGCTCAGACTACTTTAAATCTGTTGTGCACAATGTGTTTTAAGCCAATCTTTCCATCACTTTTAGATCTGAAAATAGGAGAGCAAGTTCCAACCAAATGGAAAATTTCAAGACACTGTACAAAATAAGCCTTCAACAATGAGATATGGAAAGCTAGGGGATAAGATTTGGCCACAAGTATACCAAAAGTAAAAATGAATGAATGAATGAATGAATGAATGAATAAATAAATAAATAAATAAATAAATAAATAAAGTCTTTCTGAGTAGTTCAAATTCGCACCACCTAAATCTTAGCCAACTTTAAAATTTTTATTTATAAGCCGATGGTTTATTTTTCTAAGAAAAATAATTGTGGTTTTTTTTGTTGGAAATTTGTGAAGATAATAAAAAAATTAGAAATATGAATTTTTATAAAGGAGAAAAATGCAATAATCATAAAAAATAATCACATTGAAGTAGAACCGTATTTTGTGGTATCTAGTGCACTTCCTTTGTCAGTGTAAATTAGCAGGACATGTTCATTGTGTTTACACAATTTGTGCTGCTGTTAGAGCTCCCATAGTTTTTTTAAACAATTTTTATTTTTAGTTTTTAATTACAGTTGACATACAATATTATATTAGTTTCAAGTATACAACTAAGTGATTAAACATTTATATAATGTATGAAATGATCACCCTGATGAATGTAGTATAAGTGAGGAGCCAATTTAAAAATGGAAATTGGGTTCTATTACTCTCTAAAGGTAACAGGCCTCTGAAAAATCTCTCCCCATCTGTGCTTAGAACTGTCAGGAAAGGAACAGTAACTAACATTGTTTGCATACCTATTTTACACCGGACATCACGTTAGAAGTTGTAAATATGCTCTCATTTAATCTTCCTATGTTCAATTTGTTTGTCAAGTGCTGAATTTAAATAACCATGTGACATTGAGACCCACTAAATTGCAAATGATATGTACATGTATTTTGCTTGCTTCCAACTAGTCTATAGTGAAAAAGTCTATGTGAATATTTAAATGTATTAATTTATTCAAAAATATTTAAAGAAGATTTAACTGTAAAAGAACAATGGTTCCAATTTAGTTCATAAAAAAACTATAAATTATTCTTAAAGATGTAAGTTAAAAGTAAGAAATTCAAAATGATGAATGCTTAGTGCAGTGGTATTTTAAATTATACTTCATATTCACACAAATAACATTTATTAAATACCTCTAGTTTATGTGCCTACCCTGCTAGTTTATGTGCCTACCCTGTGAGGTGATGTGGACATGAGCTCTTCTTTTAAGGCAATCTCTGCCTTGTCACACAAGAAGTAGACAAAGACACAAATAAGATTGCATTGTTATGAGTGCAATAATAGAAGCTTGTACTAATTGCAATAATAGCACAGGAGAAAGAGTAATTAACTTGCCAGGGGACAAAGGATCAGGGCAGGCTTCAGATAGGAGTGATGTCAGGTCAGCAGTGGTGGAGTAGTAAGGGGTCAACATCCTAGACAGAATAAATAACATGGGCAAAGGTATAAAATCATGACTCAAGGGGCTCAACTAAAAGTAATTATTATTCTTAAGCATAGTGGTAAGAAGGAAGGAGCACTGGCAGATGAGACCAGAAATGTGGCTTTAGAAATTACGGAGTCTAGGGAGGGATTTAAGCAGCTCATAGTAACTTGTGCCTATGTTTGGATAATATTGTTTTGGAATTTGTGTAGAAGGGGAATCAAAGAGAAAAAGTGGATTAAGATGCTATTTTAATCATACATAAAAGAGATAAGCCAAATCCAAGATAATGGCAGTTGAGGTTATAAGAAGACAATAGAAACTGGAGACACAATTGGCAATTGCTAGAATCCCAACAGATGTTGTTAGAATTGTGTTGAGTAAAGTAGAGGGGATAAACAAAGATTACACTCAGCTCTTCTGCTCGAGTGCCTGGAGGAACAGCTGTTACATTAAGGAAATATGTTGAGAAGGAAGATCAGATGTTAAAGTAAGGACATAAAAAGATTTAGGCGCATTGCATATGTGAGACATCAAATTGAATTGGCTGTCAATATGCAACTGGAATTCAAGAAAGAGATCGTGATTCTTTGTTTGGGAACCTGGTTGTATAGTATAGGGGACTCCCATGGGAAGGTTTGAGAAACAAGTAGTTACTACCAGCTAAGATGCAGTGATTATAACACATGTCAGTATGTTGTAGAATAAATTCCACAATTCAGAGATATATTACACATCTGAAATAGAAATCTTATGAGATGTGATGGTAATTAGGTAGATGGAAACTCAAGTGTCCCTGAGAAAATTGTTAGACATTGGATCACCGGCATAGATGGCATAGATGTGAGCAGGAATAGATATGGTATCAGATATCAGTAGTAAATGTGTGAAGATGGCTTAAATGCAGATAAATTTATAGGTATGGGGAGCAGGGAGGAATCGAGAAAGTGTGGGATTTCATACTGTATGGCTTCAATTTCCTATCAATTATAAAACACAGAGTGCTCAGAACATTTACATAAGAGGACAAGGGGGTGAGGAGGGTTATCAAGATGGATGGAATTGCTCTAGCCTCACAATACCTTAGGTTGAAAGGCAGCAAGAAAGCCTGTCTTACTTTCCTGAAAGCTCTAAGTAAGACAGGAGCTTTTTTGTTTTGGTAGAAAATGTAAAGATAAATCATTTTTTAATGTATGACCTCACCCTTATTTTAATCCTAGTTCTAAAATTAAAATGAATTTCTTACAATCAGTTCTCGGCCAAAATTTTCTCACTGGTGTCTTGATTAGACAAAGCTCCTTCCTAGTACATTCCTTAGAAGCACACACGTAACAATATCCCACTAGTTCTTCATGTTCAAGACTATTTTTCTATAGCTTTTTACTCAAAGGACAGCTTAGTTGGGCATTATATCCTGTGAATGCATTCTGTCCCCTTAAGTTTCTTGACAATACCTCTTCCCTGTTGCTTTACTTTGCATGTTGTTTTGGAAAAGGCTGATGAGTCTAATTCTCATGCCTTTTCGAGTTATTTCAACTTATTACCTAGAGTCTCTGAAGGTTTTTGTTTTTTTTCTTCTTCTTCTTGTTCTTTATAAAATTAATTAAAATTTGCCTCACCTTTCTTTGGCATCCGGTAGGTCCTTTCAAGTCTAGACTTGCAACTTCTTTTATCTTTGGAAATTTTCTTAGGTTATATAAATGTAAATACAGGTTCTGTTTTACTGTTTTGATTTTCTTTTTCAGGGATACTAAATTAGCTTATGTTGTTTTTCTATCTTCCATTTCAAGTATTTCATCTCTGATCCATTTTAGATTTTCATCTCATTGTCATTATCCTGGGCTTTTCTTTTCTTTTTCTTTTTTTAAAATATATTTTATTGATTTTTTTACAGAGAGGAAGGGAGAAGGATAGAGAGTTAGAAACATCGATGAGAGAGAAACATCGATCAGCTGCCTCCTGCACACTCCCACTGGGAATGTGCCCGCAACCGAGGTACATGCCCTTGACCGGAATCGAACCTGGGACCCTTCAGTGCGCAGGCCAATGCTCTATCCACTGAGCCAAACTGGTCAGGGCCCTGGGCTCTTCTTTTTCCTGCTTTTATTTGATGTCATTTATAAAATTTTCATTTGGATTTTTCTCCTTTGGCTGCCTGTTGGTTTATGTTCTCTTTTACTATAGTTTTATATATTATTTATTTCTATTTCTTTCCTGTGTTAAATTAACTTTTGTTTCAATATAACCTATCTTATGTCAATTTATCCATCTACTATTCTTCTGTTTCAAGGAGATTTTTAATCTCCCTAGTTGCTTGTTTGAGTATATTTAATTTAGTTTGGGAGTTGTATTATAATTTTATTAAACTCCATGGCTGCTTTCTGGTTATTTTACCATCAGGAATGTGTTGATTCCCATTTCTGATTTCTCACAATAGTTTTGCATAGATACGGTTGGCTTTCTCCTATTGATTATGCTGTCTTCTGTTCTCTTTGCAGTTTTGTTGTTTTTGTTTTTAATGGAATGTGTTGGTCAGGGTAAGAGATGGTCTGGCAAGTTTTGTTTCTCTTTTGTCTCTTTGGGATTCTTTCAAAATTTTTTTCTGATGTTTTTTTTGTTAATGTTGTCTTGTGGAATTTGTAATTTTCATTATTTTATTTTGCTGTCTCATTTCAGTGAGTACTATTCTTTCAATATATATGTATATCTGCTTTCTGAGACTGCTACTTTTAATTCAATAGACTTTAAATTCCCTCTGTTTAGCCAAAGCTGTGAACTACTGAGTATCAGTAATGTGTTTAGTATTTTGGCACTTAATATTTTACTTTTTAACTTTTCTTTTTATGGGGATGATTCTTTCTGTGCTTTGTTTATGTCCTTTGTGCCTTTTACTCTATTTTTCACAGACCCTCTTTTTTTTCTTCTATTTTCCCCCACAGATCTCTTCAAATTTCCCATCCTATACTCTATATTTACAGTCATGAAGATGGATTCTGTAGTTTTTTCTTTTCTCTGTTTATAAACAAGTAGTGGTGTAGTATTCCGAAGGCATAAGTCATCCATGGTTTTATTTTCATTCTTGTTTGTTTATTTAGTTTTTAGGGGTATTTTAGGGAAGATTCAGTATCAGGCAGCCATAATTTTTCTCCAGACATAATCATGTAGTCTTGATGTTATAGTTGACACAGGTCTTACAATTCATCAGGTTGAAAACCTTAGTTTACATAAGACAAAAGAGGAGGCCAGAGAAACCAAGTAAATTGGTTGAAGTCAAATTACTATTTCAGGCAGGATATGACTGAATTCCAGGTTTCCTTCCTTTGAGTTCTAGTATTTTCCCAATTACTGTTTATCTTCCAAAAATTAAATGTAAGTCAATAATTTTGGCATCTAATATGATACCTAAAATGATGAGTGATCAAGATCATAATTGAGTAATAAAATAGTGATTGATATTTTGCAACTGACTAGGTGAATATTTTCAGTACATTTTACAATGAGTGAACAAGGCAATACCTAATGAACATGAAGCAGGGTTTACTTGAAGGAGCTGAGTTTTGTGTGTTTTTTGCTTTTTGGTGTGTGTGTGTGTGTGTGTGTGTGTGTGTGTGTGTGTGTGTTTTATATCTGAAATACTTTGAGAATTGAAAGACATATTTATTTATATTTCAATAATATTTGAAATAATTGGAAAACTATAACTGTGTTTCTATGCTAAGAGTTATTATTAATAAGATTGTTTCCTTCACTTCACTATCTTTTTTTTAATACATTTGTATTGATTTTTAGAGAGAGGTAAGGAGAGGGAGAGAGAGTTAGAAATATGGATTATAGAGAAACATCATCAGTTGCTTCCTATGTACCCCCTGCTGTGGATCAAGCCTACAACACAGGCATGTGCCCTGACCAGTAATCAAACCAGTGACTTCCTGGTGCTTGGGTCGAAGTTCAACCATTGTGCCACACTTGCCAGGCTATTTATATTTCATGTACAACTTTTTTTTTGGTAGAAATCTATTTAATTTTGACTTATTGCAGTACTCAGTTATACATAAAAATAATAGACTTAAAATATTATGCATTGATTTATAGGTTATCATTATCACATATTTTCTTTAATTTAGCTGTATGATCATCATCTGTGGAATGTTGAAAAATGCCAATTACATGTAAATAAAACCAAAACTAATTAATTAATTATCTACACTAATAAAAGAGTAACATGCTAATTGACCGTACCTTCATGACGCCCACCAGCCAATCAGGAGTGACTATGCAAATTAACCCAACAAAGATGCACTGAGCAGCCGGGGGCGGGAAACTTGCGTCATTGCCATGGCGACGACACAGGCGTTCCACATCACCTCAGCCACTCTGGGCCTCTGGGCAGCATGGGAAGGTGGAAAGGCAGCTCCAGGCCAGAGCGAAGGTGGTGCCGGCAGCCAGGGGAAGGAAGGCCCATTCTTGCACGAATCTTCGTGCATCGGGCCTCTAGTGTCTAATAAAGATTACAGATATGGAATGTATAATGAAAGTTTACCAATATGATATCCAAATTTTTCCTGATAATTTCATAATATTCATAAGATTTAAAATTTAACACCACTGTTAAAATAAGCAATGAAAAATTTGAATCATGATTACCTTTTAAGCCTCTCTGAAGAGTGGTTTTGATAATAGAATAGAAAAGTGACCTCTGTGGCCTTAGTGTCTGAAAGGCACAATGCTAGGAGCCGAGATCACAGAGACAGTGGCAAAACTAGAAAGTGGTCCTGTTTAGGTCACGTAGGGTTCGAATTACATGCAGAACTGGGAAGTCATTGAAGGATTTTCAGTAGAAGAGTGATCATGTGTTTTTTATTTTCCAAGAATCACTCTGGATGATGTGTTGAGAAAACACAGTAGGAGGGCAAACATTGAAACAGGGGATTATTCAAGAGTCCAGGTGAGAGATCATTGCAAATTGAAATAAGGTGGTAACTATGAGAAGTTAGACTATGAGAAGAGCAGGTTCAGGGATACAAATGAAAAAATTCTGTTGTTCATTTAATAAATTTGGGATGCCAACTGATATTTAAGAATGCATATGGAGTAGGTAGTTGGATACATGAATCAATATCTTAGAGGTAGGGTTGCCACAGATGATCTGTGTCATACACTACTGAGAAATCAAGAAAGGAGAAGACTGAAAATTGACTACTGATGTGGCAGAATGGGTATTTTTTTTTTCATAATGGGTATTCTTGACAAAGCATGATTGGAATGGCTTTTTGAGTGGTTCTAAAAAAGCAACTGTAAAAGGACAATAGCTGGAGGGAAATGTGGGACCAAAGGGGGTTTTGATTGTTTATTTTTAAATGGGAGATATTCAGCAAGTTTTCATGCTGATGTGAATAATCTAGTACTGTGATACTCAAAGTACTGGTCCATCACCCAAGCCTGAGAAAGCCACCAAGAGATAATGAGTTTGTGCCAGAATATATATCAATGCACTGCTTCTTTCACGGATAAAGCCTCAGTATGGAAAAAAAAAGTCAGGGGAAATAAACATTATGATGAATGATATAGTTGATTTATATTCTGGAAAAAAAGTTATTATTTTCAGCAGATCATGGGCAAACATTTGGTGGGTTTTACTTTTAGAAGCACCAAAGTAGTAGAAGGGAGAAAATTGTTGAAGGGATACTATAGAGAGCAGTGACAGGTAGAGAAAATGGTAACAGCTTCCTGATCTTGCTAGCCCTGAGGAACTGCACTTTTTGTTAGTTTTATCAAACTCTGCCCATACCCAGGCTCAGTGTGATATTTGTTGCCTGTCAGGATCCTGACTGATGTATTATCAAACTTTTATTAATGCCTTCTGGGAGTCAAACTCTTCTGCAGATGATAGATAGATAGATAGTAAATCATTAAGTTTTGGTTGAAAGAAAGGGCATAAATAAATAATATGTCAAATTCTTTTTAAAAACACTACATATTCACTTGCGGGTGCACATTAAAATTACCTGGGACAGTTTCATGAGATAGCTTTTCCTGCAGAGAATCCAATTTTATTCATCTAAAGTGGGTCCAGAGATTAGCATTTGTAAATTTCCCTAGGGGAATAATATATAGCCAGGTTTGGGAACTACTTTAATAAAGATGCAGAGATATAAAAGCCTTGCTCAGTTAACTCCAAGAACTAACAGCCTAGCAGAGGGAGAAATCTTTTAAATAAATAGTTTCATTTAATGGACATTAAACAGAAAGGTCATCTATAAGAATAATTTTAATTGATATTGATAACATTATGAGTAGATATATAGTGGATAATCTTATGCAAGTTATTTAGACATCTATATAACGATATTATTTAACAATAATAATCATATTTTTAAGGCAGTTAGTAGGTATTGATATGTGGAATTGGGCAAACTCAGACTCTCCTCGCAGGTCCTTGTTCTACGAAGTTTGAAGAACAAAATTCGCTGACTAAAAGATTTTAACCAAAAATGTGGAAGTTTATGCCCTAGTCAGTTTGGCTCAGTGGATAGAGCACCGGCCTGTGGACTGAAGGGTCCTGGGTTCAATTCCAGTCAAGGGCACATGCCTGGGTTGCAGGCCAGATCCCCAGTGGGAGGGCATGCAGGAGGCAGCCCATCAATGATTCCCTCTCATCCGTTATGTTTCTATCTCTCTTCTTCTCCCTTCCTCTCTAAAATCAATTTTAAAAAATGTGGAAGTTTATTGCAAGCATATACAAACCCCTGGGGAGGGGTCCCCAAATGGAGAAACCCTTCTCTTTCTCTCTAAAATGGGATAAAACCTAGTCCTGTCCCATGAGTCTCTTTGTCTGCAGGTTTATAAATGCTGGAAGCTTCTTTATCTCTTCATGACACTTTCTAATTGGACCCTTCCTTATTTTATGTCCCCCGTTCTTTCCTAATTGGCCAGTTTCCCTGCATGATATCAGTTTTAAAGCTTCAGAGCCCACTCAGTGCTCCCCCTCCTTTTATAAGATAAACATTCTGGTGGCTTGGAGCTGTCTCTCCCCATCACTTATACATTCCTCTCCCATGGACCCTCCTTCCCTAAAACTGCCTCTCCTATCTCTAAAATCCTGTCAGTATGACATGTTAATCTTAAAATAAAAGGCCCAAGTGAGAGGCAATAGCATTTATTTGAGATCCAAAATAATAATATACAGGAAGCACTGATTCAGGCAGAAACCCAAATAGTGTTCCCATTAGGAGGTGAAGGCAAAGGGTGTTTATGAGAAAGGGAAAGGGAACAGTTACATGAAGAGAAGGAAGAGATTTCTATGGAAGCAAATAAGCTAACATAGTGATGCTAATTCTAAAGAATGTTTTTAATATTCAGTCCTGTAGTGATAATGTCTGCTTCCTGTTAGCTTTGCAAGTAATTGTTTGGAAGGCAGTCCTGCTGCAGGCCCCCGTCCAAAGGTAATTTTGTCCCATTTTAACATTCCAAGGTTTTGAGGAATAAGACTTGCAAAGCAGGTCCTCTGGGATGGCAGCCCCAAATCCATTTTGAAGTTTTTCCATTAATATTATTTTTTACAGAAGCATGAATCTAGTGTTTTACTTGTATTAACTTTAATTTAAACTCCCTACAATTCTAAAGGGGGTGGGTATTGTTACTAAAGAGTTTTTACATGACCGGTTAGGTTAACGAGGCATAGACAGCTTAAGTCACCTATACATGGCCACATAACTAGTAGATATTCCAAGTCAGAATTTGGACCCAGGCTATGTGGTTTTGGTGTCCATGTCCTTGTTCCTTTCTAAGAGATTGTTGGTCTTTTTAAAAAATATATATATTTTTATTGATTTCAGATAGGAAGGGAGAGGGAGAGGAAAGAGAGAGATAGAAACATCAATGATGAGAGAGAATCATTGATTGGCTGCCTCTTGCACACACCACACTGGGAATGGAGCCCACAACCCAGGCATGTACCCTTGACCAGAATCGAACCCGGGACCCTTCAGTCCACAGGCTGATGCTCTATCCACTGAGCCAAACCAGCTAGGGCTGCTCTTTTTCTTTTTTCTTTTTTAACCTGGCTACATTGATATATCATCCCATATTTCAGTTCTGTTTTTGCAATAATATAATTTTCTTTTTATTTCAGTGGTTATTTTTATATACTTATTTTACTTTATTTTTTTATCCATCACCGTTTGTTTTATTTGTTGTCCTATTTTATGTTGTTTCACAATGCCGTTATGCATTTCTGCAAACAAAATTAACCACTCTCCCTCTGCAAGTATCCCAATGTCAAATTATAGTACTTCTAAGGCACCATCTTTTGCTGTAAATTCTTATAAACCTAATTTGCTTCTGTACTAGCCCCACTACATGTTTTGTTCATGTACAAGATTCATAGTCTCAGCTTTTCAACAAATTTTTTCTTGCACTTTTTTATCTCACTTATTTTTACTTCAGGAATCACCCACTTTTCTACAGCAAGTGAATTATCAAAGATCACTTTACCATTTATTGTACATTCCTATGAGTGAATTCCTAATTAATTGTCTATTACTCTTGACCTCCTGTAGTCTTTACAAAAGACTTGAGAGCAAAGACATTATTTACATTTTGCAATTGTTTTAAAAGCTCACTATCTTGGCCAAGGTCACAAATCTAGCAAGTGGCTGAGCTGGGATTTAAAGCCCCCAGTTCTAATTCCAGAGTTTTTAACTACTGCAATTTGCTATGCGATTAGGAAGACTGATCTCCACAGTTAGAACATAAGTTCTGTCTGGTACTATTTGTCCTTTTGCATTAAATTGTCCCTTGGCCATAGCAAAGTGGCCAGCTATCAAAGAAATCGGCCTTTCTACCTCTGGGCCATGAAGAACAGTAAGAATGCTTTCCCAAGGCTTTGCTTTTAGTATTTATTGTTTACCGTATGATAGTTACATCACCAGTAAAAATTCGTATTTTTAAAAAATGGCAGCATAGCCCTCATTAGATTTTCCCAGGTACTAGTTGCTGAGACATCTTTATTTATAACAGCGGCCTGTTGATATTTTATGAATATACTAGAGCCCAGTGCACGTATTCGTGTACTGGTGGGGTCCCTCAGCCTGGCCTGTGGGGATGGGGCTGAAACTGGCTCTTTGACATCCCGCGAGGGGTCCCAGATTGCGAAAGGGCGGTTCTCGGGTGACACACCCCAGAATTGGGCTCCCTCCTCTCTGGTTCTGGGTGCATCACCCTAGAACCCCCACTGCCAAGGGACCACAGCTCGGCATCTCTTGTGTTGAGCATCTGCCCCCTGGCGGCCAGTGTGCATCATAGCTACTAGCCAGTCGGCTGGTCTCTATCTTACCTAATAATAGACAAACATGTAAATTGACCGTACCTCCACTACGCCAACAGCCAGTCAGAGTGAGTATGCAAATTAGAAGGCCAAAAATGGCAGCCACCCAGCTGCTCCAGGCACAGAGTGGCCAGGCGGGGCAGGACGCCTGCTATGAGAGGGAGGGCGGGCGGCAAAGGGATCTACAGGAGCGGAGTGCCGCAGTGAAGACAAGACTGCAGACTCCAGAGTCTGCAGCAAAGACAAAGATGGCAGACTCCAGCCAGAGTCTGCAGCGAAGCAGTGAAGACCAACCGGCCAGAGTCTGCAGCAAAGACGAAGAAGGCAGACTCTGGCTGGAGCGAAGGCCTGGGTTCCGGGTGCCGGAGGAAAACCAGTGCTGGAAGCCAAGGGAAGGAAGGCCTATTACACGAATCTCTTCTTACAATGGGCCTCTAGTGCTTTTATATATATAGATGTATTTATTCATTATCAAAATATATTATATAACTTACCAAATTCAAGTTCCTGGAAGATACAAAAAGAAAAAAAAAACACATACAAAACCATAAAAGAGAAATTGATTTATGATCCTGGATGCAGAGAAAGGCCCTCTCTTCTGCTGTTTCATGTCTTTACAAATTCCAACCAAAATGAAAATAAACTCTTCTTCTGAACAGTTTAATTGCCATTAATCTTCCCAGGGTGGAGTAACATTGATTAGATTCAATTCAGATAGGTTAAATTTTTCTGTGTTACACTGTTTAATGTGTGTGAATTTTTTCTCACAAAGTAGAGGTGTCCCTGACTCCTCCCTTCCTGGCAGAGAGGAGAACTCTTTATCAATACACTCACCGATCCTCTAGAAATCTTTTTCAACAGAGGAAACTCAGTAAGGGGAGGCCTAAGGAAATGGGAGTGGTATGAGGTGGGCTATCCCACAGGCAGAGAAGTAACAAAATACTTTCAGGAACTTGACTTTATTAAAAATTTCTATCTCATGTATTCAGTCACCCAATGATTATATTCACCTTAATGATCATAAACTCTTCACTTTATTAGTCCCCCCATCCACCCTTATACTGATTCTTCTTGATAGCTCCTCTTTATTTACTTCTCAAATTCATTTCCTTATTAGTATTCTTTCAGCCAGAGCCTCAGGGCCTCATCATTTAAAATATCTCCCATCTAATTTTGGTTTTCCACAAAACTATCCTCTTCATTGCTCTTGAGTAAAGATCTGAAATATAAATATTGCCATATTATTTCTTATCTTTAGTGGCTACCATTTATCTCTTTAGTGCAGGGGTGGGGAACAACCAGCCCGTAGGCTGTATAAGACCCCCAAAATCATCTGGTCTGGTCCTGCCAAGGCATTAGGAGTTAATTAAATGTTTGACCAAATATAGCAGGCTAATTTTTAAGTTGATAATTTTGTTTAGGTGAGAAAAAATAAGTATCCAAATGTCCCTTGTCAGAAAAAAGGGTTCCCCACCCCAGCTTTAGTGAAATCAAATATCTTTTTGAAGGTTTTAAAGGCTCTCCACGATTAGACCTTATGACCCTATCCACCTCTTTTCCTCATTTTTCCCATTTCCTATATTCACCGTATGCACCAACTTCGTTTTGTTTCTTGAAAAACCATGCTATTTTCTCTCTCTGTGTTCCTTGCTCATCTTGTCTATCAGTCCTGTAACGGACTTCACTCATGTTTTTCCGAATTTTCCGCTGCTATTCTCTTGATCAGGTCACAGTCATTACCTTCACAGAATCTGAACTATTCTGCTCAAATTTGTTTGCTAACCTCCTTTGTGAAGGTTCTGTACTTTTCAAACTTACTTATGCAAACAGTAAAGTCTTTTAAATTAGTTGTTTTGAACATATAAAACATTTAAAAATGTAACAGTACAGATTCCCCACCTAATTATTAAAAATAATTAACTTGGCTATATTCCACAAATTGTTTTCACTAATCATATGCTGTTCTTTTATTTACCATCGTCACATACTTTCACAGTGCATGTTTTCAAGAAAAAGCACCATTGTGCCACAGAATACTGCAAAGTATCATCTTTCATACAGGTTAATACCTCAGACAGCTCCCATTTACATATATCAAATGTATAGAATTCTATAACGTGGATTCAGAAGTAAGGCAGAAGGAGCCAGTGAACTAAACACAGAAAATAAGGCCCTTCTTTAGAAAGATATTTGACAACTTCCTAAATTACTTTATACACAGAATTACAAGAGCCAGACTTGTGACAGATATCAATGTCTTCATTAATGCTTGGCTATGAGCACTAAAGAAGTAAGATTAATCATAAAAATATTTCCATTTTTTATCTATGGTGTAGACTTCAGTAGTTTCCTTTGAAGCCATAATGTTATTTAATTCCCAAGTCAGCCAGTAAAAGAGAAAGGCCTAAAAAGACTAAATTAGCTAAGTAATATGAAAATCTGTTTGCATATATTTATAAACATATCTGCCTATATGTTTTGCAACATGCTTGTAATATTGAAAATAAGAATTTTGCAGTGTATTTCACACAAAACCTGGAATCAGTTTTTTTTGAGAATTTCATTGGTGGTCTTGCCGGTGGGTGATAAGGTATTTCTGTTCAGAAGCATGTTTACTAGGAATTAAACGAAACTGCAGCATGGTCCACCAGTAAGTGAATCTCGAGTTGGCTCCATGGAGTAAATAAATTAGAGAAATCAACAAGGTGATTTGAAGGTGTCCCATGGTAAATTGAAACAGAGATTACATCTACTTCTTTAAAAAGGGATATGGAGACCTCTTAATCAATTTTCCACTTTTTTCTTATGAACATTCCTGTACTAGCAAAGACCATTTGTAAAGGGCACAACTCTGGGGACAAGTTTATGTGAATAATCACATCTTCACAAAGAAAAATATTGTCCTGTACTGTGGTTTTCAATAGAAGAGATTTTTCCAGTAACAGATACTATAATCAATGCTTCATAAGAATTTTAAATCAAACCAGAACACGTTGAAATTAGAACTCTTGGGGGATCCACTGAGCATCCTCCTAAAAAAGCAGCACTATTCCTGCTTAAGTTGATTAATCCTGGAGATTTTGGAGGAAATAAGACTATAAAAATGTAAAAATACTTTAAGCTACAAATTGCTTTTAAAACTCATAGAAATTCAAGAAGAAATATAATAAAGTTATTTTATTTATACAATACCTTGTTTGGCCCCAAAAGCAATAGAGTAGGCACTATTAGTTTAATGGCTTTAATTTTCATGAGCAAATATTTATATTATTTTTGTTAATGCATGATCTACACTTATATATTAGCTTTTAATATAAATTATAGACTAAGCCCTTTAATTAATAATAATTTAACATTTAGGTGTAGAGCTATGGATAAAATAGGAAAAGTAAAACTGACATATTTTATGTTTTCACAAATAATAGCTGAAATCAGGCATCTGCCTGAGATCATCATAGTCTATTCCTACCAAGGGGAGTGAACATCCTGTCCCCCTCTGCCAACTGCTCTCACAGACTAAAGACAGATTTAAGCATTTACCTACTTCTGCTAAATAAAACCTTTTCTTCCTGAAAATGTTGACCTAGAAGATGCATGTTATATTGGTTATTTGTGGTCATGTCTTAGTCTCAAAGTTTTTAACAAAATTGATGATATAATACTGTCATACAGGGAAAGCAGGAGGTGTTTGTGGGAAAACAGAGAGTGCAATGATTGAGAGTTTAATGTTGGAGTCAGATAGCTTGGGTTGGATTCCCGTACTTATTTGCAGTGTGACATTCATGAGTTACTTATATTGCCTCAGTTTTCTTACCTGTAATGTGAGGTTAATAATAGTACCTCATAGTGCTATTGAAAGGAGCATATTTAAAGTATTTAGAAGAGTGCCTGGATACAACATAAAATAAGAAGTTGCTATTATTCTGAGAATTATAATTATACCTGTAAGACACAGTTTTTCTCAAAAATAGGATTGCTTTCAGTCAAAATTTTATTCTAAGAAAATTATAGTGACTATAATCATTAGAAACTGAGCAAATAACATATTTTATAAAAATAGTTTAAAATGCGGTAAAATCAATTTATAGTTTGCAAATTGAATAACATAAGGCACTCTATATATTAATCAAATGCAGAATAATATGCTATCACAATATTATGCTCTATCCCCATATGCAGTCATTATTCAACAGTCACTCTTTGAAGATTGCCAACAAAGACCTAGTTACATTGTGGGAACCAAACAGAATTTATAAATTCACCATTAGGACTTTATCATTCTAAAACCTGAGTTTTGCTCCTTGTAGAGAATCTTTATATCACATTATAACTAATTGCTGTGAATACAGTAACTGATTCTTGTGTAGTATAGAGAACTTCTTCCAGGATGGGTTATCAAAGACATGCAGCATTTCTGGAAAACAGAAATTACACTGACATTCCAAAGGTATACTATCTTAGATGTGAAAAGATAATAGATAGACTTAATTAAGATAAAGATGGAATAGTCATTGTGTGTGTGTGGTACTTATCATACATTCTACTGTACAGGGACATTTAGTAGGCTTGTGCACATGCTGTTCACTCTCCACACTGCTCTTCCACACACTTTTCTTCCTGGTTAACTTACTTTCTCACCCAGTTCAAACACCACCTACACACATTATGAATCTCAACCAGAGTTTCTTAGGGAAAGTATGTGAGCCACTCTTTTGAACTTATACCTCATTTTTAGTAAGTCACTTTCTTATGTTATAATTATATTTTATTTATGTATGTATTATCCTCACTTGACTTCTTAAGGACATTCTGTTTCACTCCTCTTTGAATATCTTTCAATATCTCAGCTATAAAAAAAAGGACAAAGAAGATCTACATGAACCAATAAGGGATGATTTCCAGGACATGCTATTTTAGTGAAAAAAAGCAAAGCAGAGATCAAAACCTTATCCTATATAATAAGAGAGGAATATGTTAATTATCTGTTACGCCCTGAGGCGTAACAAATGACGAGTAAGGAGATCTGCAGGAGGGTGGGGCAGCAAACTACAAGCAGGCAGCAAGCTATGAGGGGGGTAGTGGGGAGGAGGATGGGGGAAGCTACAGGAGGGTGGGGCAGTGGGCAGAGAGCTACAGGAGGGCATCAGGACCTACTGGTTCATGGATTCATGTGCAGGGCTACTAGTGTTAGATAAAGAAATACATTTTTATCATTATTAGCTCTTCATTCCAAAAAAATAATAGATTAAAAGTTAGTAAAGAAAACATATTAGAATTGGGAATAAGATGGGTAGCGATAGGCTTGCCAGTGCACATTGAAATGGATCAAGGCGTACAAATATGTCTTGATATTTGTATCATAATTACATACAATGAGAAAGTAGTGCCAAAAGTTCTTAGACTATAATTTTTTTTAATAAAAATTTGTGTACAGAAACTTTGAAAATGCCCAATCTTGCCACACTTCTCTTTCCAATGAAAATTTCTTTCAAGGAATTCTCTGTGGCCTTTGATATCAGTGTTAGCAAGAATGCTGAATGAGATTCAGATTCTATTTTCTATAATTAAGCTTTTGTGCTGTTTCAGTTTCCTACAACACATAATCATGTGAGTGTTTGGTGGTAATATGTAATGATATCCAAATTAAAGGATAGATTATAAATTGGAGTAGAAAGTACAAAACATATTGAAAATTAGGTGGTTAACATTTAACATTCAGACATACAAACAAATATATATTTATATTGAGAAAAAATATGCAAATTATCTTACTATACTTAATTTTTTTCTTCATTTTTATTTGATAATTATAAATGTGGTATAACTTTACTGATGTGCATAGAATCTTGGAGCTAGGAAATAATGACTACTTTTTTATCTTTCTACCTTACATGTGAGAAATTGATATTCAGAGTGGTTAAGAGACATTTTTAGTAGAATAGATTTTAGTGGAATTAGTCTTAAAATACCAAATTGAATTTTTTTTCATTGTATCAAAAATATTTCCCCTGAACAATCTGTGATCTTTCAATAGGTAAAAATTAAAGGAGTATTGATAAATATGAGTTATGGATATAACAACAAAGCAGAGAGTGCAGTGTTTGCAGGCGAATAGCCTTAATGAGGAGGGTGGGCGATACTTATGAGTTACTATAATCAGACATAGGAAAAAACATTTAAATTTCATAGAAAACACTACAGAGAAAGAAGCAATATGGGATATGAAATTATACAGAAAATTATATAGGAAAGAATTACAAAGCATAGGTATTAGGTATCACATTAAAACTGTTTATTTATATAAATACTAGAGGTGCATCACGGGTACAGCCCCTAGGCCTGGCCTGTGATTAGGGCCATCTTCCCCGGCTGCCACCCACCCCCAGTTCCCCGTTCGCCATCTAGTGATCAGAGCCTGCACGCCGGGGAAAGGGACCGAGAGGTGATCAGTGCGCCTCGTAGTGATTAGCTGAGTGGTTGTTCTTGTCATTCCACCATTAGGGTCAATTTGCATATTACCCTTTTATTATATAGGATAGAGGCCCGGTGCACAGGTGGGGGCCCGCCAGCCTGCCCTGATGGGGGCCACGGATCGGGGTGGGCATCCTCGCTGGGGGGTGGGGCTGGCCAGGGCGAGGGGCCACAGTCATTCTGGTCTCTGGTCCTTCCACTGTTTCGGTTGCTTGGCTTTTATTATATAGGACAGAATTTCAAGAAGAGTGAGTTTTCCATTTCAAATTCCTTACTTTTTAAAAAATATATATTTTATTGATTTCAGAGAGGAAGGGAGAGGGAGAGAGAGATAGAAACGTCAATAATGAGAGAATCATTGATTGGCTGCCTCCTGAATGCCCCACAAGGGATTGAGCCTACGAACCCAAGCATTTGCCCTGACCAGGAATCGAACCATGACCTCCTGGTTCATAGGTCAACGCACAACCACTGAGCCATGCTGACCAAGCTCAGATTCCTTACTTTTTATCAAGTATTCATGGTTTAAAAAATAAACACAAACAACCTTTCTTATTTTTTTAAGTTAACCTTTTATTTTTACATTGAATGCTCTTAACATGTGTTATTTCTATTTGATTTGGATTTGTTTAGGTGACTTTAGCTTCTTTTTTTATAACTTCTTTTTTAAATTTGTTCAAGCTCGTGGTTTAGAACTATTTTTAGATAGATATTCAATTAGTATCTATTCAGTATCTAAATTATGAAATTATAGGAAGTCTATTCTTAAAGATAATTTTCATGGAAAAAAATCCATTTAGGATGAATCCTCTTAAAACTGTCCAAAATTCTGCAGTATATGGTGATTGAAAAGAATTACAGAAAACAATGTCTTGAAAATAAATAAAAATATTGAAATAAATTAATTGTATTCAATTTTAGACAAAAGTTAAACTTTAATTGCAATGGTACAATAGGTCTTAAAATACACAAAAAAATTAGTCAAGAGCTACTGGGCATTTTAATAATATTAAGTGCAAAATAATAGCCATCATTTCACATGTGACTTGTTTAGCATGATTATAACGAGAGTCATTTTTGAGAAAAATTTTTAGTGATTTCCCCTCTTTTCCTAAGACTGAAATACCTAACATCCTAGGTATTTCTCTTCTGAAGTACCTAGCATGTTACCATTCTTTTGCATGTGTCGCAAAATTTACTTTCTGAAAAACTTGCACTAAAGGAGCTATTTACTAGTGTTAAATGTATTGGGCCTTTGAATAATAATAATTATATAACTGGTCAATTGGCTAGTGAATAAATTCATAATACAATGTTTTGTCATGTGAATGTTGTTACTGAACACTTACATAAGGACTTGCCTGAATAACTAGTTGGAATAATAAAATGGCTGCAACTTTTGATATTCCGCCACTTAGAAAGCATTATATATATAATCAACCTTTGAGATGCAAACTTCACATTTATAAAATGAAGTAGTCATTTTAACTATTAGTTGACTTTCTACTTGAAAAATGCCAGAATGACACATAAGCACACTTATGGATCACTGGGCTAATCCCTCCTCCCCCCACTTTTATCTGTAAACCAAGGTCAGGTTATATCATTATAAACTTACAGGTTTATTGTTGATCAAGACTATTTTTCATCTAGCTATCAATCAAACTATCATCAGAATGCAATCATAGCTCTAAGAATAGGAGATGCGTTTAGACAATGATTTGCATTAATAAATTATCTACCTAAGACACCACGTGTTTTAATTTGCAATAGAGGTTTTCATGGGTGGAAATTTAAGCTACAGTAATGAATTCATAAACTCATTACTTGTAAAGGTCAAAAATGTTTTTCTTTATTGTCACTACTTTCTTCAACTGCATAAATGAGCTATGCAAGTAAAGCTTCCTTAGGAATGGTAGGTATTTGTCTTTGGAATCAGGGACAGTTTGCTATGATGTCCGTACTTGTTTTCAGCACATCAAGAAGCTTTATTACATATCTCATCAGCCCACTTACTCTTTTTTTTTTCTTATCCTGAGGGTGGAAATATAATTTATTGTTCAAACCCGAACACTTCTCCGAATGATATAGAATGTTATTAATAACGACAGTGATATAATAGGTATAGACTGGAACTGTCCAGGGAAAGCAAGGACTTATGGTAGCCTGTCTTAGGACTTTTTTCTCTAAAACTTCTGTGCCAAAAGCTCTACTCTTTACCTTTCAGGAAAATCTACATTTAGCTGTTAATCACTTTAAGTGTCAAACATCAGTAGGTAATCAAAATATTATCTCTGTGAAAAGTTTAGCATTTAGTATGCCCTAAATGGTGATATTATGTGCTTGCCTCTCCAGCTATTACTAATTTGGTATCCTGTCAAGTTCTCACAAATGATATACTCTTTTATATACATTTACCCACTCGTTCCTTCTAGTAAATCATGCTGGCCACAGAAAGCCACAAGGTGGCTTATCCAGTTAATCAGTTTTGCCTTCCCTCCAGTCTAATCTCTTCCCTAGAGAGTTCCACTGAAGATTGCCTTACCTTTTCTAAAAGTGAGCATGAGAGTAAATGTTAGCAATACCAAAACACTCTCAAAAATTTTTAAGAGAAAACAATTGAAATGTGAAAGCAGTAAAATTTTGCAAAGCTGATAAAGTTATTTCTATGAGCCTATTAGATGAAAAATCTCTAATATCTGTCAGGAAACTAGATCCTGGCTAACATAGATCCAGGAATTCCCTCTCATTCTTTGCTGAGGGAAAAAAAGTCATTCATTCATTCATTCACTCACTCACTTGCCTATTTAGTTGACAAGAGTTTACTACAGTCAAGCACTACACTAGAAATAATGAAATGAAAGTCGACATAGTTTCTATCTCACAGTCCAGCAGGGGAGATAAATACACAAACATGGAATTACAATAGTATAGAACCCCCAAGCCCTATAGAACAGCAAAGAACATCAAGGACTACCAGAAAGGATTTATTCATCTAGGAAAGCTTCACAGAAGTCATAGACCAGTGGAATCCTGAAGCAGGAGTGAGCATTTACCAAGCAGAGAAATTGAAAATTATCCTGCAGGCTGAGGGGAGTTCACTTACAGCATGAAAGCACAGAGGAGAAGGTGATATTCAGGAAGCTGTAAGCGGGTGCATGTGACTAGGATGCAGGGAACCCATGGTGTGATGCCCATTCAGGCAGGTAGGTCAGGGTGTGAGAGGACCTAGGTAATACGGAAAGGGTTTTTTAACTAAGAGCTAGCAGGATCTAGCAAAGGCATTTATGAAGAAAGCTAATTTTGTTAAGAGCATAAGACAGCATTTGTAGAAATATGGGGGGAAATGTTGAGGGCCTAGAGAAGTACATGGATGACAAAGAGGTTAGAATCAATTCATGCATAAGGAATGAAATACCATATTTATCCACTCTACATGTGGTTATACTTGTGTGCCAAATACTATGCTAGATGGTGAGCATCCAAACATGAATTAGGCTAATAAAGTATTATTTAAAGAGGATTTGAATACAATTTTTAATGAAAATGAAAATTGATATATGATCTGTTTCCTACTTAATCTAGTCCTTGAAATATAGAATTATAATTTTTAGATTTTGTTGATGCATGGATGAGGATTTGTGTTAAGCTCCTACATCTTAGCCCACAACTAACTCCTATCCAAGGAGTTACAGATGGATGATAAATCAGTAAAAACTGTAAAAAGCATTATGTTATTCTTGGCAGATTTCTCCATTAAGTGAGTGAGAATGTGACAGTGATCAATATTAGAGTGGCTCTGCCTGAAACATATATTTTCCTAAAATGACTTTGACCCAATAGACCCAGACCTCTCATTCAAAGAGAGAGCTGACCTCAACTTGTTGAGCACCTTTTAGCAACCTGTAGGTTTCATCAATATTGGTTTACGTAGTCTTTCTTTCTCCTGGACTATAAGCTGCTTGGCTGCAAGAATTATGTCTTTGTGTTCAGACAGGGGTGGGCAAACTTTTTGACTCGAGGGCCACAATGGGTTCTTAAACTGGACCGGAGGGCTGGAACAAAAGCATGGATGGAGTGTTTGTGTGAACTGATATAAATTCAAAGTAAAGGAGCGGAGGGGAGAGCAAGAGAACCCTCCGCTCTTTCAGCTCCGCGGGCTGGATAGAACAGCCGAACGGGCCGGATCCGGCCCGCGGGCCGTAGTTTGCCCACGGTTGGTCTAGAACAAATGTGGGACATAAAACGGTAAATAATTGTTAAACAAAATTAAGATAAATGGGTATCTGAGATTTGACTACAGGCTTACTTCAATTAACAGTTATATGGGAACCTCTGATCCAAATTATTTTTCATTGTTAGCAAGATCAGGGACTTCCATTGGGTTTTAATATAATTAATTTGTTCGTTTGCTGGGTTATTGGGGCCAAGAAAAGGCAAACTTATACCTAATTTTTTGCTCCATTCTCATTGTACTTTGCTGGCTTTTCTAGGATAGTCTACCTATTGATTCATTTTAATTCTCAGTATTCTTTAAATAGCCATCACCTATAAAACTTCAGGTACATTGAACTGTATGTAGGACAGCCAGATTGGTAGAGTAACTAGGTGGTTTGGATATAGGTTATTTTTAGTTTTAGTTTTTCATTCAAGCATTTCTCTTAGAATTGGACGCTTTAGTCCCAAATAACAATTATTTTTCTTGTTTGTTTGCTTTTTAAATTGTTATATATTTTTAATTCATGTATGTTCTCTGACACCACCAGAGAGACTTTCAAAACAAGACACAAAGAGAAGACTTTCTGTGAGTTGTCCCTTCTGCTTCCTTCCATTTTTATCAATTCAGGGGCCTTTCACTGTGTATAGCCTTTTGCTTGGTAAGCTGTAAAAAGCACAGAGGAATGAGTGTAATGGGAGGAAGTACTTTCGTAAATACTAGAGGCCCGTTACATGAAATTCGTGGGTGGGGGGCGGCGGTGGTTCCTTAGCCCAGCCTGCAACGACGCCAGCGTCCAGCACCCCGGCTGCTATGGGTGCTGCCATCTTTGTGACAGAGTGATGATTAATTTGCACATTGCCCTTTTATTAGATAGGATATTTTCTCTCTTATGAATTAAATATCATGTACTTGGAATTTATCTTATTTAGCATTTATTGTCATTTACTCACATATTTGTATATTTTAATCCTTTCCACTAAATAGTAATATGCTTTAGACCAACTTCTAGTATTTTTTTCCTGGTATATTATCTCACAAATGACTAGTATAAAGTATTTTTCAACAAATATCCAGGAAATGAATTACTCTCTGCTAGTCATATTTTAAAATAATGAACTACTTCCTCTAGAACAAACAACATTTATATGTAACATTGATTCTGTGGGGAAAATGTGTTCCAAGTTTGAAAATAATTTAGAAAACTTCATCACTCAAACCATGACTTCTTAAAGTATCTGGCATTCACAGTTAATAATTTAAACATAAAATATTTAACATAAAAGAGAAAAAAAAGATATAGCAAGAAATTAGTGCACCTTTACCTAGTGCATTCATTATAATTTGAATAACAGTAATTCCTAAAAATTTGTTGACCATTTCCAATCTACAAAAAATGTGTCAACTTATTCCTGCTTAGAAGATCTTATATTCTATGATTTCTCTGAACCACACAGCTCACTAAATCATTTGATTGTGAATATCAATCGTAATTCTGCTGCATTTTTTATTTTGAAGTGATATAACAGCTTTCTGAGCACTTTAGAATTTATAACCTTCTGAACTCATATTTTTTTTAATTTATTATTGTTTAACAATGACTTTAACCTATACACACTTCATCCTGCTGCTCTCCCCCACATCTTACATCCCCTTTTTCTCTTCTTTATGTAAGATATATACATATAAAAATCTCTCTTCTCTTCTTTTTTTCCTCTCTCTCACCATTCCTCTCTCCTTCTCTTTCAGGACCTTCAGCTTACATACAAATATATGTGTGTGTGTGTTTTCTTTTTGTTAAACTATAAATTATAAAGTCAATTTATTTAACCCCTATGCCATCCCCAAGTGGTGAACTTTTTCACTTGCTCTAGGTTTCATTCAAGGGTCTAGCTTTTAATTCACTTGTTTTGCTATTCAATACGGTGTTTCTACTCTAACTCCTTCTTGGTGTTTATTAACCTGAAAGTCTTCCATCTGGCCTCCTCAGACAATATCAAAGAAAACTCCTGGAGGAATATTATTGATGAAATGCCCAAATGACATATACATTTTCTTATGTCCATGAAACTCTGAAGAAATTAATTAAGCCTCACAGATCCTCTCTGAGAGTTTGTTATTATCTGCATTTTACAAGTACAAATCTCCAAGAAAAGTGTCTCACTGGTTTTCTCTCTCCCCCTCCCTACTTTTCTCCTCTGTTTCTGAATAGAATTAACATAATCTCACTATCATATGGCTAAAAGCTCTTTTTATAATATGATGTTTACAAAAGTAGTAAGTACACGTATTATTAGTTTTTTTTAAATAAATCCAATTACCATAAAATTTACAAATTTATGCATTTCTCCGTTTTCCTTAAAGTTCTTCATTTCATTTGTGCATAATTGAGCTTTATCCTACTTGTAATTGTACAGGCTACATTTACAAATACTGTATTCTCTGCTTAGTTTTACTGATATTACAAAGAGGATCTTCCTTTATAAAAGACTTTACATGAAGTTCATTTTAAAAACAACTAGCAAGCACTATGTGAAAAACTTTTTTTCCAAACTTAAATTTTTTAGCTGATTCAGAAATATAAAAATATGTTTAAATTGTCAAATAAATTATGCATCAAACTAATGACCTAATCAATCTGGAATGGCACAGTTGTATCATCCCCCCCCCCCCCTCATTTTTGCTGAATAAGGGAAAGGATGGTCATGTATTGTTAGAGGAAGAACTATTATTTTTTTATTAGGTCATAATATTATTGCTACCTTCCAAATATAATTTATAATATGGAGATAGAGTCACACTTGTGAAGGGATAGTTGATGAAATTTAAAAGGTCAAACACATTTGTACCTGAAAAAGGTTAACATAAAAATTACTGGATATTTTTAAAGTACATATTGAAAGCAGTCCTACCCTTTACTTGATAAACTTCAGTTTAAGTAAATTATATATTCTTTTTATATGCACTTAGTCTATTGTAAGATAAAAATTTGATAGTTCTTACTAACCGTATAAGGTTATTCCAGTGGGTTTTACTATCTCTCTTGATCAAATTTTATAGAGTGAACCATTACTTTTTAAGTGAAGATTGAATTAAAATAATTTGTGGGAATAATTATTATTTGATATGCAGACCTTCTAAAACAGATCTATTGGGACAATGTCTGTTCTTGGTAAATGTCATCCCAAATTAATCTAATTGAATTAGTTCAATTAAAAAGGATCGAAATCACTAAAATTAGTGGACACCAGCCTTTTCAGCATATCCCCACTCCCTTCCTATCTTAGTTGGGAGAGAGCTCTTAAAGGTTTTGAGGCTGTCTCTGTTAAGTTAGTTTGTGCTGATACAAGTTTACTCTCTTAGCATCTTGATGTCAAAAGAATAATGAATCTTCTCCTCACTTTGTTGCAAAGGTGTGGTCTCAAGAGTATAGATAGAAACTTAATGCCACCTGATAAAAGATGAGCAATACATTATTTCATTGTTCCTGTTGTTTTCATCACTCCACAACAACAGAAAAGGACTTTGAAATTAATCAACATGACTGGACTTTCCTTATACTGGCCATGAGACAGAATTATAGTGGCACTGGCATAGACAAGGCAATGTCCTAAACCATTTCTGCTTGTCTTGTTAATTCGCCTGTAACTTCATGGGCATGATCTAGACAGGTTTTCCCCCATTAGTCCTTCAGTAGCACTGACTCCTACTCTTGCTGTATGCCTTTTAACATTGACAATTTTCTTTCACTAATCTGCCTGTGGATTTACTTTATATTAATCTGGATAATCCAATTCAAGTCAAAGAACAAATGCTCATGGAGCATGTTACTGAAGATTATTGCCTGAAGAATTAGAACAAGTATATTTTTTCTGAAAAATATATTTATAGTGAGGGTGGATTAACAAGCCATAGAATATGTTGTGGAAAATGCAGTGGGAATTGGCATTTGATATTACCTTACAGGAGTATAAATGAGCAGGAGATTATAGAAAGATTTCTACAATTCAGGTTGTAGATGTATATTTTGTAGAATTACAAAATAAGAGTGGAACCAGTACAAATTTCAAAGATGTGACTCAACAAGAACTTTTAAAACCTAATTTGTCTAAAATGCTTTCCTATAAGTGATGTTATTCCTATTCCGTACATCTTTGGTGGTTCAGGTGCTATCTAACATATAAACTCATACTAATAAAGATGAAGCATCAGTTGTAGGACACCAAGATTAGTGTACATATAATGTACCAATACAGATGTAGAATTTGAAATTCTACCAAGCTTTCTGATAAATATTCTATGTTCTTTTATGTCATCACTATGGTATGACCGTTCTCAGCGGGTGGTTATTTTTATTAGATGTCATTTGTGGATGCAGTAATGGTAAAATTTCTGTACCTCAGGAGAACTTGACACATTTACTTCACTTTTAGAATAAATCCTTCCTCTTTAAAATGAGGTTACCAGTAACATTGATGTGGTAGCCTAAGAGAGTAATATCAGGTATCTATAATGGCTACTATCTATTTCTTGTCACAGAGAAAGATAATAGCAATGCCACCCCAACTGGATTAATTTAAAAGATTGATTAGGGTTTGTTTCTGAACAGGAGTGATTTGTCACCCTCCTTCCTTGCTTTCATTTTCATTGTGGCACCTCCATCCTTAGGTGCTTTCTCCCATGTAGTTTCAAGAGGACTGCGAGCAGTTTCCTGGGTTCTAGCATGGGATGGAATCTCTGGACACTGGATTTGATCTTAACCTTGCTGAAGGCTAAATGGGACTTTTTCCTTGGTGGGACAAGGGGAAATGGGGCCTTGGAAACTCAGGGGTTTGATTCCACAGAAATAAAGCTTTCTACAATATCTCATCCTTCTACGGGGACCTCAGGAAATTCTTACTCCAGTGGCACCCTAAGAACCCCACTTCCACCAATAACACTTCCAAATGACCTTCATTTTCTGTCACATAACTATCATCAATTAACCAGTGTTAATGGCCTTTGTTTTTATGATTTAAAAAAAAAGAAGAAAATGCTTGTAGCGAAGGAAATTAGCACTACACCAGATAATTCCAAATTGATGTCAACACAGCCCAAGATTTTACAGTCTAGAAAATATGATAAGTCACATTTTCAATACTAAGATTTAATTAACTGATTTATTCAAAATCACTTTTTTTTGGTTAATGATATGACTTCACATATAGTGAATCCACAATTTAAATGATTTAAAAATACCATTTGGAAGCCATCAGTATTTCACTGTTGCATTTCATTTTGAATAAGATTGGGTGAAGTGTACTTATTTCAGAAAAGTAATATAAAGTAGACTAATGCTATATAATCAACCCTCGGTCACAAAAATCATGTGTTGTGAAATAACCAATATACAATGGCATTAGTGTGAAAATGGAAACAATTAGTTTTGATTCTATCCTTTTTAATTATACTTATTGGCTGATGGTAAGCATTTTTTAAAAAGCCAATTTTCAAACTATGAAGGAAAATTATGCCATTTCTACTGAAGTCATTAAGAATCTTGAAGCATTATGTAACATTCTCCAAGTTTAAATGCTCAATCATCCCCTTTGTGAGTTTAATTTAACAGAAAATATCTTGTTCACATGTTAAACAGAGTTGGAAAGAAACCACAGAAGATTATGATTACTCAATAAAAGAGATCCTTTTATGTTTATGTTGCTTTGCTCAGAATCTCATATCTGTAGCACTACAACCAATTAATTATATTCAGTTGGTGGAAAATCAAATGCAGGACACAGTTTATCTCTTTGACAAATTGTTGCTGCTGATTTTATATAGGGCCTTAACACAGTGTAAGAAAACTCCCTGTAAATAAAATGATCATTGGCAATTATACATTTTTATAGTTTTGGCTTTGATTCAATATATATGTTGAATTAAAAAAAAAAGAGCTTATTTAATAGCATATGAGACTACTTAATGATATCTGTATTTTTGAGGTTTAAAGAATGATGCTAAACAAATTAAGTAGCACAGTCCTTGTGCCTTTAATTCTTTATTTATTTGTTCATAACTTAAATTGAGGAATAAAATGAGGTTCAATCAGCCATTTTCTCTGGAATTTTATCCTCATTGGTTCTTGTCTTTATCCATTTGATGTAGCATCATTTTCTTGCCTGATGTTATTAATTATTAAATTTAATACCATACATCAATTATCAAATCACTCAATCACTCTTATCTGCATCATTTGCTTTAATTTAAAGAGGGTTCTATAGTATTTGGATTACTCAATCACTTTATTATCTTAATTATGCAAATAATGGTATGGGATAAAGAATTTCAATATAGTAAAGACTAAAATCCTGTTAGTTAGATGAGCAATGCTCCCTCTTCCAAAATACAATCTGAATCTAATTAATATCTAATCAACAGGCACTGGTGTACCAGTATATGTTGCACCAGGCACTCTTCTCAGTATTAGGCTTACAAAGATGTATGACCCTTTCTCTATCTGCATCTTCACCAACTACCTCCCTGCCTTAGTCCATTCAGTCTGTTAGAATGAAAATACCATAGAATGAGGAGTTTATAAATTAAAGACATTTATTTATTTATCGCAGTTTTGGAAGCTGGGAAGTTCAAGATCACAGCACTGGTAAATTTGATATCTGGTGAAAGCTCCCTCCCAGTTTGCAAACTTCTCTCTGTGTCCTCACAGGGCATAAGGAGCAAGGGAGCAGTTCTCTGGGGTGTCCTTTATAGGAGACTAACCCCATTCATGAGGATTCCATCCTTATGGTTAATCACCTCCCAAGGGCCCCTCCTCCTAATGCCATCACTTTGGGGATTAGAATTTCACATTCATATACTAATAAAATTATCTTGAGTATTGACCCAACTCATAGTCAATGGCTAAATACTAAGAATGTACTTTAAGCCTAAGAGGAAGCAGAGGTTATATGCTAGTTAGTATCAATGGCCTCACCTACCTAAACAGTAATTCTATAATTGCTATTGATGTCTCTCAATAAGAAGTAGCCTGCATGCTCAGAACAATAATATACAATTTGCAATGTTACATTTCTTCTTTCCTGCCTAAGTCTCATTTTACTGGTTAAAACTTAATAAGAAATAAATGTTTAGTGAATTAAAATCCAAATTAACTGTAATTTTATACCTTATATAACAGTTAATTGGAAATAAATGCTTTGGATCTTTTTTTCTTTTTTTTAAATTAGGTAAGGAATTTTGAGGTACTACATCTTGATGTTACAAAAGCAAATAAAAGCAGTTGCTGGTCAATTACCCTTTTAATTTATAGAAAATAAAATAAAAAAACAAAATATACTTCAGTTGAGTTAGAAACTAATTTGTATAAATATGTTTTGTAAAAATGGTTTAGATTCAGTAGATTTATATTTAATCAGCTTCCATTTGAGTTACTATGGGATAAGTTAAGGAACTAATTAGCATTCACAAGTTTCCCATTAGAGTTAGTCTTATTTTAGTTGACATTAATTATTTGCCATACCTATTGCTAGTTATACAGAGATACTCACATTTTTACCTGTTTATGGTGTCTTCCTGACTGTGGAAATAAAATAGCAACGCTTTTATTTAGAGCATCCACTAGGACACTAAACCCACTGCCTCTAGCTTGCTCCAGAACGTTGCTCCAGCCAGTCTTCCCTCTTTCTCCTGCACAAACTTCCTATCTCTATAGACTTATCCCCTTAATCATACAAACAGGGATAAATGGTGGTAGAAAAAAGGAAAGAAAGAAAGAAAAGGAGAAGATAATTTATTTTTACCCTGATTCCCCTGCTAGCTATTACCCCATATCTTTGCTTCTCTTTGCTACAAAATTTCTCAGCAGAATTGTTTACTCTTGCTTATCTTTGATTTGCCTTTTCCCACAGTCACTTAAATCCATTTTTTCAGACAAGTGTTTACTACCATGGTGGTATTAAAACTTATCTTGTCCAGGTAAAAAATAACCTCCACATTTGCTAAGTCTGGTAGTTGATTCTCTACACATCTTACTTGACAAATCAGCAGTAATTAACTCAGCATTAAGTATCCGGCTTTCCTCTTTCCTTTTATGCACTTGTGTTCCAGAGCACTGCACTTTGCGTTTTTCTCCTACCACACTTTCTCCTCCTCTGCCCAGTCACTTAATGTTTGCAGTCCTTAGTCCTCTTCTCTTCTGTAACTCATTCCCTCAGTGATTCCATCTGGTGGTATGTTGTAAATACCATCCATGTGTCACCTCACATTTACATTGCCATCTACTTGCTAGAGACCCAGAAATTCAACTGCTTTCTTGATATTTCCACTTAGATAACTAACAGATTTCCCAAACTCAACTGAACTGATTTTCTACCAAACTGTTTTATCTTCCTTACTAAGACCAAAATGATTGGAGATGTCATTGATTAACTTCCTTCTCTCATTGTCCACCTCATCTCATCTATCAGCAAATCCTATTAGCTTCACTTTGAAAATATATCTAGAATCCAATCACATTTCACCACCTTCACTGCTCTTAGTGTGGTCAGGCCACCATTGCCAATCACCTAGATTACTGCAATAATTTCCTAATTAATTTATCAGCTTCCACCCTTTGTCCCCATCAGCACAGCAGCTAAAATGATCCTTCCAAAACTTAAGTCATATTGTGTCCCCCTTGCTGTTGTCAGCTCAGGGACTTAGAGCCTTTCCCTTTATAGATGTAGGATAACTCCCTCATCTTTTACATTCTCAGCTCAAATGTCATTTTTTATGGAGTCTTGCTTTAAACACTATATTAAAAATTGTAACCCACTTACCTCTCCACAATTTCCTTATTCTCTATCTATTTATACATAGTGCTATCCCTTTTAATATACTATAAATTATCATGTTTATATTGTCTTGTCTTTCTCTGTCTACTCTAATATAAACTCCCCAAGGGCTGGTGTTTCTCTTTGTCTTTTGTTTTCCCATTGTTACTGGATTGAAGGGGTCCAATTACCTGTGCACATCAAAGCCCAATAAAAAACAAACAGGTGTTTGCAACCAAAAAGTAAGGATTTATTTAGGAGATGGCACTCTGCCTGGAGTGCAGGTAGCTCATGCTCAAAGGCCTGGCTCCCCGATGGTTTGATTGAAAAGCTCAGTCTCTGTAGTCAATAGACCCAGGACCTTGTTCCTAAGACTACTGAATACTGACCAGAACCTCTTTATCTTGAAGGCTTAATGGTTAAACCAAGAGAGAGGGAAATGAGTGAGTCAAGGCACTGGGTGAGGCCAGTTTGACTCAAAGGAAAACAAATCAAAAGGAAAAGCCAGATTAAAGAAAATAAGGTTTCTGTGCCATTTACATTGTTTTGGGGGAAAGAGGTGCAATTGAGGTTCTCTTTTGTTCACTACAATGTCCCAAGTGCCTAGTGCAATACATGGCACAGATTGGGTGTTCAATACATATTTACAGAATAACAAAACCTGTGTGCTTTGTATGTACCAGACAATGTGATGTATTAATTATGTGATTTAAGCATGCTAATAATTCTATGAAGTGGATATTATTGTGTTCCTTCTGGTAGGAATGGCATAACTGGGTCTTAGTGATTTTAAGTAAAATATCCAAAGTTACAGAATCATCAGTAGCAAAGGTGAGATTTAAACCTAGATAGCTTGACTCTAAAGCCTGTGCTTCTAAACTCTGTTTCCTCCCACATTAATATCAGCTCATTATTGCATCTAAAACCACTGTAGCAATGTGGGTTGAACTCTGAAAAAAAGGCTCCCATAGAGAATAATACTTTTATTTCTTGACAAGAAGGAAAAGTCATTGTTGTTGGCATTTGATGTTTAGAATTTATCTTACACTTTAATGAAATATATCAACTAAGCCATTTGCTGCCTTCATGAGTGGGAGATGTGACATGTCAAGTCTGATATACTCACCACGAGAACTAGAAAATACATATTGAAATGCTTGTGATTAATGTACTGATGTGTTTTGACCCATTGGTTGCACAGGACAGAATAGCTCCTTTATTAGGAAATAGGGAGAGCACATATTCTGTCACTATTGACAAGAAAAGTCATGATAAAATGAGTGCTCGTCATTTTTTGTTGAGATCTGTAATATCAGTGTTCCTTTTTCTTACTCTCTGTGTTAATAGTTCTACATGCTTAAGTTAATGATTATGGAATATATAGATTTTCAGATTTAAAACTGATAATTTAACTCTATATTGTACAGATGTATTGACAGATAATTTATTTTTTGTTACCCGTCAACAAATGGTTAAGTAACCTGCTTGTCACTTACAAAATATGTCATCTGAATTTTTTATCACTAACTTGGGTCTCTATTTTAGACTATTATATACTATATATTCAGGGACATACAAAGAAAATGTGTTTTGATTTTTTTTATGTTCAGTTAGAAATGAATCATTTTAATATTCTTGTTTAATTTATGACATCTATTTTATTGTGATTACTATTAATATGCATACTAATAATAATTTTTAGCTTATGAATAATAACTTATTTTAAGTGAGTGGTTTGTTTTTTATTTTTATTTAAAAATTTTTAAAACTGAAAGACATCTAGGAAGAATGATAAAAGAGGTACTGATATACTGTTCACTAGCTTTCAAGATTTTGCCATATCGATGTACATTGTCTCTCTCACTCTATACACACAAACACACACACAACTTTATTTCCTTTCTTTATTTTAATGAAAATATGGGAAAGCAAGATATAGAGTGAGCACGTTTAACTTACTATTGGCATTTCACCATATGCATGGGGACTGACTTTGTCATAGGCCCTGTTCCAATGTTAAAGCACAATAGGATCACAGATGAATTGGGGAATTGAAGTAGACTTTATAGAAAGTGTAAAAATAGAATCATTTACAGTAAAGGATGATGATATATTCCAAAGTGATCATTTCAGAATAGTAAAGTCATCTACAGTTTTCTCCTCTTTGCTTGGGGTTTGGAGGTTTTGGAGCTGTCTGACCCGGGCTGCAAGTCTGCTAGGTTAAGCTGCAATAGGGCAGGCCATTCATATGCTAAAGCCGCTGCTTGGAGCTTGGGTGGGTTTGTAGGTTGTGCGGGGCGGGGTCTCAGGGCGTCACTAGGCTAGGGCGTGGCAAACAGCGATGGCTGCCAGTTAGCCGGCTCTGCGTCTCCGTATGCATCCCCACGTCCTGCGCCCCAGCGCAGTAAACAATTATTCCTGCGTGCAGCTCTGCAAGCAAGCCACCCTCACTTTCCGACCCAATGGCTGACAGTTCAGCTTCTCCCCGTAGGAGTTTGGGTCCCCCGTGTCTCCCCAGAAACTGGATTTCAGAGGCAGCCAGCCCGGATCGCGCGCCTGCGTACCTCAGCTTTTCAGCACTTGTGCAGGTCTCAGTGCTCTTTTCTCTTTCCTTCTAGTTGTAGAACTTCCACTCAGCCAGCTCTCCCGTGGTTCTGGGTGATAGACATTTTGTCTTTTAGTTGTAGTTTTAAAATTGTTGTGCGAGGCAGCAGTTTAGGTGTTTACCTGAAAACTGTAGTTCTCGCTGTAGCTCCTGCTGGGTGGCCTCAGACAGTAGCTGACCTGCACCCCATTGGAGATCCAGAAGCCAGTGTACCTAGTGGTCAGTGTGAGACACCAGATTTCAACTCCTCACATCCATAAGTGACACATTCAAGAGGCAGACTCAGTGAGCACCAAAGCCCCACTGAAACAAGTCCTGCACCATAAGCATGTCTCCAGCGCAGCAGTTTTTCCATTATAGACGGAGCGGGTCCTCACAGCCAATTGGCCTGGAGGTCAATTCCTCCCAGTATACCAACAGCAATCAAGGCTTAAATACACCAAGACTTTGCACTCAGCCCACAAAGGGGTGTACCAAGAGTGTCCACCTCAGGTGATTGGGGAGGCTGAGCTACTGGCTCCTATAGGCCACCTACCACACAAAGCCACTCCATCAACACTGGGAAGCAGCCAAAACGTGGAGACAAAGAAACATGTCACAAAAGAAAGAAATGGAGGAAAACAAACTACTGGAAGACATAGAGTTCAGAACCACATTTATAAGGTTACTCAAGAATCTTCTAAAAACCTCTGAGGAACTTAGTGAGTCCTTTAAGGATCTTAGTGAGAATGCCAAAAAAATGGAAAAGGACCAGTCAGAAATTAAGCATACACTGTCTAAAATAAAGAATATACAGAAACTCAACTGTAGATCAACGTACCCCAAGACTCAAACCAAAGAACTGAATTATGAGGAAACAAAAAACACCCAACCAGAAAAACAAAAAGAAAAAAAGAACCCAAAATATGAAGATAGTGTAAGGAGCCTCTGGGACAACTTTAAGTGTACCAACATCCGAATTTTTGGGGTGCCAGAAGAAGAGAGAGAGCAAAATATTGAAAACCTATTAGAAGAAATAATGACAGAAAACTTTCCCTACCTGGTGAAAGAAACAGACTTACAAGTCCAGGAAGCGCACAGAACCCCATACAAGAGGAATCCAAAGAGGACACACCAACACACATCATAATTAAAATGCCAAGGGCAAAAGACAAAGAGAGAATCTTGAAAGCAGCAAGAGAAAAACGGTTAGTTACCTACAAAAGAGCACCCATACGACTGTCAGCTGATTTCTTGGCAGACACTATGCAGGCCAGAAGGCAGTGGCAAGAAATATTCAAAGTGATGAACAGCAAGAACCTACAACCAAGATTACTCTACCCAGCAAAGCTATCATTCACAATTGAATGTCAGATAAAGTGCTTCACAGATAAGAAAAAGCTAAAGGAGTTCATCACCACCAAACCAGTATTATATGAAATGCTGAAAGGTATTCTTTAAGAAGAGGAAGAAGAAGAAAAAGGTAAAGATAAAAATTATGAATAACAAAATGACATCAAATACATACCTACCAACAAGTGAATCTAAAAATCAAGTGAATAAAAAATCTGAAGAACAGAATGGACTGGTGAATATAATAGAATCAGGGACATAGAAAGGGAGTGGACTGACAATTCTCAGGGGGAAGGGGGTGTGAGGGGTGCGGGAAGAGATTGGATAAAAATCTTACACCTATGGATGAAGACAATGGCGGGGGATAAGGGCATGGGGTGGGGTGGGGAATCAGGTGGAGGGGAGCTATCTGGGGCGGGGGGGGAACAGGAACACCTGTAATAATCTGAACAATAAAGATTTATTTTAAAAAATAAAAAATTAAATTAAAAAATCAATTAAAAAATAAAAAATAAAGTCATCTAAACTTCCCTTGAAGATTATTCTCTCTCCACTTCCATATTATTTAATAGAAATTTGGATAAAATATTACCTATATTTACATTATCTGTTTGAAATCTAGACTTTGAGCTCCTCAACCAACATTTTTATTTTCTGGTAAGAATCTGTGCTTGGCACATAGAGAGTTTCAGGGAATGCTTATTGCATAAATTGCCCACAGTCTGGAGAGGGAATGAGCTATTTAGTTGAACTACAAGCATCTCAGTTCTGTAGGAGGATGGATATAGTTCTTTGTGTGTATTTGAGATTGACATTGGCCTAGAGCTCTTTAAAATATAAATGTTTAGAACATTATTTTATAAGTGAACTAAGTAATACTTAGCTTTTATTGTAGATGGTTTTAATGTCTTATGAAGAATAATTTGAATACCACAGAACACCTACATTTGTGCAAAATAATGTGCTAACCTGCTTTGTCAGTCAGGGTTCAGCTGAATGGAAAAAAAAAAATGCTCTCTAGCCATTTTAAATAGAAAGGGCTAATTTTTGTTTTGTTTTTAGTTTTTATGAAGTTGTTAGAAGGCCAAAAGAGCTGGTTCTAGATCTGGTTTCCATAAGAGACTTCCAGAACAATGGCAAGAAACAAACTGACAAATGGATGCTGTCTACCACAGTAAGGAGGGTGGGAAGTCAGAAAGTTCACGTGGGTGTCAACAAGGCTTCCTTTCAGGAATCAAGGCCTTTGAAGTCATGACTGGACAGTGGGGTTCAACTTTAGGGAAACCCAACGTTCATGCGTGCTTTCCTGAACAGAAAGCACAGGGAAGACAAGCAGGATGGCTTCTTTCTCTCTGACTTTTCAAATCTCCCCTGGATACACCTAACTGACTAAATGTAGTTCACCTCTAGAATGCTGCCTGCAAAGGACTTTAAATCTTATTAATTCCCTTTACTCCTTGCTTTTCTTTCCTTGCATTCTTTGGGGCCTTGCTATATTGCCAACCTTCCTGCCCTAAATTGTAATATCTTTCTGGAAAATAAACATAACTTTTACATTATACAATCATACTTCTAGTTTTCTTCCATGATATATATATATACCTAAAGAACTAAATTTTCTTCCACATGAAATTTGATATAATTAGTATGGTTATAACAAATCTGATTACTTGATTTCTTGTATTTTGATATCAGAATAACATTTCCATCAAATTTAAAAATACTTTAGACGTATGATTTCTGCTCCATTAAGAGGTATTCAGCCCTGGCCAGTGTGTGTCAGTGGGTTGGAGCATTGTCTCATACAACAAATTGTGGCAGGTTTGATTCCAGTCAAGGCACATACTCAGGTTGCAGGTTCAATCCCCAGTCAGGCACATATGGGAGGCAACTGATCCATCTTTTTATCTCTTCCTCTCTTTCTCTCTCTTCTCCCTAAGATCAATTAAGAAAAGAAAAAAAAAATGAGGGAAGGGCATTCAGTTATAAATCTTTTTTTTCAATAGCAACAACACTAATACTAATCTTATAAATAGATTTACATTTGCCTTTAAGAACTTTTTAAATTGCCTACTGTGTCCCATGCTCTGTGTTAGTGAAATAGATGAATAAAAAGATGAAATAGGCAAGGTTCCCATATCTACAGACTTTCAGAAAAGTGGGGTCAGGTACATTAGGTCATTTTAATATGTACTCTTACTATTAGAGCAAACAGAAATGATTTGCTAAAAATGGGGGTACAATAAAGGCTGCCCAAAATGACGCCTTACATTAAGTCTTAAAGAATGAGTAGGAATTTTCAAGGTGAAGTAGTGAAAAGTCTGAATTACAAACATATAAATGAAATTACGTTTTGTTATATGCGGCCTTTTCTCTCTTGCATTGCTATGTATATAACTGTCATCCCACGTCACCAAGTTCATATGCCTCAAAGGCATCGGCACAGGAGTTACTAAGGAGTAATGCAAAGAGAAGAGGATAGCTCAGCTTTTGCCTACCCAAGTGTGATTTTGAATTGAGTTGAGAAAATAGTCTTGAAATCCAGGTTTTGTCAGAGAGAAAAATAAATTTTATAACTGGTTTACTTATGAATCCTATCACCACAGAGCTTCCTCCATAGTTTATAGAGATGCCCGTGTAAATGTGTGCAAGTTAGATCTTCAGACTCATTACAATAGAGGACAAGAATATGAAGTAGAGAAAATAAAAAGCCTAGAGCCAGCACCACCATCAGCTTGAGGAATTGTGGGGAAAAGTAAGGCTATGCCTCAATGACAGAGTAATAACCAGCTTTCCAAGTGCTGAGTTGGATGGAGAAATCTTCCGGCCAGAGTGAATCCAACTTCCCTTTTCCTAGGTATGGGAGAAACTTCAGACTCTGTTTTTCTGTTTTTGTTCCACACAGTCTGGACATGTGTGGGGATGTAGTACCTCCTACCTGCCCTAGTGAATACATGCAGAGCTCCTTACAATTCTAATGGAGGGACCCAGAGACCCAAGTTAAAAGCTGCAAAGCCAGATACCTTGAGAGCAAATGGCCAGATTCCTTGAATGCCCAAAATTCTAGACTGGAATAATTTCTCCTGAAAACTCATCAAGCCAACTAAGATATTAAGCCAATGACTCTTCATCAGTGACAACAAAACTATCAAAAGACATAGGACAGTTACTGGCCTCCTTAGTCTTGCTAGTCTTTTTTTTAAATCCTCATTTGAAGATATTTTTCCTATTGATTTTTTAAAGATAATCATTTTATTTATTTATATTTAAATATATTTGTATTTATTTCAGAGAGGAAGGGAGCGGGAGAGAGAGATAGAAATGTCAGTGATAACAGAAAATCATTGATAGGCTGCCTCCTGCATGCCCCACACTGGGGATCAAGCCAGTAATCCAGGCATGTGCCCTGACCGGGAATCAAATGGTAACCTCCTGGTTCATAGGTCAACACTCAACCACTGAGCCATGTCAGCTGGGCCCTATTGGTTTTTATAGAGAATGAAAGGAGGGAAGGAGGGAGAGATAGAGAGAGAAACATTGATGTGAAAGAGACACATCTATGGCCCAGACCAGGGATGAGGATCTAACCTGCAAGCCAGGTACATGCCCTTGACCAGGAATGGACCCTTCTGAACATGGACTGGTGCTCTAACCACTGAACACACAGGCCAGGGCTTGCTAGTCTTTTTTATGTCACTTAAGCCCACCCCTTTATGTAACCACTTTGAAGAACAGGAGAAGATAAAAGATTTACATAAATCAGCCTCTTAAACTGTAATATGTTTAATAGAACTGAGATCTGTTTAATAGAAAGTAACTGAGTTTCCTAAAGAGATTACTTTAAATATTGGATCAGTCTACAATTACCAAGTTGAACTATAATTGGTTTTTTCTCCACCAACTTGACAAGACATTTTTATTTATTTATGTTTTATTATTTTAATCAAAATAACATTTTACTGAGAATCCTGCTTTTCTGACAAAGCTACCTTTCAATTGTTGGTCATGTAAGCTCACAGTTTAAAACCTAAGAATGCCTGGGGAGGTATACATGAGTGGCACAAGTTTTCTTTTTTTTTCTTGTTTTTCATCTGAAGCCTATAGCACCACTGACTTGTTCCCAGAATCACAAATTTTTCTTCTAACCCCAACTTCACTCTCTAAGATCAAAATCTTTCCCATGGGTCAACAAAGGTTCAAAAATCAGTTTCTCAATAATTGTTGTCTCTCTTCTCTCTCCCCTCAGGCCTCTGCGCACAATTTTTCTCTCCTTGATCTCTGTCCCCATATATATCAATCCACAGAGGCACACAGACCACCAGTTACATAATAGTCAGACATGATGTCGTAAATCAGTTTTTTCTAGAATGCCTTGATATACAAGTAGTAAATAACTATTTTTTAAAAAATGATGGAGATAATATGTCATACTTTTGTTTATGATGTTTCTCTGTAAATCTAATCCAGCACCTATTCATAAATCCAGATCATAATGCTTGGGATTAGTACAGTTATAAATAATTAGTGTAAAGTAGAGTTTCTAATGAGGTCCAGCTTTGACTTCCTATTTTCCTACCTCTGATTTCCTTTATGATTCATTAAAACAAAGAAGAGAAAATAACACATTGGACGCTTCCCATTTTCTGGGTCCCAGGCATTTGAAGATAATTTAGAAATGTTTACTGCTCAAGGAGTCTACAATCCATTGAACTAGTTCAGCTGCTCCTACTTTTTTCTCTATCATTATTATTATTATTTTTTTATTTCTCAGAGCCTAGATTTTGTCTAAATATTTTGAGATGTACTATATTCTCAATGCTGGTGTGGTTTCCACTTACAGTATTCTGGCTTATTTTAGGGCATTTCAAGGAAAATCTCCTCATGAAGGCTGAAATTTGCCTGGTAATATATTTTTTCTTTTTTAAATTTTTAATTTTTTTTCCAGAATTTAAATTACAATTGATATACAAAATTATATTAGTTTCAGATGTATACCATAGTGATTAAACATGTATGTGCCTTACGAAGTGATCCCCCCAATAAGTCTAGTACCCATCTGACACCATACATTGTGTATTATTATAATATTATTGGCTATATTCCCTATGCTATGCCTTACATTCTTGTGACTATTTTTACAGCTGGCAATTTGTACTTCTTATTTGCAAAATACCTTCTATATCTTATTCAGTTTTTTTTAACTTATGAGAAGTTACTTGATGATTAAAATTCACAACTTGCAAGAAGATAACTTGCAAGAAGTTATATAATCATTCAAATTCAAACTAAGATATGTATGATTGATATAGGGTCCTCTTCAGAAAATAAAATTTTATTCGGCACAGAGCCCCTGGAAACTGAAATACAGCCAGATACAATGAAATAGGGCTTATCATAGTAGCCCTAGAAACCTAAATTATATGAAGAAACCAGATCCAAAGACCTTATGCTATATTTATTTGTTATTTCCATATTTATCACCAGTGCTTCAAAAAGCCTGATTAAATGCTGTGCTTATCTTCTTGAGGAAATGCCTAGTTCAATTCATTTAAGATACTTCCCTCCAACCCCCAATGACTAATTCAGCACAGATGGGAGCTCAATACCTGTTTCTTAGATTGAAAAGGTCATATGAATAGAGCCAGAGCTTAATTCCATAAAGGCCTAATACTGTAGCAATGTTATTATTTTTAAGACAGAAGGCATATTCTCCTCATTTGTTGCACTCTGGCTTTCTCAATGTAGTCTTTTTTAAATAAGAGTGGTTGACTTTTCTTACTTGTTTTATAGATATTATAGATATGCCTTCAAATAATTATAACTCCTTTTTACCACCTGGTAGATACAGTAAGAGCAATAATGTTTGAATGTTTTTGATGGCTGCTCTTAGGCTCCTAGCAGTTACGGTTCTTTCAAAAGAAAAACCCATTTACTTTGATTGGTATTACAGTTCAAAAAATATTGATCTACCCCCGCTTGCAACCTCTTTTAAACAGGTAGCTATAGAGATTTAGACAAAAATCTATATTTCACTTTGTTCTTTCATTTAAGGTACTTCAACGGAAAATGTTTAAAGAATAGACAGGTTAAGTGAGGTTGCAAGGGAACAATGCTATGTTGAGTCTTCTTATAAAAAGGCATTCTTCCTGATACTTTCATTTTTACTACTCCATCATTAGACTCTAAGTTTGTAAGGGAGTAGGGTCATGTCTGTTGATTGACTCTTTATTACGTTTAGTTCATTTTATACAAGATTAGTGTGCCTGCTGTCTGTGGAGTATTTATTGGCTATGCATTATTAGAATGCTTTATCAATGGCTTATCTCTGCTTAGAATAAAGTCAAAGGTCCTTTATATGATACACAAGGGCATCCCACATCTTCCCAACCTCATCTCGTACCTCACTCTCCTTGCACCCAAATTCCAGCAGTACTGAGCTACTTTAACTTCTCCAAATTGTGGCATTGTACAGTATCATCCCTTTGGTCAAACTGTTCCTTCTACCTGAAATATCAAAAACTACCATACCCTATACCCAACCCCTCAACCACACACATTCATGAAAATCTGCCCAAACTTATTTCATGTTTCAGTTTATAGAGTCTTTTTTGCCTTTCCATTTCTAAGCAGGATTGTTCATTTGCTTCTCAGGTCTCCTATGTATCTTATTCTAAAACTACAGTATTTATAATACTTTTATGTATCTGCATACTTAGAAAGCAATAATAGATTGTCTTCAGTCTACATTCCCAACATTTAGAATATAGTACAATTTCTTTTTAAATAAAAATACTAATAGATAATTGGATGGATGTATAAATGGGTAAGGTCACTGTATCAGAAAAAAATGATAATGAACTTATCTGTAGTTAGCTGGCTTAATCATTGATGTCATCAATTGGTATGAGATTTTTACAGGGAAAATGCTCTTGAGCATTTATTCCTGGGTATCCAACTCTTAATCAGCCCTCCATATTGTCCTTTTGTCATGGACACTGTAACCTAGTCCCAAACTGTAGGAAAATGCTAAAGAGGTTGTTTAAAAGACCTTAAATATATAAACAGTAGGTCAATTTTTAAGGATACTACCTCAGGGCAAGTCAGGAAGGTAGAATCACATGTCATTTGACATTTTATGTGGAAGATAGCCTTTAAGTCAGAATCCATAGGAAATGCATTCAACTTCTCAAATTATCTTGGATTTGAGATTTGAGTTTTAAAACATAGTATAGGTGTTGTTCAGAACATAATCTGTTCTCTTTCTCTTAAAAATGTGTGCCAAGAAATTAAAACATATATTTAATACATCTATTTGGCAGCTATTATAGACTGTGTTTTTTAAGAACTGGAATTATTGACATATATCCTTTTGTGGTTATACTTCATGGCAAACCTCTTGGTACAGTGCACAGTTGGTCCTTAGTAAATAATGAACTAAGTGAATTTATTAAGTACTTTTGAGTTGGTAAGAATAGCCTTTAGATTCCCAGAAATAAAATACTTTATCATCACCAGGAAGTGATTTGGGGGATTTAAAAAATTAATTTCTACCTGGTTCCATTAAATTGTTTTGGACAATGGAATCAATTTATATATGAGGGAACTATTGGGTTAGCATTAGTTTTTTTTTTAATTTTGGAGTTATTACATTGTGATGTATTCTGAACTGTTGTGAAATTTTAAGAAATATGTTATGAATAATAATTTAGATACCTACTTTCGTACATTATTTATGTTTAACTAAATTAGAAGATACTTAATGGGACTAAATACCCTTAGTTTCACTCCCCTGTATTCCAGCATGTTCCCTTGAGAAAGAAAGAGGGTAGAGTTATAATTGTTGAGTAGGATCTTACATAAAACCCCAGGAAACTAATGGCCAAAAGTCTGATAATCACTGGATTGGAGGAAAATGCTATATAATCCAAATTCATAGTTTGTATACCTATCATATTAGTCCACTTGTGCTGCTATAACAAAATGCCAGAGACTGGGTAATTCATAAACAATAGGAATTTACTTCTCACATCTGGAGGCTTGAAGTCAAAGAGCATGGTGCCAGCAGGGTGACTGCCTGGTGGGAGTTCTCTCTCTGAATTATAACTGGCACCTTCTGACTGTGTCCTCATGTGGTGGAAGGGGGCAATGGCTCTCTCTGGAACCTCTTTAATAAGAGCACTAATTCCATCTATGAGGCTCTGCCCTTTTGATCTAATCACCTCTAAAAGGATCCAACTCCTAATACCATCATCTGAATTTGGAGGGAACTCATTCAGACCATGGCACCTATGAAGGCTAGGAAACTATTTTTTTGTAACCACAGATATTAACTGTAGGTCCTCAGTTACTCTCCAAATTTGAGACTTAGGCACTGAGATGACAGAATATAAATGATTTGCCACAAATAAATAAATACAACAATAAGAAACAAATCCAAGTTAATGATATGTCAAATCTATACTAATGAAAGGGTAATATGCTAATTAGACCGGGAGGCCTTCCAAACATCCTTCCGGACAAAGCCATGGTATTGGGGCCGAGGCAGAGGTGGTTAAGGGCAATCAGGCCAGGAGGGGAGGGCAGTTGGGGTGATCAGGCTGGTGGGGGGGAAGTTGGGGGTGAGCAGGTTGGTTGGGGGGCAGTTGGAGGTGAGCAGGCCAGCAGGGGGGGCAGTTGGGGGCGAGAAGGCTGGTTGGGGGGGTTGAAGGAGAGCAGGCCGGCAGGCAGAGTGGTTAGGGGTGATCAGGCAGGCAGGCGAGCAGTTAGGAGCCACAGGGATCGGGCCTAAACCAGCAGTCGGACATCCCCTGAGGGTCCCAGATTGGAGAGGGTGCAGGCCGGGCTGAGGGCAACCCCTCCCCGTGCACGAATTTCGTGCACCGGGCCACTAGTTACATTATATTTAGCACCAAAGAAAAGCACATTGTTTTTTTATCACAAAGAGTTCTTAATTCTATTAAATATATTAACATATTCAATAATTTTTAAGTTGAAATGTGATTAAGAATTGGGGTGGGGGTGTTTTGTTTCTTTGTGAGTGCCTCTGTTTTCTACATCTCAGAAGAGTGTATAATTTAAGTACTGACTGCAGAGGTTTTTCTATACCAGCTCAGTGAAAGGGTCAACTTTGGGAATCTTGTCTCAGGGCATATGTCCAGCATTCGGAATTTTGCATATTTTTCATTAAATGGTTGTGCAAAGTCTGAAGCTTTTTAAATGTCAGTGTTTTCATCATGATTATAAAACACTTTACACATTTATTATTGTAAATATGTCCTTCATCACTTTTCCTAGGAAGTTATAGACTTCCCTCTCAAAATACCTTTGAATGTTGACTGTAGTCTCATTTGTCTGAGATGCTTGAAGGTGAAATAGAGTTTAACTCATAAGGTTTTTTCTAGCTGCATGATTCAATATTCCACAACCTTTGTAAGCCCATTGCTAAGGTAATAAGATTCTCAAGAGGTTTCTTAACATTAAGAATCAGCAAAACTGCAAGTTTCACAGATCACTTTCTTTTAACCTACACAGTTTCTCTGTGAGGTATTTGAATTACAGTGTCAACTGTTGTCAAGTCAAAGATTGATCAATAAGAATTTCTATGTCACTTTAAGACCAAATGTTAGTCTTTGGTTGGAAATCTGATTGAATTTAAAATTAAAGTTTATTACTTTAGGCATCAAGGATCAAAGTTACTTGGTCACTAAAAAAAAGGTGTTGAAAGAGTCCTGTTATACAAATTTCAGCCACTGTCATTTAAACCTGTATTTTCAATTTTGTTCTCAGCTCACTGCAGGAGAGTCTTCACAGTAGTCTCCTTATATTTCCTTTAATCTCCATTCTCACTTATTTTAGCACCTCTTTCTCGGCTTCTGATTTCTTTGCCTCTACAGCAGGGAAGAAAAAGAGCAGAACCAGTTGCTATCCCCTGAGCCCCAACCTCTGACTCTGCAAATGGCTACTCACTTTGTTTCTTATTTAGTTGTGAATGGTGCATAGTATTTACCTGACTAGTGGCCCAGTGCACAAAATCCGTGCACATTAAATGGGAATTAATTAGAGGAAATCCTATCTAATAAAAGAGTAATATGCAAATTGACCATCACTCAACATACAAGATGGCTGCCCCCATGTGGTCAAAGATGACTGCTCCCATGTGGACACAAGATGGCCACCACAAGATGGCCAGCAGGGGAAGGCAGTTGGGAGGGACCAGGCCTGCAAGGGAGGGCAGTTGTGGGCGATCAGGCCAGCAGGGGAGGGCAGTTGGGAGGGACCAGGCCTGCAAGGCAGTGCAGTTGGGGGCGATCAAGTCTGCAGGGGAGGGCAGTTAGGATTGACCAGGCCGGCAGAGGAGGGAAGTTGGGGGAGACCAGGCCTGCAGGGAAGGGCAGTTGGGGGCAAACAGGCTGGCAGGGGAGCAGTTAGGCATCGATCAGGCTGGCAGGGGAGTGGTTAGGGGGTGATCAGGCTGGCAGGCAGAAGCGGTTAGGGGCAATCAGGAAGGCAGTTGGGTGGGCAGTTGGGAGCCAGCAGTCCTGGATTGTGAGAGGGATATCCAACTGCCCGTTTAGGCCCGGTCCTACTGGGATGGGGCCTAAACAAGCAGTTGGTCATCCCTCGAGGGGTCCCAGATTGGAGAAGGTGCAGGCTGGGCTGAGGGACACACCCTCCCTGTGCACAAATTTCGTGCACCAGGCCTCTAGTATTTTAATATTGCTATTTGCCCTTTCTCTATAATAGAAGTGTCAGAGGTGAAAGAAAATTAATAACATGTATATGAAAATCTTCCTGGGGTACACCGCAGGACCCAGAGTCAATTCCCCACCCACGCGCGTTCACCTCAAAATCGTGTGAGACCCAGACCCAGCCGGCCCCACCCCCATGAAGCCCACCTGAGCAGGGGGTGCAGCCTCAAGTCCCCCAGCCTGGTGCCAGGTGGGGTGCTCTGCCTCAGGGTCTCCAGCGCAGCCTCAGGTCCCCTGGCTCCAGCGCCGGGGTGGGGGGTGCAGCTTCAGGTCCCCTGGCCACAACAACAGTAGCAATTTGCTGGGGTTAAATCTAGCTACTGGTGATTGTATCAAGGGTTGCTCCATACCTCAGTCCTGCAGGGACTTGAGACAACTAGTAGTGTTAGGAGAGAAGCCAAAATAAGGGCACAAGGGCACCGAGGGCACGAGGGCATGACAACTATTTGCATATTAGCTCTTTATTATATAGGATTCCCAATAGAGACAACCCTTGTTAAAGGAATCTCAACCCCATTTTATGTTCTAAAAAAGAATAAAATATTATAAATAAAATCAAGTATTAGTAGGCTGCTAACTAAATTATTTTTTTGTGTTGTACTGAGATTTCAATGGTAACTTATATTGTATCACTCAGGGACACTGCAGGTAACAAATGGCACCTTCTCACTGGGTGTGTATGTATGGGCAGAGCTTAAGGAAATCAAGAAGGGGCTATACAGTATCCCTGGCTAGTGATAGTAGGGAGTCCTTATCATCCTCAGGAATGAGAACACAGCTCTCAGAGGGCAGCTGTAAGGAGAAGGCAGCCTGAAATAAACTTGGCTTTCAGTAAAGGGTGATCCAGCAGAGAAGAAAATGGGGAGGGGGCAGGGAGAGGGGAATTCCCTTACTGCACTCTTCCCCTGACCTCCTGTCAGGGCCACCTCTTTCCTGACCACCATTGTACACACAGGAAGTCGGGTAGCATAGGAGCCTATTAATGGGTCCATGTGGGTCAGTCTTTATCCCCATCCTTGGGGCGGGGGTAACAAGCAGGGCAGAAAAGGGTTCAGAATGGTTCTTGAAGGGAAAACAGAAAATACCCACCACTCAAATCCTACAATAATGACACAACTATAAAATGTAAATTATTCAAAAGTTGTAACTGTGTCATTCTATGATTTTCTGTCTTATGTAGTTCTGTATACCTATACAAATTTTAGATGCCTTATATTGCTTACTAGTAGAACCACATGCTTTTGTATGCTAATTCTTTATTGCTATTCTTCCTTCTTTGTCTATTCCACAACTATTCTTGTAGAGGGTATAATGCTTAAGAACTCATATTCTGGAACCATAACATCTGGGTTCAAATCCATTTCTGCCACTTAAAATGTGAGACTTTAGGCAAGCTATCTCATTGGGTCCTCATAAGGCTGTGTGCAAGTAGCAGAGCAGCCCCTTAGAGAAACTGTTGAGGAAGATAAAGCTTCCAGCAATTTTTGGGGGGTCAAATCTAGCTACTGGTGATTGTACCAAGGGTTGCTCCATACCTCAGTCCTGCAGGGACTTGAGACAACTAGTAGTGTTAGGAGAGAAGCCAAAATAAGTGGTCATGAGTGTCTCTGTGCCACCTTTCATTCATTAGAAGCTATTCACTAATGCTGACCAAAGAGAGGAGAAGTTGAGTCCACCTTCAGATAGGAGGAACAGTAGAGAATTTGCAGACATGATTTAAAATCACCAAAGAATCCTCTGAGGGCAAGATACAAACATAATGCTTCATCACTCCCAAGTACTGTTTGAATTTCAGCAAAACAAAGACTCTCACATAACAGCCATCCAAATGAGAAAATCAACATCAATACAACACTACCAAATAATTCACAGACTCCATTCAAATTTCTCTATCCAAAAATGTCTCTTTTTCCTTCCTTGTCAGGATTCAATCCATGGAACTTTATTGAATTTGCTTGTCATGTCTCTTTCATTTTGTTCAATTTGGATGTGTTTTTTCAGTTTTTCCCTGTCTGTCATGTCCATGACAGCTTTAAAAGTACAAGCCTTTCCTCCTGTAATATGCCTCTTAATCTGGGTCTATCCAGTCCTTCTTCATACACAAACTTAGGCCATTCATTTTAGGCAAAATTGACGCTCATCATCTTAGTGTATCATGCACGAGGCAAACAATGGTAGGATATTCTACGCTGGTTATGTGATCCTTGTAAAATTAGTGTCTCCTGGGTTTTCCATGGTAACATCACCATTTTCACCTTTGTGATTGATAGGTGTTTTACAGAAAGGTAATCCAAAACTATGTCAATATCTTGTTTTTGTTTGTTTTATTTATTTTTTTATTTTCTCAAATCGTTATTATTTTTAATGAAATTTTAATTGATTTCAGAGAGGAAGGAAGAGGGAGAGAGAGATAGAAGAGGATGAGAGAGAATCATTGATCGGCTCCTCCTGCATGCCCCCTACTGGGGATTGAGCCCACAATCCTGGCATGTGCCCTGACTGGGAATCCTCCTGGTTCATAGGTTGATGCTTAACCACTGAGCCACACTGGTTGGACTCAAATTATTATTTTAAATTTATCTTTATTGTTGAAAGTATTACAGATGTCCCCTTTTTCCCCCCACTCACCTCCCTCCTGCCCACCCTCACCCCCTCCCCGGGCCTTCACCACACTAGTATCTTGCTTTTTATCAAACATTCACCCCAAATCCAAAATCACTATGATGGCTGCCAAAGGTGGATTTTCATTTTTAACTGTTATTCTATATGGAGACAGAGTTTTCTCTTCTCTCCTGTTTATTTATATCAATATGGATTTATGAATTTAAATTGTATTCAATTAGTAGTAATCTGTCATTACATTGTTGGTTAAACTGCCTCAGAAGGGCAGCAAGAGTCTCTCAAGCTTGTTTCTCTGCCTTTTGAAACGTCCCATCATTCTTCAAGTATGTTGCTATTGTTCTTTGACAGAACAAGGTGTTTCAGTTTCATCTTGTTCATCTCAGAAGCAGCCTTCCTCGTTCCTTTTAGTGAAAAAATCATATTGAGGTCAAGATCTGGACATTCAGTGTATTTGTTAGTATAGGGATATATTGCTTTTAGGACTCTTAGTGGATATAGCTAGAAAATGCAATTACATATATGTGTGTATTTTTGATATATATGTATTTATATACACATACTCATGTCTAGATCTATTTATCATCTTTTTATATGTGTATGTTTATATTTTAAACATGAGTTTCCAACAGTTCACCCAATTTTAGTTCAACCACCTTAGGATTCTTTGTAGCCTTCCCTTTTTCCACATCCCCTTATTGATAGTGCAATGTTTAGCTACCATTATTATTTTTAAAATATATATATTTTTTATTTTAGAGTGGAAGGGAAAGGGAGAGGTATAGAAATAGCAATGATGAGAGAGAATCATTGATACGCTGCCTCCTGCATGCTCCCTACTGGAGACTAATTCCACAACCTGGGCATGTGCCCTGACCAGGAATTGAAACATGACCTCCCGGTTCAACCACTGAGCCACTCTGGCCAGGCTGGCTACTCTTATTTATAATGCATTTGTGATTTGCTCAATTCCTTCAAATATAATTAATTCCCCAACATCCTCCTTGGCCTTGCTTCTACTTGCTTGGCTCTCAGCCACACCATCACCTACTTGACCTCAAGATGTCTCAACCCCTGGGGCCACCATCACTGCCTCTGCTATAGGCTGAAAATGTGTGTCCCTCCAAAATTCATATCTTGAAACCTGACCCTCAATGTGTTGGTATTTGGGGAAAATATATATGTGCAGGGCAGAGCAAAAGTAGGTTTACAGTTGTGCATATGGAAAATAATACAATAATTAGTAAATAATAATATAAGAATAAACTTTGTCTCACATACAACTGTAAACCTACTTTTTGCCTCACTCTGTATGTATGTGTGTATGGATGAGTATATGTACATTACAGACAGAAAATCTGAATTGTTTAAAAATATATTTTTTATTGGTTTTTAGAGAGAGGGGAAAGGATAGGGGTAGATAGGAACGTCGATGAGAGAGGAAGTTATTGATTGGGTGCCTCCTGCATGGCCTGGGGATCAAGCCTGCAAGAACCTACAACCTCTTGGTTTCTGGGTCACAATCCCGCTGAGCCCCACAAGCTGGGTCAGAAAATCTGAATCTTGTCATAACTGTTCTGTTAGGAACAGTGACAATAGCTCTGATGACCTCAGTTTCCCCCAAATCAGAGAAATACACTGTTTCCTACAGATCATTTTATCAAAACATGTCCATAAGAATAGCAAAAAAAAATTAATAATAATATCAGATACTTTTCATCTTTTTCTCTGAAATATCTTAGCTATATAGAGTGTGGATATACTAACTAAACTGGATGTATGGATATCAAATGCCTGAAGCCCTTGGAAAGTGACTTTAATCTTCTGTTTTTACAGAAATTGAAAAAGAAAGCTGTGGCGATCCTGGTACACCTTTGTATGGAATTAGAGAAGGCGATGGATTTTCTAATCGTGATGTTTTAAGGTTCGAATGCCAGTTTGGGTTTGAATTAATTGGAGAAAAATCCATTGTTTGTCAAGAGAATAACCAATGGTCTGCAAACATACCCATCTGTATCTGTGAGTACCAAATGCTTTCTTCCAGATAGCATATGTTACCCTGTCCTTGCATTTAATTGTTTTTGTAATTAATTTCAAAGAGCTGGAACCGTGTAATTATTTTTGAATGAGTAGCACTTTGCGATACTATCTTTAACAAGTGTGTTTATGCCAAATTATAAATTTCATTACAGATTTAAATAAAGTTAACAAAGTTTACTTGGTAATTGCAAAGTATATATTACATGTTCTCATAACACTTTATTGGTGGCACTTTATACTTTATAGATAGCATACTTATTATGGAAATTACACATCTGAACTAATTCTAATAAACTCATTTATTTTCACAAGATAGTATATGCTTAGTTGCAAACACACTTAAAATATTTAAAGCTTATATTTTGTCTATAATGCCTTATTTTTGCTTGTAGATGCTCACATTAATGCATACTTATGTGCCATTTATTTATATTGCACAGAATAAAATTCATTAATGTTTATAAAATATAGTATGCTTGGATTACAATAAAGTATTTTTTGAAATACATTAAAATGTTCCAATTTAACTGCAATAAAAATATCTGTATTGTATACTGAGGCACATTTAGGTTCAATTAAATACTATCTTCATTACCAACAAATACAACTTGCCAGGTGTGACTGCAATATTAAAAATTTTGAATTTTAGTGTTGAATATTCCCAAATGAAAGCATATAAGCCAATAATCATGAAAGTAAAGGTAATTTTTCTAGTTTTTAAATATGGCTTTTCATCTATTGGCCATTCATATTTTCTTCTATGGCCATTCAACTTACAATGTTAATGCTTTTTATTTGTGAAATCCTGTATTTCCTGCAAAGACATTAGCACAAACCTTACTTCAATATTTCCTGGTTTAAAAAAAAAAGACCTACATTTTATCTGATTATAACATATGCTTTAAATACATTTTCTATTGTTGGAAATGTTGATCATTTAACGTTTTAAAATTATTTAACACTTTCAAAAATGTAAGTGCACTTTTAAAGTGAATACAGGCCAAATATTTCCCAATACACACACACACACACACACACACACATATATATATAATAGTAAAATAAAATACAGAAACTAACAAATAGGCATTTCTGTTTCTCATTATAGTGTTCTAGATACATATTGCCATGATAATTTATCTTACATTTCAGTAAAATGGGTATTTTTAGAATCTTGCAGAAATTTCCCTAGTTATAGTATATTTGGATTGTTCTTTGGGAAATCTAGGAGAGGAAGATTGCACAGACCTTCCTAAGTAGAACTTTTTCAGTTTAGGGACAGTGTTCATTTTTAATCAAGATCACCTTGGGAAGTTCCTGTTGTGGGAGAATAAAACACATTAGGATAGTCTGATTAAATTATGTCAGCATCATCTAAAGCTTACTTATATTTCAAAAGACTTTAACTTGAAGATCTTTAGTTCTAGGTGTTCTTCCAAGGAGATAATGTTGGTGCAATATTGGATACTCATATTAATGTAATATATCATATAAAAATGATAATACTATATAATTTTAATAAATGATAAAATGCATTTAATAAAATATTTAAAATATGCTAACTAAAACAAATTTTAAAACTTTGGAAATGTAAACACTTTTCACTATTCTAAAGAAAATTAAATCTTTCATCCTGATATATGTTACAATATTTTTCTTATATACCAACAATAGCTAATTTCAAAGTGTAATTGGAACAGAATTTATTCACAAAATAAAGTTATAAAAATATGGAAAGAATCCTTACATAAAGCCAAATAACTCATAAAAAAAATATCAACTTATTAGGGAAGGAAATAATGAAAAAAAAATAAACACCATGTTCCTGAATGAGAAGACATTATACTAAATATGTGAATTTTATAGAAATTGCTTTGACATTTCAATTAAAATTTCTAGTATAAATTTTTGGGGAATTTGACCCAATGTATTGACATACAGATAGATTTAAAAAAACAGGCAAGAATGTATGTTTATGTGGATACCAAGTTTATGTGGCTAATAAAGATGCTTATGTGGCTACTAAAGCATTTTATTACCATAAAATCAGTGTGGTGCTCACAGACATATAACACTGGGTCAAAGGAAGTCACATAAAAATGGAATCTATAATAATTTATAATAATAAAAGCATAATGTGCAAAATAGACCGGACAGCTGAATGACCTTCTGGACGAAGCCAGGGCTGTGAGGGCTGAGCCCCTTGCACGAATTTCATGCACCAGGCCTCTAGTCTAATATATTTAAGGGTTTAGTATAGTAGCCCCCCTTATCTGAAGGATGATATGCTCCGAGGTCTCCCAGTGAATGCATGAAACAACGGACTGTATCAAACCCTGTATATACTGTTTTTTATACATACACTAGAGGCCTGGTGCATGGGATTCGTGCACTGGTGGGGGGTGTGGCCTGCGGTGATCGGCCTGCTGTGGGAATGCTGCTCTTCCCGGTCAGCCAAGCCGCACTCCCACAGTGGGAGCACAGTGACCACCAGGGGGCAGCTCCTGCGTTGGGTGTCTGCCCCCTGGTGGTCAGTGCACATCATAGCAACATTTAATATTTTTAAACCAAGATTGGCTGTGGATAATGGAAACCTGGAAAATGAAACCAAGGGTACGGGGGGCTACTATGTTATATAGACTTCTACCTATCTTTCTGATGAGATTAGAATGGTAGATTTTGGACAGTTCTTGCTCCAGGTGGGGATCATTTAGATGAGAGATTGACAAACTAAGGACTGTGGCCAAATCTAGCCTGAATCCTGGTTTTGTAAATAAAAGTTTTATGGGAACATAACCACTTTCACTTACCTGTTGCCCGTGGCTGCTTTCCTGTTTGCAGTGGCAGAGTTAAGTAGTTACAAAGGAGACCATGAGGATTGTATAGACAAAGCATTTACTATCTGTCCCTTCACAGAAAAAGTTTGCTGACCCTTAATTTAGATCAAGGCTATAGAATCAATGATGTCAGGATGCAGTCAGGTAAGAGTGTGAAAAGCTAACAAGAAGTGATAGGGAACTGTAGTGCATTAGAGAAGTTAGAACTCCACATTTTGTCCCCTCGAGTGTGAAATATGATGAATTTAAAGGTGATTTTATTTTTTTTTTAGGCATAAGAAAAGAATAAACCAAACACATTTGCAGTCAGGATTCAGTCCAATGGTTGTCAATTTCCAAGTCTTGGTTTTAACTTCTAACATAATTACATACGGAAGAAGCAAATTGAAGTTAGATAGAGTATATAAAAATGACAAATTTTATAATTTATATATTTTGATTATTCTTTTTACATACTTTATATAATCTACATACATTTAGATATAAATTCATCTTTTTGTATTTCTCTAGAGAGATAGAAATTGGTCATTTTTCTATCAAATAAGAAAGGTAAAATAGTCACACCCTTTTATGCTGGTCGGGGTATTGTACTCACTAATCTATTTGTTACACATCAGTATAAATTAATACAACTTTTCTAGGCAGAAATTTAGCAAACAATTTTGAAGCATTTTTACCCTTTGTAAATAAAATTTGGTGCAAAATTGCATGAATTCAATTTTGTTAAAAACATGTAATAAAAACTGGAAGAAAATGCATCATTATGTTAACTGATTTCCTCTGTGTGATCATTTACTTTTCTATTTTTTTAATCCTCCTTTTGCTTTCTAAATATTCTATGTGAACCTTTATGTCAGATATTTTTTAAAGTTAGATAAAGAAAACTGGAGGTGGTTGGGTATTTCGACTTAGTATGGTCTGAGAGTTTACGTGTTTTTCCAGTGTTAGCCACAGGGGTGGCAATTATACAAGTTCATGAATTTGCTTATCTGTGTTATAAACTATCAGAGCATCCCTTGGCCATGGTAGGAATGAACCTGACCAATCCCATTCTTATTACAAGTTTTCTCTGGGCTACATCACCCCATTTCTATTAATATTCACATAATATTTTGTTGTCTTCAGTCATTCATAAGCATATTGCTTTCTATAACATCTCAAAATATTTCTCTAATACTATTTTTAAGTACAGGACCAAAATTGTGCAGCATTCTAACATAAACATGATAAATGTCTAAATAAATAGCTATTATTACTCCAATTATATTTTTGTGCATATTTAAGCCAGTCATCTAGTTGCCATTTCTGATATGTTAAAAGGTAACTTTATTTTCTGTCTTATAAGATATTTTAAATTGTTAGTATTTTTCAAGCATAATTGATTATCATAATTGTAGGATAGGGCAAAATAAGGTAAAATATGACTTTTTACCATTTATTCTATTTTGTAATCTTCTTTTAACAGTCCCTTGCCTCTCTAACTTTACTGCACCAATGGGAACAGTTCTTTCTCCTGATTACCCAGAAGGATATGGAAATAATTTAAACTGCATCTGGACTATAATCTCTGACCCAGGGAGTCGGATACACCTTTCTTTTAATGACTTTGATCTGGAATCTCAGTTTGACTTCCTTGCTGTTAAAGACGGTGACTCTCCCGACTCCCCAATTCTTGGAACCTTTACTGGGGCTGAGGTGCCCTCCCATCTTACTAGTAACAGTCATATCCTGAGGTTGGAATTTCAAGCTGACCACTCAATGTCTGGACGTGGCTTCAACATCACTTATAATAGTAAGTTTATGTTTTCCATATAACGTATTTCTACAAAATTCAGCTAGACAGGAATCATGCAAACCAGCTCTCTTCTTCCATAGATGAGGAAAGTTGAACAAGTTATACACATACTTGGACCAGGGATGTTCATTTGGTCCTGATTGCCAACCATATTTTACTCACTGTTGTGTATGAGAGGCCTGCTATTAAGGGAATATGTTTCAAATATCATTGTTATATCAGCCAATATGTTAACTTATTTTATTAAGTCTTATAAACATAACCTCAAACCTACTATATATCACAAGTTTTGCTCTGTTATTAAAAGGGAGATAGAACTTTTTAAAGATATTTATAAACCAATAGGAGACATTAACAAATAATAACAGCCCAGAATTATAATTCCAAAGACAAATTCACCTGGCAGGAAGCACCACAATGCAGGAAATCATTAATTTAGGGGCAGCAGACCACTGAGCTGATTTGGCAAAACCACCAAGGAGGAAAAGCACCAGCTCTTAAAAATTAAAAATATGAGCTTTAAAGGGAAACTATGCAGCTTCAAGTCTTGGCTTTTCTACATATTCAGGTTTAATAACTGAGCCTCAGTGTCCCCGTCACTGAAACCCTACCAGGTCTCTGTAAGGACTAAAGTAGATGATGAATGTAAATAATTTAGAGTATATGGTACTTAATAAATTATCAAAAACATCAGCTCTTACTGTTTAGTTGGCTTTTGACTATTACCTTGACATTTGTTAGTTTATTATTTTGCTCTAGATTTGAGATGTCTTTGGGGTTATTTAGCTATTGTCTATCACTCATTCTTGTATTTCAAAATAATGGATATTATTTTTCTGAAAAAAAAAATAATGGCATAAATATAACTAAAGGTTGAATTACATAAAAGGAAAACTATTTTAGAAGGTTAATATACTTAGATACTAATGCTTCTGTTTGTAAATGTTTTACCTGAAGCTATAGAATACTAGTGATTTTCCTTAAAACTACCACAATATCAGATATTAACCAACTTAACAAATTGATATTTAAGTGTCATGTAACAGTAGGATTTAGTTTTCTGCTCTTCACAAAAGAATTGAACCCCTTACCTACAGCCCTGTCCATTCCATTCTGAGCTTTGACATTTAGTAATAAAACACAGTTATTGTCTTTTCAGAGTGTCACTAGTGGTGGATACTGTCGCTAATAAGTGTCAACATGTAATTGCACAACATTAAATTGGTGATGACATGTGTCATAGAGACTTGCTATTTACAATTGTTGCTTTATCTGGAAGTTCTTTTTGAAATAAATTTTATATATATATGTCTATATGTGTGTGTATATATATATATATATATATATATATATATATACACACACACACATATAATATGTATATGTGGCTATAGGGTATCCAAAAATGTATATACAGTTTTAATAGCTGATAGCTCAATTTTTAAAATGAAATGCATTTTAATAAACAGTGTCTTTATAATTATTCAAAGTGTGTGTATACATTTTATGGGATACCTTATATTAATAATTTTCAGTTTGTCTTAAATGAATTTTTTAATTTCAATGTTTTGGTATCTTCAGGGTATCATAGAAATATGCCTCCTTGTTCCCTATTTTGTTTATCTAGTAGATAACTTAATTCAGCATATGTAAATTCTTATATTTAATGTTTACTACTGAAATTTTTATTCCTGAAAAATACCCATCAAGAATTTTGTATAGGAGCAACTTTACAAAATATTATAGAATTTAATATTTTTATACTGTTTAACTTAAAAATGAGAATGGATAGTAAAATTATATAATTCATGAACCAATATCAAAGTGATGATTAGTGAGAATATTTAAAATAACTGCATGTACTTATGCAGTCTGAATATAATAATGTGAAATTATAAACCCTTTGTAAATGTTTTATACATTTAACCTTAGCTATTTTAAATATTCTTCCATTTATATTATACTAGTTTAAAAATGTGTAGTACATATTGGGTCATCCAGATAAGAAAGGAGAAAAATTTGTGGTCCTCATGCAATCTATAATCTCTGAGAAATTAAAAAAACACATTGCCATTCCACTTCTGCTACTTGCTGGGACTGATCTAAAAAATACACACTATGGGAGACACAAGGTAAAATAGGATAGTGGCTCTGAATTCAAGAACTCATATTCTCTTGAGAGACAGACATATAACCCAAGATATAATATGTTGTTGAGAAAAAATGAAAACCACACCAGCAGATGCATTTCAGTCCTATCTTTGATCTGAGGCAAGCTCTTTAACTTTTTCTGAATCTAGCATAGTGGTGATACTTTGCTCATCAGGCCATTCTAAATGCTAAATGAGATAATACCATTTCTAAAGCTCCTATCATCGTACCTAAAACATGGTAATTACAAAGAATTATCTCTTTTCCCTCTTCCTAGTTGGCAGAAAATAGGTGACTTACGGCAAATGATAAAGAACTTGTAAGACCTTCATGCTAGATTGAAACATTTCACTTTAATCCCCACAGTGAGACGATTCCTTCATTCCAAACAGTGGCTCATAAGAGAAGTCTGCAATGGTATAGAGTTATCCTGTTCTGTATTCACATTTGTTGGAATTCTGACTAGCTTTTACTGAAAATTTTTGCATAGACTAAGCCTAATAGTGTCCAGAAATAAGCAGAAACAGTTCTATTTTGAAATCTTGTGAAACTAATATTTTAAAGCCATCACTACTATTACACATCACAGATTAGGCAGAGGAGAGCCTCCAATTTTTATTTATTTATTTTTTAAATAAAGGCTTTTCTAGATATAAACATAATTTTTTAAAAATCACTTCTTCTCAGCCCAGATGCACAAATGATTCTCTCATACTGTTTGTTTTTGTTTGCTGTTCTCAAGCATTTGGACATAATGAGTGTCCTGATCCTGGAATACCAATCAACGCAAGGCGGTTTGGGGACAACTTTCAATTGGGAAGTTCGATTTCAGTCATTTGTGAAGAAGGATTTATTAAAACCCAGGGAACAGAAACAATTACATGTATTCTCATGGATGGAAAAGTGATGTGGAGTGGACCAATACCAAGATGTGGAGGTAAGCACAATGGCCAATGAAAAATATAACCCCATCATGATTATGCACTAGAGACCATAATGAGGAAATGCATTGTTCTACCCGAACTGTTGTGGTCATTTTCTTGACATATAAGTTTTATACATTATACATATAGTAATTAAGTAAGTTACACTTTTAAAATTCCATGTTAAAATAATTTTTAGAGACATTTTAGAAGCTTTCTTTAAAAAAAAAGCTCTTAGGAAAAGATACACATTAATAAATGGTAAATATTGATTGCATGTGCAAACTCTCTTGAGTATACTTTATAGTTATAGTATATTACACTTTATATAGTTCTATTCATTATTTTTGGTATTTTAACCATTCTTGGTATAAACTTACTTAATTTTCAAAAATGTGCTATTATTAATTACAATAAATTATGCTAATGCATCCATTATTTAAAATGTATAATTTTTGTAGGCATAGTTTGCTAATTTTTTTTTTCAATTTAATTGGCCCAATAAAATGTAGTCAAGAAAGTTCAGGACAATTTATATGTGTTATATATAATGTTTGGAAATATATACCTTTGAATATATATACTCATATAAAGTCATAAGTTAGTAAGAATGAAGGATGATCATAGGTAAAAATAAAATACTTCAAGTATATATATGGTATATCAATTTAGGATCTATAGGAATATGGGCGGGGCTTTATTTAAGAATTATCACAGTAGGAATTAACATCCTAAATTCTACTATTTCCTTCCACTCAGTACTTAAAGTTATAAATCTATTTTATTAAAAAAGATATAGTAGAGCTTTTACTAAGAGATTGATGAACTATAACCAAAAAGCACCTTTTAATAAATCACCCTGTAATGATTAGGTGATAATTTTTAATGTTTTGTTCTTTTTCTTGCTTTCCCAATTTTTATTCTTATCTATGCCCAAATTAACAATGCAACCTGTGTTCTCAGTTCCTAGCTGATAAATTGAGAATATTCAGTATGTACTATTCAGAAGTATAGCAGACTTAATTGGGTAATACAGTCATTATCTATAAATGCTGAGTTTCATTGAATGAACATTTCATAATGTTGTATGATGAAGTAATCCAGACATGCAATTATGTTTTCCTATTAGCCCCTTTAATTTCCTCCCTCCTTTTCTAATGCCTTTCTCATTTTTAATACCTGGGGTGGGGGTGGGAGCAAACGAGATGACTTCACTGTTCTCCAAACCTCAAATGTTATAGGCTTATAGTAGGGGCTACCTTGCCAAGGGTTATGACTGTGCTATTTTGTTTTACAAACAATGGATTTACACAATAAAGGACAAATAAAAAGGGAAAAATGGAAAGTAATGTTTAATTTTGCTCAATATACTTTGCCCCTTAATTCATTTCTTATTTTAGCACAGTTCCTGAACTGAACTTGGGGAATCAGTCAGGAAAGCCTACATTAGTATTTGAAGGGAAAGTGGGAGGAGGGAGAAAGGCGTTTCAGGCATAAGGAACAGCACTGGTTCCATGTGACTGGAGTGGAGAACAGGGGTTTGATGAGTAACCAGTGGGGTCAGGAGTATGACATGCTTCATAAACAATGCTAAGCAGATTCAAAATTATCCTGTAGCCAATGGAAAGCCACTTCAGCTCAGAGGCGACATGATCTGTGCCTCTCCCTCCCCACACTGGGAGCTGTTTACAGTCACAGTGGACAGACACAGAGACCACCTCCAGGTCATTGTTGAGGCCTGTTGCCTAACTGGAGTGTTGGTTTAGGAGCTGCTTGGTGCCTAGCTGCATGGAGAGGTAAAAATAATGAGGTTGATACAACAAGCATTTTATGAATTGCTGCTTAATATGAGAAAGCACTTTCAGCGATCATTTTCACTGTAAAACAAAATATTTAGAACTATCATTGGTCATAGGCCAATAGGACCCCCAGAAATCCTAAAGAGAACTTTATGAAAGTTTCTGAAGGAAAAGAATCTTTTTCTTCTGCATGTGAGTGAAGTTACATGCAGTTGGTTTACCTGCCAAGTTCTAGATCAAACACACCAAGGTAGGGACATCACTCAGGATAAGGTTGAAGCCAGAAAAGGCAGAATCATGGGCTGGAAGCACTCTTACCATGGCACTTGCCAGGGTACCTGCCATATTCCAGGCCATGTTTTGAGTCAATTTCCTTCCAATAAAGCAGACTGCTGTCAACTCCTGTATAAATGAGTTTCATTTCTTAGATTCTAATTAAGGTTTGTAAAGAATTCCTTTAGTTTTGCCTCAGTTCTACTTAGGTTCTAACAACAAAAGCCTGAGATTAGTTGAGTAAAGCTTCTTTTTCACTAAGATTTATTTTTCTTATTTTATAAATCACCCCCCTCCCCCTTTGCCATTCCCCAGCCCTCCTCACAGCTACTTCCACTTCCACTGAGAACTATGTCTGGGAGCCCTCTGCCTATTTTCTTGGTTCTTCTGCCATATTTTGACAGAAAAGGTTTGCTTATTATTTATTATAGTTTTTCATTTAAAGCACTATCACTGCCACTAATACATGCTTAATATTTTTGCTAAAACTTTTTTATTACCATTATATAGGACATTTTATATAAATAAAATACACATGTACATGTTCTGATTAATGCAAATAAATTTCTACTTATATTTTATTATCTTTACACAAAACATTCCAAAATCAAATGCAGCATTAAAAGTTGCTTAAGTGGCCCTGACTGGTAGGCTCAGTTAATTAGAGCATCATCCTGTGCACTGAAAGGTGTGGGTTCCATTCCCAGCCAGGGCACATGTGGGAGGCAACTGACCGATGTTTCTCTCTCCCTCTCCCTTCTTCTCTGTCTTGAATCAATGAAAATCGTATCATCTGATGAGGATTTTTTTAAAAAAGTTGCTTATGTGTATGGATTGCTGTGTGTTAAAGGTAAAAAGTAGGAAGTTATTTGTTTTAATTGGAATTTATAGAGCAAGGGAGATCAGTATAAAATGTTCTCATAAGGAAATCCAAGGCTTCAACCCACTCAAATATTGCCCTCTCTCTACAGTTCCACTCTATCTCATTTATCTAGAAATTTAGACATATTCCCAAATTAGTGATTTACTCATGTCAGCCAGTCTTCAACCTTAAAACTGTGGAAAATCTTTGAGAAAAGTGAAAGGAAACTTTTTATTTGCCCTAGTCCTTTAATAAGGATTGTTTAGACCAAAGGGAGTTATGATATCATAATGTGTTTTAGTCCTATGATCCCACAGCTGAACTTAGATTAATTTCAGATTGTTGAACAGAATTAGGTTATGTTTTTATTCACTAACCTGAAGTTCAACATTAACGTGAAAATAAGGATAGATTTAGCCTATCTTTGTTAAAATTTTAATGTTTCTCTAGAATGAGTTGATCAAATTTTCTCATGAGTATCAAAGATTAGATGTTTATTAAAGCCTTGTGATATTTCAATTTTGCTCATGGAAAACAAAATACATGAATCACTATACTCAGCATTGAAATCATTCACTTTGAATTCCATAGTCAGCCTAACTGAGGTTAGTGACAATCAAGGACTCCTTTCATGCTTGGACGGTAGCCTAAATATAACTGGCTCTATCTGGGGTCAGTCTCTGCATGGTGTCCCCTTCAAAGACACATCCCAGAGTCATGAAGAACGGTATAGATGGTTATCACAGGTCTCCTGGCACAGGGGTTTTCATGATGTACCTCCTAGACATTTCCTAAAGATCTCTCTCCACTAAGGTCTCCCACTCATAGCAGCTGCATAAACATCCTCCTTTCCTGCTTGGTAGTCTCATCATGGCCCTGATGCCCTTACAACTCATCTATTTTTCTCTTCAATGTAGTCAATGCCCCCTCTTGGGCACCTGTGAGCCTCCTCACTAAATTCAGAAAGTGAGATTTATCTCGTTAGAATATTCTCCCTTGGAATTCCTCTTACCACAACCTTTTCTTTCTCAGAATATGGACAGCATTACTTTCAGCAGCCTCTGAGGGCACTGCCAGGCTCACCCAGATTGCATTTTTCAAAGTCCCTTCTACAAGCCTAGGTTCTGGGAAATTTTGAAAAGGGAAGAAAGAGGCATGGCATAACTGCATTTAGATTTACTTCTCTTTTAACCTGTGTATATGTGTAGTGTCTTTATGTCCTAACACATGGATAAAATGCTGCTTTTACTTTATTCTATTTGTCAAGGGAGTAGTGGGCAACTAGATTTCCTTTACTGCATTGAGTGATGCAACCTGGAGCCACTCTTGACCCTCAAATCCTGGAATCTTTTTATCAATGAGAAAAATCCCAGAGGATTTCTAGTCACTGGAATTTTCCATGTGACCAGCACTGCTATATAAATGGCACAATTTTAGGTAACATATTTCACCCACTCAGAGAAGCCTCCTTATTGGACTTGGGGAACCCCACTAATTTTTGCCACCTACATTCTGCCTGAACAAAGGCCAATCGAAAGAGCTGAGACTGCCTTACTGTCTAATCTCAAATGATCATAGCATTTTCTTTTTTCATTGTCTCTTTTTACCATTTTTATTTTAAAATCTATATTTTGAGGCTTTCTTTCTTAAGTACAGCCACAGTTCAACCCTTTTTCTCAGCTCTGGTTTGCTTCACCAGATTGATGACTCCCTTTGTAGGAGGGCTTGAGTCTGTGGTTATTTTGTGAATTGGCCAAAAGTCCACCCTGCCATGAACTTGTTGCAGGTGTTTTGATCTTCCCCTCAGTTCCTAACTTTTCTTAGTGAATGTCTAGCTTTTAACCATTTCTGAGTTTACCTTATATTCCAAACATACCATTCCAACAAGTCGTACTGAGCTCAAATTTCTCTGAATATTTATTCCCCCAATATGGCGTGGCTGACTGCCATTAGGAAGAGGTTTTGATGGGTTGAGTCCACAGATAGCACCTGTTGCCCAATGCTGTAGATCAGTAGTCATGACCTCAGATGCTTACACGAGCAAGGCAGTAACAGAAACTCATTAGGTGAGTGGATGAAGCAGACTACCTACCTAAGTGTGAGGTGTGATTTCTCACTTTTTATAGAGACATAGTTACAAGTAAACATTTTTCTATTTAACAATAATAACAACAATAATAATACAAGAGGGATATCATTGACAACTGACAAGTGTTCCCATTAGCCCATACAGCCCCTCATGAACAGTAGGAAAGGGCATTTTGCAAAAGGGAAATGGCTTGATTTAGTGATTACTAAGGTCACTTTACTTAGAAATCCAACAGCAGCCACTAATCCCTGGGGGAGTGTGATAGGCTAAAGGAGTGGGTAGAAGCCATAGACTCTTTCCCTTTTGAGAAAACATCCCAATGTTCCAAGAATTTGGTTGTACTTTGGACTTCCATGAGAACCATTCTCCAGAGACTTATTTCATGGAAAGTCTTTTGAGTTTCTCCTTTTTGTAAATTTGTGTAACACTGCTCAAGTCTGATCCTCTAGCTCCCAGAATCTAGCTGGCACACCCTATCCTGAACTGTGCATTCTCCCCAGATTGTCATTTCAATCTCAGAGTAAGTCTCTACTATAGCCTTTGGGGTTTGCATTGCTATTCTGCTGGTATCTGATTTCTTTCCACCATTTGGCAATACAATGTTTTCCAATAATTTAGCTGCCAATGTGGCTCAGTTGAGTAGTTTGACTTGATTCAGGCAGACTCAGGAACTATAGTTATTCAAGAAGCATTAACAAATAATGGAAGATTTTTACTTTGTTTTTTCTTTAGAATTAGGATAGAAAAGTTTTATACAGTGCAGTAAACAGATGACTTATCTTCCTAAGCCATCTCCCCTTATTTTCCCATTCAAGGTAGCTGATATATGTAAAAATCATCATCATCATTATCATCATCATCTTTTCTCTCTCATGATTGTACACACAATTCTATCGTTATGAAACTGTTCTTCTTTCTTCTCAGTTCCATGTTCTTACTCATATGTATTCAGAAACTTTTCTCCGTACTTAACCCTCAGGTTAACACAGACCTACCCAATGTACTGTACTCTGCCCCTAGGAAAAATTACTTTATCCATCCTAATAGTTTTTAGTTAAGATTCTGTCTCCTTGGAAGCTTGGTAAACACAATCTTTTACTCACTCTAAGAAATTATACATTGTTCTAAAAACAAAAAGAAGAGAGAGATCAAGTTTTTTGACATTTATTTTCAAGATAACCTCTGAGTTGTATTTCTACTTTATAAGTGGCTACTTCTGTATTTGCCAGTAATAAACCAACCAGTGCATCCCAAAAGAACTTGAAAGAAATACCATCCCATGAGACTCAGAACAAAACACGAAAGTTCTCTTCCTAGGTGTCAGAGAGTACTAAGTCATCTAGAACTTTTTGATTTAAAAAGCCAGACAGTTAGACATAAATTGTCTCCTATCTCCGTTTCAGTCACAGAAGAAAATTGTTCCTAGGTGTGAGGATTTATTATTCATTGGTGAATGTCATTTTTAATACTACTAAACTGTACTCATATAGACTGAAAGATGAGAAGGATTTATTTGCAGACCAAAAATGAGAGTTGGGTTAAAATGTATTTATTATTTTGTTATAAAATCTGAAATGTATACCATTTACCTTTTTTTAAATGAAATGTCTCAATAGTTTAAAGCTATAAAATTATTCAATTATTCATGGAAAAAGAAGTTACACAAGTCTAAAAGTTGTATATTTTCTTGTATTAATTTTTAATTTATTTTATATAGTTTTGTTGATTTCACAGAGGGAGACAGAGAGAGAGAGATAGAAACATCAATGATGAGAGAGAATCATTGATCAGCTGCCTTCTGCACGCCCCCCCACTGGGGGTCGAGCCCGCAATCCTGGCATGTGCCCTTGACTGGAATCAAACTTGGGACTCTTTAGTCCACAGGCTAATGCTCTATCCACTGAGCCAAACCAGCTAGGGCAGTTGTATACTTTTTTAAATTTCATTTTATTAAATATACTACTCAGGCTCATTTATTTTCTCTTCCTGGTTTCTCCTCATGTCTTTGATCTCTGCTAGTGTGTTTTTTTCTTCTCTATTTCCACTTACTCTATTAGTAATTTTTATCCAGTCTTCAACTTTAAATAACACCTATGTACTGATGTCTCTCAAATTTAAATCTCCAGGTTAGTTCTCTTTCCTGAAGTCCAGACTCATATATTTGACTTCCTACTGAAAGTGTCCACTTAGGTGTTAAACAGGTACCTCAAACTTATCCTGTCAGAAACTGATCTGATCAACCCCAATCACTCTAAACACACTACTGTCACAAACTTTCTCCATCATCATTAATAGCACTCCCCTTTTCCAGTAATTCAGGCTGAAACTCTTGGAGTAATTTATGACTCCTTTTTTTCTATAACAACCAACCATATGCAATCAGTTAGAAACATCTCTTAGCTCTATCATTGAAATATATTCAAAACCCATCTACTTCTTACTTCCTCCACCACTGACAGCCTGATACCAGCAATCATCATCCCCACTCTTGTTTACTGCAATAGCTTCCAAACTGGTCTCTTGCTTCTGTTCTTATTACTATTCATTTCAGTAAAATTGGTTTGTTGTTCAGTTCACTTATTACCAGGGATTAATTTCTCCATAGTCATTTCTCCTCGGGGACTCAGAGGCTCTGATGCATGTATACTATCTTCTCTTCTTTTTACTTGTTTCTTTGTCTTTTATGCCCTTTGAACTGTAGCCAGCAATGCCCTCTTTGATCTAAAACAATCCCCTCAACAAAAATGGAAATGAAATACTGGCCTTCTGGATTACATGGTCATGTTCTTGAATATAATTAGGACATAATACATTCACTGGACTGCTTTAAAGATAAAGAGGATTACATTTAATAAAATACGTTGGAAGAGTTGGATGAATGCTATTGGCTCAAAGCTGTTGATTTAATTAAGACACTGAGTTAAGACTAATGAAAACAAGTTGTCCCTTCCTGGTAGAGACATCATATTTTGAATATTGTTATCATTGTAACCTCCCTGACAAGAAAAACAAAATGCATAACAAGGTATAGAGGCAAACTTTCCATTTGTTTTGGAATCGACAGTTTGGAGCTCTAGTTAAGGAGATAAAGATTCAATATCCCCTTCCAAAAAAATTGAGGTCAAGATACCCCCTTCATGACTTATTATGTGGGTTCTAACTGACTCGACTCTCTCAATCATAATCTCAGACATCCGATTCCCAATTTATATAATCATCAAAAGAAAAGAGAGAGCGAGATCTATATTAGTATGTATGTATGTATGTGTAGGGCAAGTCTAAAGAGGTCATTTAAGCTAAAATAAAAGTGTATCTAAAGAAAATTAATTATATAATATAAACAGTGCATGGGTATGATAAAATTGTAAGGTTTGGGCAACTAAGTTATTGCCTTTCTGTTTGTATTGTTATTAAGACTATAGTTAGGTTTGTGTTTTTTTGTTTTGTGTGTGTGTGTGTTTCTCTTGAATGTTTAGTTTATACTTGGTTTCTCCTTATTCTGCCCTGCACTTTGTCCTCTCCATCCTCTGCTGCTGCTGCTACCATGGCATCTCCATGTGCTCATTTTCCTGCCATGTGCCTGCTTATCAATGTGATGGCAAGGCTTTCCTGACTGACCTGCACTGAGCATCTCTCTTAGGTTTCACACCCTCTTGGGGAGTCCAGCACATACGAAGAATTTTTGTCAGAAACTCTCCATATTTCCAGGACCTTCTCTCACTAAAATACTTTACTATGTCATTTAAAATTCAGTAATTTAAATAACTATTATGCTCATAATTTCATTTTTGAAATGCATAATAACCCTATAGGAAACCTAATTATAGGTCATTATAACAAAGAGTAAATAATCTCCTTTAAAAGCCTTTTTAATGGTCTCCTTTAAAAGCCTTTTTAGAAACAATTAAATTCTAAGGAGGAGAGTTTAGTTTTATATGAAAGGATTTTTTTCTCATACAAATAATAAATTTTGGCAATTTTACATAAAATTTTTTTTTTCAAATTGACATAGTTCAGTAATGCTTGATTTCTAGGACAATTTATAAATATTTCCTATTTTTATTTGGGTTACACCAAATTATTTGAAGAATGAAAAATATAAAATAATGTCTGGAGCAATCAGTTTTATAAATTATGTAAGGTATAATAGAAAGAAACATATAAACAACAAAAATAAAAACACAGGGGATAGAGTTTAAATGAAAGGATTTAAAGAAAATAGAAATACAACATGGGAAGTCATTGAGAATGATCTCCAATGTGTTGAAAAACTGATATACACTTGATTTTTTTTCTTCCTGAATAATTTTCAACAATTCAAGTACACTTTACTCCATTTTTTACTAACGTGTACCTCCTGAAGGTACAGAGCAGACTAATGTAGTTGGGCTGCAGAGTGAAGGGGAGAAGGTCAGAGTCTAGGCTAGAGTGTAAGAAACAGCTAGATCATGCAGGGCTTTATTACCAACACAAAAAGAAGCCATTGAAGGGTATAGTCAGATTTGTGGTTTAAAAAAGTCACTTTGGCTCTAGTATGGAGGATAGCTAATGTGAATGAAGAGACCAGTTAGGACTGTCAGTTAAGAGGGTTTACTTCATGGATGAGATGATGGTAATTTAAATTATTATGGCAGCTACAGACTATAGAAATAGAGAAATAAGAGTGAGCTTTGGGCCTGGCCGGTGTTGCTCAGTGGTTGATCATTAACCTAAGAACCAGGAGGTCATGGTTCGATTCTGGTCAGGGCATATGCCTGAGTTGCAGGCTCAATCCCCAGTAGGAGGCAGCCGATCAATGATTCTCTCCCATCATTGATGTTTCTGTCTCTCTCTCCCTCGCCCTTCCTCTTTGAAATCAGTAATATATATGAGCTTTGGACTGGATTGGATAAGGGAGTAAATGGAAGGATACTGGAAATATGAAAGATGACTGCTATAGCTCTCTGGCTTATGCAACTCCATGGATGGTAGTTTTATTTACCAATACTACAGGGAATAATGGTACAGGACAGGTTTTGGGGTTTCATTTTGTAAAACCTGACTTGAAAGTACTTTGGAGACTTTCAAATCTTGTGAACTTTGGCAAGTTGCTCTTCTCAGAACTTCATTTATCTACAAAATGAGCTGTTTACACTAAGAGACCTAATGCTATCATTATGGTTTCAATTGTAAGTGTAGGGAAAAGCAGAAGATTGAATACTTGATAAGTATTTCAATAACCTGGATGCTAAAAGGAAAGGGATGATTATACATGTCTAGGAATGGGAATGGTGTGATGAAACTTAATTTGAAGAACATTCTGACAACTGGACTGAAGCAAGAGAGCCATTAGCAGATGGGAAGTCAGAGAAGATCAATGAATCAATGAAGGCCTAAACAGTAGTAGGGACTCTGGAAAAAGGAAAATTAAAAGTTTTAGATAGTGTAGCATGAATTAGCAGTGTTTGAAAATATAAATCAGAAAATGAAAGAGAGAGAAACAAACTAACATTTTTTTTTCCCCAAGCTTTGAAGATGAAAAGGATGATGGAGGCACAAGAATGTATTTAAGGGATATTATTGGGGGACTTAAAATGATTAGTTTTTCTGACATGCTGAGTATGTAGCTATGCCTTTTATTATTATTATTATTTTAGTTATGCCATATTTTAAAAAAGTAATTACCCTTTTAAGGAAAATAATCATTCAATAGTAGAAGGACTGAATGCAATTTACTTTATAAATTTTATAAAGAAGCATTTAATAAGTCTGTGCAGAGATTCATTGTGCAAATCATAGTACTAGGAATAGTTCCTGCAACTTGTTCTGAAAGCTCTATTTTCACTCTCTGACTTCATTCCTCAGCTCCATGTGGTGGCCATTTCTCAGCTCCCAGCGGACTGATTCTCTCTCCAGGATGGCCAGGATACTATAAAGACTCTTTGAATTGTGAGTGGGTGATTGAAGCTGAACCCGGACACTCTATCAAAATTACATTTGAAAGGTCTCTGGAATTTCTTTTAACCTTGAAAAGATATTATGTAAAGGAATAGTTGACTTCCTCCATTTTATTTACCAAATCATTGGAAAGTTTTGTTCCAATAGTCAATTGTTGTGCCTTGAATGCTTCAGGTGATTGGCCCACCTTTTAACATTTCAGCCTGTTTTCAAGCTGTGTTTTATTTGTTTAATGCTGTATCAGCACTATTGAGATATGTAAGATGGACCTTTGAGCTTTAAATATATTTGCATATTACTGAGTAATGAACATGTGACCTTTAAATTAATGACTTTAGTTGCCCTATACTTTGAAGGGCCTGTAAATTCTGTACTAGATTTCAGGAGGCAAAGGTGCTATAACACATTCAAATCAATACCTTGTTGCAGCCTATGACAGTTACACTACACATATTCCTACACTAACAAGTCCTTCAGAAAAAATGACTCCTATCAAATTAATTCACATTAATGATTTGTTAGTTGATATTTTTCTTAGGAAAATTAGTATTACTGATTTTGAATTAGTATTACAATTATCTGTATGGTGAAAGATTGTAATATCAATGACTAAAAGAATGAAGCTTCTGATCTGTGATTGGACTGCTATTGAGAAATCCAAATAGAAGGATTAATATATTTCCCAATTATATTGTTCATTGCATTTTTAAACCCCTTTCTTAAAAAAAAGAATAAAAGAAAGAAACCTTTGTAAGCATTGCATTCATGTGATAAGCATATAAATATATTAATACAGTGGAATTAGGCTCTGATGATTGAATTTGTCAAAAATGACACATACACAGAAGCCAATAAGATTCTTGAGTTGGAGCTATTTGAAAGGAAAATTAAATATCTTCCATTTCTTCTTTCCCAAGACCCTTTATGGGTATGCGATTTTGCTTTAGAGCTATTTGTACTCCCATGTACTTTGTCAGAAAACTAGTTCCTTAAAATAATATACATCTTAAAAAGCTGTCACATGGTTAATAGTAGCTTAGTATCAAAGCAAGTTAAAAAATAAATGAGAGTTTTATCCATTGGGGTAGTGGCATAAAATAGTCATTTGAAGTCAGATAGATGAAATCATCTATCACTTCCTTGTTTTGTGACCTTATAATATCTTGGTGCTTCATTTTCCCCTTAAGATTGTTTTAAGAAACAAGTTATCTATGAAGTATATAATAAGAATTATGTTCTTGAAAAAACTCATTTCCTTCTGAATTCCAGCCAAGCTCTTTTAATGATAATGCCAACTCTTTAATAGTCCCTCTCATTCAGAGAATATATTTTAATAGAATGTTGTGCCAAAAAACAAGTTGTATTTATTATAAAGTTATGTTACTTGCTTTCTAGTACTCATGAATAACTTAAATTAATCTTGTTGAAAAAAATTTAAATATCAGATAATATAATTAAGATGGTGGCATAGATATTTTTTATTTTATTTCTTCTAATATTGTCCAGCATAGTGATTGGTTAGAATTAATTTACAGAAATAAAACCTAAAAACATTATAAATATAAGCCATTAGTTAGCTTCTTGAGATTGTCTCAAATAGCTTAAATCAATGAAATCTTCAGAAATATAATTTGTATCAAATACAATACAGAATGCCAATAATGCCAATGGACATATGTGGTGATTTTTAGCATTTATGTCTTCCTAACATAGTCAAACACAGTTTAACAAGTCTTATCCTTTGATCTACAGATAAACTTTTGCTTTGTGTCTTTCCACAGTTCCTAAATTTTCTCAATCTATGGCAGCTCCTAACTGAACTCATCCTCTTTTCTGTTCCTTCTCTTCCTTTTCCTGTCTTCAACTACTTGACCACAAACTATCAGTATCAGTCTTCCAGAGAGCAGTTTTTTTTTTAATCAATGAGAACTATCAGAATTTGGTCGAAACAGGTTTGAGTTAACACCAAGAATGTTTTCAAAAGAACAAAAATTGAGTAAGATTAGATCCAGCTTCATTTTTTAATATCATCTAGTGGTTTTATAAGTTATGATAAATAATAAATTTATTAATGTCATCAACAAATGAATATTAGATTGAGACAATTAATGAGACATTTAACAAACAATTTTAAAATACAAAATGAAATTCAAATTATTGTGAAACCCTATCCTATTCCCTTTGTTAGTATAATGCATTTTTATAGTCCCTTAGGGCAAATTTGTGATGATTTTCTATATAAAGATTTACTCCTACTGCACAATGTTCTCTGTATCACCAGTTACTGGTCCTATTCTATTAAGAATTAAGTCTCTTTATGGTTCAGCTCAAAGTAATCCCTGACTCTTCTGTGCATTTTAATTCAATTATTATCAACTGACTAGCTATCAAAGTGAAACTCCAATTTCCATACTACAATAGAAAGACCACAAAACAACCAATTATGGATTCATAATGCACAGTTGCATGATTGTGCATTCTTATACAAACGCTTGTGTTCCTGTACATTTTCTATTCTAGATTATATTATTGGAAAAGTTATTTTAGACAAATACAATATATTCCAGGTTGCAAAATGAAAAGTATGATAAACTTAGGAAATCCATTCATTTTACTAAGTGTGTTGCTTAACAGAATGCAACAGTGGTACATATTGAAAGGTGTTCCAATTGTACTTCTTAATAGCATTAAATTACACACTTAATTTTGACTACTTGCGTGCCATATTCATAATAATATCAGAGATTTTATAATGAAGTAAAGTTTTTAATTTTTAAATGTCCCACTCAATTTGTTTTGACCAGGTTCTGAGTTTTACTTGTCTGCTTTTTTTTTTTTTAAAGAATAATGTAGTTTATGCCTGTAATGGTGAAAAGACTGGTAGATATGACAATGAAAGTGATTATTTGAACATTAGTGGACGTTTCAACTCAAAATTATTTCCTAAAGTGTACCGCAGATAACTCGTTACTAAAAATGCAATGAAAGATACATTTTAAAAGGATGAAAATGCATGGTTAAAACTGGAATGTCTCAAGTTATTGAGTGCTTTTTTATCAAGTTAGTAACAACCCTAGAGAAAAGAAGGATAATTTTGTCATTAAAATACATTTATATTTATCTAACAAATATTCATTGCATATCTGCTACTTGCAAAGCATTGACAAAGCTGACACTGTCTGACCTCATGAAGTTTATGGACTCTTAAAGGAGACTGTTATTAAACAAGCGAACATGACTATGATTAATGTCACAGAAAAACAGTACATTGTGGCAATATAGTGAGGGAACTAACCTACACTATGAAGTCATGGAAAGGCTTCCTGAGGAGATGGTTAAGCTGAATGAATACTGTTAAGATCTGTAGGAAAATCTTGGTGAAAGTGGGAAAAGAATTTCCTGGTCTATAGGATCATTATGGACAAGGAAATAAAATCCTCAGTTTTCCATGATTCCATGTGAAGTTTTTCCACAGCTAAGATTTCTGGTCCAGATTTAGAATATGGTATGATCTTGAAGTGCAAGGAAGAAATTTTTTTAAAAAAGCTATTTTATTAGCATGTTAAGCATGTTAAAAGGAGCTCTGTATTGATTGCAGTTTACAAAATAATGGTATCTTATTTTAAAAAATTAAAAATGGTAGGAGCAACAACAACCAAATATCTAAAAATAAAACCAGCCACCAGCCAGCATAGCAGAGTGGAAAGGAACAGAGATACTTGGGTTTAATAAGCTCAAACAGATTATAAAATGGTAAAAAAATTAAATAGTGATTGAAATAGCAATCTAAGGTATTTCCTATATAGTATTATGCTAATAAATATATTTCACATGTGCCTCTTATTCTTAGATTTCAGACTGAACTAAATTATGATGTTCTGGAAGTTCATGATGGGCCAAATCTTCTATCACCCTTGCTTGGATCTTACAATGGCACACAAGTGCCCCAGTTCCTATTCAGTAGCAGTAATTTTATATACCTTCTATTTACAACAGACAACAGCCGTTCTAATAATGGCTTCAAGATTCATTATGAAAGTAAGTATTGCCAACATGTTTTTTTATTTTCCTATTCTGTTTCCCTACATTTAAATTTAGCATTATATTATTTAGCAAAATAGATTTTTTAAAAATCAGAGTTCTCCTTGACCTATGAGAATGCTAATAGTTTGCAAGTTGTATATTTTGATAAACTCTGCACTAGATTTTTCAACAACATAAAATAGACTTTAGGAACATAATCCATTTTCTGTTTTTGTACAGTTTCCCCCTCCCCAGGAAAAAATACTTTTGTTTATTATGTCATATTTCTTAAAATACAAATATAATTAAGTCTTTAGTGATCTAAATATTTTATAACACAATCTATATATATAAAAAGCCAGTGACTGGAACATAACAACTGAATGACTGGTTGCTATGACGCCCACTGCGGCCAGCAAACTGGCCCGATGGGGGGACAGGGCTGGCCAGTCAACCTCCTGCAGCCCTTCCCCAACCTGGTCCTGCCCCCGATGAGCCCCAACCACCCTGATTGGCCCGCAGCCCCTCCCCCCAGCCAGCTCCACCGCCAGTCACACCCCCAATTGGGGGTGGGGCTCGCTGGCCAAACTCCCATGGCCCTTACCCCAGCCACTGACCTTCTATTGACCCCCCTACCCCATTTGGGGGTGGGGCCCACTGGCCAATCACCTGCAGCCCCTCCCCCCAGCCAGCTCCACCCCCGATTGGCCCCCCCTACACCAATCAGGGGTGGGGCTGGCCAGCCAACCTCCCATGGCCCCTCCCATGGCCTCTGACCCCCTAGTGGCCCCCCCACCCCATTTGGGGGCGGGGCCCGCTGGCCAATCACCCGCAGCCCCTCCCCCAGCTGGCCAGCCAACCTCTGGCCAGCTCCTCCTCCTGACCTGATTCACCCCAATTGGGGCCAGGCCAGCTGGACCCCACCCATGCACAAGTTCGTGCACTGGGCCTCTAGTATATTTATAAATGGGTACAAAACAAATCCATAGCTACAGAGACCCATCTCTAAAGACATATTTTTCATATGCATGAATAGATAGTCTTTTTTCCAACTCTGGAAAATGCTAGACATCAAAAAGAATGTACAATTTAAATAGCAGATGTTATAATGGGAGGAGGTAGAGAAACCCAGACTTAAAATGATTATATGTTTTTATTACATACTGGAGGCCGGGTTCATGAAATTCGTGCATGGGCGGGGTGTGTCCCTCAGCCCAGCCTGCACCCTCTCCAATCTGGGACCCCTTGAGGGATGTCTGACTGCCCGTTTAGGCACGATCCCCACTGGGATTGTGCCTAAACGGGCAGTCGGACATCCCTCTCACAATCCAGGACTGCTGGCTCCCAAACGCTTGCCTGCCTGCCTGCCTGCCTGATTGCCCCTAATGGCTTCTGCCTGCCAGCCTGATCACCCCCTAACAACTCCCCTGCCAGCCTGATTGATGCCTAACTGCTCCCCTGCCGACCCGATTACCCCCAACAGCCCTCCCTGCTGGCCTGGTCACCCCTAACTGCCCTCCCTTGCCAGCTGGTCGCCCCTAACTGCCCTCCTCTGCTGGCCTGGTCGCCCCTAACTGCCCTCCTCTGCTGGCCTGGTCACCCCTAACTGCCCTCCCCTGCTGGCCTGATTGCCCACAACTGCCCTCCCCTGCTGGCCATCTTGTGGCAGCCATCTTGTGTCCACATGGGGGCGGACATCTTGTGTGTTGGAGTGATGGTCAATTTGCATATTACCTCTTTATTATATAGGATGTCAAGGTAAGAAAGGTTCAAACTTGTAGAGAATTTTTATGAGTTTATTTGAGTCAAAACTGATGACAGTTGCCAGAAAGTAAGATCGGAAATGCTTCAGAGAATAGCAGTTTGCAATTTCTTTTTTGCATTTAGATAAGAGGGAAGGCAAGGAAGATTACATGAAGGTGGGAGAAAGCAAGGCGGGATTGTATTACAGGACAGCTAACAAGATTATGTGCTCTCTTGAGGATGGTTATGTTTATCTCAATGGTGTGCTAACCTATGGACAAAAACAATGCACAGGCCTTGGTTAAGGCAAAGATAAACCTTTTACTAAAAGAGTCATGTGCCTGGAATGTGACTACTCACCATGACCTGCCCAGAAAAGAATTTTAACCAGATCTGCCTGTGAGGTTACTTTTCATACACCCCTTTTTCACCCACACATCGAATAACCAAATAAGCAAAAACCTACTTTAAGATTTTACTTTAGTAAAAACAAGTTCTATAAAATACAATAAATGAGGAAGTGATAATGTATTTCATTATAATGACATGAACTTTGAAAATTATGTATATTTCCAAAATTTAAGAATGTTCTAAACCTGCTTAACTAGCAATCACATTGTAACTTTAATGATTATTTATCAGTAAATTATACTATCTGTTTATCATGACCTTTCTGAGTTTCTAAATTTTGCAACATTTGCATTGCCTTGACTTACTTGCTTGTCAATCAATTACGAAATATTTCTCTAGATAATTGTGTGACTGCTGGATGTGTACAGTACAGTTTGAACATAAAAGAAACGTATCATCTTGTTTCATGTATCAGTTGGAAAGACAAGGACAAATCAAAGGATTAACCTTATACTATTCACTGAACTCTACTCTGAGTAATCTGAAAGAATTAAAATCACTTTTGATTAATTAAATTGGCTTGATCTTGCTTTTTCCATAATTTACATTTTGTCTGACCCCATCAAAACCCCATTTCCATGAATTCTTAAGATATCACTCCAACATAAGAGTCCTGAGTAAAGGAAAGTCATATATATGCTGGAGCATTAGAAGATCAAGACTTCAAGGAGAGGAGATCCAAGCTTGTCTATTAAAGATTGAGGCAATTGTGTAAAATAAGGGGACAATTGAGGGTATTCCTGGCAGAGAAATAAAGCATAAAACTAATTAAGAGAATCACCTGACTGGAAATGGAGAATGAATATGGGGAAATAATGGAAATTAAGAATATTGAGTTCAGTTTGGGAGCCTTAAATTTAAGAGTGCTGACTTTGAACTTGGTGCCATTAACAGTAAGGTACAAAGCAATGAAATAACAGGTTTTAGGGATGTATATGTCCAAAATTGTATATAACATAGATTGGAGATGAAAGATACTGAAAAAAGGCCAGACATTATTGTTTGTGTTTTAGACTTGAAATGATGCAGGCCTTGAGTAGGGTGAGGATAAATTGCATTATGCTTTTCAATGAGGGTGGATTTCAGACATATTTTGTAGAGGGAAAAAAATATTCTGAGAGGGATTCATGATGAATGAGTATTTCAAAGAACTGGGTGCCTAGAAGAATAATGGTCACATTTAGAAGAGGAATATATCAGGTCAAAGTAATTGTGTTGAACATAAATTTTTCTGACACATTTTAGTTTCTCATTAAAAACAACAGCATTTAAATGAAATGAATGTGGTTGATAAATACACTTAAAATATACTCTTTACCTCTTTAAAATTAGATTTATTTTTTAAATATTTTGTTTAGCTTTAGTTTAAAATTGTGTAGTTAATACAAATAAAAAATTTCTCATGTGAATAGGATTTTATGTGATATATAATTTTTTAAATTAAATCTTTATTGTTGAAAGTATTACATATGTCCCCCTTTTCCCCCATTGACCCCTTCTAGCCCTTCCACCCCAGGCCTTCACCACCCTATTGTCTCTGTTGTCTGTGTCCATGGGTTATGCATATATGCATACAAGTTCTTTGGTAGATCACTTCCCACTCACCCACCACCTTGCACTTCCCTCTGAGATTCCATAGTCTGTTCTAGATTCTATGATATATAATTTTTAAAATGCTAATTATTATTTGGGGAAATGTAAAATAAGTACATAGTTATTTGTTGTCTAAATCTCCCTTCTAGGAACAGTAAGATAATTATTTATTTTATCTTTTACCCCAGTTCTCAAATGGGGGCATTTTTGCATCCAAGAGGACATTTGACACTATCTGGAGACATCTTTGATTGTCACAACTGCAGGAGTGCTATTGGCATTTAGAAGGTTCAGGTCAGAGATGTTGCTAAACATATAAGAACAGCTCCACAGCAAAGAATTATGCAGCCCCAAAATTATCAGTGCCAAGGTCTGAAACCTAAAATGTCTTATTAAAGGGAAAGGCATAGTCATGAAATGGCCTCAGCTAGAGATTATAAATCTCAAGGAACATTACCATCAGGAGACACCAATGTACACTACAGGTTATCGAAAGTCCCATCAACCCTGGCCAGCATGGCTCAGTGGTTGAGTATTGACCTATGAACCAGGAGGTCACAGTTTGATTCCCAGTCAGAGCACATACCCTGTTGCAGGCTCAGCCCCCAATGGGGGTGTGCAGGAGGCAGCCAATCAATGATTCTCTCATCATTGATGTTTTATCACTCTCTCCCTCTCCCTTCCTCTCTGAAATCAATAAAAGTATATTAAAAAAAAAAGTTAAAAGAAAGTCCCATCAAGTACCTACAAGAGCAGTTGTACAGTTTTACTTAGAAAGATACTGGTGATCATACTTTCATAAATGGCAAAATGCCTCTACTCTTATATATATTTGCTATCAAAATGATAAACTTCCAATTTAAAAGTTGATTAAAAATTTTAAAAACACATAATAAATATTAGGTATAATATTGGCTGTTGGCAAGGGCTCCAGAGTCAGAGTCACCTAACAATCAAATGAAATGTTCATGGTAAAACTAATTTCATAGGATTCTTTTAACAACTAACTGAAGAAAATTTTGCTAAGTTTTAGTGTTGTCCCTGGAATAGAATAAGCTCAAGAAACATTAATTAATGCTATGATTACATAGATCATTTATAATAATACAATGTTTGATAACTATATATTTTCATAGAGTTCTTATATAACAAAATGACCTGAATTTGGTCTTTGTGGGGATGTCAAAGGAAATATCAAAACAAATTTGTTAAATAAATTATTGGTTTTAACATAAAGCTATGATTACATTAATTTATTAGTAAAAATCATCATTTACAATTGTGTGAAGATAGAAATCAATTTCAGCAAATCTGATTCCCATCAAGCTTACGCTTTGTTTTCCAGGTGTAACAGTGAACACCTATTCTTGCTTGGACCCTGGCATACCTGTACATGGCCGTCGCTATGGTTACGATTTCTCAATTGGATCTACCGTTTCATTTAGCTGTGACCCAGGATACAGGCTAAGCCATGAAGAGCCCCTTCTCTGTGAAAAAAACCACTGGTGGAGTCATCCACTTCCAACCTGTGATGGTAAGAATTCATTCAATATGCAAAATGAACTGATTTATAAACCAAAAAGGAATCAATATAGCCTTTATAAAAGGTGAGACTTCATAACTATGAATATTTTATATTTTGGAAATTTTATGTTATCAAACCATTAATAAAGAAAGAATGAATATTGATAATCACCAAAACCTATCACAGACATAAGGATGCTATATGTATTTTTTAAATGTGCTGAGGAAATCATTTTAAGTGTATATTGTGTGCTTGAGCCTTTGACAAAATAGCATTGAAAATGTCAAATTGGTATCAGATGAATGCACTGATGGAATAGAGCATTTACCCCCTGCCTTGGAAGGCAGCATGGACCAATTCAAACGCTGCCTAGCTACACAGCACGGTGGCCCGGTACCCAGACTGCCCTGTTGTGGCATGTTGCTGGTCATGATGAATAGCATACTAGTGCCCTTATTAGTTTTTGTTTCCATGGAGAATAGTTCAGAAATGCTTCATTTTTCAGGAAAGACATAAAAATACAATGGAAGGAACTGCTTCCCTAAGATTAGAAAGTGCTTTCATACTTGCTTTAATTAAAAAGCACACAATGTAAATCTATGCAGTGTTTAGTTCTGGGTTTTAATTTTTATTTATAACACTATTTCCAGCTTCTATACTTTTCTAAGTGGAAGATCACATTGTTCATTATATGATTAAATTTTCAAGTACTGTTGGTGCCATCATTTTTATAGCAGCTTTAGTCCAATTTATTTTTATAACAAGGTTTGAAAAAATCATCAACATATCTTCCTTATATTTGGTACAGTGCCATTTATAATAGTCAGCATTCTTGTGATTGTAAGTGACAGAAACCCAGTTTTAACGGGCTTTGAAGCATAAAAGCTGAATTTGTTGTTTGACCACCTTGATCTTAGGCAAGGCAGAGGTGGCTGGTGACATCTAGGCACCAACAGGGATCCACGGAAGAGCATGACATCTCTAACTCTCCTTGTTCCCGGTCCTTCAGTTCACTGACCCCTGCTGATCTCAGTCACATCTTGAGGCTCGCACACTGCCAAACTTTGATGAACAGTCATTATTTTGTACTTATTTTCCCTCCTCCTTGGGAGAGGCACCTCCTGACAATAGGGTTGTTCTCCCAAACACTCAAGCTGCCAGCAGAATCTTTCTAATAATTAGCATATGTGTAGCAGAAGCCATTTGCCTGAAAGACATGGGGAAAATCCAGGCTAGAATTAAGTTACACTTAGAGGCAAGAAAACTAAGGCAAACAAAGATTTATTACCTTGCCCTAGTGTCACCCCACCAGCTAATCACAGTCAGGATTCAAACTCAGACAGCCTACATCCAGATCCTATGCACTAACCTTCTACTACACTGCCTCTAGCCCCCATTCTCCACATTCAGAGTGTCCTAAATTTATTTAAAATGAAAGTGTAGTTATAGATTTGTTTACTCGGTGATACCACATATTTATTTTAAGACTCTTATATAAAAATATGTTTTAATAGTTTATGGATACTCTGTACTACTTGAAATGTGTGACTGAAAAACAGGACATTGCCCTTTTTTGCTATCAATTATGTCATGTGGAAAGAATACTTTGAGTTCAATAATATTTTCTGTGTCCATATATTTCTGAGTAAAAATTGATTCTTTCTGTTAATGGTGAACAATACCAGATGTTACCTGTGAAGTTAGATCTTGGTCCTTGAGATTTGCTAAGAGAGAATTCAGAGTCAAGAACTCAAATACAAGGGGATGTTTAGTTAGAAAGTCACAGAGGTAGAAGAAGTGAGCCAGGTGGGCTGGGTGGACTCAGAAAACAAGTTACAGAGTCAAAAGAAGGGCCCATGTTGCTTAGGAGAAAGAAAGCACAGATAAGCACCTGAGAGAGAAGGCACAGGCATGCTCTAGAGATAGAGAGTGGGTACATGGGGTCCTTCTCCTTAAGGGTTTTTAAAGGCGGGGGCACTTTAGGACAAGTCTCAGGAGACTCTCAATAGAATATTCATTAACTTTTCCAGGTGTGTCCTTTCAGGGTCTTGGTTTCCACTGATTGGTGGGCACCAGGATAGCAGGTCATTAGTCATTGCATCTTGTCCTGATGTCAGTCATGGTGTCGCTTCCTCTGGTTTTGCTGCTTTTCTGAGACTGGAGCTGAAACAAAACTGAGGCCTAGACGTTATCTTTAGTTTGACCAAAACTCTGTCTCTGTGGTTAACAGACCCAAGTTTTGTTGCTCAGATTATTTGATGTGGGTCCAAACCTCATTATGGAGAAGACTTTATGCTTCAGAAAGTGGTCTTGCAAGGAATTGTATGGGAGTCATGTGAAGCTATTCTCCAGACCCTTTTGTTCCAACCACCTGACTATTGACATGTCAGGGGAGGAAAGGTCAGGGCAAGGTTTGAACTGCATGCCCAGTGATATGAAAGGTCCGGGGTGTTAAACTGCATGACTAGTGATATGCTAGGGAATGAAAGGTCATCCTGGGGGTATGTCCCATCCTATAACACTGATAAAATTTTTTGGCATACCCTATCCACTGATGGTTATTGAATGTAGTAGAAGGCATTATAGACTGTGATTTGCTCTGGAATAAATGAACATTGAATAAAAATTTAATTTATTTGACCTCAGTTTATAAACATTTATTTATTTTTGTTATCTGTAGCACCTACTTAAAAATCTATACTCTCTCAAAAAAATCATTACCTTTTTGTTCATGATATTTCCCAGAGAAGTGCAGAATTCCAGAAGCAGCCTCCATATTTTAAAAGGAATTCTAGGAGGAATGACAGATATCCCTTTAAGAATTTAAAAGAAAAAATTTTATATAATTAACAATTTGTTTTCTTTAAGCTTAGTAAAAGAGGGGCTGCTAAACAATTAATTGCTCATGTTTAATTCACGACCAGCATATGCAAATGTTGCTTATAATTAGAACTGTATAAGTATGTACTTCAGATTCAAATGTGGCAAGTTGAGCTACATTCTGTTGGGGCCAGTGTTAATTCTCTGAGGCTATTACATACCCTTTTCTTCTCTAGTGCTGCTACAATGGATGAAATGATTTCCCAGTATTGGAGGAGGTCTTTACACACTCCTGTTATTTACCAGGAAATAGCTTAAGCTAAGAAAACCAGACTCAAGGGAGGAGACTGGTTTGTTCAGCCTCTGTCTTTCTAAGTATGACTGTTAATAAGACTGGATTTCTTTGTATTTTCAGCATTATGTGGAGGAGATGTTAGAGGGCCTAGCGGAACAATCTTATCACCTGGTTACCCAGAATTTTATCCCAATTCTCTGAATTGTACTTGGACTGTTGATGTAACCCATGGAAAAGGTAATTTTCCTCATAGAATAGTAATTGGGTTATCTTCTGAATTCTTATTGCATCTATTTTTATTGCATTATCCTTTACCATGTCATTTTTGCATGAGCAAAAATAGATCAGTAGTAAAATTCACTTTGCGTAACTGCAACAGAGGATTATATTTACTTTTCTATGGTATTATAATGTGCTCATGTTTTTACCAGAATAGTGATAAGAAAGATTTACTTTTTTGAAACATGGGGTTCGGGGTACAGACTTTTCTTCCTGTGAGTTCTTGTCTTCATAAAGTTTGAAGAATAAACTCACAGACCGAAAGTCTTCTTTAATTAAAAAATGTAAAAGTTTATTAAAAGTAAATACAAACTCCATCTGGGCAAGGGTGTCCCCAAAGGGGACCCCATGGGGAGGGCCCCCCCAATGGGAAAAGCTTGCTCTTTCTCTAATGGGAAAAATAAAAAAAATCCTGCCTCATGTCCCTTTGTCTCCAGTTTGTATATGCTGCAGTTCTTTGTTCGAATCTGACCTTATTAATTGGTCCCTTTCCTTAATTTGGGACTCTCCCCTCCCCCCCAAACCCCCCCACCCCCGCCTTCCTGCTTTCCTCATTGGTCATTCTGCTCCACAGAATTAGTTTCAAAGCTCAAAGCCCACGTGGTGCCCTCCTCTTTCTCTCCCCCTTATCTTGCTGGGTGGAGTTGCCTTTGATCTCCAGCTGCCCAGGCTGGCGATACCCCTGTCCTTGGTTTATGGCTGTTTTAATTGCTCAGACCAGAAATGTTCCCATCTGCCTGAAGATTTCTCTATTCTCTGTACAAGTAAGATAAGCACCCTGGTGTCTTCAAGTCTCCATCTTTGTATTCCTCTCCCATGGACCCTCCTTATTCCCTACACCTTCCTAATTAAGCAAGCTAGCTAACTCTTTCATTTTGATGTGTTAAGCTAATGTTATTTGGAATTTGCATATCAACAAAATCTTAAACAGATGGCTTTTGTCTCTGGCATAGTGTTAAGAGGTTGATTTTAAAAGTTCAAAAGTTTGTATCAAAAATACAAAGATGGTTTGTAGTGCTGAGGTAATTAATTGTAAAGTCCATGTTTATATCTACTTGAATATTAAAATTTTTATGATTATGTATCAAAATTATATTCCCATATAAATTTACCATTATTCTAGAAATATTTGTGTCTCAAATTTTTTATCAGAGCTGCAGATATAACTCACATGGAGTATAAAATTGCACTGTGCATATGATAGATTTTAACACATCTTTAAACAAATAAATGAAAGCCCTGTAGTACTAAATATGGTTCATTCATGTAACACCACTAAAATAATAAATTAGCAATATAAGTGATGAAGGCAATAACTTAACAATGGGGAAATGGTCATCCTAATATATCAATAATGGCTTAAAATTATTTACCAGAAAATCTGCATGTACTAATATTTTAAAAGAGTTAATTTATTCATTTAAAAAACTCCTGAAATGATAGAAAAGTTTAATGAAGGGAGCTCTGCTTGTTGGAAAAGTTATTTATTGATTATGGTGCATTTGCAAAGGTGTGTTCAGTTTGTGAAAATTCAATGAGCATTTTTCCGTATATTATATGCGCAGGGTGAAGTGTGTGGAAAGTAAATAGAGAGCCAGTACATTCATTTAACAAATAGTTCCTCCGTATGTCTGCGTTCGAAGTTGAGCACTATGTTGTTTACGGGGTTTGTAGTAGGAGCCCAAGGAGGCATGTACCGTGTTTACCACAAAGCTGTGCTTCTATTATCGATAGAGAATATACGTTTTCCTTGAAATATTCAGAAAACTTGAGTTATTTCTTTTCAGTTTTTAAATTTTATTTCCAGCAGTTTCTAAGACATGATTCACTATATCTCTTATAAGGATGCTGATAGAAAAAAAAAAGATAATTTTATTCTATACATTTGGAATACTTTATAGCAGTGCCTCTCATTTTCAGAGAAATCAGTTATGAAGAGGGTCCTTTTTTGTTGGTAGTTTGGTAACTCTTATTGATTGTTTTGGTAACCCTGGGATTTACTGATATACATTGTAAATCTAATTTTCCTCTTTTTCTTAATAGGTGTGCAGTTCAACTTTCACACCTTTCATTTGGAAGACCATCACGACTACTTACTGATCACAGAGAATGGGAGTTTCACGCAACCATTGGCACGCCTGACTGGTTCAGAGCTTCCTTCAACCATCAATGCTGGCCTCTATGGAAATTTCAGAGCTCAGTTGCGCTTCATTTCTGATTTTTCAATATCATATGAGGGATTCAATATTACATTCTCTGGTAAGAAAATAGTCAAATAAAAAATGTTATTTTGGCAACAAAACAATCACATTTTTTAAAAAGGATGAACATTATTTATGTATAACAAAATAAAAAAAAATAAAAAGTAGTAAATAAATGTCAACAAATTTTAAGGAATATTTGAAATACTTTGAATAAATAAATTAATTTGCTAAAAAATCCACTAGTTATTTTTTTTAACTTATACACCTGTAGAATTCTAAAAAAGAGAAAAGCTAGCTAAAATGCCCAGTGAACTTAAAATAGAAATTCAAATGCGTATTTTAAAGCTTCAATTAGGTTTTAAAAGTAAAATTTGACTTAAGCCAGTGATAGTCTAGTTTTATGTGTCTTGAAAAAGTTTATAGGCTAAGATTCAGATAAGCAATTTATGCTTTTGGAACTAGATCTTCAAGAAATAATTAATGTGCTTATCCCTTTATTTTAGAATAACCACATCTATAGGCAACTTTATGACTTGGATTACAGAAAATAAAATTTATAAGACTAAAGTAAATAAAAACTTCTTGTCAGTTAAATTTCTACGGCTGAGTTGAATGGAATTGTGGAAAAGTAGTTATTTCTTAATGCAGAAACGATAAATAAATCTTATACCAACTTGCTAATATTAAAATTGTAATATTAGCAGTATATATAAAATCATACAAAAGCTACGCTTGTTCAACTATTTTCTAATATTTTCATAGACATACTTGTCTTATTATATAATTTAGGTATTCCAGAATGAGTAGTGAATGAGCATAGACAATTTAGGCTAGAATATTGAAAGTATGTACAAATATTTTTTTAAGCGATGCAATAATGGTCATCAACTTGAAACAATTCCTCTTACTCGCCATTGCAATTACATATTCAGTTTGTGCTCTGGGAATATTTTTAGGTAAGCTACATCTTTTTAGGATGATATATAAATTTTCATATTGTTGTTCAATCAGCTCTACTTTCTCATACTCTGAAGAGTGTTTAGCTGTTCATTTTCATGATGTTTATTCATTGCTTCTGTAATATAAAAGAGAGAAAAGTGTGAGGGCACTTCAGTCTTACATAAATGCTGCATCTGAAGTCAGATGTTTTCCAAATTATGAATTAATTGAATTTGTTGTATACTAGAGACATAAGACTAAAGCCATTAGGTAAAATGCATTCCAAAATGATTTAATTCCAGACTTTTTGTGTGTGTGTTTGAAAATATGCATCAATTATCTTAGTTTTATAAGTAAAAAAAAAAAAAAAAAAAAAAAAACCCTACAAAATGGATATGTTTCTAAAGCAGAAGAAAAAATAAGATAAATAGCTACATTTTCAATTTATCACTCAGAAGGTGACATTTTATCATCTATATTGAATTTCCCAAATAAAAGTATTCATTAAGTTGTTAGATCCTTTACAAAAGAAGAAAATTATGTGGGCCATTTGCATTTCCCTTAATTAGACAATAGTTACTTTTAAAATGTATTACTAGGCCCTAAAAGCATCCAGATTATAAAGTATAAGTCTATTCCTAAAGAGTGACTGCCACTTTCTTTGTCCTCCTCTCCACCTAATTTACAGAATATAACCTTGAACCTTGTGAAGATCCTGGAATTCCTCAATATGGTAACCGACTTGGGTTCAACTTTGGGGTTGGTGACACTCTGACCTTCTCCTGCTCATCAGGTTATCGGCTGGAAGGGACATCAGAGATCATCTGTCTTGGTGGTGGCCGCCGAGTGTGGAGTGCACCTCTGCCAAGGTGTGTGGGTACGTGGTCAGCTGCTTTCATTTGCTTGTATGTGTAGTCACTGTTCATGGAGTTGCATAGTTATACACCCTTCGTTTTTATTTTAATAATCTGTTGAATTTCTTCATTTATTTCATATAGGTTATTTCAATTTTTTTTCCACTTGGCAATCTGGTGTACCTCAATTAACTTCTCAATTGCTCCATACAAGCAACCATGCTTTTAAATTTGTTTTTAAAGGTGGATATAAGGAATGAATAGATAGATAGAAGGTAGATCGATAGCTAGATGATAGATAGATAGATAGATAGATAGAAAACATCATATTTAGAAACCTTACAGAAAATTGTATTCTTGTATTCTGTTGATAGGTGATTTTCTATGACTTCTGAGTGAAGTTTTGACAATATTTTACAATAGAATTAACATCCATGAAACAAGAGTACATGGAAAATGACATCCAATAAATAAGATAATTTAAGGGTGATGAGGGTGTGTATTGATTGACTCAATGTAAACATCAATAAAATTAATCTATTATTTAGATTAGTTAATATGGCAACTCATTTCATGATGTAAGATAAAGAATAGCAATAATTAAAGTATTGAAAGTAGGGACCTACCACCTTAACCTTTGGAAATAAATGTTTTGATTGATAAAAAGAATAAGAAATTTCTATAAAGATAATGAAGGACATTTTTTATTAAAATTTAATTCATTTTTTATTTAAATTACAAAATAAGGAGTCCAGAACTTCTTCAGGTCATTAGCCTTTCAGCCATTATCAGTACTTATTTTATGATAGAACAAGTACGAATGGTCATTTTACAATTATTTCATGAAACTATTAAAACTTTCAAAAGCATATAATTTACAATTAGTAAATTTAATTGTGGGTTATGGATCTGTATAAGTTTATAATATGCTGCAAGATCAAGCAAATTGATCTATGGTTCAGGACCTTGTCGTTTTCTATGGAAGTCTCAGATGAAAAATGAGAATGAAGAAGAAAATACCTCATGTGCCTTATTGAATATATTCCTGTGTATCTCCAAATCAAGTCAAAAAATGATATTCCAGGTTAATGTGATTCTGAAAGATTATGGTATTGTTTTTGCAACCCCTATGGGTTATGTAAAAGACAAGTTGACATACAACACAAGGCATTTCTTTTTAAAATCACAGGCTTCTATAGAAATGGCATATGTGACCTCAGAGGCTTAAAGCTGAGAGGTGATGACCAGCCACTCTCTCAAAACATTTTTCCAAGAAGCTATGTAGGGTGCAGTTCTTCTGAGTTTGTTGTTTTGTTTTGTTTTGTTGAGTTTTCTGTTTGTTTGTTGTATTGTGTGTGTGTGTGTGTGTGTGTGTGTGTGTGTGTGTGTGTGTGTGTTCCCCTGCTGTTGCCAGATTTGGAATTCCTTTCTTTACCTGTATTGCCCCATTTCCATTTTTGTTTGGTGTGAATATTTTCAAAGGCCAGTCAATGAGAACCTTGGGAATAGACCAAGTGAGGGCTGCAGTGTCTGGGTGTACATCCTGGTCATTAATACTGAGTTATTTCACTTTTCTAAACTTTATCTTTCTCATCGGCAAAATGGTCCCAACAGTAGCACCTAGTGCATTGTCATGAGTTAGTTCTGAGGATTAAAAGAGGTTAGCTCTGCCAGTCAGATACCCAGCACAATCCTTGGAACATAGGAAGGGTTCAGAACTTAGATGTTATTATGACTCAATATTTTCATTATAATTGGCTATCTATTCAACCCATAAATTTAGTTTATAAAAGCAACGGTAGTAGGGGTATGGTTGCATTTCACAAAACACTAACATTTATGAGGTTCTACTGGGCTCTTTTATTTATAGTCATCTCATTGAATCCTTGCTTCAATCCTGTTATTGTTATTCTCCTTATTTTTCATCAGAAGAACCTGAGCCTTAGAATTAAATAACTTGTCCAACCAAGAGCATCAAGGTTGTACATGGCAGAAATATGATTTGTATATAATGTTTCTCATTTCAAAACCCAACTTTTTCCCCACCGGAGGATTTTATCTCAAGAGGTCTATGGAAAGGTGAATCTTGAAGGACTCTCAGTCATACAGAACTATAAAAAGCTAATATTTTTTTCTCCAAGTATCAAGCTGTTTAGCAGGCTGAAAAGGAAATGTTGCATGTATATTTTTAAGGTTTTGTCCACGTTTACAATAAATTTTAATAAGTGGATTTATGAAAATCTGTGTTTGCAAAAACAGTAACTTTAAGTGAGTTTTTATTTTATTAAAAAATTTTTTTTGAGAGAAGGTTTTTTGGTTCCTAAATCTTTAATGGGAAAGAGGAAATAAAACCACCCTGGGGGCAAATTTAGAAAGCAAAATTATATCTATGGAAATTTTCCCTATTTCAAGTGAGCTATGTTTGCTTTGAAGTTTATGAAATTTACAATTAAGTCTATGGACCTTAGTAAATTCCACTGTAGGTATACATTTAAGTTATAAGTGATTTCTAAATGCTAGTTTATTTGAACATTTTTACTTCTTTTTAGATTTTTTGTTTCATTTCATATACCTAATACCAATTCTGTATTCCATACTTGCATAAAAGCCATTGATTAGTTCTCAGCATTGCCAACCTCTTAGAAAGCTTGTTATAGTGGCCATATTATATGTAAGTTGTATTCCAAAAGTTTACTTCTGTTTTAGTTGTTTGGAATCTAGATGGTCTTTTCCTGGCATAAATGTGCAAATAATTGATACATTCCCAAAACTAACCATAGATAAGGTTTTTAAATTTTATGTCAAGTGTACAAATAATACACTAAAATGACTTATTTTTATATCCTATCTAATAAAAGAGTAATATGCAAATTGACCATACTTCCGCTACACTCACAAGCCACACCCACCAGCCGATCAGGAGCAAATATGAAAATAAACCCAACCAAGATGGCTGCGGCCACAGAGAGCAGGAGGGAGTCTTGGGTTTCCCTGGCAATGGAGGAAGCCAAGCTTTTCGCCTGCCCTTGCTGGCCCAGGCCTCCACTCCAGGCTACAAAGTTTCAATGATAGAAGATACATAAATCCAAACAGAAATGGCGGCAGCCATGGAGCTGGAGAGAGCATGAGGCTAGGGTTGCCACCGGCAGTGGAGGAAGCCAAGCTTCTGCAGCCCTGGCCTGCTTTGGCCTCTGCTTAAGGCTACAAAGTTTCAATTATAGAAGATACATAAATCCCAACAGAAATGGCTGCCACCATGGAGCGAGCAGAAGGCTTGGCTCCACTCCAGGCTACAAAGTTTCAATTGTAGAAGATAAATAAATCCCAGATCCCAGGGACTCTGCTTGGGTGGCCAGGGGGTGTGGCCAGACTGCAAACCACCACAGGCCCCTCGCCCAGGCCGCCCCACGCCCCAAGGGAACCCCCACCCTGATCCGGGACATCCTTCAGGGCAAACCAGCTGGCCCCCACCCATGTACCAGGCCTCTATCCTATCTAATAAAAGAGTAATATGCAGATTGACTATCACTCCAACACACAAGATGGCTGCCCCCATGTGGTCAAAGATCCTGTCCCCATGTGGACACAAGATGTCCACCACAAGATGGCCAGCAGGGGAGGGCAGTTGGGAGGAACCAGGCTTTCAAGGGAGGGCAGTTGTGGGCAATCAGGCCAGCAGGGGAGGGCAGTTGGGGGGTACCAGGCCTGCCAGGGAGGGCAGTTAGGGGTGACCAGGCCTGAAGGGGAGGGCAGTTAGTAGTGACCAGGCCTGAAGGGGAGGGCAGTTAGGGGCAACCAGGCTGGCAGGGGATCAGTTAGACATCAATCAGGCTGTCAGGGGAGTGGTTAGGGGGTGATCAGGCTGGCAGGCAGAAGTGGTTAGGGGCAATCAGGAAGGCAGGCAGGCGAGCAGTTGGGAGCCAGCAGTCCTGGATTGTAAGAGTGATGTCCGACTGGGATCGGGCCTAAACAGGCAGTTGGACATCCCTTGAGGGGTCCCAGTTTGGAGAGGGTGCAGGCTGGGCTGAGGGACACCCCCCCTCCATGCACGAATTTCAGGTGCTGGGCCTCTAGTATGTGTGTGTGTATATATATATATATATATATTTGTATACAAATATATATATATATATATATATATATATATATATATATATCTCCACACTAATAAAAGAGAAACACGCAAATTACCGTCACTCCACTACGCCGAACAGCCAATCAGAGTGAGTATGCAAATTAGCCTGAAAAGATTGCGGCAGCCCCGCCCCCCAGCCGCTCCGGGCCTGTGGGAGTTGGAGAAGTCCAGCACCAGTGCCTGAGGCTGGCTGCAGCCAGGGAGACCAAGAAGCTGCCTGCCCTGTGATCCCAGGCTGCAGCCAGCCACAGAAGCCTCACGTCTGCCTGCGCCACGTCCTGGGGAGATGGAGAAACTGGGCCCGAGAGGCTGAGGCTGGGTGCAGCCTGGGAGATGAAGACGCCACCTGCCCCATGATCCCAGGCCGGAGGCAGCCAGAGAAGTCACCCACACTGCGTCCCAGGGAAGACAGAGAAGCCGCCCACCTGCGGTCCAGGCACCAGCACCTGCGGCTGGCTACAGCCTGGTAGATGGAGAAGCTGCCCACCCCGCAGTCCCGGGCACCCGTACCTGGGGCTGGCTGTGGCCTGGGAGATGGAGAAGCCGCCCACCCCGCGTTCCCGGGCACCCGTACCTGGGGCTGGCTGTGGCCTGGGAGATGGAGAAGCCGCCCACCCCGCGTTCCCGGGCACCCGTACCTGGGGCTGGCTGTGGCCTGGGAGATGGAGAAGCCGCCCACCCCGCGGTCCCGGGCACCCGTACCTGGGGCTGGCTGTGGCCTGGGAGATGGAGAAGCCGCCCACCCCGCGTTCCCGGGCACCCGTACCTGGGGCTGGCTGTGGCCTGGGAGATGGAGAAGCCGCCCACCCCGCGGTCCCGGGCACCCGTACCTGGGGCTGGCTGTGGCCTGGGAGATGGAGAAGCCGCCCACCCCGCGGTCCCGGCACCCATACCTGGGGCTGCAGCCCAGGCGAAGCCACTTGCCCACCATCACCTGGGGCTGCAGCCAGCCTGGGTGCCTATGGCTGACGAGAGGGAGGGAAGCCTGGACCCCCGGTGCCTGTGGTTGGCTGGAGGAGGGAATCCTGGGTCCTGGATGTGGGCCGAGACAGAGGTGGTTAGGGGCAATCAAGCCAGCAGTGGAGCAGTTAGAGACAACCAGGCTGGCAGGCAGAAGCAGTTAGGGGCAATCAGGCAGGCAGGCAGGCAGGCGAGCGGTTGGGAGCCAGCAGTTCTGGATTGTGAGAGGGATGTCCAACTGCCAGTTATCCCCTGAGGGGTCCCAGATTGGAGAGGGTGCAGGCCAGGCTGAGGGACACCCTTCTCCCCCCTCCCCCCCACCCCGTGCACAAATTTTGTGCACCAGGCCACTAGTTGTTATATAAGAAGGTGACTGAAAGTAAAGCTAACTTGGAAACTTACTTTTTGGTCATTTTTTTTTGTTATGAATGTTTAATTTTGACTCTACGTTTAGTTTATAAATTAGTGGGTGCCTTTCAGTTTCTGTTGATAGAATTAAATGAAAATTATTTTAATTCTGAATGTTAGATTAGTAATAAGTAACATTTTTATTTAAGCAATTTCCTGAATAATCTTTGCATTTGTGTTTGTTTTAAGGTGATATTTTAACAAATATTAAAATATAATAATACCATATTATGGTATTTACAATTTATAAAGAATTATATCATGTAGTATCTCATCACCAAAATCCACTGATGGTATGAATGTAGGTTTAGTATAACTATCAGTGAAAATACAATGTCTGTAAAAAACTCAAAGTTAAACACAAACTTGGGGGAAGAGCCATGACTATTACACTGTCCTTGTCCCAGCCTGTGCTTGGTTCACAGCAACACACCTCTGTCCCTAACTGGAGGCTTCAGGGAAGTTAGAGGGAAATCTGGCCTTAATTATACTTGACACATGGCTTCAGAGAACTTATACTGTCCTCTATTTTAATTGGAGGAAACTTCTTCAACCTTGACCCATTTATCTGGGGTTACTTAAGTACAGGGAAATTTGTAGAGGCATGAGAAGAATCTCGATAAAAATCAATATGGAAATTGAGAGCATACCATCCACTCAGAAGCAGGGATTCTGCCCTCTAAGCAGTGGCCTCCATTGCAAGCACATAGTTCATATTTACCCCCCAGGCTTTCCTAAGCTGTGTGGCCTTTTGGAAGTTTTTCAGATCTCTTTTCTGCCAAGTATTCTCAAATGTAAAAAGTGAATATTCACATCCATGATGCAAGATAGCTATAGCTCTAAGCAATGGAAGACAAGGACTAGTAAATCACCCAGTGTACTCATTGACCCATGACACTTGCACAGCGAACCTTTGTCCCTTTTCCTTGTACCTGTAACTCTCTCCACCACCATATTGTCAGTTCTCCTAAGAGCCGTAATGACTGGTAGCCGGGAGAAGTGATTTTCACAAGCCAGCAGGAGAGGAAAGAGAGGAGATGAAAGTTTTAGTGTGCTATCAGCAGCTAAGTACATTCACTACTTAGTGATCAAGATAAAAGTTTCACATTAAAAATATTCTTAGGTTTTACATTTTAGAAAAGATAAAAATAACAGGTAAAATCATATTTCAGTAAAGATATTTTATATGTAAGTGATCGTCCTGGAGAGCCATGTTTCTAAGGAAATGGATATCCTTTCACCTTTTTAAGTAGCAACCAAATGTCACAAAGAAAAAAGAATTATGAAAGCTGATAACTTTGAAAATAAGAAACGCTGTTCGGTTTTGGGTCAGGAAATAAGTCCCTGATTTCCTTTTGTGAAGTTCACATTACAAAAAAAAAAAAACAACAAAAAAAAACCATGTTTCTAATCAAGAAAAAACTTGAATGTCTTCACTCAGCTTCTAAATATACCAGGAACTAAGTCAGGTCATGTTGCATATAAGTAAGGATCTGACAAAAGAACAATTTGGAAAGTAGATTAGTAAGTTAATATTAGTACTGATTTTTTTTTTAAGGCAGGAGTCCACACCTTTTGAAGTCATTTTAAAGATATTCATTCATTCATCCTTCGAATTCTCCATTTAACACATCTTCTTCTGTATCTAATTTTATGTCTCATTAATTCTTTATCTGACCTTGGGCAAGTAACAACATCTTACTGTAATCATAAATCAAATGAAAAAATGATAACTCTACAGTGCACATCTACATATTATTCTCACTTTTGTGACTTTTTAGATGATATATGCTGATCATTATTTATTATTAGGTTTAAAAATGAATGTTAATAGGGGAAACAAGATACAGCATATATGGGAACTCTTTGTACTATCATTGAAACTTCTCTGTAAATCTAAAACTAATCTAAAATGAAAAGTCTATTAAAAATTTTAAAAATGAAGGAAGAAAAAAAAATGTGCTCGATAGAAACTGAGTATCTAGAATGTAAAGAACCAACATACATTTCCTATTTAATGGAACTGCAGCGAAGACTATGACTCTTTTTGTTAATTTGGGATTTATAAACACATGGATTTATGGAGAGCCTTTTATCATCTAAACTAGAGCCCGGTGCACGGATTCGTGCACTGGTGGGGTCCCTCGGCATAGCCTGTGGGGATTGGGCCGAAAACAGCAGTCCAGTGCTACCTGCTGCTCCTGCTTATCCCGGCCCTGCTGCGCCTGTCGCTGCTTGGTAGGCTTGTCGTTCCACTGGGGTCTCCGGGCTGCAGCGGCCAGCTGTGAGCCCTGCATCTGGCACCCATCGGTCAGCTGAGCACACTCCCACTGTGGGAGCACACTGACCACCAGGGGACAGCTCCTGCATTGAGCAGCTGCCCCTGGTGGTCAGTGCACATCATAATGACCAGATGACCGGTTGTTTGGTCATTTGGTCGTTCGATCGCTTAGGCTTTTATATATAGATAGATAGATAGATAGATAGATAGATAGATAGATAGATGGTCCATTAGTAGATAAGCTACTAAACTTTATTATACTGTAGCTGACAAGTGAATACATCCTCTTTTGGAGGTGGCGGCTGTATCTTAGTTATCTTTGTACCTCCTGTGTGTCTACCATAAACATTGGCATATCATAGGTGCTCATTCTGAGCATAAGACAGTATGAAATGAAGTTAATGTGATCATCCTGAACCAAGTTAATCAGAGTGGAGCTATCCAGAGTGATTCACTCACAAGGATTCTTTCATTGAGATGATTCTCTGTGTTTATTAGAATCTCAAATTTCTTTGAACATTTTTTAAAATTTTATGATAACAATATAGTGGACTCCTAAAAACACTTTATGCTCCATATATGTTCTCTGACTATAAATCTTGTTGCACGCCAAAATTTGCCTGCTAATTGGAACAGAGTTAGTTTTGGGATTACAAAAGGGGCATTAGCTGCCTTAGAGAGTTGAGTTGCAGAACAGGGGCAAAAAGTGGAACATTTATTGAATCTATGCTTCAGGATCATGTCCTTGAAACAGTTGCAACAGTGAAGGTCTCACACCAGAAAGAATCACAAAAGAACCAAAGAAACTTGCTTTCTTTACAATCTGAATGAGCCTCTTCCTTATCTTGTGGAGAATATGCCCAAGGTCAGGAATACCTACAGCATACTCTTCTTTCACCTGCATCTAATACACTTAACCTAGGCTTATTGGAAAACCTGCCAGAAAGGAAGGGAAATGATTAGACCTATAAGTAGTGTTTTAAAGAAAACTAAACTATAAATCATGCAATTCGTCAACTTTGTCATTAGAAAAACTAATTTTGGTTTTTAGCCTAATCTATCCTTACTTAATTTGAAGGTGACTGGTCCCTAGTACATATCAGTGCCAGAAGAGGAATATTTTACCCGAGGTAATAATAAAAGCTAATAGTCGCTCTGTGTTTACTATTTACCTAGCATGCTCTTATGAGGTTGGACTAAGGACACCAAGGCACAGGAAGGTTAAGTAATTTTCCCTAGGAGAATATATTAAAGAAATTTGTATTTGAAGTAGGTTAGATGTGAAGCAAATGTTTGCTGTATGCAAATATGAGCCATAAAGAAAAAAAGCATTAAATGTGCCAGGGTGGTTCTGATATTCTGTACATATCCCCAAGCTGGTTCTTTCTTTTTTTCTTTTAACTTTATTTTTCCAACACCATCTATCCCCTCCATCCCCTCTTCCACCTGAATGCGCACGGTCTCATCTGATCCTGAACGGGTTCTTGTTTACCACAGTGACATCTGTGGCTCAGGAGATACTATCATTTGGCAGTGTAGTTAACTGGAGGAGATAATTAAATGTTATTACTACTTGTAACTGAATTAGTCTCAGGAGAGGGTAAGATTTAATTGAAGTTGCAATAGACCCACAGCACCTAAAAGCCTTTTTAAACTGGCAAGAAAGGTCATTGTCACAATAGGCAAAAAAAGATTTTAAAATTACTACTTCTAATTTCATGTTTTTATACAGTTCATGTGTTTATTTGTTTTTGTACTATATATATATATGTATGTATTTATATATATATCCACTTCAATCTCATAATATTGAAAATAATAGCAAAAATTGTGCATGTCATTAGTACAGAAGCTGATTTCTAATAAATGCTTTTGTTGTTTGTCATCTGGTAATGCACTTAGCTTAGATATATTTAAATGTACCTAGGGCTTTGAAAATAGATGAAAGAACATTGGAATAGACTAGAAGTATCAATTAGTAACAGTGCATTGTACTAAGGAACCAATCAGCCTTAAGTTCAGTGGCACTAATGGGGGTTGGGTTATGGTGCGTCCAGCAGAGTAGGAAGGACTGTGTTTATTCTGCCTAGTAAGTGCATTCAGCATCTAATCAGGGGTATGTCATAAATGAATTTCATTTTTTCATCGTTATTTCTGTTTTAGCTGTTTTCTCCTCAGTTCAAGGTTACTAATTTGAAAGCCTGCTCCTTCCTTCACTGCAGGACAAAGCAGCTGAAGTCATCCTCCTTTGTTTATTATACCAAGACAGTTACCATGGGAATAATATAATGTCATAAAATAAGTACCATAAATTAAATCCAGAATCAAGAAGGGACATATGGGTCAGGTATGAAAGAGTGTGTTTATTTAAATAAACAATGGCCTTGGTATTCATAAAAAATGTCAAAGTAAATTACTGAGAAGACACAGAGAAAAATGAACAAAGCTTTAGGAAGATATTTGCAAAATTCAAATACTGCCCTTCGTGTGTGTGTGTGTGTGTGTGTGTGCGTGTGTGTGTGTTTGTTTTATGGAGCTAGAAGATTATTAACCCTCCCACAAACTGAATTTCTGTCTATAAGTCAGTTTTCAGTATCTCTGCATTGTACATAAGCATTCTCTTTGTAGCTCTCTTTGAATCCCAGTTCAATTATTGGTATGCTCAATGTGGAGGTCACATTTTTCTCTTCACAAGTTTTAATCAGTCTACAAAGACTGTGTTTCAAATGGTGATGGTAGTTTTATATCATGCATTTTACTATACCTTTTGAATTCATACCAGTTGATATCCAGTTGATATTTTATGTGTGTGTGTGTGTGTGTGTGTGTGTGTGTGTGTGTGTATTATTGATTTCAGAGAGGAGGGTAGAGGGAAAGAGACATAGAAACATCAATGATGAGAGGGAATCATTGATTGGCTTCCTCCTGCACTCCCCTTACCAGGGATCGAGCCCACAACCCCAGGCATGTGCTCTTGAGTGGAATCGAATCTGGGACCCTTCAGTCTGCAGGCCAATGCTCTATCCACTGAGCAAAACCAGCTAGGGCCCAGTTGATATTTTATTATGCTTGGCTACAGAATTCTGCAGACATAAAATATTAACCTTTTTCTATCATGTAAATTGGAATATCAACTGAATCTGATCGCTATTTTCTAAAAGCAATTCTGGCTTTTGTCCTGGGAAACTTTGTGTTCTCCCCCCTCCCCCTCCCCCAGGTTATTCTGTTCTGATAATGTAAGATAATATCCCACTCATTCACTCATGGTGTTTAAAACCATTTGGTGTCTTTTACCTGTAAAATAATGTATGAGCACTTCACCACCTTATCATTGTCTCATATCTGAAAAAGGAAAACCAGGTTATACCTTTTCTTCTTGGAAAATTTGTAGAAAAAAAAAACTCCTCTGATTATGTATGGTCTAGGCTTCATATGCCATCTTGTGCCAAATTCCTTTATTTATCTAATACATGTTCATGCTATATTTACTCTGAGGTAGTTTGTTGAAAAGGCATCTTGCCTTCTTCCTTTTAAAAGAGGACAAATAAAAACTAGTGAATTTTTTAAAACTGCAAACCCTCCCCTGTTCTGCTAAGATGGTCTTCTCTTCTACCCACTCTCAACCTCCAGCACTCTTCCCCAGGAAACAAGACCACTGCAATAGTCAGCTCTGATGCTAATGACAAATACCCTCAGGTGTGTGGGGTGAAGACAAAATGTTGAGATCCACTGGTAAAGAGAGTAATGTGACAGTGAGGTTCCTTGCAGGCCATGTTTTCTTGTGGCCTTGGAAAACATTAACATACCATTCTAGGTTTTTGTCTCAGGTACAGTTTCACAGATATTATCATTGATTCTATCATGTCTTGTTTTCTTTCTTTAATATATATACATATATATGTATGTATGTATGTATATATATATATATATATATATATATATGTATTTTTTTCCTAATACCCTCCCCTGAAACATCCTCTTTTGGTTGTAAGTGCTGAGTTGGATGGCAATGATCTATATATATATAAAACCCTAAGCGACCGCTGGCAAGCACAGCTGCCTCCCGCCTCAGTGGCAGTGACAGGCACCGCGGGCCAGGATGAGCAGGAGCGGCATGGCTCCCGCCCAGGCTTGGGCTCCTCCTGGGCTGCCTGTTGCTTTGCGCACTACTACATCCCGATTCCCACAGGCCTGGGCCGAAACCAGCAGTCTGACATCCCCCCAAGGGGTCCTGGATTGCGAGAAGGCACAGGCCAGGCTGAGGGACCCCACCAGTGCATGAATCCGTGCACCGAGCCTCTAGTAAATATATAAACATACCCTCTCATCAAGGATCTCCCACTCTGCTATAAGGGTAAATACCTAAGACTAATTATGATATCATGAGATGGAAATGATAAATCAAACCCATAATGCAGCAAAGAGGGGTAACAAGGGTTTTCTGAAAGGGTGGGGATCTTCTTCTCAAAAATGACATATTTGTAAAAATGAGCTGCATTTGTAAATAGAAAATGTGGGGAAGGCATCTTAGTCAAAGAATGTAACATCAGTCAAGTAAGTAAAACTAATGTGTTTACAAATCTGTTTTGGGTCTGCTCCTTTTTGAATCCCAGTTCAATTATAGGTGTAGTAAATGTGTAGCTAACACTTTCTTCTTTCTTCTTTTTAATCAATTCATGAAGGCCACATTTCCTAAAATGATAAATAGTTCTTATTTCACATCTTTTTCTGTGTTTTTCAGAAGGCTTTGTAAGTGGTTTATTAGAATTGATATATTAATATGTAACAACTCTGCAATATTTCATATTTCTGGGCTTGGGAAAAAGACACCCTAGGTTCAAATCATGGCTTTACAACCTAGTTCTTGTGGCAAGTTGGACAAGATATTTAACCCTTCCAACTCCCATCTGTAAAATGGAGATACAATTTTTAAAATATTTAAGTTTATTATTGAGTTCCTACTATGGTGAGGCAATGTGCTGAGTTATCTACATGTATTAACCCATTCAATCTTCTCAGCAATACAGAGGTCTAACTAATTCAGCATAAATGAGCTTAAATTCATTCTTTTATATGAAAACCAAATTAGAGGGCTTAATCTGTCTTCGAGAAGCCTGAAGCTGCAAACACGACATTCATCATGGCTTGGTGCAGTGGGACAAGAGGGGAATGAAATAAGAGGCAGATGGATTTTTAATGCTGGAGAATTTTCTATGCTATGTTAAGGAGCAACCAATACCCATTAAGATGTTTAAGCAAAGGAGTAATATGGTCAAAGTTGCATTTTCAGATCTTATGTGGATAGTGATTTGGGTTTCTCTAACTTTAGTGTGCTTTACTGAAGCTAGGGAAATCTATTAGGAAGGAGCTCTAATATCCTACCTATAAGCTCATGCAGCAGAGCACTAAAATTGGAGAGGAGGAGGCAATTTTAAGAGCTGAAGAATATTTCTGCTGGAGATCTTCAGAACGTTTGATTATAAACTATTTAATTTGTTCGAGTTACATGCAACAGCCTAGTAAATTCCCAATTCCTGGAATCAATTTAGTGAAACATTTCCAATTCAGAGGCATATTCTTGACTTCCCAGTCAGAATTCACAGAACTCCTCTTATTTATGCTCTTCCATTGCTTTTATATCATAGCCAGATCTCAGACCATTCCAAGAACCAACCTCCTGTTGAGTATACCACATAGAGAACAAAAGCAGAAGTCCTCACTGCTCCGGTGTTAATGGTCTCCAGGCTACGAACATGGGGGTGGTGGTGGTGGGGTGGTGATGAGGTAATTCCAACCAAATGCACAGTCTGCAAATCATGGGAGAGGTCCAGGCTGAGAAACATTTATAGATTTTCAGCATATTGATGCTACTGAGAACCATGAATTTGGGTGAGATAAGCATAGAAGTAAGCATATACTGAGAAGAAGCCAAGCCCTGGGCCTCGCCAGTGTTTAGACATCTGGGAGATAAAAGAGAGCCAGAAAAGGAGACTGGGAAGGAAGATCCTGGGATGTAGGAGAAAAACAGAGATTGATGCTCTGAAGAGGCTAAGTGAAGAGTTTGGAGGAGAAATAAGTGATCCCTGCCCAAAAGGCTGCTGAAAGGGTAAGTAAAATGAGGAGTGTGGATATACATAGAAACGTTGGTGAAGTTGGCAAATGCATTTTCAGTGAATGATAGGGTGAAGGTTTGAGGAAAAGGGAGGAGAATTACAGAGTAAATTCAGACGGCTCTTTTGAGGAATTTTGCTGAAAATATCTGTGTAGTGAAATGGTAGCTGGAGGAAAATGTTGGATCAAGAGAGTTTTCCTGCCAACTTGTTATGATAAATTTTTAAAAATATGCTTCCGGCATAAAAGAATAGGATGTTGATATAGGTACCATCCTGGTTTAACTATTGTTGAAGTTTTTCATATTTGTTTTTATATTATTTTTTCTGTAACATTTGAAAGTACATTGCATACATCAGATATTTCAACCCTGAATATTGTAATATTTATTGCTAAACATAATGCATAATTGTAATATTATTACTATACCTGGAAAAAATAACATCTGGTCCATATTTAAATTTCCCTAACCCCCAAAAGTCTTTTATAGTTGATTTCGGCAAATTAGGATCCAAATCAAGTTTCAGGCTGATATTTGATTTTGATTTGTTAGGTTTTTTACCCTCATAACATTACTTTTTGAAGAGACTAGAACAGTTTTCATATAAAATATTATATATTCTGGATTTTTCCAGTTGTTTCTTTGATGCGTCATTTAATTTATTCAATTACATCACTCCACCACTCATAACCCCCTGGCTGTTTGTCATATAAACAGCAAGTTAGGTCTAAAGACTTGATTAGTTCTTGATTAATATTTTTGAAACCATAGTCCTTCGTGGGTGATGCTTGTATATCAGTAAATGTTACATAAACATTTAGATGTTTCACTATTATGGATACTGTTTGATCACATAATTGAAGGTATTTAAAAAAATAAGATAGCAGAAAAATACATGTTTGTATGCTAATGAAAATGATCCAATGAAGAGGAGAAATTGATGATGAAGAAAAATTGATGACAAATTAATAGAGTGATGTCATTGCATCAGCAAGACTAATGTGCAAGTGTAAGGGCTATACAATGTTCATTCTTTAAATACACACGTGATCACCAAAAGCCGTGGATCCCAGGAGAAAAGCAGAGAATGTGGGCACAGAAACAGTAGGTGGGAGAACGTGATGCTGTCCTAGTAGAAACTTGTAAGATGTTCTCTTTTTCTACGAAGTAGGAGGCAAGATCACTAGCTAAGAGGACTGAGGAGGACACATTGCATTTTTGAGAAGAGAAAGGAAGAGGTGAATAGTCATAAAAGAGTGGGGGAGTGAGTGGATTTTGAAACTTTGAAAGCACCAAGAAATAGGACAGTAGTTATGTTTGAGAGTAACAGCAAGCCTAGAGTGTACATTTAGCCAAGAAATATGGGGGCGGGAGTGGAGGGTTGTAATGACTGCAACAAGAGAAGTGCAGTCTGATAAGGTGTTTGAAGTCTAGAATGAGGGAAGGAATAAGCAACAATGAGTAGTAAGCAGTCCTGCTCCATCTCCAGGCTGAGTAGGAAGTGGAGCATGGGAGGGAAAAGAACCACTGCCTGAGAAGACTGCAGGGAAAGCAAGTGATGAAATGAACACTCAGTGCTGAGCACTTAATAGCACACCAAGCATTGATCTCAGATTTTACATATATGTCATCCTCAGAGCAGTCCTGTGTGGGCACTAGTATTACAGTCTTCATTTTATGGATTCAGAAGCTGAGGCACAGGGAGATAAAATAAAGTACCATGTCTTTGATAAGTGAAGGATCAGAAATCATAACTCTCAGTCTGATTTTCTTTGTAAAGATTATCCAAACCAAAATAGAGATTCAAATCATAGATTGGAAAGGAATGAGGCCCAGAAGAGCTGGTTGTAAGCTTGACTTAACCATGAGTGTATCTGTAATATATGCAGGTATAATGAGAGAACACTTCAGTATTGACGCTCCCTTCTGGGATACTGATTAAAAACCTTTAGCAAGCCCTAACCGGTTTGGCTCAGTGGATGGAGCGTCGGCCTGTGGACTGAAGGGTCCCGGGTTCGATTCCGGTCAAGGGCATGTGCCTTGGTTGCGGGCACATCCCCAGTGGAAGGTGTGCAGGAGACGGCTGATTGATGTTTCTCTCTCATTGATGTTTCTGGCTCTCTGTCCCTCTCCCTTCCTCTCTGTAAAAAGTCAGTGAGATATGTTTAAAAAAACAAAAACAAAAAAACCTTTAGCAAGTAGTGACTGTAGTTATTGCCGTTGTTCTGGCTTGAGTCCCCAACTTCCTTTATGATCCTTGTTCTCTGTTGCCAGTCCCAATCATCTGTGTCTATACTCCGTGATGGTCCACATTGCACTAATAGCTTTTGGAGATGGATTAGGTTTTGTAGTAACTAAAACCCAAAGAATTTTGGAGCCTTTTCTAAGAAGAATAGTGGGAAGTTATGGATATAAAATTAGGTACAGAGCTTTGGAAGGAACCCATCACATGAGAGTCCCTGGAATTTGCACCCCATTGGTAAATCTGGTTTGGGATGATTCCTGCTGATATTAGGATAGCAGAAACTGCATTTCCTCCTTTTTCAAAGACACAATGCCAATCCTTAAAATATAAGCCTCCTGTCTTGACTAGGGCTTAATAATTATATTTCTATTCCTCATTCTATTTCTATTTCTGTTCCTAATTGCTATTTCTCAATTTGAGTTAACTTGAGAGCAATAAGAAATGGGAGTCTCCTAGGGAATTTCCTTCACAATGTGAAAATCCTCTGTCTCACCAACCTTCCTTTCCTATTCTGAGTCTTATTATATGTCAGGATATTAGGTAGGAAAAAGGGTCTTTATACTGCTTTGTTTCTTATTTAAACCCAGCACACTTTCCTCAGTAGTCTTAACTCTCTTGTTAGGAGGTTGTTCTTCCCTTTCTTATCATCCCTAATGAATGCATTGACTACTTTCCCCAGTTACTTCTATTTAATCACTTCATGTTCCTGATTTTAAATAATCGGCATGGTAGAATGACTTTAGAAAGTCAGAGGATCTGGAGTTAAGTCCTGACTTACTGCTCACTAGCCATGTTGTCTTTAACAAGTCACTAGTACTCTGGCCTTAATAACTTGTGATTGAAACAGGTATAAAGTTATACTGAGAGGAGATTGCATGGAAGAACACATTGCAACATAAGAGAATATGTTTTACTCTGTTTCCTAGTATTTTCATATAGGTAACAATGAAAAATTTGCTGTAAATAAAGTTCTCACAGAACTGCAACTTCATTAAAGTGCTTAGAGGGGAAAAAAGTCAAAGCCAACATCTGAAAAACATAGCTGAACCATTTCTTTTTGCTGAACCTTCTCTCTGGAGAGGGAAGATAGTGCTTACCTTTGTGTAAGGCTCAGCCAGAAGCATTTATAGGTAATCTGGTTGAACCCTAAATCTTAGAGTTCTGTAGTAATAAGGCACTCCAGATACATGAGTAATAATTTATCCAAGATGAACCCCAAGCTCCAAGTAGCTGAAGCACTAGGTGGTGCCCTGATTCAGCACTCCCCTCAAGCCTCTGTTCTACCACCCTATCTCCTCCTAACCACATGGTAAGTCTTTTTTTTTAATCTTTATTGTTGAAAGTATTACATATGTCCCCCGTTTCTCCCCATTGACCTCTTCTAGCCCACCCCCACTCCTGCCCTAGGTCTTTACCAACTTATTTTCAGTGACCATGGATTATGCATATATGCATACAAGTTCTTTGGTTGCTCTCTTCCCACTCACCCACCCTCCCCTGCCTTCCCTCTGAGGTTCCACAGTCTGTTCCATGCTTCTATGTCTCTAGATATATTTTGTTCATCATGTTATTTTATTCATTAGATTCCACATATGAGTGAGATCATGTGATAATTACCTTTCTCTGACTGGCTTATTTCGCTTAGCACAATACTCTCCAGGTACATCCATGTGTTGCAATGGAGCATGGTGAGTCTTGTTCAGATTTTTTCTCACTGGACTCTAGCCTCCACCAGGATCACTCCAGTGCATGAGGCCCATTTTTAGGTGTCAGCCTCAAAGGCAGAGTTAAAATAGAGGGCTGGTGGGTGTCAGGTTTCATTACCGCTTTTCTCAGGAATTTTTCTTGCTCCTATATATAAATACATGGATGCAAAGAAATACACAATGGAGTGGTCCTGGTCAATCCCACCAGCAGCTGCAAACATGTATGCTGAAGGAAAGTTAAGTTGTCTCTACACCTCCATTGAGTTGAAGGCCCAGAAAAAGCCTGATAAACACATATACATATTTAAGTTTCTTGGTGAATTCCTGTTGCATGCATCATTTATTTTACTCTGAGGGTTGGGGAAAGAAAGGAATCTGATAGATACTACAAATCATAATCATTGAAATCAACTGGACATTGTAATAGGCCTAGGATTTGACTCATAAAAAGCCAGAGAAAGGGCAGGTTACCTGCATGTTTCCTGGCTATGGAATTTATTTAACATAATCTGAAATTTTGAGTTTTTGACCTTTAAGCATCAATGTGAAATGTGATCTTTTAAATAACAGAAGAGAGACCCTATTCAGTAAAGTAATTACAGATTTGAAACTCCTGCCTGCTTTACTAATGAGCCCAAATACTTTTAGCTATTTCAAGTTGTTTTCTCTTAGGCATATTTACACATAATCTACCTCACATTCCAAAAGACTGTACTTGTGCTTTAAGCCCTAATTCATGCTCTTCCCTACTCTGGTTTAACGATAGCCTGGGACTGAAGTATGCATGTTTAGATAAGTAGTAATTTTTTCCTGTGAAAAAAAGTAAATCAGCTGGCTTCCTTTATAGCATAGATGTTACTATTTTGCATAAAGATGAAAAAAACTAACAATATTATTTTATCCTTGTGCTGAAATATGGAAGATCAAGTTCATATACATTAATGTGATTCTATATCATTTTATTGTGTAGATTTTACACTGTATTACTCTTAAATTTTTCAGGGGAAGTATGCCTGTAAGGAAACAGCTTTGTTGTGTAGTGAGTGCCTTGACGATCTTGCACATATCCATGTGGGTCACGTGTGTGAGGCTTGTCTGTCTTGTCGTCTGACCCGACTCTTAGTAGAATGTGCTGTGGCTCCCTCTGGAGTAAGGGATTGATAGCAGCCTGCTGAAGTGCTGCCACTAGGCTGTTTCTCACCCATCTCCCTAGTTTCTGTTGAGCACACAAGACTTTCTGCTGCTCCCTCTTAGGGTACATTTGCCAGCTTTTGCATAAGCTTCTGAAACTCCTGCCTGTAAGTTTAGAGTGAGCTCCTCAGTGGCATAGTGACCTAAAACCCATGCCATCTGTCACCTGACCTCTTTGGTTTGGTGTCATCCTGTAGGAAAAGGGATACAGGGAGATGACATTATGCTAATCTTGTGTTTCCTGACTATGTGAGTAATAAACTGGCTTGCTATCACCTTACCAGTAAAACCTATGGAAGAGTGCAAGCCAGTCTGTCAGCTGTAGGAATGGCTTTGTGGCTTTGTCAGCCATTGCACTGCTACTGAGGGACTGTTTGACTACTTGGCAATGACATAACTCATCTAAACAATATTCTTATCTCAAGCATTCAATAAATGCCTATAGTTTACTTATAGCATAGGAATGCTGTGTAGTGGGAAGAGAACAATAGATGTAACACAAGCATTGTCAAGCTTTGTGAGTTGATGTCATTATTTCCATATCTTTAAAATAGGAACAAACAAGATACATGGCTCTGTTTCAAATGCACTTCATGTGCTAACTTCTTTAATCCTCATGAAAATATGGAATTTGATACTGTCTCCTCATTTTCTAGATAAATATACAGGGGATTAGTTTGATGCCAGAGCCTCGATGAAAACTATTCCAACTCTCGACTCCCTTATAATTACTGTGTTATAGTCCACCTCTAGTTAGTGAACATGATGTTCCCAAACATTACCATTTCAATGGTAGTTCAAAGAAGGACGATAGCCACTTTTCATAGAAATATCTGCTCCTAAAATCAAATAAGTAAATAATGACTTTTCTTTCCTTAATTCCAAAGATAATAAGTTGATGATGCCTTCCAGTGAAAACAACGCTGATAATTATTTCAAATAAATATTTTCATGTTCATATTTATCTAACAGAATTTATATAACAGAACTAGAGGCCCAGTGCATGAAATTCATGCATGGGGGCAGGGGGTAGGGGGGCTCGACCCGGCCTGCCCCCTCTCACAGTCCAGGAGCCCTCAGGGGATGTCCTCCTCTACGGGAAAGTAACAAAATAGAACCAAAAACCTTTATCACAATATTAACAGTAGTGGAGAAAATAGGAGCAAGGAAAGAAAGAGCATAGTAAACACAGATAAAAGAAAAATTAATTGCCTTTAAGTAACAATATGCTAGAAAAACACTCAAAGCATGTATAGAGAGATCACTGTATTTCAGTCAGTTTAGAACGCATGGACTTTGATGTACAGATTACATTTTTGTTCAGTGTTTGTAGTTGGAAATGTCTAAAAATATGTACTACAGGATCACAATATGTTAGTCACTCTTTCTTTTATAGATGTTTTCAAAGGAATACTGATCCAAAACTCTGCGCCTAACTCATCTGCTTTAGAATCAGTACTGCTGCTATGGAAAAGTCAAGAGGGACTAGTCATGGCTCTCCAGCTGATCCTATGATATATAATCTTTTGGTGTGTTATCCCATACTGCTAAAATGTCCCTAAATTTGTATTATTTCTTACTTACAACTAATAAGTTATGAAACAGAGAATGTACAGCTACAATACAGGGTGAATGGTACAAAGGATAGTGTCTTCAAGGAATCTTCAACCCATTTACTGATCCTGAGAAACTGATGTGTTAAAGACGAGGGAAGTGGAATGGAATAGTTTCTTATTCACATTCATGCAGGCCTTAAAATAAAAATCCCAATGTTTATATAGCTGTTATACCTGATTAGTATGCCTCTTAAGACCATAAGGAACATAATGAGATAAGGTATTTCTTAGGAAATCCAATGATATCATATGATTGTTTTAGCAGATTGTGCTTCATGCCTTCAAGACATGATTAAGTTTCACTTTCTCTGTAGGCTTTTCTTAATTCCATGGGAAAAATTGGTTATACCTTTTAGAGTGTGCCCATCAAACTTATTCATAATTGTTTTTATAGCTCTTAGCACATCACATAGCATTTATCACTTAATTGATCTATTTATTCTACTTTTTTCTACTCCCAGCAAATACCCAAGTGCCTGCACTAAAATTTCTATGCATCTATCATATGTTTAAAATGTAATATTTTAATTTAAGGTGCTTTATTTTAGATGCTTAGATTTTTGTCACTTAAGGGAAATTAGAATTTTTATGTTTTATGCTGACAAATTATCTATTCTGTATGCTGACTGGTTATCCAATAGACTCAAGAAGGCACATTTGAATTTAATTTTATTAACTAGAATCCGTAATGGCAGTATAAAAAACTCAACATGTGTTGTTTCCAGCAACAAACACCACACTAGTATCAATGATTTCTATCTAGTTTGAATAGAAAGCTGTCTTCAAAGCCAATAGTCTGTTAAAAATCATGCCTTGGAACAAAATATACAGCTGGCACTATCAATACATAGCTATTTTGCTGTGATTGTATTATTTTTAAATTTCTGAATGTGTGTGTGTGTGTGTGTGTGTGTGTATGCCCATTCCAAATTGAACTTCTCTTTTCTGAAGATAATTTTGTCTATATTTTTTTGCTATTAATATAAAGAAGACAATAAGTGATTAGTACATTAAAGTGGCAAAACTCAATATTCACTTTCTTGGATTAATTTGATATATTTCATAGAATGTAAATACTCCCCATGTTCCATATAAGGAGTCTTGGAAAAGGTATTAAGCAACCAGCAGGAATTCCTTTCGGCATGTATGTGGTCCTGACATTTGTATTCACAGATGTAAAGTCAAGGATTATCTGCAAAAAATTGGCATTTCTCAGTGATTCTCTCTCTGTGAGCCTTAGCTCTTAACTTCTCTCTCTCATGAAGACCTAGACTTAGAGTAAGGGCAGGATCAACCTAAAATGTTTTAAATTGTTAGCATGTTGATGTTGTTTATCTTAATTTGCAAAGAACTTTAAATCCATAGTAAATCCTCTGGCATCTGAAAAACTCATCTAAAGTGCCACATTTCCCAAGAATTAGGTGTACGAATAACATTGCTGAGTACTTAGCATGTTGAATTTTAATGCAATCTGAGGAGGAAGGCATGAGGTTTCTCTGACTTGTAATTGTGACATTTCACACATTGGCCACAGAGAAGACAGTCAATAGCCTTCCAGGCCTGGAGTACACTCCCTTCAGCCACCAGAGATTAGCTAAGGGATGAGAATCAGAATATGATACTCAGCTGATGCAATGGCACTCAGACCTAGAGACTTTACTCACCATTTAAGCAGATGATATTAAACAATTGTGTTATTATTATTATTATCAGTAAGATGGAAAGAAATGGTGAAATCAGCAACAACTTGGATTGAAACAGCAAGGAAAGTCTCATATTGATGAAAGCCATTACAAACTTGATGGGAGGAGCTAGGGGAATGTGAGGGCATTGAGATTATATATATTGCTTGTTCCTCAAAGGATAGGGAGTCTAAGAAAACAAAACATCCCCCCCTTTTATTTTCCTGAGGCTCCTTCATAATGTTTGCATGTGAGGAAGAAATAGGGGCCATTTCTCTGCTCATGAAGACCAAAGCTTAGAGTGAGGGCAGGATCAACCTATCATGCCAGTAATTCTTTATGATAAATTCTAAGCTTTATTATGATTATATTTGTGGATTTGAGCCTTGGAAATTGTTCTTAATGATTTCTGAAGTTTTTTAATATTTACTAAGAGAAACCTGGTAACCCACCCCTACCCCTATTCCAACCTGATAAAAAAAAGCTTCTTTATTAAAGTGAAAAATTGCATATTACAATTTGAAAAAGTAAAATAATATTGATTTGGAACAGTGTAAGTGGGAGGAAATTACTATGGTCTTCACCTAGTAATAATTTTTATTTTATGTACACAATGAAATGTGAATTAATGATTCTACATAAATGACTAGATTTGCTTAATGTAGAATTTAGTTCCCATAAAGTAACTATGGGGGTTTGTAGTTGTTGTTGTTTTAACCAATATTTTACCTAACACATTTCTCATGAAAGTTTAGATTATAAACTTACATCTTTAAATGTGTTTTTATACACTTTAAAAAGTTTGCTTACTATAAAATTTGGATCAATAGGGGCCCCTCATATCATAGAAATGACCCTAATATTTAAGAAATGATGTGCGCCTTATTTGCTTTCTTATTCTTCCATCAGAAATATTAGAGAGTCAGGCTCACACTAAATTAATGCAGGAAAATGAACAAGAAGCTATCTGCTCCCTTTTCCTACCATTTCTTCTCTTGTCCAGTAGAGACTTTATGAAGCTTATGCTTAACCTGTGACTATTTTAAATAAAAATATTGCATTTTAAACTCTTAATAAGACACATGTTTTGAACATCCCTGATACCTATGTTTTAAAATGAAGTTTAATATTAAGTATTTAGCCCGGCCAGTGTGGCTCAGTGCTTGAGCATAGGCCTATGAACCAGGAGGTCACAGTTCAATTCCTGGTCAGGATATGTGCCTAAATTGCAGGCTTGATCCCCAGTGGGGGGCGTGCAGGAGGCAGTCAATCAATGGTTCTCTCTCATCAGTGATGTTTCTCTCTCCCTCTCTTAATCAATAAAAATGTGTTTTAAAAATTAAGTATTGAATCAGCCCTGACTGGTTTGGCTCAGTGGATAGAGCGTCGGACTGCAGACTGAAGAGTCCCAGGTTCGATTCCGGTCAAGGGCATGTACCTCGGTTGCAGGCACATCCCCAGTAGGGAGTGTGCAGGAGGCAGGTGAATCGATGTTTCTCTCTCATCGATGTCTCTGACTCTCTATCCCTCTCCCTTCCTCTCTGTGGAAAATCAATAAAATATATTTTTTTAAAAAATTAAGTATTGAATCAACTCATTACAGAAAAAATGTCCCCATGGCTATTACGAAGCTGGGAGGGATAATAAAGATACCTGTTGGACTAAGCAAATTAAGTTGCTCTTGCCTTTTCTTTCTTCTATCAGGAAAATTAATTATATTCTTCAATGATATTTTTTTCTTTCCCCTGAATCCGCTCTTCCCCTTCTCGGCCCATCAGAATTCTACTCCTCCTTGACAGTGCAGCCCAAATGCTACCTTATTGTCTGACTTTTTCGTAAGAAAGAATTTCTCTCTAATTTAAACCTGTAAATACTGTCTGTCCTTCTTTTACACCTATTTTGTAGCATACTGTATGCAGTTCCTATCTTTCTTGTGAAAATAAAGTTTCTTGATTTTGTAGTTTGTATCTTACTCATCTCTCAGTGGAAATATCAAGTAGGGGTGATGAGCCAGACAGAACTGTGTTTGAATCTTCACAACTTTGTGATCTTAACTAGCTTAGCTGCTCCTATCTTCAAATTCTCCTATAGAAACATAGGTTTACTTCACTGGGAAGTGCAAATAAAGTGCTTCCTAGAGTAAGCAATTAACAAATCCTATTAACTATTTTTATTGCTTGCATCCCCTCCATATGTGGAGCTTTTTATATGTATGCAGAGTAATTAAATTCTATTAGATGAATTATATTTTGTTCTTGTTTTCTACAACTACTACTTTTCATAAGTTTATTTCAAGGATAACTAATTTATTATTATTACCCCTATGGTCTTGTTATTAAATTAACAGTATTTATTGAGCTTTCACAGGGCCCAAAAACATACATTCAAATATTTGGATATGAGAAATATTATTAGATGTTGCCTTCCTCTCACTATATTTACAACTACAATTTGGTTCTCTTCACTGAAGTAGTTCACTAGGAAATATAAAAATGTTCCTACTGCCTAATGGACTATTTTTTCTTGCCTTATAAAATTAATAACAATATATTTACTCTATACAAACATTTTTTGATACAACACCAATAATTATTATAATAGTATTATTTTACCAGTTGAGTTTTAAAAAGTAATCAAAGGTAATATATATGCTTTTAAAATCTTATTATAAACTAATAACTATCTTGGCCCACTATGCAATCTTCAAAAATAAGCTAATCAACATCCCAAAGTCACTCCTCTTCATGTCTTCTCTCTCTCTTTTTAATACATCTTGATTGATTTCAGAGAAGAAGGGAGAGGGAAAGAGATGGAAACATCAATGATGAGAGAGAATCATTGATATACTGCCTCCTGCATGATCAGGAATGAGCCCACAATCCAGGCATATGCCGGGACCAGGAATTGAACCAAGACCTTCTGGTTCATAGGTTGACATGCAACCACTGAGCCACTGGCCTGGGCAATCTCTCCCTCTTTTTTCCCTCCACATCCAACTTGTCCCCATGCTCTATAACTTTTGCTTTCAGTTTCCTCTCTCTCTAGGGTAAATTCAAACTCTCACCATTTCCTGTTGACACAATACAATAATCTCTAGATTTTCCTCCCTCTAAGAACCCAGGGCTATAATCCATTACCCATACTGTTGACCTAATGGTCTGTTCTCTTCATAAGACTCTTCAGTGGCCCTCCACTGCCTGAATGATAAAGCCTGAATGTGTTAGAATAGCATATGAGCTACTGGTTCTCCTTGCCATGTTAATCCAGTTTACTCATTCTGCTTTCCTTCAAGCAGTTCCCTCTGCCTGGAATTGTTCTTTGTACATTTTGATGACCTTTCGAACCACTTCCACTCAGATCAAGGATAACCTGTTCCATGAAATCTTCCCTGACATTATCTTATTTATCCCTGTAAAATGTATTATTGCCTCATTTTTGCCACCACAGGTCATCACACAAAGTTGTATCACACTACAGATTACATATCAGTATGCATATCAGTCTGTATGTTTGTTTCTCTTCTAGACTATATATTACATGAGAACAAAAACCTTATTCTCGACCTAATATAGTACCTGGTATACCCCTGGATATTATTTTTTACAAAATTTTTAATGAGTAAATAAACTTAGAAGATTAGACCCTCAGTAACTATTTAAGGAAGGAAGAAAGGATAACAGTACAATGTCAAGTTAAGGAATTCATTTTTTTTGTCTGAAAATTACATATTTGATTAAAACAAGTTTAGAACTTATGCTCTCCAATTACATCTGCAATTCACAGAAGAATAATTCTGTGTGGCAATAATGCATGATTTTTCATGGTCTGAAATGCCTATAGAAAATGAATTGCAATGAATTTTAAGGAGAAAACAAATCCAAATTAAATTCTTCCAGTGAAAAAATTTTAAGAAACTCTTGATTTGTAAGTAAGTTTAACAAACACTATCAGTTTGCACAGGAACACATGCATGCATTGTATTTAAAGACGCTGGAAAGAGAAAGCAAGTTAAGCATCACTCTTGTCTAAGAACAACGAAGAAAAGGAAAAAGCAGCCTTTATGCAAGTTATACTCATGGATGCTCATATTTTAAGCAGTGGTGTAAAGAAATTAATATAGCCCTGCGGGTATGGCTCAGTTGTCTGAGTGTCATCCCTTGCACCAGAGGTCACTGGTTCAGCTCCCTGCAGGGCACACGCCCAGGTTGCAGGTTCAATCACCTGTCAGAGTGCATATGGGAGGCAACTATTAAAAAAAAGTGTTAATGTTTTGAAAAGAAAAAATATTTATTTCTACCCTCTACTTTCCAACTGCTTCTGAATCCATGCATTTTTCATGTAACTATTTGAGAGAAAAACATTTTTTATTAAAACTTTCTAAGGTACAATGTATTATTAATACTGCCAACTCATAAAAGCATATTAGAAGGTCTCCTAAATATATTCAATCTTAACACAATTCATCACATTTCACAATTTGCAGATGCTCTTTTGAAAACATTTTAACATCTCTGGAAGTTATATGTATTTCATAATCAATGGCTATTATGTATTACTGTCAACATTTTTTTTCTTAGAGACATGTAAATTAATGATGCCTCTTAAAATCAATGGTATCTTAATTTGATGAAATACAGTAGAAATTAGATTTGGAACATAACGGGCTCAATTAGCTAAAAACAACAACAAAATTGGCAAATTCACATATATGACAAAAAGAAATAGTTGATTTGGATTTGAAAGTTTGAATCCACCCCCTCCTATCTGAACACAACCACATATTACTGTTACTTTTTCACTGATAAGTATTAAAATATGAAAAATATATTTCTAATTAATGCTATACCTTAATACTTAGCATATCATATACAGTATTTAGGTTTGAAAACTAATATTTTTTAATAATCCAAGTCAAGTTTATTTTAACTGTTTTTGTAAGACAATTTTAAAATAACCTGTGGTGCTATCAAAATAATACAAAAGAAGGAATTCAATTGCAACGCAAATTCTTAAAAGTAACGGCAAACTTCACTCATAGACATTTTTCAAAATTCCCAGCCAAACTACAGAAAAGCATTTTACCACTTTATCTGAAAATATATGACTGTGTGTAAACAATAGATGCTACCAGATTTCCTTACCTCAGTAATGGAGATTAATGATGCATGGGCTAGCCTGTTTTTCAGTACAGAAGAAAAATGGAAATTCAATGGATTCGCCCACTCTCTTGCATTTCTCACTGTAGCAGTGACTCTTATCACTAGATTCCAGTATACATATCTCCCCTATTCCAGTCCAGCTAGAGCTGCATTCATCAACATATTATTTTCAACTCAGCAGAGTTTCATACTGGTAGCTCAAAATATTTCTTAATCTGTTTGTTTAAATAAAATTTATTTTACATGAACAGGATTTGTTTTTCACAAAATAAAGCCTTCATAACAAACAGAAAATATTTATATTTTTATAACGAGTACTGAAGTCCTATTCTCCAAGAAAAGTTTTCCTAATATTCTGCTAAATTCTGTAATGTTTTCATATTATTATTAGTTTTTATTTAAAGATGACCTCCCCTCTCAAATCAGAGAGAAGAGACATGATCACCTATTAATATTTTAACATTAATTATTTTGTAGGAAATTCACATTAATAGCCTTAGGCTTTAAAAGAGAGTGATCAGTTCTCAAGAACATAAAATTTATCCCAGATCAAAGCACGAGGGGAACAGAAGCTTGAGCTCATGTTAAGCTAGGGAAAATGTGCTTACCTCCCTTCTGGAAAATATGGCAATCCTGAATGCTGAAGCAATGTTTTTCTAACTGAAAATCTAAAAAAAAATGTTCCTCATTCAGTCTTCTCCAAGCCTTTAAGGTAAAAGTATTTAACCACCACAAGAACAGCAACCTGCTTACACCTTGAGACATTAGTGACATCTCCTTTCATATACACCTAAGAGGAGCATTTGTTCCCAACCATACCACATGAACCACAAAAGAAACCCTCATCCTGAGAGACCTACCTCGAGCTCAGCCTTGTACCAATACAGCCTCTCCCTTCCTGGGGCTTTTCAGTCCTCAGAATGTGTTTCTCCCCACCCGCAAATAATGTTTTCAGAAATGTCCCTCTACTTGGGATAGGTTCCTCTCTGCCTGTCTTCTCCCATAACCTTTGATTTACTAAGTTCAGTCCTTCAGAGAAGTCTTGACTTTACTCAGAACAGGTCAGGGCTCCAGGTTATGAGTTTTCACAGACGATAGAAGTCCCTCGGTTCTCTGGCGGATTGGTTCTAGGACCCCCGAGGATATGAAAATCCATGGATGTTGATGTAGTATTTACATATAACCTGTGCACATCCCCCCATATACTTTAAGTCATCTCTAGATTACTTACAATATTTAATACAATGTAAATGTTGTATAAATAGTTGTACTATAGTGTTTAGGGAATAATGACCCCCCCCCACAAATGTCTGTGCATGTTCAGTACAGATGCAGCCAACATAGGTCTGATTACATAGCACACATCAGCAACAATGTAGCTTTTTTTCTGCATATTTTCAGTTTGAGGTTGGTTGACTCTATGGATGCAGAACCTGTGGATACAGAGGACCAACTGTATAAGCATATTTAAATGATTACATAGTAAATATGTCTTCACTACTGGAAAGTATGGTTTCTGGGGTGTCAACTCAGTACCTCCCATGCCCAATATTTATTAAATGAATCAATTTGTTTTTTTCCTATTATCTCCCTCAAGCCACTTTAACTATCTTAGTATAAACTCTTTACCAAGGTGTCCTGTTAAGCAAATACATTAATTGTTTATATTAGAATGACATGATAGCTTTATTTTATTATGACAGATGTTTCTCATACGTATGTTACGTCATATATGCAATTTGTTATAGCACCTGCTGGAAAGCCTGGGCCGCCCTGATGTAGTGAGTCACTGATTTAGTTTGGTCAGTTACAGCTGTGTATTGTTCATATACATCACTATGGCTCGGAGGTGATGACTGTTTTCAATTCACCTTAGCTACTTGGATTTCTGGAACTTCCTTTACTCAAACTCCTTTTCCCCATGTAGTTGATGTTGTTTTATATAACACTAGAGGCCCGGTGCACGAAATTCATGTACCAGGGCGGGGGGTGTCCCTCAACCCAGCCTGCACCCTCTCCAATCTGGGACCCCTCGAGGGATGTCCGACTGCCCGTTTAGGCCCGATCGCACTGGGGCCTAAACGGGCAGTCGGCCATCCCTCTCACAATCCAGGACTGCTGGCTCCCAACTGCTCGCCAGCTTGCCTTCCTGATTGCCCCTAACCGCTTCTGCCTGCCAGCCTGATCACCCCCTAATCATTCCCCTGCCAGTCTGTTTGATGCCTAACTGCTCCCCTGCAAGCCTGTTTGCCCCTAACTGCCTTCCCCTGCAGGTCTGGTCACCCCTAACTGCCCTCCAATGCAGGCCTGGTCCCCCCAACTGCTCTCTCCTGCAGACCTGGGTCCCTTTCAACTGCCCTTCCCTGCAGACCCAGTCACCCCAAACTTCCCACCTCTGCTGGCTGAGTCACCCCTAACTGCCCTCCCCTGCAGGCTTGATTGCCCCCAACTGCCCTCCCTTGCAGGCCTGGTCCCTCCCAACTGCCCTCCCCTGCTGGCCTGATAGCCCACAACTGCCCTCCCCTGCTGGCCATCTTGTGATGGCCATTTTGTGTCCACATGGGGGCAGGATATTTGACCACATGGGGCAGCCATCTTGTGTGTGGAGTGATGGTCAATCTGCATATTACTCTTTTATTAGATAGGATAGAGGCCTGGTGCATGGGTGGGGGCCAGCTGGTTTGCCCTGAAGAGTGTCCCGGATCAGGGTGGGGGTTCCCTTGGGGTGTGGGGTGGCCTGGGTGAGGGGCCTGTGGTGGTTTGCAGACCGGCCACGCCCCCCAGCGACCCAAGCAGAGGCCCTGGTATCTGGGATTTATTTATCTTCTACAATTGAAACTTTGTAGCCTGGAGCAGAGCCAAGCCTTCTGCTCACTCCGTGGTGGCAGCCATTTCTGTTGGGATTTATGTATCTTCTATAATTGAAACTTTGTAGCATTGAGTGGAGGCCTGGGCCAGCAAGGGCAGGTGGAAAGCTTGGCTTCCTCCATTGCCAGGGAAACCCAAGCCTCCATCCTGCTCTCTGTGGCCGCAGCCATCTTTGTTGGGTTTATTTGCATATTCCCTCCTGATTGGCTGGTGGGCGTGGCTTGTGGGTGTAGCAGAGGTATGGTCAATTTGCATATTACTCTTTTATTAGATAGGATATCTTCCTAGAATCAAACGATCTTTCTCTCTGGGGCTAGCTGTTCTGTTGATAGTTCTTTTTCTCAGTTAACTTGAACATATCTTGAGAATATTCAATTGTAGTTTGCCAGTGATCACATCTTCTCATTTAAGTATTCTTTGTGAAAACTCAGTTCTATTCATGTCATATACCATGAAAATTTGTGGTTGTGGTATTTTTTCTGGACATTGCAGCTGTGACTATTATTTGTGAAAATTGTCCCTGATACTTCAGTGTGACATTATTTCATTTATTTCATACACCATCACAGATAGCTAATGCTCAAAAGAATCATAAAAGTATAATTCCATATCAAGTCATTTTTTTTTCTTTATTTGGACTCTGAAATCACATCCCTTCAGACTCGAGGTGGTGTTTACATGCAGAGAAAACAGCATGCACAAAGGCCCAGAGTAGACTGTGACAAAGGGCCCTTAGTTCAGGATAACTGAATTGCAAGGTCCAGGGGAGAGAATGGTGTGTAATAGCCAGAAAGCTAGATTGTGTTCACATTATAATGGCTTTGTATGACATTCTGTGGACTTTGGCTTGCTGATGGGGAGTATAATTTAGGCGGAAAGTACAGGAGCAGATTTGCATTTGGAAAATATCATCATGTCAGCTTATTACACAACAGAGATAGAAGCATGTTCATTGCTAGACTTAGGCATATGTGCAAAGTTTGTTGTTAATTTAAACATTAGATCTTGTTCGATTCCAGTTGGCAAGCAAGACTGCTGTAGCAAAGTGCAGAAAGAGAGCTTATATAAGGTAAATGTTAGTGCTACATTGGGCACTGGGAAACCGGTGTTTGGTATATTTTAATTTCAGAGATAAACTCAAAGATGAGATTCCATGTAAAAATACATTGTTTAATCACCTAGTTCCTAGAGTTTGGTTTTGTGATTAAATAAGTTTTCCTCCTTAACCTATTAGTAGATAATTTATTTTATTAGAACCCTTATTGAAAAATTAATTTGTTCATGTTCCTGTATGTATGAGTAAAACACTGAACAGATTTTCAGTTTTTATGTTTCAAGATCCTCCTTTCAAATGAGATAATCATTCTGAACATTAATAATCTATATATATAAAAGCCTAAGTGACTAAACGACTGGTTTCTATGATGCACACTGACACCAGGGGGCAGGTGCTCAATGCAGGAGCTGCCCCCTGGTGGTCAGTGCGCTCAGACAGCCAACTTCAGTGGCCTGCCAACCTCCCATGGTCCCTTTCCCTGCATTGGACGATTTGACCGGTCTCTCTGATGTGTACTGACCACCAGGGGACAGATGCTCTGACCGGTAGGTTAGCTGGCTGCTGGGATCTGGCTGATTGGGACTGGACATGCCCTGGAGCCCTGCCACGGTCCCTCCCCGGCCCCGATTGTGCACCGGTGGGGTCCCTCAGCTTGGCCTGTGCCCTCTCACAACCCGGGACCCCTCAGGGGATGTTGTTGAGTCAGTTTTGGCCCAGTCCCCACAGGCCAGGCCGAGGGAACCCATGGGTGCACGGATCTGTGCACTGGGCCTCTAGTTATGTATAATGGAGTACAGATTTATACATGATATGTGGGGTCAATATGTTCTGACCTCTAGGACATTGCCCAGCCCATATAAACTAATCCTCTTGATTTTTAGCAATGTTTTTAAATAGTGTGTGCAGAAGTTAAAAAGAAAAAAGTGACCTTGTACACCAATTCATCTGAAATAGTCTCAATTTGTACCAGCTGCATTGCGATAATTATTAATAGTGCCTCCTGTCCCACTAAAACAGTATTTAGATGAACACCATGTGCAATGACAGATGTAAATCCCAGCTCTGATACACTGTGTGACTTAGCAAGAAAGCTCACTTTAGTGTTTTCATCCATAAAACTGGAGAAGAGAGGTTTTTCTTGCAAAGTTGTGAGGAATAAATGCAGTGTTGTCTTCACAGGTGTGAAACACATGTAATTACACAGGGCTCCACGCTAAGATGCTCCCTGTGCTTGGTTTAATCCTCTGTTGGTCTCCTGAAATTCTTAATACGTTTCAACAAGGGTCAGTGCATTTTCATTTTGCACTGGGCCCACAATTTATAGTCATCCCGATTAAATGAGAAAGGGGCTAATTAAATTCAAATTTTCTTTCTTAATTCTCTCATTCTGATTTAAGTCCTGATTTTATTTCACCGAATAGGAAAACCTTTTTATCCATTTTCAACCAAAAGAAATATTAAAATATAACAAAAGCAGGTTACTTTTTATAGAAAAGCAAACCTCATTTAAATTATACAGTATAAACCTAATACTATTTATGGCAGAAGATACGGCCTATTCAAATGTTGAGAACTTAAAAAATATTAATATATTTTAAAGGGTAGTTGAAGTAACTTTTTACTGAGCAAATTCTCAGTTTATACAAGTTGTTAAAATGATTTAAATATCGTAAATGACTCTTCAAAATTAGAAGAGTTCTCTGGCTTTTCACACATAAATATCTGTCTACACCTGGCTAGTCACATTAGGGGCAATCTAAATGTCCTAAACTTTTTTGTGTGTATATAAGATGATGTAACTCGTAGTACTTATACTTAATGATAGCTCTAGTTTATTAAGCTATTGTTGTATGCCAGCACTTGGCTTATACTCTAATTGTATGTTTTCAACTCATACACACACAAACTAATCATCCCTCTGAGGAGGGTATTATTTTTTACATTGTAGTAATAATACTATTGAGGCTTAAGAGAGAGAATAAATAACTTGCCAAATATATACAGATAGAAGATGGAGCTTAATTTTGTAAACTAAATCTCTGAAGTTTAAAGCTTGAGCTCTTAATCAGTATATCACTCTTTTGCAAGCTGGCATAAGAAACACATTGGCAGGCCCTGTCTGGTGTGGCTCAGTTGGTAGGAGTGTCATCCTGTACACCAAAAAGGTGGCAGGTTCAATTCTTAATTAGGGCACATACCCAGGTTGTAGGTTCAGTCCCTGATCAGAGCGGACATGTGTGGGAAGCAATCTATCAATATTTCTCTCTCACGTTGATGTTTCCCTTTCTCTCTCTAAACAACAACAAAATGTATTATCAGAACTCCATGATTCTATAACATAATTAAAAACTGTTTGCATGCTCTAATAACCATACTGATAAAAATGTACTTGCATTCTGGACCATCTGTATGATCCAATACATCTGTCTTCATTTCCCCACAAGCACACCTAGATTCTAATAAGCTAGTGAGAAGGAAATGAGGCAGACTTAACATATAAATGATTCTTCCCCACCAAGTGAAGGATGCATGGTGTCATGTTATACTATACAGATGAAAGTTTCTCAGCAGTTCAGAGAGGGATAAGATGAGGGAGAATTGAATCATTACACAGCATAGTGTAATTAAAGGCATAGCAAACTCCAAAAGCCAGTTCTCTAGCAGCTGGTTCTTTATCCACATTGCCAAGGGCAATTTAATTTCAGGAAAACAAAACCGTATGCTACATTGGATACATGTTGCTATTTTTAATTTTATTGTTTTTGTAGTTTTGTTCCTGTATTTGTAAACTTGTTTTGGTATTGTAATTGTATACAGCTAAAAGCATAAGAAGTTACCTATTTTTATGTTTGGACATATTTATGGAACATTAAAATAATTTAAATTAGTATTGGGACTCTGTAAGGTTTTGTCTTGGTTTCCTTTTGTTTAGATGAACTTGGAGGAACTGTAATGGGCCACATTTCTTCATGTGATTGGTAGATTTTTAACATTACAGCATGAGTTTTTTATTATTTTATATTATGTTGATATTGTACTGATTGCTCAATCTTGATCATTTTCATTTCCTCATTAGGCTTTCTTCTTTTGCCTTATTTTTGTTAATGTTTAATCATTTAAATGTAAAGCAATTCATTGTTCACTTTGTTGTATACTTCCTGTGACTGTACCCATGAATCATTATTTTTAAAAATCTCATTTCTGGAAAATAGTGACTTGATATATTTTCTGGTTAGTAAAACCTCTAAAAAAGTATAACTCTCCCTGGCCCATGGTATGGTAATATGAAGCAAGTTATTAGATAAGATAAGAACCAAAGTTCATTGAATTTCTGAGACCTAAGGAACATGTGTGGGGATTGTCAGGCCTTGTCTGATATTGCAATAATGCTACAAGTTTTTTAAGTAATGAGTTGAATTTAAATTTTAAATAAATTAAGAAATGTTTAATTTTCTCTAAGTGGATAGACATGTCCACAAATTTTGCAAAATCAGTTCTGGAGAGTTAGCAGTACAATATACTGGTTTTAAGAATGCCTTAATCTGTTCTTTTAAATTGAAAGGTAATATTATTATTTCTAAAGATGCCCAATTTGTTACAATTATTGGTTAGTGGGTTTTCCTCGTTATATCAGTTTTCAAAGGCAATTTAGTATTTATTTACCTTTTTGTTACTAAAGTTCTTGAACCAGGGGAATGCTAATTATTGGGAGGAAAAGGGCCAAATTCAAAAAAGGTAAAATTAAAAAGATCCAATTAGAATCATTATAAAACAAAATTGATTTCTTGACTTTTTTAATACTTGAAACAATTAAATCATAAGTTCAAAAGAAAAAAAAGTAATCAGATTTTGAGAAACGTACGATATATCCTAGTAATCTCTTGCTCTCACCCTTTTCATGCTATTCTTCCATGGGGGTGGGGGCATGTACTGAAACTCTTGTCTATTTTCACTTAGGTACAAGTGTCCTGTCCACAGGCAGTAGTTCTTCCCATATAATATTTGAGAGGGAATGACTCATCTACAATACACAGCCATTCCATACATGATTTTCCTGTTAGGCTCCAGTTAAAATCAAATGCATTTACATGTCCATACATTATATTACTTAAAAATGATAATGCTTTCTATTAAACTGTACTTCAATATTCTGTTTTACCTGCAGCTGAATGTGGTGCATCTGCAACAAATAATGAAGGAATTTTGCTCTCTCCAAATTACCCACTCAACTATGAAAACAACCATGAATGCATTTATAGTATTCAGGTTCAAGCAGGAAAGGGGATCAATATTTCAGCCAGAACATTTCATTTAGCACAAGGAGATGTTCTTAAGGTAGGTGAAATCAGATATTGCATATTGATTATTTTTAGTCATTAAGTATATATTAATACATATATACATATGTAATCAACCATAAGCTGATTCTACAATTCATAACTTTAAATTATATATTATTTCCCATTTTTGTATTATTATTTTCATTGAGATAAAATGTTTTGTTTCCAATGTATTTTATAATGAGTAACTTTTATTTTATGATAAAGTTGAATGTTTCAGTAACACCAAAATGAAAACACTTTTCCTCCCTATTCAATAACTATTTATATAAAATTCATAGTTAACACGTGAATGGTCATTTCTTTAAGAAATATAGTAATAATGTGTTTTTATTTTGATGTTTATTAAGTAAGTCATAATTTCTGTTGACACATGTATAATTCTTTGCATTTATGACTATAAAAATTCATGTTTCATAACCATATAAAACTAAAAACTCAATGTTTAGAAATTATTTAGTAAAAATTAACTTTGTTGATGATAAACATTTAATGCAAAATTAATTACTAATTAAAGAGATATAATTTTAGGCAAATAAATATTTCCATAATTGCTGATTTATATTTTTCAAAGTATAGTTTTGATAAATATAATTTATAAACATGATATAATAAAAATAAAACTTATATAAAATCAGATTTAAATATTTTAAAAGTAATTACAAGCCTTATTCTTAAATGTTAAGATTTTCTTAAGCCAAGTTAGAAATTCAACATAATGCTGTTTTCACAGATCTTGGGGAAAAAAATATATCATCTCATGTTGGCAGGAGATTCTTATCTAAGCAATGGTTTTAGATAGTTTGTTATTTTCTTCTTTTAAAAAGAATATCATTTTGATGATAATTAATGACTCTCTAACACAATCGGTACTGTATGCACATAAGATTTATATAGATGCAGGGAAGACTTTCTGCACTACACCTAAACATATAGAATTTGAGCAGTAATTTAAGTCCATTCCTGTGTTTTGCACTTTTCTCCATCAGGCTGACTATGCGAGAAAAAATGTATCAAGACATAGAACAGAAGGGTAAGCTCAGCCACTAATCTGTATCACACAAGCAACAATAATAAACATGTATTTATGTGTTGAAGTCAGGCAGCACTTTCCCGCCCTTCCTAAAATATTTGTCTGCTCTCTCCATGATGCTTGAAATGTATGGATTCCTTTTCCATACTGAATAATGTTTATTATCAGGAGATTCTATCTAATAAAAGAGTAATATGCAAATTGACCATACTGCCACTACACCCACAAGCCACGCCCACCAGCCAATCAGGAGCAAATATGCAAATTAACCCAACCAAGATGGCTGTGGCCACAGAGAGACCAGGAGGCTTGGGTTTCCCCAACAATGAAGGAAGCCAAGCTTTCTGCCTGCCCTGGCCAGCCCAAGCCTGCACTCAAGGCTACAAAGTTTCAATTATAGAAGATAAATAAATCCCAACAAAAATGGCGGCAGCCACGGAGCTGGAGAGAGCATGAGGCTTGAATTGCCCCCAGCGATGGAGGAAGCCAAGCTTTTGCAGCCCTGGCCTGCCTTGGCCTCCACACAAGGCTACAAAGTTTCAATTATAGAAGATACATAAATCCCAACAGAAATGGCTGCTGCCACGGAGCAAGCAGAAGGCTTGGCTCCGCTCAAGGCTACAAAGTTTCAATTGTAGAAGATAAATAAATCCAAGGTACCAGGGCCTCCGCTTGGGTCGCCGGGGGGCGTGGCCAGCCTGCAAACCACCATAGGCCCCTCACCCAGGCCACCCCACACTGCAATGGAACCCCCACCCTGATTCGGGACACCCTTCAGAGCAAACCAGCCGGCCCCCACCTGTGCACCAGGCCTCTATCCTATCTAATTCTATCTAATAAAAGAATAATATGCAAATTTAACATCACTCCAACACACAAGGTGGCTGCCCCCATGTGGACACAAGATGGCTGCCACAAGATGACCATCAGGGGAGGGCAGTTGAGAGGAGCCAGGTCTTCAAGGGAGGGCAGTTGTGGGTGATCAGGCCAGCAGTGGAGGGCAGTTGGGGCAAACAGACTGGCAGGGGAATGATTAGGGGGTGATCAGGCTGGCAGGCAAAAGTGGTTAGGGGCAATCAGGAAGGCAGGCAGGCGAGCAGTTGGGAGCCAGCAGTCCTGGATTGTGAGAGGGATGTCCGACAGTCCGTTTAGGCCCGATCCTACCTGAATCGGGCCTAAACAGGCTGTCGGACATCCCTCTAGGGGTCCCAGATTGGAGAGGGTGCAGGCTGGGCTGAGGGACACCCCCTCCCCCTGTGCACAAATTTCGTGCACCAGGCTTCTAGTATAATAATAATGAGGTGATGTCTTTTAAAAATAAAATTACTCTAATGTGTTCCTCAGCATGCTCTCTGACTGATGCCATACTTGTTTGGAGGAAGGTCACATGCACTTGTGACATGTGTTACCTTGAGAAAGAGCAGGACCTCTATAATAGTGACTATGTAAGGGGATGTGATGGTGAGAAATAATGGAAAGAGAAAAGAAAAAAACTTCAATTTATTGCATTATATGGATTTAATTAAATAATGATTTTTCTTTCATTAATGAAGGGATAAAAATTTATATTCCCAGCATTTTTTAAAGATTTTTTTTTTGTATTTTTCTAGAATAATTCCCAAAGTTGAAAATATAATATACTAAATGTTACAATAGAAACATATCAATTCTATTATCCCCCTACTGCTAGTCTTTCCTGGGATTTATTCTAAACTGTTATTTAAAAATGACTTTAATAAGCCACTCTATAGAGATGATTTGGGATGAGTTTTTACCTTCCAAGTTTGTCTTCTTCATGGTCTCTCCATCAGAGTAAGATGTAAGATCCTTATATGTTACATTTTTCTTCCCATTAATCCCAAGACCAATGATTAGTTCAGACACCTACATGCACAAGCAGTCAGATGCACCCTCCAAAGCAAAAATGAAAAATTCTCAGATTTTTGACTCCACAGTCCTCTAAGGATGAAAGATCAGTTGCTTTAACTGCAAACTAGTCCACAAGAGCCCATCCCAAATCCCCAGCACTCCCCAGATTTTTATATGTGTGGAATTGCATCCCTGGGTTTCCAAAGTACTATTTCCCTTAATCCAGTCCTGGAAGATGTGCAGCTGGGGTTCAGTAGAGCTAGAAGCAAAGCCAGTGTCTAAACCTAGTAGGAACAGTTCTCTTAATACATTCAGATTAGGGAATAAGAAGAAATAAGTAAAACAAGAGGCCATTATAGAATCCTCTTGACTAAGAGAAGTTAAAAGCATTGTTTTCTTTATGTGGTAGGATTGGCTAAATTCTCTTATAATGTTTACTAGAGTCCCAGTGCACAGATTTATGCACAGGTGGAGTCCCTTGGCCTGGCCTGCGGGGATCAGGCTGAAACCGGCTCTCTGGCATCCTCTGCGGGGTCCTGAATTGCAAGAGAGCAGTTCTTGAGTGACACACCCCAGAATCAGGCTCCCTTCTCTATGGTTCTGGGTGGGTCACCCGAGAACCGCAGTTGCCAAGTCACTGCAGCTCGGCAGCTCCTGCATTGAATGTCTGCCCCCTGGTGGTCAGTGTGCGTCATAGCTACCAGTCAGATGGTTGAAAGGTCGGACAGTCACTTAGGCTTTTATATATATAGATTGGCATATAGAGTTTGCAAGGTGTTTTTTTTTTTCTGGTTTTTCTTAAAATATAACTGTATTGGGTTCTGATAAAAACAACAATCACAACAATAGAAAATATGTGTATGTATTTAGCTATATCTAAAGACACACACATACTTTTCCTCTTTGAGAGTTCATAGTCTATTTTGCCACTCACTTACTCACTCATGCTCTCTCCCTCCCCCCTTTCCATAAAGTTTATATCAATTGTAGAGGACCATATGACCCTTCTAGGTAGTCCATTCCTGGCATCACTACGAGATTTTCTGACTCCTTATATCTGGGGAAACTATTTTGGTTAGTCTACATCTAGGATTATGTATTTTTATAAAACTCTCCAGATTATCTGATGACCAGCAGGTTTGGAATTATGAATATATTCTTCTTTGGTTTGATTCCTTTCAATCAGCAAGAATATTGAACTTTCCAAACCCTCACTCAAAATGTGTGATGTAATTAATTCTCTCAATTCACATTTAAAGGAGATGTTTAATTAGATGTAGACTCTAAACAATCAACAATGAATAGTTCCCATTGTCAGCCTGATAGCATGGAAGTTGAATACCAATCAGAAATACTGTTTTTGTTTTTGTTGTTGCTGTGTTTAGCAGAGACAACATTTAAGGGAATCATTCTACCACAGTCAGTATTGTGTAGTTTAAAGACTTATTTCTTATGCAGAATAGACTAAATGGATGATTATGGAAAAGAGCCAGCAAAATAACTCAAAATTGATTTTGAGAGTCCAAAAAAAAAAAGGTTAGGAAAATTAATGTCATATTTATGAAAAATTCAATATTTGAAGGACTTGATTAATAACCTCTTTTAGGGGTATGATATGAAGGTTATTAATGTGTTGTTACTGTTGTTTTCTAAGATGTATTATTTTCAAGCTTTTTCTGAACTTGCCTGTGAGTCTTTGGGAGTGCCACTTGTAAGACCCTGTTGTTAAATTGTCAGTAATTTTGTGAATGAGTTGCTATACATAGCCATTATTAAAAATCAGATTACAATTATATTATAGTTAAATTAATTTAAATTATATTAAAAACAAATGTAATAAATACAACTTTAATTTCCTGATTATTTTACTACTTTTACTATTACCTGTGCTTTTTAGGCTCGTTGTGTAGTGTATTGCACCTCTGTGGTGGAAATACTCTGTCAGAGTGTGCATCTCTTCCCAACTGCATTCAGTGATGTTACACTGATAGTGTGACCTTGGTTATAGTGTCATCAGTGAAAGTGAGGCACCCCTTTTCCCACATAAGTGCTCAGGGCAGGGTTCTTATGATAGCTCGAGAAAAAGAATTTTCTGAGACTCACATGGGAGAATGAGTGATATTTATTTGTGTGGAAGTACATCCCTGAGTTTCCAAAGTACTATTTTCCTTAATCCAGTCCTGGAAGATGTGCAGCTGGGGTTTCAGTAGAGTGAGAAGCAAAGCCAGGGTCCAAAGTTTCTGTTCCAAGGGGAGCTGGATCCGGTACAGCAGTAGGCTAGTTGCAGTTCATCAGTCCGTTGTGTGGGGTCCACATGGCTGTGGGTCATGTGGGAAAATGCAAGGGTCCCAAGAGCACCAGGAGCCAGGAGAAAGAACTCCTTTGTTTAGGAAATTAAACATCTCCTATCTTCCTGCGATTGTGGTGGCCAGGCCGACTCTTGCCAGTGATCTGTTCCCAGATGTGACTGACAGAAAGTACCTTCCCATTTCATCTGGACTTGACTGGGCATGAATCTGTACTGCAGCTTCCCGGCCAAGCTGCACACATGAATGCCGGTACTACTTGGCCTTCCCTTTACCCCTTTCCAGAGGTTAATAACTAGTTAAATTACAATGGTATCAACAGTAGGAGTATTTATACTGCAGACATTGTCCAACACCACAAATACTGATTTGATTTATTGTTTTGCTCATATCTACACTTAAATAGAGATGTGTTGTGTCTATAGCAATTACATTGTGCATAGCACAAAAAAATGAGAAGAAATCTTTCCTAGTATTCGAAAACTATTATTCCACTTAGAAAAGTTATCATTTAGAAATCAGTTTTGTTCTGATAGAGTCATTGATGGGCTGCCGCCTGCGTGCCCCACACTGGGGAACAAACCCACAATCCGGGCATGTGCCCTAACCAGGAATTAAATCGTGACCTCCTAGTTCATAGGTCGATGCTCAACCACTGAGCCATGCTGGCTGGGCCTAATATAACTATTTTTTGATGTTTCACTTTTATCTAACTTCACATAAAAATAATCAAACCATATTCTACTCTTGTTTGTCAGTTGCAATTGTAACTTGGCAAAAAAAAAGGTTTGGCAAAAAAACACTGAAAACATTTTGTGACAACCAATTAGCTCTATGGAATTTACAATAATATTGTATATTTTATTACTATTTGTAAATTGCATGCTACACATCCATTAAATCAGGGATTCATAAACAACAGTCTAAGGGGCAAATTTGGCCTAAGACCTGTTTCTGTAAGTAAAATTTTATTAGGAGAAGGTCATGTTTATTCATTGACATATTGTTTATAGCTGATTTTGTGCTGTGATGGCATGATGGAGTAGTGGCAACAGAAATGTTATGACCCCAGCAGCCTAAAATATTTACTATCTTATTCTTTAAGGAAAAAGTTTGTCAACTTCTCTTTATGTCAACAAAAGTTATTTTTAATGATGTGCATGAATATATACATTCCTCAGTTTTGTTTGTTTGAGAGCTGGTTGCTAAACATTTTCCAGCACATCCGTTTAGCACACATATCTATCAGTTCTGCTTGTTGTTCACTGCTAATCCTTTACCACTCCTCTCAAAATCACTCTCTAAATATTCATTAGTATAAAGTGCTGTGGTAGGCCTCAAAAAACCCTTCGCTCTCTCCCATACTGAGGATCACAGATGTAAAATGATTTGTGATAAGCCATACAGCTTTAATGGTAAGAGTTGGGACTTCAACTTTGTTATCCTATATAATAAAAGGATAATATGCAAATTGACCCTAAAGGTGGAACGACTCGTTGCTGTGACACACACTGACCACCAGGGGACAGATGTTCCATGCAGGAGCTGCCCCCTGGTGGTCAGTGTACTCCCACAGGGGGAGCTCCACTCAGCCACAAGCTGGGCTGACGGCTGCGAGCGCAGTGGTGGGACCCTCTCCCGCCGCCTCGACAGCACTAAGGATGTCCGACCGGACATCCCCCGGTGGCTCCCGGGCTGCCAGAGGGATGTCTGCCTGCCAGCTTAGAAAAGTGGACATCCCCTGAGGGGACCCAGGCCTGCAGGGGAGAGCAGTTGGGGGGGACCAGGCCTGCAGCGGAGGGCAGTTAGGGACAAACAGGCTGGCAGAGGAGCAGCTAGGCATCAATCAGGCTGGCAGGGGAGAGGCTGGGGGGTGATCAGACTGGCAGGCAAAAGCAGTTAGGGGAAATCAGGAAGGCAGGCAGGCCAGCAGTTGGGAGCCAGCAGTCCTGGATTGTGAGAGGGATGTCTGACCGCCCATTTAGGCCCGATCTGGATTGGAGAGGGTGCAGGCTGGGCTGAGGGACACCCCCACCCCCATGCACAAATTTCGTGCACCAGGCCTCTAGTATAACTATAAAGCTAATGCCCCTGAAAAGCAGACCCTTCATTTTGCCGCAACTCCCTTATTAGAATATGCTGGCTCATATAATTGAGGACACAATATATAGCTATTTCAGAGACATAAATATTTTTGAATATAAGTTCTCTGCTTTGTTTCATATTACTTTTGGAGAAAATATAAGGTTTCAGATAGAGTCCTTTTTGATTGACCATTGTAAAACATTCTTTTTCATTCACACTTTGACATCTTCCTTACCTTGTTAGAAAAATGTATTTAAGTTTACAAATCAACCTATAAAACAAATGACAAAAAATTAAATTTGTAATGTCCATGAGTAGGAATAATTTAAAGGTTCATATACATAAGTACATGTGTAATTTCTCTCTTACTTTTTTATGTACTATCTGTTCTTGAGTTTAGATAACACCTTTCTTACTAATTCATTGGAGAAATGACTGAGCATATATCTTATAACATACATTCATTATAAAATTAACAACAGTTTTGAGAGTTGATCAGCAGTTCATCATAACAACATTTCAAACCTAGGAGTCTCTACACCATAACTCATTTCAAGCCCTGACCCATTACAAAAGCTTTGAAAATTGAAACATGGCAATATTAAGTTTTAGTCTGTTCTAGTGTAAAACTACCAGATAAATTGCAACCTTTTAACAAATTAGTCTTACCAAAGATTTTTATTAATATTATATAAGGGCTCAATGACTTTCATACTATTAATTCTTAAATTGATTTGAAATTCTATATTTGACATAAAAGTAACTCTTTATTATCTGAATTAGGTGCTAAGTAACTAAGAATGTTTCTGTGGGAAACACCAAGAATTTATTCATTTCCAATTAGAAAGTATAATATTTTACAGTTATCTTAGTCCTTTTAGCTTTTTGAAAAAAATAGATATTAAGGTATATGCTGAAAATAATAATACAAATATTATATTTTTAAAAAAGAAAAATAAGCCCAAGTAAATAAAAATATTCTTAAAGACCCTTACTTTAATAAGAATAGAAGTATGAGAAGTAACAATCTCAAATAAAAGTTCTATATGGTTCTGATTAGACCCAGTAATCACTATGTAAAGTAAATTTACTTTTAAATGAAAGTACACTTTGGTTCTTTTATCCACTTATTTATCTGCTTATATTCATGTCTCTTTCAAAAGTAATTTGTTTTTTACTATACTACATTGTCCTTCCCTGTTGCCTGTATGTTTCCATATGTTTTTAATACATTTGAAGGATTTTATTTACCAGTTAAATGCATGGACTTGATTATTACTATAAAACTCTTCTCTTTTTAAAGACTTCTTAATTTACACTAGTGTCATTGGATTTAATAACTTTATACATGCTTTTAAAATTTACTTTGTAGATAGAGTAGTGCTCCTTTAGTGTTTGTTTTCTTTTTTTAAAAAATATATATTTTATTGATTTTTTACAGAGAGGAAGGAAGAGGGATAGTCAGAAACATCGATGAGAGAGAAACATCGATCAGCTGCCTCCTGCACACCTCCTACTGGGGATGTGCCCGCAACCAAGTTACATGCCCTTGACTGGAATCGAACCTGGGACCTTTCAGTCCGCAGGCTGACGCTCTATCCACTGAGTCAAACTGGTTTTGGCATAGTGTTTGTTTTCTACCTTTTGACTGTACATTATTAAATAATCTTTATTTAGTGAGTTTGGGTGTTGAATTAGGTCATCCCAGCTGGGCATATGATAATTCTTTTCCTGTTACATATTTTTTAACATTAGTGCCTTTTCTTTTAATAATTAGTCTTAAAAGTATGTTTCTAAGAAAGTTTCTTTTGAAAAAAAGTATTATGCTAGCTTAAAAAAATAGAAAGACTTGAAATAAATATATCTCTCCAATAACAGAAAATATTGGATCATTTTTTAAAATTTTCTTTGGGTCAAGAAGGATAGTACTTAACACAATGCATAGAAATATGTGTTGAATTATTGTTTCATTGCTGTTATCTAAAACAGAAACTTATTTGTATGATAAATTAGATTCCACCAGGGGTTCACTATATTTCCATATAATTTTAAGAAATTTGTCCATTCAACCCTCTTATTATTACAACACTCTTGAAATCATCAACACTGTGTTTTTTTTTTTTTATTGTCAGAAATACCTTAAAAAAAAAAGACAGTGACCAGTAAGTCATTTGTTATTAGGAATTAAATGAACATGTAGGCTTAAACATATTTCCAACACCCTCTCTGTGTAATACAACAGGTCAAGAAGCTAGTGGAGCTTAGAGGGTGCATATGAGGCTGTAAATTCCTTCAGTACACAGGGAGAGAGCACGAAGGGCCTGGCCACTGGAGACTTAAGAATTTGTATATAGAAAAGGGAATGGGTATTGTGGTTAGGAGAGGATATTAAGGGTCCTGAACAAAATTTATATTTGTATAGTATGTTAAATAAAATGTTTATTGTTTTTATAACATATAAACTTATATCAATAACTAGAGTCCCGGTGCACGAGATTCATGCCCTTGGGGGGGGGGGTCGTCAGCCCTGCCTGCACCCTCTGCAGTCTGGGAGCCCTTGGGGGATGTCTGGCTGAGGGCTTAGGCCTACTCCCCGGACATCCTTAGTGCTGCAGCAAAGGCGGGAGAGGCTCCTGCCACCGCCACTGTGCTCGCCAGCCATGAGCCACTGCATTGAGAGTCTGTCCCCTGGTGGTCAGTGCACATCATAGTGACTGGTCATTTTGGTCGATTTGCATATTAGCCTTTTATTATTTAAGATAAGGAAACATAAAACTCTAAATAGCTAAATATAAACAATCATAAACTTAAGGGCATTAAGTAAGCAAAGGGAAAAAAGACCAAGTTGAATACATAATAACAGGTGATATGCATTAAATTTGAATTATGGAAATACTAAAAGTAAATTTGTAATAATTTTAAAAGTTATAAGAAACCTTAAGATAATAAGAGTATGAGAGAGAGACATTCTAGATTTTGACCAGTGATTTTTAAATGTAGAATTTTATTAGAAGACCTAAAAAGATTACTCTCTGTTGAAACTTTAGTTGTTAGTGTGGAAGATCCAGTGAACTGTTGTTTACAATTCAGAGGAAAAATAGGTAAACTTCAAAAGAGAAAATATAAAAGTCTTGCAAGATAGTGTTAGAGACTGAAACTATATATATATAAATAAAAGGCTAATATGCTAAGTGTCTCTCCCACTGTCCAACCAGTAGCTATGATGTGCACTGACCACCAGGGGTCAGGTGCTCAATGCAGGAGATGCTGTGACACACACTGGCTATTTACAGAGAAATGGCAGTGTGGACCTAGCACCAACAAAGCAACACTTGGCTTCCCCCAAGTGGGACACAGGCTCTGCCACCACTCCAGAGCGACAGCCCACCAAATCTCAGCAGACACTACTGAGACCCCATGGCCAGCCCGGAAACGGTCGCTATGGGCGTCAGGTAATGACGTCACATAGCAATGCCTGGCTTCCTCTTCCTATTGACTAGCCTCCTTGCAGTTTCCTCAGCCCAGGAACATGACTTGCTTTATAGCCAGATGGAAACATTTCACACTGTAACCAAATGTCTGTGAAGCATTTTCCCATGCCTCATCTAATTCGATCCTCATAGAAGTCCCTGGAGTAGGTAGAAAGGAGACTCAGTGGAACCCTATTTTCTTTTCATTAGCCAGAAAATGGATATTTAGAAAGCTTAGAAACTTGGCTGAAAAGAAGTAAGAAATGGTGGACCTTGAAAATGACTTCAGGTTTTCTCACTACACAGAATATAGTCAAACATTGCTACAGTTAAATATTTTATCCTTTGTTCTCCTTGCATGATCTACAATAATAATCTGCTTCATGTTGATATTTACTACTGTGTTGCTGACAAATACTTGAAAGAGATGTTGGGGTGCTTCACTGGACTGGAAAAAGTTTAGCTAAATCAGAAAGCAGGTCTAAATAAGCAAGTTTATTCTATATAAAAGGCTGAGTTGACTCGCGCATGTGTGATACATTTAAAGCTCTCACTGACGCTAATCACACTCATGTGTTTTGATCTGTCATTGTCGATCGTGAATTTGGTTGACACTTCTATTATAGAGAAAGGTCGAATAGCGATATTAAAATATTTCTTCTAATTAATTTCCTTTCAATGTGCATGAATTTGTGCATTGGGCCACTAGTATGTAAATAATAGGCATTTTAGGAAAAGAATAAAAGGATAATAGAGATGGGGAATAATTAAATAAATAAAAACTCAAGAACCTTTTCTTGAGTTGAAGAAAATCTTGAATCTGCACCCAGAAAGGATTCATAAATTTATGTGAACAATCTGGCTTAGAAATATGGTGAAAAAATTTTATTCACTTTATTAAGTTAAACATAACACTAAAACCTGATAAAGATAATTTGGAAAAAAAAGAGAAAAAATAGTATACATACGTTTTTAAAAAATAAATTATAGAAAAAGATTCTAAGTAGGTTTTCAAATTAAACCAAACAATTTAGCACAAGTAACGTCTATCATGCAATTCAATATAATAGTAAGTTTCATTTGCACCAATTAGAAATCATCTTCTGGTGATATCAGTATAATAAATACTACTTTTGGGAACATTGCTACTATGGCACGATCACTAGATTAGGAGTTTAGTGATCCAATTTCCTACTCTAATGTCAGGCAAGAGACAAATAACTTTGAGGTGTATTTCTCAGCTTTTTCTACTGATTAACATTCACCTAAGAGCTCTCAACCCCAACTCCATGAAACTAAGTATTATGGAATAATATTTGTAAGATAGAGTTGATCTTTGTAGGGCCACAAATCGTCATAGTATCTAAGAGTTTATGACCCTCAAGAGCCAACTTTCACTTCCTTGGAGGTAATAACCCCACATTGAAAGCACATGCTTCCAAAGAAAAACAGTGCTAACACGCATTATTGGTAAACCTTCAGTTTAATTACTATACACTTTTTGGAAAATAATCTGGCAATACATTTTGGCCCAGAAATACCATATTTTGAAAAATGACATTGAAATACAAGTACCAAATAATGAGAGTTTATATTAAAAAGTTGCTTATTTCAGCATTAGTTTTAGTGGTAAAAAGAAACTTGACTTCATTAATATGAGAATGATACAGCAAGTTGTGGTAATGTCACTGAATGAAATATTACACAGCCCTGGAGGGTATGGCTCAGTTGGTTGGACATTGTCCTGAGCACCAAAAGGTTTGTGGGTTTGAATCCCAGTTGGGGCACATGCCTGGGTTGTGGGATCAATCCCCAGGAGCGGGCATACAGGAAGCAGCCAGTCTATGTTTCGCTGTCTCATGGATGCTTCTCTCTTTCTCTTTCTCTCTTCCTCTCCTTTCCTCACTCTCTAAAAAGCAATGAAAATATGTTTAAAAAAATATTACACAGTGTTCAAAAGGAAGCCTCTTTATCTTCTGACCTGCAGAGATGTCTAGAATGCATTGATAAAAGAAAAGCAAATCAGAATGCAGTGAGAATGAGAATGATAGAGGGATACTTGGGAGCTTAGCAAATTTGCTTTTGTATATTTTTGACTTGTTAAATTAGTTTCTAAAAGCATTTAGCACTGTTCTAAATTAATATTTTAAGAATGTGCCCTAGTTGGTTTGGCTCAGTAGATAGAGCATTGGCCTATGGACTGAAGGGTCCAGGTTTGATTCTGGTCAAGGGCACATTCCTAGATTGCAGGCTCGATCCCCAGTAGGGGGCATGCAGGAAGTAGCCAATCAATGATTCTCTCTCATCATTGATGTTTCTCTCTCTCTCCCTCTCCCTTCCTCTCTGAAATCAATAAAAATATATTTTTTAGAAAATGTAAAAATTAGGTAAGTTAAAGTAAATGGGTAAATTATAGAAATTGCAAAAGAACCAAGTACATTTTGTATTATTTATATTATTAGAAAAGTAGGTGTTTGGTCCCATTGAGCAAGTTGTAGAAAAAAAAAATCAACCTTGGAAACAAATCTCTTTGTAGTTAATCTCAACTTTTTAAGTCTGACATTAAAAAAGAAGAAAGGATTGTTTTCATAATAAAAGAAAAAGTTTTATAACATGGGTTTGAGTATTACTTAGCTTCTATTGAGTTTGGAATTTTAAAATTACTCATGTGAATTTTAACTCTTAATCTGATACTTATAGGAATTAATATGCATGTATAATTTTCCTTTGAAAACATGTAGTAAACTTATTTAGGAAGATTATAATAATTTTTCCTTTTATGTAGATATAAATACATCATCTGAATTGGTTATTATTGGCACATTTACATTTTAATTATAAATATATTTTACAGATTTATGATGGAAAAGATAAAACGACTCATCTATTAGGTGCTTTCACTGGAGCATCTATGCGAGGACTGACTCTTAGTAGTACTTCAAATCAGCTCTGGCTAGAATTTAATTCTGATTCTGAAGGGACAGATGAAGGCTTTCAACTTGTCTATACCAGTAAGTATTTTGGAAGAATAAAGTTGTCAAACACTAATGCTAAGTATTGGTTAAATAATTGAAGTATACTAGGTGAGGAAAAATCCAACATTTGATCATCAGTTTGTAATTTGCAGCTGCTTTTTACATATATATTGCATTTGACCCTAACCGTAACTCCATAAATTACAGGTATTCTATCTGTTGCTGTTTTACATTTCAAACAACTAAGTTTCAGGAAGGTTAAGTAATCTGTGACTTCAAGCTTATTTATTTATTTTCAAAATGGCACTATTCTCCCCATCGAATACTTAAGAAATACAATTAAACTCTTTAGTAGATAGAAATCCAATATTTTGGCTCCCACCTATAATTGCAAAACAGACAATTTGTGTATGATAGTATAGTTGGACAGTCATTGATGAGAAATGATAGTTCCAGGTGATTTTACACTAAAAAGTAGCTAAGTTTTTATTTTGTTTTGCTTTTCTGTGTTGAATTGCCTTATTAAAAATAACTTTATACAAACCTATTCTATTATACTCAAACAACTATTCTGACAATTAAACAGGTAGCAGTTCAAAGACCAAGAATCATAGTTAGGTTACATCATCATATGAATTAATTTTACAAGTGCCAAAATATAAGAAATAGACTATATCAATGAACAATAAATTATATTCAAATAATATATTTATGGAGTTTCTACTCTGTGTAAGACACTACTAAAAAGTAAAGCACAGATAAAATTGAAGTGGTTAGATGTGTTTAATAAACTTACCATCAGATCAAATCAATTCTTAGAAGTTCAGAATACTTATTTAATATAGCAAAATAAATTAAGTAGCAATATCCAGGAATCTTTAGTATTAGAATATTTGAAAAAAAAATCTAATGACCACTCTAAATTTTCTCAAGAGGTCAGATGAGTGGAGACTATTACAAAAACATGGAAATTAAAAAGGTAAAGCATTAAAGTTATTCACATAGGATTCTAAAGGGAATATGAATCAAAATCATTTGTGAAAATATTCTTTCTTAATGAAATTTGAAATAGACGGAAAAGTATGACTCATTATATTAACATATTCTGGTGTATAATACTGAGAGCTTACTCTTGTTCCCTGATTATGTCAAGGCTTTTTCTACTTGTTCTTTAATTGTTACAGCATTAACATGAAGGAAAAATAAATTAACAAAATGAATGTTAAATACCTATTTTTAAATCCTGAGAACTGTGTGTACAATGTGATCTTTTTTATGAAGTCCTTGCAAAGACAAATGAAAATCCAAGCAACTCGTGTTACAAGTATACTGTTTGATGGACTAAAAGTAATGGTATTGAGGATTATTGCTCAAATATAATTGATGTGATCTCTTCGGAAGGGCAAATATTTTTAAATATGCTTTCTTCTCCTCCTTTCTCTGTTTTCTAACAGGGCTGCTGACATTTTTCAAGTCATGGCTCAGTGTTTATAAAATGGCCTTTCTTTGTTCTGCATCATTTTGCATTTCTCCATGTCTAAAATGTTAATGGGTTTCTTAGAGGAAATAGAAATTTTCTTTTCTGATATTTAAACTCTATGCATCTTGACATTATTGATGCAAAGATACTGGGTATTGTAGGACACACCTGGATTCTTTAATTGAATTTATTGGGGTGACATACCTGGATTTTTGAATTGTGTGGGGAGTTTGGGAATCTGGGATGAGGAAGATCATTGACTTTATTGTCATTGGCATGAGTTATTGGATGCCAAAAACGAGGAATCTTTAAAAGCAAATATTTGAAGTCACTCTTTTTTAATGACTCTAGTTGTTCATCCTTTAGCATGTCTTTATGAAGATGGGAAGCTAAAGAATTTGGGAAGAAAGTATAAAAGCAATTATTTTTAAAAAGAGTATATCTATAAATATGTGTTTATATCTACAATTAATATGACAGTTATCACACTGTATTGTGGTTATATATATTTTTGCAAACATATTGTGCATAGTTCTTCGGGGGCCATTTCCCTTCATAATGTCTTTAGTCTGTTTTAGTTCAATTGTATCTATTTACATATTTTTTGGTAAAATTAACATATGGTCTCAATACTATGTTTATAAAACGCCTTTTATGATATGGCAGATTCTACTAGGCCACATACTTTAAATGTTCATAAAATTCTTAGCAGCAATAATTCATTTCCTAACCCGAGAGAATATACCAGGTGTTCATATATGGGAAAAGTGAAGCAGCAACAACTGTATTTGTGTTTGAATTCCTTGTCCAGCTCTTCCTAAATTCAACTCCACCTCTGCCATTAAGAGAATTAGAGATAGGAGAGAGGACATTAAGGTGGACAGGTCAGGTAAGGATTCATGAATTATGTGGTATTAAACGTAGGGTTGGTAGGTCACAGAAAGAAATGGGGAGTATTCCAGGCAAAGAGAACAGGACAAGGGAAGGCATTGAGATGAAAAAGAACATATTAAGCACTTTTAAGGCATGTGATACAATTCAGATTAATCCCACTTACCTAGCTTCTCATAATTCTAGTCTTAGCATAAAGAGACCTTTAAGACCACCCTTGTTTAGTAATGACACACTAATGATAGTCACTTTCTAACTACCTTTCTATTGGCCGTTTTGATGAGTAGACAGAATCTCATTTGACTGAGATAAAAATAAAGAAATATTTTAAAACAGGCCATTGAGGTTCATTTTATTTCAGTTGTCTCATTGCTCCATTATGTATATAATCACCAAGAATAGCAAATAGTGGAAATAGTGACTGAGAGGCTGCTTTTGGCTTGAAGTAATGGAAAACCTTCCAATGGCTTAAACAACAAGGATATATATGAGAAAGCTGACGGGTAGGTTTTGATACAAGTGTTCAAACTAGTCAGTAAGGGTCTTGCTACTGTGGCCTCCCTAGCGTTCACTTTTTCTCCTCATGCTTGTGACATGATCACGGGAAAAATACATTCAAGGCGGGAAGAAAGAGAGAAGAGGCAGTGCCAATCACACGCATTCCTTTGATCAGGAATGCACATTCCTGTCAGATATTCTCTTATCTCTTTTTGTCTAAAACTGGGCCATGTGGTTATGCCTGAGTTTTTTAGAAGGCACCCCAGGAAATGAAGTATTTGGCAGACTAAATGGTTTAGTATTAGGCCATCATAATATACTGTCTGATATGATTCTATTAACTGCTGGTAACAAAATCAGGGGTTTGTTTTAGTGAGGAAGAAGAGGAAAAGAGATAGTGAAAAGGCAACTTACAGTGTCTACTGTAAGGTACAGCTATAGCACATATTCTAAAAATTAATATGTCCAAAGGTATTGTATTAATATATGCCTCCATGATTAATGGTGTCATGGAAGCTCAGAAAATCTTGGGTGTTTAGAAAGGAAAAGCATTGGTTTGCCCATCTATATATATAAAAGCTTAAGTGACCATTCGACCTGTGCTATGACATGCACTGACCACCAGGAGGCATACACTCCATGCACAGGCATGAAAACATGGAACAGACTGATGACTCTCAGACTGATGACTCAGGGGAGGGAGAGGGCAGGAAGACATTAACCAAAGATCTTATATGCATACCAGAGGCCCGGTGCATGGATTCATGTACCACCAGGGTCCCTTGGCGTGACTTGTGGTGATCGGGCCAAAACTGGCAGTCCGACATCCCCTGAGGGGTTCCAGATTGCAAGAGGGCACAGGCCAGGCCGAGGGACCCCCACTGCTGCATGAATTTGTGTACTGGGCCTCTCGTTATTAATATTAGCCTTACTATGCTAAGAAAACGGGGCTTGTCTCACTTTCTTGCAACAAAAGATACATTATATACATACCTAGGATATACTTGAGGGGAGAAAATGTTACCCCTTTGTCACACCCCTTTATTTCCTAAAGCAAATTAAATTTCTTCAGTCTTTACCCTTTAGAATTATCAAGAAGAATCTTATTTAGTCTTTTACTCCCAAATAAGTTTCTCAGTCAATTCCAGTTTGATTAGTCATCTATTAGTCATTTGAAGTGGGGGCAGCTATGCAGATTAAATATAAGATCTCTGTGACACTTGATCAGACCTCGACTGCAGCAGGGTTTGCCACCGTTCCTCCATCCCTCCAGCTTCTCAGAAGTAATTACTTCCTTGAGTCAGATCGCTCTCCTATTCTTCTCAAAAGAATGGCCATCAATACTCTTGCCCTTGAGAAATCTGAAACTCACCCAAATAAAGATCTAGATGAAGCATATTTTCAAGTGCTTTATATAACACAAATTGGTTGTTAATTTCCCTGTGTTCCATAAAGGCATAGCTATTTTTCTGAGAAGGTGTAGGGGAGTAAACTAGGGGAAAAATTACCATTCCTTTTTGGCAGAACAAATCAGAAATTTAGGTCTCAATACAGTATCCTTGCTAAACCATTACTCTGCTCTGGATAACACTCTAATATAATTTGGAAAATTCTTATAGGATATTCTGACCAGACTCCTTCAACCCCTCAATGCACATTTCAAGAATGCATTTCTAAAACCTGGTGTCTTTTTATTGTATTTCTCTCTCTGAAGGCTAAGTTGTAAAAATGTCATTTTTTATTTGGTGACTTGTCTTGTCTTCCCTTTTACTCCTCTACTGGAAATAATTTATTGTTTAAATTACTTATTTGGTCATAGGTTTAAATTTTGTCTTTCCCCACTGAAATGTTTAAGGTCTAGAGATAAAGAAAACAGTGAATAAGACTAAGTTTATGCCCATATGAAGCCAATGTTTTAATGTGATAAGAGAGAAAATAAAGATATGAACAAAAGATAAGGTAACTGCACCTAGAATTAGTTTATAACAGGGCAATAGGACAGATAGTACAGGACATGGGGTTTTTGTAACTAGTTTGCTCTGGGACTCCATCTCAGATGAAGTATCACCTGAATTGACACCTGGGTTAAAAGAAGGGGAACCCACATTTAGGTCTGGGGGTAGAGGACAGATAAGTGCAAAGGCTTAAGAGAGTCCCGGCCTTGAGTTGTGTGCTTGGAGCTGGATCAACGAGAAGAACAGGACAAAGTGAGAGGTAACGTTGGAAGGTAGGCAGAGGGGAGATGGACTATTTTAAGGGCTTGGATTTTATTTAAAGGCACAGACTTTCAATATTATCATGTAAAATGTGAGGGTTTAAAATAATAACTGACATTTATCTACCACTTACTAGATACAATCCTATGAGTGAAGTGCTGTTTTATTCCACGAGAAGAGGAGGAAACATAAAGCACAGAAAAGTCATGTGACTTGCCCAAGGTCACATAGTTATTAAGTACAGATATGGAAACAGAACTGATGAGCCCTGCCTCTAGAATCCATGCTCTTAATTATCATACTATATTGCACCTAACCTGTTGTAGTTTATTATTATTATTTTTAATATATTTGTATTGATTTCAGAGAGAAAGGGAGAGAAAGATAAAACATCAGTGATGAGGGAGACTTTGTTGCTTGGCTGCCTCCTGCACACCCCACACTGGGGATCAAGCCTGCAACCCGGGCATGTGCCCTGACTGGGAATCGTGACCTCCTGGTTCATGCTTCATAGGTCGATGAGCCATGCTGGCTGGGCATTTTTTAAATTTTATTTTTGGAAATTCCATTAAGTAATACTCTTTCTTATCATTGATGTAATTGTAAAGAAAATTAATTTTTTAAATGTTAATGCACTTCTTCCCAAAACAATTTTGTCATTTTATTCCTGAGTATCTGAATGTTTTCCTATTGGCCAAATGCACTATAGGGTCATGGCATAGTGTCTTTCAGGGTGTTTATCAAGTTTTAAAACTCTGTCTCTTGAAGATATGTTTCATTGCAAATTCTTTTAGCTCTTCACTTGTACTTACCCCACTTTCATCCAGTAGAAAGGAGTTATATATTTAAACTACCTACTAGAGAGCTAAATTATACCTTTTCAATGGGTTATAGCATTGTCTTTTCTCAAGCTGATCTGGTAATGTCCATAATGTCCATTCATTAGCAGTGCCCCTGGGTTCAGATGTCCCCTTGTTATCACTTCTGTACATTTAATTGACTAAAATGCCTGAGACATATGTGTTATTGCAAGAGAAAAGTTCAGTTATATTTAAACTCTCTTAGCCTTCCAGGCTTTTGTTGTTATTGTTGTTATTGTTGTTTGTTGTTGCTTGAAATGATTCAATAATCCACACAGAACATGGCCATTTAAAATTTTATATTCAAATTAAAGATGGGCATTAGCTAATGTTTGATGCCTTTTCTTGCGTACGAGCCTTATACATATGTAAGAAATTACCTTCTTTAAACTCTTTAAATTCGTTACAGTATGTTGTTGGCAATGTTAACCGTGAAAAATAATCAGATGACCTATTAACTCTAATTTTATTCTTAGTGTATAACTTATTTAATGCAAATGCAAGTAGAAAATAATTAAATTACAAAAGAGCAACAAAGTTATTCCTTGTATTCCTGTGTCCTATAAACCACTTAAGACAGATATTTTTGGCATTTCCTTTATTCTTTAAATCTTGAATTTAACCAAGTAATGAAGGAAGTATTGATTTATGCTGTATTATGTAGTATAAGAAATTCTAACTAAAATATCAAAGAAATATGTCTTAATTATCTATTTACAGACAATATTGGATTTACTTGCTTTGTACTGGAATAACAAAGGAGGCACTACCATTTTTATAGCCTTCACATCCCAAAAGTTCTGTGAATTTTGAACATAAATATTTAAAGTCCTACAAATTTACTGTTTACATAATATTTAATGTCTGGCAGATTGGAGACATATATGAACATCAAAACTTTACAATGTTTAAAAAAAATGTTACCTAGAATAGCTATGTCTTTAAGTAGGAGAAAGATTTCTAAAACAAAATATACAAGCAAAAATCTGTCCATCTTTGCCTTTCTAAGCACATCCTGAAGTACAGATATTAAAAACCTGGCAGTACATTTCCCATATTCTTTCCAGTGAAGATCTCTGCTTAGAATCTGCCCATTAAAGGCAGTCCCCTGAGAGCGGAAAGGTGGGATCAGTGGGGAAGCCATTATTTTCCATCATCTTCCAGCTGGATTGTGTTGCTGGCACCTGGGCGCATGCGGCAGCAGCTTCCCAGAACTGGATTTCCTGAAAACCAGCAGTGACCTTCTGACCTCCACTCCCTCATATGTCTTACACTTTCCCTCTAATTTTTTTATATTGAATCTTAGCAACTCAAGATACCAAGTGGCTCTGCTTTCCTGACCAAGCCCCAGTCATTATTTTTTTAAATTTTCTATAACAAACATACCATAAAAAAACTAAAAAGATGAGACAGTTTAGGAGGTATTTAATATATATATATAATTTTAAGAGGTATTATATATGTATATTAGGAGCTATTATATATACATATTTTATTATATATAATATAAAAACATACACTATATAGAAAGAATCCTACAAGTCAATAAGAAAAAAAAGTTCTAAAAGAAAATTTTACAGTAAAGGAAACTCCATTGGCCAATAAATAAAATGCATAATAGAAATTAAGAAATGAAGAGTAAACATTAAATAACATGCTATTGCACATTCATAAAATTGGTAAAAATTAAAAAGGTGCACAATTCCAAGTGTTGATGACATTTTGAAGAGCTTGAACCTCTCTTACCTTTGGTAAAGCCACCTAGAAGAGTAATTTGGTAATATCTCATTAAATTCATTAAATTCCATTCCCAAATATAATTAGAGTACACCATTTATACATTTGGCCAAATACCAAGTGGCTGATTGTTAAAAAGAAAAAAAAAGGAAATGCTGAAGCCCACCATTCCAGAATGATGTACAAATGTATGATGTACAACACACTAACTAGCAATTTTTTCCAGATTTATACATAGAATTTAGAGCACTGACAGTTTAAAAAATACGTATTCTTTACATTCCACCTGTTTCTCCAGGTGGAATGCATAGCAGTCATTTCCACAATCTTTTTTTTGTTTGTTTGTTTAAAGTCTTAACTTCTATAAGCTCAAAATTCTGATTTTTAAAAAAACACACATAAGGACCTTTTTATTTTAAGTTACATCAAAAATGCTACTTACATTCAAAAAGTTAGTTTTCAGATATCATATATCTCTAAGCCTTCTGCCTTATGATAGCATTGGTTCTGTTTTTCTAACCAGACATGACATGTCCCTATGTGAATACACAATCGTTGTTCCTAATAAATTGAACAGGAATTATGTTAAGGTAGGGATTCAACTGTTTACCTTTCAGTAGGTCAAGGAAAACGTTGAATAGTAGATTAGCAAACTTTGATTGAATCTCAAGGACAAAATGGATCTGGACATGGGGCATAACCTATAGAAACACATACTTCTGGAAGGGTACATAGAAACATAGCCTTTTTGTAACCATAGTGATTGGAAATGTTATAAATGCTCATCAGCTGGAGAATAAATAAATCACTTTTGGGGTTGGCCTACAGTGAATTTCCACAGAGTAGTTAAAATAAATACAATGTATATGTGTATAAATATAAAAGTTAAAAGAAAATGCTGGGCAATATATAAAAGCTCAGAAGAATTTTTAAACTAATTTTATAACTAGTAAAATGTATACCTACTTGTAAAACATATTATGTATTTTCATAGACACATAGATATATGGTAAATATATAAAATATGTGTGGTAATGGTAACTAATTCAGAATATTTGCCAGCTCTTGGTAGGGAAAGACCACAAAGGGACTGAGGAGGAGGGACATGAATGGAATGTTAACTTGTTTTGCAATAATGGTTCTTTTAAAAATAATGTTAATTTGAATGTTGATCAGTTACTATGAGTATTAATCTGAAAATGAATCTGAATTAAAATTAACTTGAGCAACTATGATTCTAGAATGTGATAGAGTTGGTGAGGTTACATTATCCTTTGTAGGTTTCAAATTATAACTCAGAACTAAATTAGAGCCCAGCTGGTGTGGCTCAGTGGTTGAGCATTGACCTATGAACCAGGAGGTCATAATTCAATTACCAGTCAGGGCACATGCCCAGATTGCAGGTTCAGTCCCCAGTGTGGAGCATGCAGGAGGCAGCCAATCAATGATTTTCTCTCATCACTGATCTCTCTCTCTCTCTCTCTCTCTCTCTCTCTCTCTCTCTCTCTCTCTCTCTCTCTCCCTCCCTCCCTCCCCCCCCGTTTATCTCTGAGATCAATAAAAATAATTTAAAATAAAAACATATAAAAAACTAAATTAGAAATCCTTAAAGAAATACTATACTACATGGTGACAGGAAAGGAATTAGATCTCAATTTAACTTATTCAGCAAGTCAAAAGAATTCAGGTAATGGGGATTTTTCAGTTACCTTTGTATTTAGAAATTTTCATTTCATCAGACTATCAAATTTCACAAGGAATGGGGGATATTAATACCATATGAGATTTTTATACAGTTCTTTATTTAATTGTAAGTTTCAAATATTTGAGCTTTTCAGTGAAAAGACTGGCAGCTGAATGTTTCCATAAAGTTCTGAATATTTATGAATAAGCAATAATAATTCCACCAAACTGGACTAAATGATGTTGTGCTTTGTAGTTTATATACTATTGTCCATGTGCATTTTCATCTACAATGCAAAATATTATAAGTTATCTTAATTTACAAAAACTTTCTCCATTTTACCTCATCACCAGCAATTGCCAACCACATTTACAGAGCATTCACATTAAGAAAGGATGAATTTGGTAATGAACCTTGAAAAGAAAGCTTGACTTTCATTTTTGTTTTTATTAAAGATACATGTTCAAAAGTGGCTGCATCTTGAATGATAAATTCAATCTTGTATCTAGTAGAAGGAATGCAGTTTTGCAATTTTTGAACAGGGCCACTTTAAAAGTAGTATCAAGTATGCAAATTAATGCAGACTGGTGCAGCCACTGTGGAGAACAGTATGGAGTTTCCTCAAAAAGCTAAAAATGAAACTCCCATTGATCCCACTTCTAGGAATATATCCCAAGAAACTAGGAACATCAATCAGAAAGGATATATGCACCCTTATGTTCATAGCAGCACAATTTACCATAGGAAAGATTTGGAAACAGCCTAAGTGCCCATCAGCAGATGAGTGGATTAAAAAACTGTGATACATGTACACAATGGAATACTAAGCTGCTGGAAGGCACTCCTATCATTTGCAACAGCATGGACCTGAAGAGCATTATGCTAAGTGAAATAAGTCAGTTGGAAAAAGATAAATATCACATGATCTCACTCATTTGTGGAATTCAATGAACAACATAAACTGGTGAACAAAACCAGATCCAGAGACAGAAAAGCATTGATCAGACCGTCAAACCTCAGAGGGAAGGCAGGGGAGGGTGGAGGGAAGCGGGAGAGATCAACCAAAGGACTTGTGTGCATGCATATAAGCATAATGGACACAGACACCAGGGGGGTGAAGGCATGAGTGGGAGGGGGGGTAGGGGGGTAATGGGGGGATGAAGACACATATGTAATACCTTAATCAATAAAGAAAAAAAGTAGTAAGTAAAAATAGTATCAAGTATGCAAATTAATGTTCTGAAATTTTACAGTTATAACTTATGCTGTTTCTACTTCTGTGTTTAAAAGACTGACTTGCTAGAACATGTATCCCTTATACCTTGATATACATATAAATATGTATATAAAATATAATATATATACATGTATATGCATGTATGTGTGTGGATGTGGATATATATATATATATACACACACACACACACACACACACACACACACACACACACACACACACACACACACACTAGAGGCCTGGTGCATGAAATTCGTGCCCAGAAGGGGGGTTCCCTTAACTCAGCCTGCACCCTCTCCAATTGGGGAACCCCTTGCGGGATGTCCTACTGCCATTTTAGGATCGGGCCTAAACCAGCAGTCAGACATCCCTCTCACAATCTGGGACCACTGGCTCCTAACTGCTCACCTGCCTGCCTGATTGCCCCTAACTGCCTCTGCCTGCCAGCCTGATCACTCCTAACTGCCCTTTCCTTCAGGCCTGATGTTGCCCCCAACTGCCCTCCTCTGCTGGCCAATTTGGTTCTGATTGGTCGGTTCCTATGCCAACATCAAAAGCTTCACCTCCTAGGCAGCCATTGGCTCCCCATAGCACCCAGATTTGGTTCTCATTGTTTGGTTCCTATGCCAGTCAGCATCAAAAGCTCTGCCTCCTAGGCAGACATTGGCTCCCCACAGCACCCAGATTTGGTTCTCATTGGTCGGTTCCTGTGCCAGTCAGCGTCAAAAGCTCTGCCTCCTAGACAGCTATTGGCTCTCCATAGTACCCACCTTTGGTTCTGATTGGTCGGTTCCTATGCCAGTCAGCGTCAAAAGCTCTGCCTCCTAGGCAGCCATTGGCTCCCCACAGCACCCAGATTTGGTTCTCATTGGTTAGTTACTATGCCAGTCAGTGATAGAAGCTCCGCCTCCTAGGCAGCCATTGGTTCCCCACAGCTCCCACCTTTGGTTCTGATTGGTCAGTTCCTATGCCAGTCAGCATCTCCAGGCCTATCTCTGGGTCTGATCAAAGAGGCAGGGCTTAACAGCAGCCCCCTCAGAGGCCAGGAGAGAAAGAAAAGCCTGGCTGCTGGCAAAGATCAGGAAGAAAGAGGGAGAGAAAGAGAGAGGTAAGTACACTGATCAACAGTTTCCACTGAGGCTGCAGATCAGACCCCGACTCACTTTCTGGGTCTCAGCCACCTGGGCAGTCAGTGCTGGGTCGCCAGGCTGCAGCTGGGCAACCCAGCACTGACTTCTGGATGGTCTGCATTTGGTCACAGGCTCGGCCCCTTCCCAAGCCTAAAGCCTCCGCCCCAGGCTTTAGGCTTGGGAAGCGACCCCCCCCCCCCCCACCTCCGATAGCTGGCTGGGAGTGACCCAGGTGCCGAGGAGGTTCCCGGGACCCAGGTATGTATGCAAATTAACCACCATCTTTGTTGGGTTAATTTGCATACTCTAATTGGCTGTGGGCGTAGCAGAGGTACTGTCAATTTACGTGTTTCTCTATTATTAGGTAAGATATATATATATATATATATATATATATATATATATATACACACACACACACACACACACACACACACACACACACACACACTAGAGGCCCAGTGCATGAAATTCGTGCGCGGGGGAGGGGGTGTCCCTCAGCCCAGCCTGCACCCTCTCCAATCTGGGACCCCTCGAGGGATGTCCAACTGCCCATTTAGGCCCAATCCTGGTGGGATCGGGCCTAAACGGGCAGTTGGACATCCCTCTCACAATCCAGGACTGCTGGTTCCCAACTGCTTGCCTTCCTGATTGCCCCTAACCACTTCTGCCAGCCAGCTTGATCACCCCCTAACCACTCCCCTGCCAGCCTGTTTGCCCCTAACTTCCCTCCCCTGCAGGCCTGGTCACCCCTAACTGCCCTCCACTGCAGGCCTGGTCTCCCCCAACTGTTCTCCCCTGCAGGCCTGGGTCCCTCCCAACTGCCTTTCCCTACAGGCCTGGGTCCCTCCCAACTGCCTTTCCCTGCAGGGCTGGTCGCCCCCAACTTCCCTCCTCTGCCGGCTTGGTCACCCCTAACTGCCCACCTCTGCAGGCTTGATCGCTCCCAACTGCCCTCCCTTGCAGGCCTGGTCCCTCCCAACTGCCCTCCCCTGCTGGCCATCTTGTGTCCACATGGGGGCAGCCATCTTGTGTGTTGGAGTGATGGTCAATCTGCATATTACTCTTTTATTAGATAGGATAGAGGCCTGGTGCACGGGTTGGGGCCAGCTGGTTTGCCCTGAAGGGTGTCCCGGATCAGGGTGGGGGTTCCCTTGGGGCATGGGGCGGCCTGGGTGAGGGGCCTGTGGTGGTTTGCAGGCCAGCCATGCCCCCTGGCGACCCAAGCGGAGGACCTGGTATCTGGGGTTTATTTATCTTCTTCAATTGAAACTTTGTAGCCTTGAGCAGAGCCAAGCCTTCTGCTTGCTCCGTGGCAGCAGCCATTTTGGGGGGGATTTATGTATTTTCTATAATTGAAACTTTGTAGCCTTAAGCGGAGGCCTGGGCCGGCCAGGGTGTGCGGAAAGCTTGGCTTCCTCCATCACCGGGGGCAACCCTAGCCTCCTGTTCTTTCCAGCTCCGTGGCTGCGGCCATTTCTGTTTGGGTTTATGTATCTTCTATCATTGAAACTTTGTAGCCTTGAGTGGAGGCCTAGGCTGGCAAGGGCAGGCAGAAAGCTTGGCTTCCTCCATTGCCGGGGAAACCCAAGCCACCCTCCTGCTCTCTGTGGCGTAGCCATCTTGGTTGGGTTTATTTGCATATTTGCTCCTGATTGGCTGATGGGCGTGGCTGGTGGGCGTGGCTTGTGGGTGTAGCAGAGTAATTGTTAATTTGCATATTACTCTTTTATTAGATAGGATAAAACATACATCATCATTTGAATTAACTTCTAACTTTTTGTCTAGGGCTGTCTCTGAAGCTGTTTGAATTTTCCTTAACATATTTTTACCCAAATCCGGCTGTCACAAATTGATCCGTAAGGGAAATTTCTGGAGATGTGTTTTTTTAATCATCTCATTAACTTCAGTTTCTCATTAGCATTATTTTATTTTTTATTTTTTTTGTCGTTTCCTAGAAGTAATTGCCTTTAAGAATCCAAAATCATCCAGGAGCATTATTGAACATGTGCTATGTGCCATGATTTGTGCTTGGCTGGCATTGTGAGAAAGAAAAAGTAATGAAATCCTTCTAGTTGGTAGGGAAACAAACACAGAAGCAATGATTGTAAGTGAATTGAAATATGCAGAGTAATTCTATCAGTTAACTGAGGAGGGAATGATTAAGAACCCCTAAAAGAGACTAGAAGAGGATCCTTTTGTTCTCCAAGAGCAAATGTATCCCTCAACACACAGAAATTATAGTATAAAACTCATTACTTCCAGCTTACAGGTTTTGATGATTTTATGTATGTTTTGATACTGTAAAAAAGCCAATGATGTAAGTTTTACTTTCTAGTTCCTGTACTAATTTGGTCAAGGATCTGTGCCTATAAAGGAGATGCAAATTTTTTTATTATATAACTTAAGACACAAATGTTTTCCTTGTCTCCAACATTTTTGTGTTGAAATCACAGATTTCCCTCATACATGATGCTATCTGGAATATTCTTTTTCATCATCTAGTCTCAGAAGTCATAACTTGCATAATTTTGCACCTAATTATCTTCTTTTTGTAAAACATCAGAGGTAGAGAACTCCATAGCTAGGGAATTTATGTTTTGACTAGAGGCCCAGTGCAGGAAATTTGTGCATGGGGGGTGTGTGTCCCTCAGCCGAGCCTGCACCCTCTCCAATATGGAACCCTCGAGGGATGTCCAACTGCCTGCAAGATCGGGCCTAAACGGGCAGTCGGACATCCCTCTCACAATCCAGGACTGCTGGCTCCCAAATGCTCGCCTGCTCGCCTTCCTGATTGCCCCTAACCGCTTCTGCCTGCCAGCCTGATCACCCCTAATCACTCCCCTGCCAGCCTGATTGATGCCTAACTGCTCCCCTGCCAGCCTCTTTGCCCCTAACTGCCTTCCCCTGCAGGCCTGGTCACCCCTAACTGCCCTCCACTGCAGGCCTGGTCCCCCCCAACTGCTCTCCCCTGCAGGCCTGGGTCCCCTGTAAATGCCCTTCCCTGAAGGCCTGGTCTCCCCCAGCTTTCCTCCTCTGCTGGGCTGGTCACCCCTAACTGCCCTCCGCTGCAGTCTTGATTGCCCCCAACTGTCCCCCCCCCTGCTGGCCATCTTGTGGCAGCCATCTTGTGTCCACATGGGGGCAGCCATCTTGTGTGTTGGAGTGATGGTCAATTTGCATATTACTCTTTTATTAGATAGGATTACTAGTGTTATGTTTGGTTTAAATTATGAAGTATCTTTTCCAGTTATTTCAGAATCTTAACAGTTCATTATGCTCTGATTGTTAGGTTTTTAATATCCATCTTTATTAATTTTATTCTGAATTATACACAAGGTCTTCTGAATCTTGAGAGATCAAATTATTATTAAGATAATGTAATCATAACAATAATAACCATGTGGGCCCCCTTTGATCCAGCCCTTAACCTTGTAGTAACAAGATGAAAATCATAGAAAGATCTACACAAGTGGACAGAGACAAGGGCTGAAGAAAAATAGGCTTTCTCTGTTTAAAGTAGCTGTCTCGCCCTCCTGTCTGGAAAGGAGAGAGAAAAACCTTTGCTTCTTTGAAATGGATAGAAAGGACTCTGGCTTTTTATTATAACCTTTGTAAAGTAAAGACATCTCTCCAGAGGCCAGATTAGCCTCCTGTACATGCAGTTTTTGTAATCTGAAGATGTCTTTAGGCCCTGGCCTCATTTTCCCTTCAACTATAAACATAGACCTCCTCCAAACTTAGGTAAATCTCTCTGGAATTCTCTTACGAATGTTATAGTTGTAAAATAACTTATTAAGTGTTGCTCCAGCCCCAGGGTCCTGACTTTCCAGTAAAATTAATGCAAGAAGCCCAAACTCTGCAGAATCACAAAAATATTTTCTTTACACCCCAGAGTGACAACATGTAGGAAGAATAATATGTGTTTTGGGTGTTTTTTTCCCCTGAGAATTGTTTCAGAGCTGTAAATTTCTGGAGAAGGCAGAATATAACAATTCAGAGTTCTTCAATCTAATTACTATTATATTATTTTTTGATAAAGTGTATTTTAAATATAAAACTATTTCATGTTCTAAGACTATAGCAGTAAAGTGTCTAAATTTATATTTGCAGTGGACATATTTGTTATTTGGACAATTACGATTTCACATATTTTTTATGTTTTAAATTTTGATGTAGTAGTTATAATGGCCAGATATATTGTTAGCTGTAAATCACTTAAAGAATGCAAGAAGCTTAGTACTAAAACAAGACATGATATAGTCATATAGACCATGGGAATCATTTGAAAAATACAAGAAAAATTCTAATTTAAAAAAATGTAAAAGCTCTCTTTGGTTGTTGCCTAATATCAAAATTAAATGTGGCAGGAGTATTATAACTAGGAAAGAGAATACAACTAGGTAAGGGTAATGTAACTGTATAAAAATAATAGGAATAAATGATTTGTAGAGTTTTAATTTTTTCTGTTAAATTTCACCTTTAATAAATTTCTATTCTTCTCACAGGTTTTGAACTTTCACATTGTGAAGACCCTGGGGTTCCACAATTTGGATACAAGATCAGTGACCAAGGCCACTTTGCTGGCAGCACTATCATTTACGGATGCAATCCCGGCTACACTCTCCATGGAAGTAGCCTTCTCAAGTGCATGACTGGGGAGAGAAGGGCATGGGACTACGCTCTGCCTTCCTGTATTGGTAGGAGATGTGTTCAGATTGTCAGGAAATATTTCTATAGGAGTGTTACCAAAATACCCTGTAGGTTCTCAAGTGATTCCATCTTTCTGCACACAACTCACACCTTAAGTCAAGAAGTTAACATGTGCTCCCCACTGGCAGTCTCGTCTCCTTCAGTCACCATGTAGTTGACCCCAGTTACACTCTTTGTCTTCCCTTTACCCTTTTTTCTCCTCTGAAAACCACCGTTGTCTTGTCTGTATCAATGAGTTTGTTGTTTGCTTTTTTGTTGTTTCTTTGTGTGTTTGTTTTGCTTGTTCTTTTGTTGCTTTTTATTTTATATTCACATATGAGTGAAAAAATCTTTTTTTTTAAATAGATATTTATTGATTTCAGGGAGAGGAAGGGAGAGGGAGAGGGAAAGCGAGATGAAAGAGAATCATTGATTGGCTTCTGTCTGCACGCCCCACACTAGGGTCAAAGCCTGTAACCTGGGCATATGCCCTGATCAAGAATCAAACTGTGACCTCCTGGTTCATAGGTCGAAGCTCAACCACTGAGCTATGTCAGCCAGGCAATTCTTATCTTTTTTTTTTTTTTTTTTTTTTTTTTTGCCTAACTCATTTCATAAGATCTATCCATATTGTCATAGAGTATACAACTATAAAGTTGTACACATGAAATTTATGTCAGGTTATTAGCCAGTGTTACCCTAATATAGCTAATAAAAATTTTAAAAATGTATTAGTAAGGAATACACTATTTTCAAAACCTAAAAAAAAGGAAGTTAATGAACTAAAATTTGTCAGAAGAAAATTAATGGAAAGTGAAGGGCTTCTTTTAATAATTTTTATGAGTATTTTTTGATGCAATATAGCATTTTGTTTTTTCTATCTTGATAACATTTAACTCACTACAGAAAGATGTTAGGATTCTTAACCATATAATTTGTTAAATCACATTGTACAGATTTATCCTATATAATAATCACATTGTACAGATTTATCCTATATAAAATCACATTGTACAGAATTATCCTATATAATAATCACATTGTACAGATTTATTTTATATAATAATCACATTGTACAGATTTATCCTATATAAAATCACATTGTACAGAATTATCCTATATAATAATCACATTGTACAGATTTATTTTATATAATAATCACATTGTACAGATTTATCCTATATAAAAGCCCAGCGACTGAACTGTGAAATGACCAGAACGACCGGTTGACCAGTCACTATGACGCACACTGACCACCAGGAGGAAGGCACTCAACACGGGAGCTGCGCCCTGGTGGTCAGTGCGCTCCCACAGTGGGAGCACTGCTTGGCTGACCAGATGACCGGGATGAGTGGTGCTCCCACAGAGGGCTTATTCCTGCAGACCACGCCCCCCACCAGGCACGAATCCTGTGCACCGGGCCTCTAGTTTTAATATAAAAAAATTATTGCCTGTCCTGCTATCAAGGTAGATTAAAAACAATAAACTATTCTTAATAACTTAAAAAGGTTTTGTTTATATACTCAACTTTTCAGAAATCTAAAGAAGTTCATGTGCTTTTTAAAATGTGTGTGCAACATAATATAATTAACCAATTTCCATAAGATTCTTCTGAGTGATATCAGATATATAGTTTACATGAAGCTAGAGAATAATCATGCTCTACCATCTCATAGCTCAATAATGAATACTGGGTATGTGTGGGTGGGAGGGTGGATAGAAAAGTCTTGTAAAGATCGCTGCTTCCCCTGCCTCCCCACAAAATCAAATATATGCCAGGATGGTTTACTAGGGCAACAACAAAAACCAACGTTTTAACAAAACACTAACTGCTTAGTAGGGAACAAACATGCAGTGATTCTTTAGTCATTCTTAATTTTTTTAAATATATTTTTATTAATTTTTAGAGAGGAAGGGAGAGGGAGAGACAGATAGAAACATCAATGATGAGAGAGAATCATTGATTGGCTACCTCCTGCACACCCCGCTCTGGGGATCGAGCCTGCAACCTGGCATATGCCCTGACCGGGAATTGAACTGGTGACCTCTTGGTTCCTGGGTCAATTCTCAACCGCTGAGCTACACCCGGCTGGGCATCATTCTTATTTTGTAATGGCATTTATGGAGGCACAGATTATTTCTGTCACATGCCCATATATATTAAATTGGCCAAAATATTTTTCTAAAATAGTTTTATTAAGGTTAATTAATACCCCAAAAAACTGCACATATTTAATGTATATAGTCTGAGGACCTTTTGAGACAAGGTTTAATCTTTGTTAATTGGCATGGTCAATATAGGAATCTTCACAAAACTTGCTAGAATACAAACTTAAAAAATAGAATTTTAGTCATTAAAGGCCTCGGGACTAATTGCAGTGTTTTTGATTCCTTGAGACCTCTATTGGATTTTTAAAACACAGATTCATGCAGAAAGCAAACATGTTTTTAATCCAACCAAAGTTCAATTTTAGTTTTTTCTTTTCAGACAGCAACTGAATTTTGCATAGATTATGAGGATAATATCTATAATAATAATCGACCCAAATTGATTAAGCTTGGGATTCTGGAATACGACCAATAAACAGCCCACTGGCAGTGATTATGAGAAAAATGTAGCATTGATTAATTCTCTCTAGGTTATATTCTTTGATGTGTACAGGAAATATATTTAGAAAATCATTAAAGGTTACAAAAACATAAAACTATAAACTTGTAAACAATGACTTGCATGCTGTCCTGAAAATTAAATTCACAAAACAAATATGTTACAAACCATATGTTTTTTAATATATGTTGATTTAAGCTGAAAATATTCTTTATTTTTTGGAGTATTATATGTAAATGGAAGAACATTTGGTCTGAGAGCAGAAGATTTTAATTATGTTTGCAATGAATCAATGCACTTTATATTTACAAATATCCCAAGACAAACTTAGTGACTTAATACTGCTCAAGATCTCATGAGAAGGGTAACGTTTATTTATTTATTTTTTTCAATGATAGATGATCAGGAATAACAGCTGAAAACAGTTGCACACATGGTGATAATTTCCATGATAACAGAAGATTAAATTCTATTTTGGATAGTGGTCTCTATTGGCAACAATTGATAGCTTTACCACCTGGCGTAAGATTATAATTTTCCATGCTCATTAATATTAAATATTTATATGGCTATATTCTTTCCTCTATCAAATAAACTTTTTCTCCAATATATGGATAATTATGTTTTTGAAACTTATACTTTGATCAAATAAAAATTAAATTTTTAAGCAGTATACTTTCTTTAAATACTATTTCATTTTTATCCTGTAAATGTAAGTCTTCTCACAGAAATAAATTCTAGCACTATAACATACCACCCTGGCTCATTTGAAGTCAAAATACTAAGTAAAGAAAAATGAAGAGAAAAAAAGTTATGTTTAAGTTCAAGATACAACATAGAGCATATAACTCCAATTTAGCCTGTAATTGGTTAAACATTAATCTGAAAAAAAATGAAGAATAAAATTTGTTTGCATGATAAATATATGCCAACATTGATAAATCATAAAAAATGATGAAAAATGAATTAATATAGGTATATAGTTCTAGTTGTTCAATAAAGTTTTTGTTTAAAAAAATGAGAAATACCACAAGTGATAGTGACATCTTGAGTACTGATATCTTCTTATTTACTTAAAAATGATAAATTTCTGCCTGGTTGGTGTTGCTCAGTGGTTGAACATTGACCTATGAACCAGGAGGTCAGGTTCCATTCCCTGTCAGGGCCCAAGCCTGGGTTGCAGGCTTGATCTCCAGTAGGGGGCATGCAGCAGGCAGCCTATTAATGATTCTCTCTCATCGTTGATATTTCTATCACTCTCTCTCCCTTCCTTTTTGGAATCAATAAAAACGTATTTTAAAAAATAATAACATCCCAGCCAGAGGTTCAGTGGTTGAGTGTCAACCCATGAACTAAGAGGTCACTGGTTTGATTCCTGGTGAGGGCATGTGCCCGGGTTGCAGCCTCGGTCCCCAGTAGGGGGTGTGCAGGAGTTAGCCAATAGATGTTTCTATCTCTCTCTCTCCCTCTCCTTTTTTCTCTTTCTCTAAAATCAATAAAACTTACTAAAAAATAAATACTAGTAATAAGTAAATTTCAAACTATTAAAAAATTAATCCCAATATAAATTAGATTGAATTGTTGTTGCAATACAAAAAAAACTGCTAGTCCTCTATGAATGTGTGTGTCAGTCCCTCTAGAAAAACAGAATCAATAGAATACTAGATCTAGATCAATTGATTTGTCTATCTACCTACCTATCTATAATTTATCTTTCTAAAGAGATTCATTTTAAGGAATTGATTCAAGCAATTTTGGTGGCTGACAAATCAAAAATCTATAGCAAAGGCCAAAAAGGCTGGAAGGTCAGGCAGGAGTTTAGACTGCAGGGAGTTCTTCTTTTCTAGAAAATTTAGTTTTTGCTCAAAAGGCTCCCAATTGATTAGATGAGATCCAACCACATTATCAAACACAATATCTAAGGTAATCTCCTTTACTTAAAGTAAATTGATTGCAGATGGTAACCACATTGATGAAATAACTTCACAGCAACACCTAGGCTAGTGTTTGATTAAAGAGCTGGGTCTTGTAAACCTAGACAAGTTACCACAAGAAACTAACCATCACAGTACAGTGAAATATAATATCTAAAATCTTTGAAACAAATATACTTATATGAGTAGAGCCTGCAAATTTGAACCATTAGGTTCTGTTCTAAGGTATCTTCCAAATGCTAAAACTTTATCTTTGACGTTTGCTCTAAAAAATAAATAAATAAATAAATAAATAAAAATAAGAAGATTAATTCAGCCATTGAATTTGAGTAAGATAAAAACTAAAAATATAAGAGTATCTTCAAATATTTATGCAAATAGTAAGCTTTGTTTTGGTTCCTTTTTGGTAGGAAATAATTTGGAGAATTTTCAAATTTATAATATATGACTAAAATATTTAGTTTTTGCTTCTTGAATAGTTATTTCTAGAATTAAGACTACACCAGGCATCCCAATATGTTAAAAAAAAAAGTATTAAAATGAAGAGGGAATTCCCCAAAAGATAAAAATCTTATTAGATTATATGACAATATTTAACTTGATGAATTTTATAAAAATTAGAGATTACATTAAATCAAAACCAAACTAGATTTAACTGAAGTAAGAAATCTCTAATAAAAATGATGCTTTGACTTTTGGGAGGTTAAAGTGAAAGTGTTTAGAGTGATTTAAAGGGGAATAAAAGGACAATGAAATTTAAAAGGCCTAAGGGATTGCAGTAAAGATTAGTTTTTCTCAGAGGTGGGTTAGCAAGATGATGAATTATTCAGCCTGCAACCAACTAGCACTGAGCAACTTGCCATCTGTTTCTCCTTTTTAAATTGTCATTATTTAACAACACATCTTAAAGTGTTTGGAATCCTAAACTTAGTTTTTCAGTCTCTCTCTCTTTTTTTAAATCCCTAGTTGCATTCATTCCATTATCTTTTATGTGATCTAACTTGACACTCTTGTTTTATTGTGCAATATGTTCTTTCTTCAATTAATACCTTACTCTGAGAAACCATATACAGTAGGTCCTCGGGTTACATCGGAGATCCGTCCCTACAGCACGACGTAACGCCATTTTCGCCCTAAGTCGGAACCTACCTATGTAAGCACCTACGTCATTCACATGGAGCACATGCACAGCAGTAATGAAGCAGTAACAAAAATTTTTTAAAAAGATAACATTCCTGACCTTTACTTGTGGTAAATAAATAGTAAACATAAAGCACATATGTACATACGTCGAAATGACGAAACTTTTTTATAAATAAATGGGAGATGGCAACGTAACCACAAAATGATGTACGTTGAGTCCGACCGTAACCCGAGGACCACCTGTACAAATACATATTTTAAGAAAAGGGGGAATCGATTCTTATTTTTCTTAAGGTACTAGATATCATTGTAAAATTTACAGATTGTTTTCAAAAGACTGGCATTAAACTGTGAGTTAAATTTTCATTTTCTTACTTATTAGCTGAATGTGGAGGTCGTTTCAAAGGAGAATCATCAGGAAGAATCTTATCTCCTGGTTACCCCTTTCCATATGACAATAATCTGCGTTGCATGTGGATGATTGAGGTGGATCCAGGAAACATTGTCAGGTAAATGGATTTTATTTTCTCAAAATTATTAGAGAATCTGGATTTCCTGAGGAGCCCCTAAGTATAATATCAATCGACATAAAAACTTTTCAAGATTTTTATCCTTGGTAAGGAAAAACTTAGATTTTATCTGTTAAACATGAAAAATAAAAATATTAATAAGAATAATTTATTGATTTATGGGCCACAGTGGTAGCTAATATAACCCTGTAGAAAGACGTTTCTCATATTTATAAGAGGGTACAGAGGAAGAGAAATAATTCTGCTTCTTGGCACTTTGCTCACTTAATTCTTTTGATTTTAATCCTCCCCTGAGGACATACCTAGAGAGGAAGGGAGGGCAGAGAGAGAGAGAGAGATCAGTTGCCTTCTGTACACTTTTCAACTGGGGATCAAACCCACAGCCCAAGCCTGACTAGAATCAAACCAGCAACCTTTTGGTGCATGGAAGGACCCTCAACCAACTAAGCCACTCTGCCTGGCTACACATTTAACTCTTGAAGATTCAAGAAGCTGAGTCCACCATTTTGATAAGTATACAAAATTGTCCTGGTCACTGTAATAAATTTAGCCTTGCAAACATTTGGAAAAATAAGAATAGAAGGGGGACTCAATAACTAGTTACTCCTTGTCTTCCATGGCTTTAGGCATATCTCTGGAGCACCTGCTCTCTGCCCCTTTACCCAGGCTCGATTCCTGATTCCTGCTGAGGACAGAGATGGCTAACAATTCTTCACATCATTGTCCTTTAGATGAGAGCAGAAGCATTAACTCCTATGTCAACAAGAGTCAGGTTTCCAAGGCTGAGACATGCTCTCAGTCTTAGGTTAAGTATTTGGGTTATGGCTAGGGATGGGTTAATAAATGAACAAATCGTCCTTGACAAATGAGCTAGTATGTTATTGCTCACAAAACAATGACTTTAAACCTAGGAATTGATTCTTTATATAAGTGAAATTTCAGACAGGCTTCTGGGTGGTGCAAATGGTTATAGAAAACAAGTATTATCATTTAAAAAAACATTATGAAAGATATACTGAATGTATTATTGGATGTAAACTGGTATACTGTTAGATATGAACTGGCATGTCATTTTTGCTAGGGAGTTTACAGAACTCAAAATAGATTACACTAGATCAGTTCTCAGCCTATTTTTATTTAGTATAGATAATGTATTGTTTTATTTAAATATTAGGAAACTTAAAAATATTGATTTCAACAGGATTCTGGGATTTTGTAAAAATAAAGAACAATACTTGATATTGTTCAAATTTAAAGTTGCAAGAGTTCACATCTATACATATAAAAAGCCAGCGACCAGAATGCTGTAACGACCAGAAGGACCAGTCGCTATGATGCCCACTGCTGCCAGCGAGCCTCCTGATCCAGGGTGGGGCCAGTGGCCAACCTCTCACGGCCCCTCCTCCCAGCCACCCTGCCCCTGATTGGCCTCTCCCACCCTGATTGAGGGTGGGGTGGCCAGTCAACCCCTCTGTGGCCCTTCCCCCTGGCTGGCCCCGCCCCTGATCACCCCCCTACCCCAATAGGGGGTAGGGCCGGCTAGCCAACCACCTGCAGCCCCTCCCCCTGCCATCCCCGTCCCTGATGGGCCCCCACCACCCTGAACGGCCTGAGGCCCCACCCCCAGCCAGCTCCACCCCCAATCAGCCCCCCCCCCCCTCTGATCAGGGGCAAGGCCATCTGGCCAACTACCCATGGCCCTTCCCCCAGGTCGCTGACCCCCATCAGCCCCCCAACCCCAACCCCTGCTGGCCCACTACCCACAACCCCTCCCCATGGCCGGCCCCACCCCCGATCAGCCCCCACCACCCTGATCTGCCTGCAGCCCCTCCCCCCAACCAGCTCTGCCCCCAATCTGGCCCCCCCACACCAATCAGTGGTGGGGCTGGCTGGGCAACCTCCCATGGCCCCTCCCCCAGCTGCTGACCCCTGATCAGCACCTTTACCCCATTCAGGGGTGGGGCTGGCTGGCCCACCACCCACAGCCCCTCCCCATGGCTGGCCCTGCCCCAAATCGGCCCCCCCACCCCAATCGGGGGCGTGGCCCGCTGGCCAATCACCCATGGCCCCTCCCCGCAGCCAGCCCAGCTCTGATCTGCTGATTGGGGCCTGGCCAGCTTGACCTTACCTGTGCACAAATTTGTGCACTGGGCCTCTAGTATCAAACATAAATGTGACATTTATGTACAGAGTTGAGTTGAGATGTTGACAAAATTGAATTTCTAATTTTTGGCATTAGTCACAGAATGTCATATGCTAATTTTGTCTAGATTAGATATAAAACAAATTAGATTTATTATAAAACAAGGTTATTTGGTTTTCATCCGTTTGTTTTGGAGGGTGGGTAAACATTTTTTATAATGAGGAAGTTCCCTTTTATTCTTAAATTGCTGAATACCATTATAACGTTGAATTTTTTGACCTACTTTTCTCTCTGTTTGAGAGATGTTTATGTTATTTTTTTTTCCTTATATCTATCACTGTGAAGATATTGCTTGGTTTCTGAATGTGAATTATTCTTGCATTTATGGAATAAGTTTCATTGGAATCTAATCAAACAAACAAACAAACTTGAAACATTGGTAAAAATATATACTATGCAGTAAGAAAACTTTAGTTCAATTTATTTATGACTCTGCCACCCTTGGGCATTTTATTTAATCTACCTAAACTCCATTTGACACATTTATAAAATTGAGATAAAAACTGTTCCTGCTTCATAGAGTCATTATAACAGTTAAAAAACAACAGCAACAAAATGTAATGCATTTTGCATGGTGCCTGGCATGTGCCAGATCCTCCGTCAGTGTCACCTGCAGTGGCCATAGTTGAAATTCATGAACACTGAAAAGAATGTATACCTCAAAGTTGATAATTTGCCAGGTGATATAATAGTACATTTAATCATTCTAAAGAAATAAATTATACTGTTCAAGAAAAATTTATTATGGTTAAATATTCTGTTAAATTTTTACCTGGTAAAATAAAGGAATAATTAATAAGTGGAAAGGTGCATATGTGTTATATTCTTTATTTAAAACAGAATTTGTACTTAAAATTATCAAACAGATATGTTTCTCCCACAGCCTACAGTTTCTTGCTTTCGATACGGAAGCATCACATGATATACTGCGAGTTTGGGATGGTCCACCAGAAAATGAAATGCTTTTAAAGGAAATTAGTGGATCTCTTATTCCTGAAGGAATCCATAGCACCCTCAACATTGTAACCATCCAGTTTGACACGGATTTTTATATCAGCAAATCTGGATTTGCAATTCAGTTTTCAAGTGAGTTACTATTTTATTTCTTACATGCAAATGAGGAATGCTATTCAAATAGTTCTGTTAACTTTACTGCTAAAACTTTAATGACTTTAAATATTCTTATCGGATCTTCTTAATCTGCAGTTCAAGTAAAATATATTTGGAAAAAAGAAATGCAATTAGTTTTGAGTCAATATATTAATTGCTGAGACTGTCTCTTCAATTAGCAAACCAATTTTCCTTAAAATATAAGTGGTGTTATAATTATTCAGCAAATGAAATAGTTATATTACAAAAACTTGCAATCTGGATTTACATTTAAAATTTTTTTCATTTTTCATTTTGTATTCACAGATATACTTAACAAAATAGTTTAGATCTTTTAAATTAAAAATTGCCTATGACAGGAAAATACCATGCATAAGTATTTACCAGTGTCCATCGCTCATCTGTGTGTTTTTTTCCCCAAGACACTGATGCATGACTAAATATATATTGTTCTGTCAAAGGAATTTTGTTTTAGTGGCTGGAGAAAAATAAATGAAAACTTAAAAATTTTAATTGCTATTTTTTAATTTTATTGCCAACACACATTGTCTCTTTACAAATATTATCTGATGGATTTTTTCATTGTATCTGTTTTAAAAATTTTATTAACAGAAATCTATCCAAATTTCCAAGATCATCTATAAAAAGAGTGCAAACCAGTATTCTTCAAATGGCCCTGAATTAAAACCCCAGCTCCTTACTAATTTGGGCACCTTATCTCATCACCTGAGACTGAGTATTCTGTTACACATAGGAACAATAATGCTCATCCCATAAATAAGTTATTAAGATGTAACATGGTTACATGTGCATAGTACTTGGTATTGAGTAGATAGTTTGTGCCCAATGCACTATTATTATTATATGAATAAATGTAAAGTTGAAATCCTTTGAAAAAAAATGGAAAAAGCATGAAGGACTTTTGAAATGTGACTCTCCACAAAATATATTGCTTTAGATAAGTGACTAGTTAATACATTTAAACAATTGGTGGACTTTTTGTTCAGGGAACACAGTTGTTTGGCATAATTAACTACCAAAAACGAATTGTTTTGTATTGTATATAAGCCAAGCTTGTGTGAAAGGTGTAAATCAGTGTAGAAGAGTCAATATTTGTAAATTTGCTCTTTAAATTCACATATCTATTGAAAAAAGTATGAAAAATAAGAAAAAATGTTTGTAATTGGTGAACAGAAATGGCTTCTAATTCTAAAACACCAAACATTTTTCATTTTTATGTCTTCTGTTCTCTGCTTTTTATCCCTTTCTTTTTGAACTTAAGGACAATTTATCAGAGAACTGTTCATGACTGCCGTCCAATTTCAGTTCTAATTGTAGTTTGGAAACTAACAGTTCTCCTTTCCTTTACCTTAAGTTAGTAATATATATTTTTACACTTAAATGGTTATTGTGATTAAATATCGGAAAACACTGATGCTTGTGCCTCAGGCTGGTGTTTGTGAATGCCAAGTCCATGTGTTAAGGGAAATAGGCTGTTTCATATGAGTTTTGGGGAATTTTTAGTGCAGGTTTTTCTGTAAAATTAGCAATGCATCTTTACATTTATTATATTTGTCAGGCATATTAAAGTTATCAAAACAATGTGCATAATACCAGATCTTTACTAAATCTGCCTTCATAATACTCTTAAGATGCATAGAAATTTGTACTACTGATCTGAGACTAAAAACCTATCCATTAGTGAGGGTTAATATATTGTGAATAGCATCAATCATTGAAAATTAGTCTCTTGGTGGTAGGTCTTCTCTAACTCATGCTTACACAGCTTTCCCAGTGCCCAGATTTCAAATTTGAAAATATTATTTTAATGAATAAGTTCTTATTTGTATGTCAGGAACCATGTTAAGTGTTTTATATACATGATCTCATTCATTTAATTCTCACAAAAGCCATATGTGATATGATACGTCACTCCCACTTTCCAAATGAATAGTCAAAGGTTTAGAGAGTGAGTTAATTTGTTCAAGGTCAACTGCTAGCAGTGCCTGGAGCTGTGACTCAAATCCATATGTGTTTGAAAGGAACTCTACACTATGTCTGGAGCATAGTATATGCTTGGTAGTTATTATTATTATGCTGTCAATATTATTTATTTTTAAATATGTTTTTATTGGTTTCAGAGAGGAAGGGGAAGAGAGAGAGAGAGAGAAGATCAGTGATGAGAGAGAATCATTGGTTGGTTGCCTCCTGCACACTCCATACTGGGGCTCAAGCCCTTAACCCAGGCATGTGCCCTGAGCAGGAATTAAACCATCACCTCCTGGTTCATAAGTCTACTGTCAACCACTGAGCCATGCTGGCTGGGCATGCTGTCATTATTATTTAGATACATGTATTAATATGCTAGAGGAAACAGGAAGCTTTTACTTATATATTATTAGTCACAATGAAGTTCTATTTAATCAGCTGTGCTTCTGATTTTGCTCCCAAGTACCTCATCTAAGGTCACACTTTGAAAGTGTGTGATTCATACAAGTGAAACAGGGAGGAGGAAAGAGAAAGCTGGAGTGTACACATACCCCTTTACAAGGGACAGCTGCCCTTCCTCGCTATAGTCATTTTGTCCTGTAGCAAGACAGGTTAAAGTGGAACTTGAAATAGGTAATTTTGTGTAAAGTCATCTAATTTTCAAGGAAAACAACTACACTTAAAGGAATGTTAACAGACTATATAGGCCAATAAACCACTACGTTAGGTCAAATTTGGCTTGTAGGTCAGTTTGCCTCTTTAGGGCCCTTGCTAAAGTCCTCTTCCCTGGATAAGTTTATCTCATGTTACTCATCAGTTCATTCATTCATTTGTTCTTTAAGGATCATATTCTAAACATATGTATCACCAATTATTTCTCAGTTGCACCTTCCATTTCACTGAGGCAAATCTTAGTTTCACAAATACACACACACACACACACACACACACACACACACACACACACAGTACTGTTTCTGTGTCTAAACCTTCTTCCACCTTAAAGGTTTCTCTCTCTGCTCTCTTATGCTTCCGTCTTGCTCATTCTTACAGACTCAGCACCACGACCTCTCTCTAAAAAATATTTTCTGACCTCTTAATTAAACATTTTTAATGTTTATAAAATATCTCTTTTAAAACATTTTCTGACCTTTCTTTATTAAACATAGTCAAGCTCATGCCCCAGGCACCAGCTATGATTTATTTCCAAATAAAGATGAGAATAAATGGTTTAACAATTCATTGTCCTGAAGATATTTGAATTATGTGACATTTGCTTCCCAAAGATATTTTGGGTTCTTTTGTCTCCCTAAATCTTTATAAAGAACAAAGATTAGTTTATTTTACTAATCTAAGAAAATTTTTGAGAGTAAAAGGAGAAACTATTAAAAATTAAGCTGGACAACAGGCATAAAGCAGGACAGTTGTGGCCAAATCATGATGTGTCATTTTAATTGTCAGACTTTTATTCTGTCCTCATTCTCCTCACTGTCACCATGTGCATTCCTGTTCTGAGCAAATAACTGTGGTTCATTGAGTGTCAACTAATAAAAAAAGAAAAGAGTCTGGCAGTGGTAGCAAATCATCTTAAGTGACAAAATGCAACCAATGAAATGTATTGCACTGAACTTGGTACAAAGTGAACTAAACTGAAATGTAAATCACATACCAACTTCATAATCACCATCAAGCCACTATCAGCAGCCTCATGCCTTCTATTCCACGATCTTTTCATTCTTTGTAGTCTGTCGTTACACTTCTTGGTATTATAGTCTGCAAGGCACTTTTGCTTAATCAGAGCTACTTAAGTCTGACATTGCACCTCATGCTGTCCTGCATGGTGTCCTTGGTCTCAGCAGTTAGCTTCTCTATCTGCTGCTTAAATTGTAATCGGCTTGTCTCACTTTAGTTCCACAGGGAGGACATCTCAGAGTATCGTGCTGTCGTTTGCCCACAGAAGAGTTGATTTTGACAGAGTATTTTCTGTGTGCTTCAGTCTTTGACCTCTCTGTTAAGAATCTACCCCTGCTGGGTAATACAAAATATGCTGTTTAAAATTCTCAAGGAAATGGATCCTTAACCATGAGACGTTGATGTCTCCCAGGCTTAAAGGACTGCAGTGCCGCCGCCTATGTTCCCATCCTCATTACTCCCTGCATTTCTGGCACAGTCTACCAGCTACTTACTTCATTAGTGTAGTACTTCTACATTCCCACCTGACATCACTTCTCTGTTTAAAATTCTTTCATTGCCACACGTCATAAGCCCAAACTTTGGGATTACACTGAAATCCTTCACAATCTGCATCCCAACTACCTGCCAGCTTCATCCCTAATTATTCATGTGTACGCATCCAGTCATCAACACCATGACGTGTCGTTTCACATTTCTGCTTCTTTTGAAAACTCTCTTCCATATTCCTGAAACACTTATGTCCACATGCAAAATCTATAAATTCTTAGTCATTGTCCAAAGCCCAGGTCAAGTGATACTTCTAGTACCAATGAACTCCTCATTAATCACTACCATATCTGCAGTGCTCTGACACTGTGCACATGTCATCTTAGAATGGTCATATGTCCCAGTTTGCTCTGGACGTCCTGGCTTATGCCTGTTGTCCTGGCATCCTGACTGGTTTGGCATATGGCCTGTATTTTCCATTTCTTTTAAAAACCAAAGTATCATTATTAACAGTTCTGTTAAAATAGCCAAAACATACTTATTAGCTCTCTACTTTGTATTCAATCTCACCCAGTAGTATGTGAGATACGTTTGCAGTGCTCAGAGTAATTATAATACATGGTTCAATTTGAAAGACAAAAACTGATAACGCCTCTCTGTTTCTCAGTCTTTTCCAGATGCTAGGTTATTCACACTTGCCTTTCAAAGATAGCATACGGGGCGCTTGTAGATGAAATGAACTATTCTCAGATAGGAACACCTAACCCATTCTGACCTGGGTGGTAGTGGGAGAAGCTTTAGATGCTGCTGCCCTGCCAACTATTTAGTAGTATAAAAGCAGTTATCTCCTAGTCTGTGCTGTTGTTGGAAAGCCACACAAAGCTGTCAGGCCATGAATTGGCAGAATTAGTGGGAATTGTGCGTGGAAATAGAGGCTCAGCAGATGTGCTGCAGAGCTCCGGAGCTGTAATTTTCAACCTTTCATCTCATGGCACAAATAAACTAGTGACTGAAAGTCTGTGGCACACCAAAATATATATTACTTGCCAAACTGACAAAAAATAGGTGTGATTTTTTAAAAATATATTTTTATTGATTTCAGAGAGAAAGACAGAGAGAGAGAAAGAGAGAGAGAGAGAGAGAGAGAGAGAGAGAGAGAGAGAAACATCAATGATGAGAGAGAATTATCGATTGGCTGCCTCCTGCACTCCCCCTACTGGGGATCAAGCCTGCAACCACAGGCATGTGCCATGACCAGGAATCGAACCTTGCCCTCCTGGTTCATAGGTTGATGCTCAACCACGGAGCCACACCAGCTGGGCAGGTATGATTTTGATTCATTCTTATTGGATGGCTATTGTTGTGTTGGCTGTTATCATTTTTTTTAACTTGACAATATAGTCTGAAAGCTCTTGCATATGTGTGTATTTGTTACTTTATGGGTAAAACCACAACTATTTATTTTATCATAGAAGTATTTTAAAGATTATTTTGCAACAGATATTTATGGCAGCAGTAGTATTTTTTAAAGTACAAGTTTAATGAAAAAGTATGTACTGAATATTCATTTCTTAAGAAAGCTGATTCTCCCAAGATGTCCAAAAGGAAGGCCAGTCAGTTCACCTGAAGGGTCTGTCAAGAAGATCCCAAGCAGAGATCAACAAAAATATCAAACAAACTTATCCTTGCAAAAGTTGAAACTAAGACCAACATATAGCGGGAAGGAACCTAGAATAATTTTTTATTACATTTACAAGTTATTTTAGTTTATATTATATATATTCATATGTATGTGTGTGTGTGTGTGTGTGTGTGTGTGTGTGTGTATAGCAACAAAATGGATGGACCTAGAGGATATTATGCTAAGTGAAATAAGTCAGACAGAGAAAGACAAATACCATATGATTTCACTCATATGTGGAATCTAAAGAATTAATGAGCAAACAAAACAGAAACAGACTCACAGATAGAATAAACTGATGGTTGCCAGAGGGGAGGGGTGTTTGGGCTGGGTGAAGAAGGTGAAGGGATTAAGAAGTGCAAATTGATAGTTAAAAAATACTCCCAGGTATGTAAACAAACAGCATAGGGAATATAGTGAATAATATTGTAGTAACTATGTATGGTGCCATGTAGGTACTAGAATTTTTGAAGAATCACTTTGTAAATTATGTAATTGTCTGACCATTATGCTATACACCTGAAACTAATCTATAATAATAAAAGCATAATATGCTAATTAGACCAGACATCCTTCTGGACATCCTTCCAGACAACCTTCCGGACGAAGCTGGGGCTGCGAGGGAAGCCCAGGTCCTGGGTACCTGCCAGTGGTGGGTCCCAGCTGCCAGAGGGAAGCCAGTGCCGGCAGCTGGGGGAAGAAGGGCCTACTTTTGCACAATTTTGTGCATCGGGCTTCTAGTATAAAATAATATTGAAAACAGCGTAATTTAAAAAAACAACAAAAAACTGTGTGATACAAAACATAGTTTATGTAGAGCAAGAATGTCGAACTCAAAGGCTAACATGGGCCAAATATACAAGGTTTAAGTTTATGTGGGCTGCAAAAAAAAAAGGGCTTCAATTTTCATAGAAACTAGGTTTATTTGAAAAAGTATAGTATAAAAAAAAGAACAAGAGCAATGATAAAATTAATGTTTTCTTCCTGACACTTGGCATCTCTTCTCTGCTACTTACCTTTCCCACTTCAGGGGAAATCGTGTTCACAGTGAATACTTTCAAAACTGACCCAAGGTGAATGAATGTCAGTAATTCTGGACCTGACAGGAGACTTATTTCCTTTCATAATTGTAAATAACTGCTCACACCATTTTATTGGCTAGGCCACAAAAATATCCATTGTGGGCTGCATTCGGCCCACAGGCTGCGAGTTTGACATGCTTGATGTAGAGATTATTGACCTCTTTGACAGAAAGGTGCCCTATTAATCTAAGCCATCAATAACACAAATGAGAATGTTTGCCAGGTACTTTGCTTTTATGTTGAAGGCTGCTATCAAAATGTGAAATACTGACTTGTCATTGTTAATAGTAAAATCATTATTGTTACCAGTGGAAGTGGAGTTCTTGTGGTGCTTCGAGGAAATGAATTTCCTAAGGCTCCCACAGGAGGACAGGGTTTCCTGGAAGGCTTTGTTGATGATGTAAAATTAAAGGAGGTTCCCTCCAAGGTCCCATCTCTGTCCTTCCCACCATGGAAAGATTCCAACAGTTCCTTCAGCGGGGTCAGAATAAAGGCCACTGGCCATAGTTTCTGCTTCATATTAAAGTCCAGTCCAGTCCAGCATTTGGCTATCTTAGTTTGTGTTCCCAGCTGTAGTACATTGCACGTGGGGTCCACACATCCATCGGCCATGCAGCTGCTAAGGCCACATGGCTATGGAGGGAGGACAGGTGAGCGCACAGGTGAGTCCAGGTCACAGAGCAAGAGCAAACAAGAGAAAGAGCAAGAACAAGAGCACAAGAGCAAACAAGAGGGAGGGAACTCTTGGCCCGGGAGTTTTAACCAGGAGCTTCTTCAAACTCACCGAAGAACTTTTCAGTATTCCACACGCTTCTGATGGGGTCCATCCCCTCGCCAATCCATTGTTCCCCGGGCTAGACTGACAAGGGTACTAGGCAAGTACCGCCCCTGTGCCCCCCTGACCTCTACTGCACATGTGCTTATCTCTCCCTTCTTCCCCCGACAATCCAGTACCCGTTGGGGGAAGGGAGGGGTGTTAATCCTCTTGGGGGAACAGTGCTGTGTGAAGCTGTAGCTTCTTGGTGAAGCTTCCCAGGTGACCATACTTACAGTGTCTCAATTCCCTTTGCTTTCTTTACGAATTAGTGTGAACTAGCGAATTACAATGATAACATTACCATACGAATTGTCAACAAAAGGTATTCTGAAAAGCAAACATTCAGTGTCTGTGAAAATATTTGAGCTGAATTATATACTAGTACACATTGCTGTTGTAAAAAATCTAAATAAAATTTTCCAACATTAAAAAAAAAATTAGCCCTAAATTTAGATACCTCAGTACCTACAAAGAAAATCTTTTCTTAATTAAAAATAGTATGGCCTATAGAGACATCAGTTTTACATACCAACAATTTAAAATGTATTAAAAACACCTATGACAATATTAATAAAATAAGAATATGGGAAAAACAATTTCTCAGAAAGAGAGTAAAACGGCACTAAATATGTCTAAGAAACAAATTTTAAAATTGGTTGTACTACAAATAATTATTTTGCTTCCATTATTTTTAATGTTTAGGTAATTCAGATAAAGAATGTGTTTTGTTGTGTACAAGTAAAAATAATATATGGCAATTTTTTTAGAAATTATTTTATTTTTAAAATAGCTTTTGTATAGATAACTATTTTTAAAAATATATATATTTTATTGATTTTTTACAGAGAGGAAGAGAGAGGGATAGAGAGTTAGAAACATCGATGAGAGAGAAACATCGATCAGCTGCCTCCTACACACCCCCCAGTGGGTATGTGCCTGCAACCAAGGTACATGCCCTTGACCGGAATCAAACCTGGGACCTTTCAATCCGAAGGCCGACACTCTATCCACTGAGCCAAACCAGTCAGGGCTAGATAACTATTTTGAAGTGTTCATCAATATGTTACCAATTCTGTTAGTAATTACATATTTTTATTACATAATTAAATTTATTTTAGCTTCTTTTTCATTCCCAGAATTTTTCAGTTTGAATGACAAAAAGTCACCTGATTTTAATAGCCATTTTATTATATTAAAGCCATGTACACATCTGCTGTTTCTCTTAGATTGTGTTACTTTGAAGGTCAAGAGTGTTAATCTGTTGATACTTGTATCCTTAAAACTTGGCCCTGTGCTTGGTACTTAGTACTTAGTAAATGTTAAATGAATCTGATTGGATAGAAGAAAAATTAATAATGTAAACTTAAAAGCACACTCATGCTGTTTATGTACTGCCTATCAGAAATAATGTAAAAGCATTTTATGTGTTTTTTTCTTTGATTTTGCTAATTTATTCTGGTGATCTCCAAGTATTAGAATTCTATCTCAAATTAGACCTTTATAGATACTATCTTTTATAATCTTTAGATAGGAAATCAGTTTTCTGTATAGGTCATTTTGACAGTCTTCAAACTAACAAGCACACTTTTTAAAAAGATCTTTTAATTGATTTTGAGAGAGGGAATAAATGAGAGGGAGAGGTGGGGAGAGAGAGAAACATTCATCAGCTGCCTTCTGTTCATCCCCCCACTGGGGACTGAGTCTGCAATCCTGTGTCCTGACCAGGATTCAAACTCCCAACTTTCCAGGACCACAACCAATCACACTGGTCAGGGCCTAACCTGCCTTTTGATTCCACAAAAATTGTATCAGTAATTTTACCCCCACTAATTGGAGCATAATAATGAAAGTAGGGAGATGTTTTCTCATATTAAAATATATCTCCAATATTACATATAATACCTGCTTCATTGTTGGTAATCAATTTTCTGGTGAAATAAATTAATAAACATGTCTTTAATGAAAGAGATTTTTGTATACTTGGAAGTATATTACAACATTGACTTTGAGGTTTCTTTTGCATCCCCTTTGCTCGGTTTCCCTCCTGAGTTGATGGAAATGACTCTGTCATGCTGCCATTTACTTTAACCTGACTTGCCATATCATTAAGTGTATCCTTAGAAACATAATGAAATTCTAAAGATAGCCACATTCCTGGGTAGCTGGCAGAATATAGGCCTCATAATGATGTTGAACATTCTTTATAAAATTGATGGATCTTGTACAAAGCAAGGGCTCAATCAAGGTCAAAATTCTCCAGGGTGAAATCCACCTCTAGGTTACCATCTGCATTTCAAATATTTTCTGATTGATTTGACTCTGGATGGGATTTCCTTCCAGGTTAAGTATTCCCATTACCCAACTTGATTTCCTTATAGAAATCTAGAATATAGTGTCATTTCTTAGTCAATACAGAATTAGAAGGAAATAAAACTAGAAGAGAGGAATGTAAGGCCTTGTGAATATCAAATTTGGGCTACAACTTTTCTGATCTCCTGATATTGCAAAAATATATAAAACTACTTCATCTTCAGACAAACTACGCAATGAATAGTAAGATATAGTGGTTTAAAATTTTTACTTCAGAATTGATGTTAACTTAAAAATTATTCAATACAGTTGTTAGAATAGAACTTTAGGATTTTATATGATACTAAATCAGGCAGGTAAAATATTACTCTGCCAATTTTATAGTTGAGGCAGCTAAAATTCAGGAAATTTATACAACCTGGTCAATCTTCCTTTCTTACTACAATACAGTCTAAAACCTAGTTTCTTCTGCTTTTGATAATATCATTTATTCAGCAGTATGAAATTCAAGGATTTTCTTCTTTGAAAGGTCTTGAGTAAAAAAAAAAAAGTTTATACCAGAGTCAACTTACTGAACAGGAAGGAGCCACAAGAACTTATAAGTGATTTTAATGTATTCTTTGTTATACAAAGTAATGCAATAATAAACCTGGAATGTTGATTCACCTACAGTCACTAAGATGGTAATTTAGTCATTATATCTGAATAATAGTTCAAACTATTATCTATAATTTAGTTGAAACCTATGCAGATTTATAATCTATACAGATTGTAAAATCTATATTAAGTAAAATGCATATTTCCAATAAAATTATGCTCTAAATTAGACATAAAAAATGTAAAATGAGAAGTTTGAAGTGTATTTACAATATCAATAAGTTGTAACAATGGTAAGAACTCACTCATATTCTATAATTCTTAGTACTGTTTTGAACTGAAGACATCCTCAGGTTATCCAGATTAAAGCAAATTAAAATGTAATATTAATAATATTAGCACCTAGGTGGAAAAAATAAGTATTAAATAAAAATTATTAATCTGTTTACACATGTGAATAATATTTTATTGAGTTCCAACATCATATAATTGCTTTTTAAATTATGCATATAATTATGTGAGATTATTTCACTCCTAATTCCCAAGGAGAGATAACATGGCTCCTTTAATGGTTATTTATTTTTTTCAATGGCTACAGTTTCTATTTGATACAGAAAACAAGAATGGTTGACTCTAAAATTATTATAATTTTGTCTACCCACAAACACAGAATATAACTGTTATGGTGATCAAAATTTCAATAAAAAAAGAAAATAAGACAATAGTATTTACACCAAGTAATTGTTCCTGTGTGTATTTAACTATTTGCTTTTAGAATTCAAGTTATTGCAAGAAGAAAAATCTTTGGTCTTTCATTAAACCCCATCATTATCCATTGTGCCTTAAAATCTTACTACTAATTTGTTTATTAAGAGAAAAAGGAACAATAGGGATCAACCACCTCTCTTTCTTCAAATAAACCAAACCCAAAAGGAAATGCATATTTTTACATATATTAACTGTCATTTTGCATATTATACCTGTTATTATACCTACTTGGTTTCACTTAAATATTTAAGCACAGAAAATCTGACAGAAGAGTAAAAACATATTTCCCCCTCAAATTCACCTAAGACACGATTATACTGACTACTTTAATTTCAGTATGCTTTTGTAACTTTGTTATATGTATATTTTTGCTTTTGAGAAAATTATTAAGGTTTAAGCTTCTTGCAGACACATAGTCCAGCACATGGGAAGTCTCAAAAATGAAGTTTTCTCATATATTTATATTATTTCTATTTTTCAATTTAAAAGCTGAACTTCAGTTTCATAGCACATTTCACATTTTTGTCACTTCTTTTCAATAAAATGTAAATCTGTGTGTAGAACATCACTTTCCACTTATATATTGCAAAACCAATCTATAGATCAACTTTAATTTTGGTGAAAACCATCCCAGACCGCTTCAAGAAAAACATAATGACTGAGTTTATCACAAAAGCATTTTACAAAAACTATCAGTATTGAAAGGCTATAATTGCCCCGGCCCTGTGAGGCATGATGGAGACTCTGCCAAGGAACACAGATGATTACACAGAACACACCCATGTGGAAATTGGAATCAAGATCCTATCTCACTACCCTTGATATTCTCTATGAGTTCAACATTTAATAGATTGATTAATCCATTGACTCATCTATTTATCTGTCTTTCTATCTACCTATCTACCTATCTACCAAATAGGAATGTATACAATAGAATCTGTTAGTCAGTACCACCACTATACAAAAAAATCTGATGTATGTTCAATTCTATTTGCATCTGGTTGTTTCTTCTTTGTATGACTAGCACCTACCACAACTGGAAAGTATTAAGTCAGAAAGTAAATGAATGATTGAATATCAGTTATGTGTCTGTAATCCAGCAATTTATCTCATTATTTTAATACTCAACTTATAAAAGTAATTTGTTCAAGTGCTGAATCCTACATTTGTAAATATAATTTAAGAACAGCTTAAATGGAAAATTTAATAGCTTCTTTGTCTTGATACTTAATTGGCATATGCTTTAGGGTAAATCTACTTTGTGATAATTCTAAATAATATTTTATTACTTTAACCTGAATAATTGGAGCTAACTCCATAATTAAATGTGCCATTAACTGTGTATAGAAAATACTGTGGTTACTTTCCTATGGTCTCATACTTCTCTTTTCTACTGATACATTTAAACTTTTTTTTTTAATTTTTAGATAATTTTAGATTTACCTGCAATTGTAAGAAATAATAAAGACAGATCCTATATACTGTTCACCCAGTTTACCCCAATGACAACTTTTTGCATAACTATGACAACTATATCACAACCAGAAACTTAACATACAATCCACCAATCTTATTTTGATTTTATTAGTTTTACATATAATTGTTTGTATTTATTTAGCTCTGTGTAGACTTGTGAGACCACCATCAATACATCAAGATACAGTACCGTTCATCACAATAATCTCTACGGTACTCTTTTATAGCCACAGTCATCCCCCTCCATCTTCTACCCCTATAGTCCCTGATAACTACTAACCTGTTTCTGACCCCATAATTTTGTCATTTCAAGAATGTTATATAGATCAAGTGAAATAGTATATAACCTTTTGGTAGTGCATTTTTTCACTCAGGTTAATTCTCTTCAGATCTACCCAAGTGATCATGTGTATCATCATTCTTTTTTATTGCTGAGTAATACAAGGTTGGGCAAAAGTAGGTTTACAGTTGTTCATATGGAACACACAATAATTAATTAAAAATAATAATACAAAAGTATGCTGTTTTGTGTACTCACAACTGGAAACCTACTTTTGCCCACTTCTGTTGTATGATACCAGTATGAATTTCCCACAGTTAGTTTAATTATTCACCTTTTGAAAGGCATTTGGGTTGTTGTTCCTAGTTTTCAACTACTATAAATAAAGCTGTTAGGAACATCTGTGTTCATGTTTTTATGTGAACACTAGAGGCCTGATGCATGAAGATTTGTGCAATAATGGGCCTTCCTTCCCCTGGCTGCCAGTATCGCCTTCACTCTGGCCAGAGCCGCCTTTCTGCCTTCCCACACTGCCCAGAGGCCCGGAGCAGCTGGGGTAGTGCAGAACGCCTGCGTTGTCACTATGGCAACGATGCAAGCCTCCTGCCCCCCCCCCATCTTGGCACCTGTTTATGCAAATTAACCCACCATCTTTGTTGGGTTAATTTGCATACTTTCTCCTGATTGGCTGGTGGGCATCACAAAGGTACAGTCAATTTGCATCTTTTATTAGTGTAGATAGTTTTTATTTATCTAGGGTAAATGTGCAAGTGTGCAATTATTAGGTTGTATGGTAAACACACGTTTAATTTTGCAAGAAACTGCCATACTTCTTTTCAGAGTGGCTGTACCATTTTACATGCCCCACCAGCAATGTATAAGTAATACAATATTCTCCAGAATTTTGCCAGCATTTGGTATTATCTATTTTTTTTTTCTTACTTTAGCCAATCTGATAGGTATGTAGTGATAGCACATTGTGGTTTAAATTTGCATTTCCCTAATGGCTAATGATGTTGAACATCTTTTCATGTGCCATCTGGAATGCTCTTCATTGAAATGTTTTTTGCTTATTTTGTAACTGGATTGTTGTTTTGTCATTTTATTATTATTTCTTCTGCATTTTATCTTTCTCATAGCTGAGTTTCAAGAGTTCTTTATTTATTTCAGATACAAGCGCTTTGTGGAGTATATTTCATGCAAACATGTTCTCCCAGCCTGTATCTTTCTTTTCAATCTCTTTATAGTGTCTTTCACAGAGCATCTAATAATTTTGAGTAAATCTATTATTTAGCTACTGGAATGCCATGTCCCTTCTTGAAATAATTTAACACACAAATTACTTAACAAAAATATTTTAAAGTATGTATTGTGCAGGCATGAAAAAGGCTGAATTATTTTTTAAAGTTAATTTTCTAAAAGCACATAGATATATGGAACATACTAAACTGTATTTCCTGGAAATTCAGACTTGATTATGATACCATCAAAACTAAAGGTTTGTTTCTATCTTTTGATAGGTTCTGTTGCCACTGCATGTCGTGATCCGGGTGTTCCCATGAATGGAACTCGAAATGGGGATGGACGAGAACCTGGGGACACTGTTGTCTTTCAATGTGACCCAGGATATGAGCTTCAAGGAGAGGAAAGAATAACCTGCATTCAGGTAGAAAATCGATACTTCTGGCAGCCCAGCCCACCAGTCTGTATAGGTATGAATTAAAGAACAATTAAAATTTTATGCAAGCATAAAAAATGGTTATAAATGGGCATTAATATCATTAAGTAAGAACAATATTCTAGAATTGGTTATATATAAGAGTTTATGATTTCATAGGTCAATGAACCTCCAAAAAATGTACAATGATCCTATTTAAATGATAATTATTTTCCCCTGAAGGGCAGGTCCATCATTTTATTAGATTTTCAATGGTTCTAAGATCCAAGTTAAGAACTGAAGCTCTTGAAAAGCCCTGATCTTCTCTATCTACTATATAAATGCAGTTATCCACTGCTTTTAATATTTAAAGAGTGATTTAGAGTCTACATTTTAAATGGCCCATATTCATCTTGCCTCTTAAATGGTTATTTCTTCTAAGAAAGAACATTTTATTGGAGCTTATGCTTGACTTTCAAAGCTTTGACTTTTTATTCAGTTCATGTATTCTAAAATAATACTAGTTTTGAATTTGATGATCTAAGGATTTGTAGCTGTTTTGTTCATACTTCCAACTCTCTGCCTTCAGTCTTTATGCTCTGTTCTCGAATCCTCAAGTTGCACTCCAGAATATTAAGATACATATCTGCTGGATCTGAGAAAAAGTTAGAAGGATGTACCACCTTTGCAATAAAAATAGTGAGAAAACCTGCTATCTAATCTTTGTTTCACAACCTTATTGTTACCTTTTTTTACATTAAACTATAATCTCAAACCTTTTAGCTTAAATATTTTAGTATTAGTGTCATCTTAAATTTATAATACATTTTGAGCAAAGTATGTTCTCTGTACTCAAAATCTTATTTCTTTACGTATTCTCCTTCTTACACTATAAGCAACTTGAGAGAAGATTCCATAGGTTATTTATTATTGTATTTCTTATAATATTCAGCACAAGCAAATTCAGCACACTTAGGAGAAAAAGCCTTATTTTTCTTTACTTATATCCAACTCATAAATACATTTAAATAATCATCTTACACAGATTTTTTTTAACTCACATGGTAATAGAAAATGAGCATTTTATACCCCAGTCAGATGTGAACAAATTCAAGGCAATTATTTAGCTTTATTTTACCCCATCACATTTTTTTTGTAGTTTATATGTTGGCATTTTAAGAGCAATTATGCACAAAACAAAACATATTCAATAGTTCAAAACAGCCAGAGAGTAAGTAGACAGTTCTAGAAAATATAGCAGATAACAAAGGAAAATCATTTTTAAAAATGAGACATTTTTTAAAAGCACAAAATAAGGGCCTAGCTTGAAATCCTATATCTCCCCCTACACTTTATTATTCTCACTTACACTTCTTTATGTATCTCTGCACAATTTTAAATCAAATATCAATTAATTTATATTTCCATAATTGAAACTCATAAAAGCAAGGAATAGATATTAATAGTTTTTAAGGAAAAAAAAGACTTATATAGTTAAGTTTTTGTTTGTTTACTCCTCAGTTAACCTAAAAACATTCCAATTAAATTAAAAATGCCACATTCCAATTGGAATTTTACTGAGTACTTGTAGAGAGATCTTTGTGTAAATGTATATATATAAAGAGGTAATATGCTAATTGGTCCTAACAGTGTCCCAGTCACAACTGGTCAACAGGCTGCGCACGCACAGGAGCTGGTGAGCGGGGACGGGGGCAGGGACTTCCACCCCCAATGGAGGCTCATGCAGGCCTGCCCAGCACTAATGTCAGGCTGCCTTGGAGGCAGTGGTCTTTCCCAACGGAGGCACATGCAGGCAGGAGCTGGTGGGCAGGGACACAGACGGGGGCGTGCCCGAACCCCTGCAGCACGGCTTGAGCAGGCCCGGAGCAGGCACAGACGGGGGCCTGGCTGAGCCACTGTGGTGTGGCTTGAGCAGGCCCAGAGCAGACACAGATGGGGAGCATGCCTGAGCCACCGCGGCACAGGTGAGCAGGCCAGGAGCAGACACAGACATTTTTTCGTGGTGAAGGGACTGGAGTCTGTGTTGATGAAAACACCTTGGTGGCTGCAGTGGCCAGCAGTGGCAGCAGCAGTGAGGTGATGGGGGTAGCACCTTCCTATGATCATCCCGGTCACCTCCCTCAGAGGGAGGCCAGACTGCGGCTTAAGGGAGCGGGCCTAAGCTGTCAGGGCTCCCAGACTGTGAGAGGGGGCAGACTGAGCTGAGAGACCCCCTCCCCTCAGTGCATGAATTTTGTGCACCATGCCCCTAGTAAGGAATAATAGAAAAACACAAACTTACTATAGAACTTCTTGCTTCATTGTGATTCTTAGACTTAGTTAAGGAGTGTTGCTTACTAGAATTACTAGAAGGACTCTATTATATGTTTTTATGTTTAGAATTCTAAAATATTGCACAGCTTTTTACTGAAATTCTAGTAAAAACTACAATACTAAAGAAAGGAAGAGTTTTGAGATAGGCTGTTACAAAATTTAATTTGTAGACGAGATTTTAGCAAGTGCTAATTCTAGAAAAAAAAGTTGAACACTAAATCATACTTAAACTGTTGTGGTAAGTTTTTGTATGGATTATGGTGCTGGGTATTATTTTTTGGTAGGAAAAGATAACGAGGAGAAGAGATGCATCAGAGCTTCTCTGAGGAAGAAAAGAACCTAAAAATAAAATGTCTGAAAAATTGCTAAGGCTGTAGAAAGTTTGACCTCTGAAACTGATAAGAAAAAACTGCATGATTGGAAACTCTATGCCAAAGATTAAACCCTGAACTTTTTAGAACTCCATAAGTCTACATTTTAGAGCCTGGAGCATGCATTTTGCTTGCATGTAGAAGTAGTTAGCCTTATAGCAAGTGACACACAGAAGGACGTCATCTTTAAGAGACTTAATAGAATTCATTCCAGCAAAATTGACAGTGTGAAGATTACTCTGACATTGCCAAAGGGAAAGTAGCAGCACTCAATATGAAGGTAAATAACAAAGACATTGGTGTGGTTGGGCTGCTGAGGTAGACAGTAGAAGCAAATAAAACTGAGGGATGAAAACATTAAGACAATTATAAAATAGTTATTAAAAGATCCCCTTATAACTAACTGCCTCACAAGAAACTACCCTCAGAACAAATTATTAATGTCAGAATTTCATGGAACCTAACTGAAAATTTAATTCATAAATCTATTTGACTTAAGGAGAATCTTATACTGAATGCTTTATGATTAGATGCATCAAAACAAAAATGCTTTTCCCATATGGTATTAAAATTTAGTATATTTAAGGCAAAGAGAATATTCTTTACTCATTGAGTGTTTGGGATATACAAGTGTCAGATAATGTGTTTAATAGCCTCGATGTCTTTTGTATATTTTCAAAATCAATTAACAGCAATAAAATATATCAGGAAAACCTTGATAAATAATTTAAATAATAGAATAAAAATAAGTTTTAGAGGATCTTATACCCAAATAATAAAATATTCATGGGCACTGGCCAGTTTTCAGTGGTTAGAGCATTGGCCCACAAACTGAAGGGTCATGTTCAATTCCCAGTCAAGGGCACATACTTCGGTTACATATTCAATCTTTGGGCGCAAGTGTGAGGCATCCAGTTGATGTATCTCTCTCACATCAATGTTTCTCTCTCTCTCTCTCTCTCTCTCTCTCTCTCTCTCTCTCTCTCTTTCTCTCTCTCCCTCTCTCCCCCTCCCCCTCCCCCCACCTTCCTTTCCCTTCCACTCTCTCTAAAATGTCCAATGGAAAAAATACCCTCTCTCCTGGGGTGAGGATTATAAATAAATAAATAAATAAATAAATAAATAAATAAATATTAACATAATATAATCATGGACTATATCCAGTAAGATACTTAAAATATATGTAATAAAGTTTCTATATATTTTATGAAAAAGGATACATATACATAAGTGTGTATATGAGTGTGTACATGTGTATAAAATTTCTGCTTCCTGTGAAAAATAAGGAAAATTGAAACAAATGATATTCTACCATGCTCCTACAAATTCTGTGTAATCCCACCACTTTACACATGAAAAGAAACACAAAGAACATTTTGCTATCATTTGTCTTTTATGCTTATATACATACATATATCTGCTATTATGACACATATTTTCTATTTTTTTTCAAATTCATGTAGATTTGACAAGTTCCAAAGCAAAACATGCTATTATTTTTATCAAAATGCATAGATACAATTAGATTTGCACATTCATCTGTAGTTGTCTTAACTATCTTCAAAATCAATACAAAGAGCCACTAGCAATTCCACAAACATGCATGGAATGTAGAGTATGTGCTAAATCCCAGGTATAAAGTCGAAGGTAAGATACAGTCTTTATCTAATAGATTAGTGATGAATTCAGACACTTGAAAGGAATCTTTAGGTAAAATATGGTAATGGAAATAACGGAGATAAGCAGAGGTTGCTATGGACACCAAAGTGAGTTGGAGACTGTTTAAACAGAGCCTAGACTGGAAATTTCTGTAAAACTTCTTAGAGACGGAATGAATCTTGATATGTAAGTAGGGGCTATCTAAATATAGAAGGGAAAACAAATAGTGTCGGCAAAGGCATGGAAGTACTCAGAACTATAAGCATCCTGATGATAGTTATATATTTAGAGTGGTGAATGAATCGATTGGAAAGGTTGGAGAGGTAGGTTATGTAAACTGCACTAGAGGAGGCATTCTCTGTTAGGCATTGTGAAACACTGCAGAACTTTATGCATGGGCATAGCATGATTGGATATTTCTAATAGGGCAAAGGTGAATTGGAGAATTTTAGAGGCATGGGACACAAGAAGCCATGCCATAATTCAGGAGGCAGATAAAAAGGTCAGATCTAGAAATATGGTAGCAGGCAAAGAAAGCAGAGATGGGTTGAAAAGTATCCACGAGGATCAGTGAGGTGGAATCCTGGCAGTGCTTCCTGATGGACTGGACACAAGTATGCAGTGAAGGGAAGGGAAGAATTTCACATCTCTAGTTAGGGGAGATGACAGTGCTAATCAAACAACTTAGGGATGCAAAAGGAGAAGCAAATTTGAGTTGAGTTTTGGATATATTGGATATTTTGTGTTTGATAACCTATAGGCTATCAGGTAGAGATAACCAGTAAGCATTGGGGCGCATGATACCACAAAAATACACAGGTGATAAGTAAAAATATTTCTTCTCCATTGAGTAGGAGCTGAGGTCTCCCACAGTGACTGAACCACTGAGGCAAGGGTATCTGGGGGCATGGAGAAAGGAAATGGTGGACATCCATAATTTAGATGACAATTTTATTGATAAATTTGCATGTCTAGACTCAGGCAAAATAACAGAGATCTGAAATGTTACCAAAGAGAACCAGAATTTTCCTCCTTCTCAAAACAGTTATATGCTGTCAGAGAATCAAGCGTGCCTTATAACTGAATGGTAAAATGTACCTGAGAAAACTATAATTTTAAAAGAAGAATGCTGATGTACTGATCATGTGTAGGAGATATCATGAGAAATCATGAGAATCTCCCCCCACCCCCGTGTGTGTGTGTGTGTGTGTGTGTGTGTGTGTGTGTGTGTGTGTGTGTTTATTAATAATCCCATTCCACCACCAGGGACCTCCATATCTTTTTTTCTCTATTTTTTTGAAGCTGCTAACTCTGTATATCTATTTATCTATAGATACATATTTCTGATCATAAACTGTGTTTAATAGACCTCAACAATAATCTTTAAAGAATCTGTTCTCTGAATTTCACTAAGAACTTCTCGAGCCTGTCCACTGAAGTGTTAAAGAAACCTTTGTTTGGGGCTGCAATAATAATTGTAGCAGCTTGTCCATTTCATTAGCAAGTTAGGCAGCTAGAATTTAGGAATATCCTAACACTCAATATGAGTCTTTTATTATAAAGTGCTGTATAGGTTCTCAGATAATTATCCATTCTCACTCATTAACTATATCAAAGGCTCTTCCTTCATAAATATATAGAAAGGTAATGGAAGGATGTGAAAATGGCCAAATATCATATATCCTAGTATTCCACTTATTAGTAGAGGTTTTGATTTACTTTGTTTTGTTTCTAACTTTCATAGGAACCTTCAGATTTTTTTTTTTTTTAGTAGCAGTGGGGAAACCATCTTTACCCCTTTTCTCAATGCTTTTTTTGTACATAAAAAAATAGAAAGGAACATAAGTTCATATGTAATTTTTCTTATCTTTTGAAGCCAGTAAAAGGAGCTAACTCCAATATATCCATGTATGTGTGTATTTATTATTTAAGTGGTTTTTCTTAAAGGACAAGGCAATATTCAAGCATTAAGCCCTATCAAAAAGTCAGGTTGTAAAAAACTTCTAAACCTTTTTAAAAAACAGTTTTCGCAAATATCGATAGCTAATAAATTTTACTAATCGCTTAAGGGATTTTCTTTGTTCATTTAAAGCACCCTGTGGAGGCAATTTAACAGGATCTTCAGGCTTTATTCTCTCGCCAAACTTCCCTCATCCATATCCCCACAGCAGGGACTGCGACTGGACCATCACTGTCAATACAGACTATGTCATCTCCTTGGCCTTTATCAGGTGAGTGCCTATACATTGCCACATTTGTCGCCCTGACCGGTTTGGTTCAGTGGATAGAGCGTTGGCCTGTGGACTTGAAGGGTCCCGGGTTCGATTCTGGTCAAGGGCATGTACCTTGGTTGCGGGCTCGTTCCCCAGTAGGGGGCGTGCAGGAAGCAGCTGATTGGTGTTTCTCTCCCACCGATGTTTCTAACTCTCTATCCCTCTCCCTTCCTCTCTGTAAAAAATCAATATATATATATATATATATATATATATATATATATATATATATTTATTTTAATCTTCCTGTCATTTTCTTTAGCGTCTGCTTAGGCAAATTTTTATTTCTATGCATGACATTTTTATTATTGCTAACTAATTGCAACACTACTACTTTACAATCAACATTTTACAGAGCCCTGTATCATGGCAGAGCTGCCAATTCAGTTCAGAAGGCTAGAGGGTGAGCATCTTCCCAGATTCCAGCATAGAGGAAAGGTGTTCAAGGTTGAGTGGTTTATTGACTCTCATGAAATGTGATCTCTTTATAACCTTTTCTGCCTCCCTGTACTTGCCATCACTGCTTCAGAGTTTCAATTTTTCCTAAACTTCATGATGAAAAGGTCAGTACTTCAAGAATTTTTTTCCTCCCTTCTGCAGCATCTAAATATCCATGTGTGCGGAGTCACCACTGGGCTTGGAAAGACAGACAGTCTACTTACCACCCTTTCTGGTGGTCCCATTAAATCAAGCTAACAAAGAATTTTACCGATCTTCGTATTTCTCAGCAGAATTATCTCTTTTAAAAAAAAAAATTTTTTTTTTTTTTTTTTTATTTCAGAGAGGAAGGAAGTAGGAGAGAGAGATAGAAACATCAATGATGAGAGACAATCATTGATTGGCTGCCTCCTATATGCCCCACACTGGGATCAAGCCTGCAACCTGGGCATGTGCCCAGACCGGTTATGGAACCATAACCTCCTGGTTCATAGGTAGACATTCAAACACTGAGCCACGCTGTCCGGGCAGAATTGTCTCATGACAGTATTTTACAAGGGAGTGTTTTAAAATTCACAATAGTTGTTTATCCCTGTAATGAGTTGCAGGGTTAGCTTAGTACTGAAGCAGTGGAGAAGGTAGCTTCTTTGTGTGAAAAAGGAGGCAGCTGAGTTTGAACCCGGGCTCTGCCACTGTCATCTGTTACCAGGATAAGTTATTTAAATGAGCCTTTGTTTTCTCACATGGAGTTAATACCTGTGATCACAAAACCTGGCCTAACCCTCCCCCTTAACATTTCAATGGGAATATTAGGTATCAGCAAGTCAAATACTTCCTATGCAGAAATGTTACTAATCTTCAGTGTCCAAGACTGATGTACATGGGCTCTATTAACACAACTCCTCCTGCTGCTAGTGTGTTAAACCTGCCTGGTAGTTTACAAGCTTAAATATGCATTTTCTAACATATTGGAGCTAGGTTTTTAAAAAAATTAAAGATAGTTTAAATTCATGAATATTTGAAAACATTGTAAATGTATAGCATTTTTAGTTCTATAATTTTCAGTGATACATTGATCATTGGTAATAACAAAGAAACAATGATGGTGATGTTAGTGTTATGCCAGCACCCAGCTAGAGGACAACTCCCTGAGGTTAAGTATTGTTATTATTCCCATTTTTACAGTAGAAGAAATAGCAGTATAGATATTCAGAATGAAAATGTATAATACAAGACTTAGTTTACTTATACAAATTACTCTAATTAAAATGAGTGATAGAAGGCTGTTTTACAGGAAGTGCTTGACCTAAATTTGATTTCCAGCTGTTATATATTATGTGACCTTAAGGAAACTACAGATGTTCTTAGTATAGTCATTGGGGAAAGGAAAATGATAATCCATTCCCTATACCACAGTATTATTGTTAAAACCAAGTTAATATTTATGAAAGCGCCTTGTAAAATCAATGTATGACTAGAATGTACTCTCCAGTGTTCTAGGAAAAATAATCATTATAGCTAAGATTTGGAGATTTCCTAGGAAAAAAAACCTTTTTTTGTTTTATTTTCATTTTCAAAGAAGTTACAAATCATTATTTTGAAGTTTTTATTTAACCCCAAACTAGAAATTAAAAAGAAAAGTACTGCAATCCATTCTTAAATGGGCTTTTGGCCTTCAAGGATAATGCATGCCACTATAATATATCATTTACAAAACAATTGTGATTTTCCTAACAGTGAGATAGATAAGGAAGTTGTAATTCTCATGAAATCTTATATCTTATATATATACACACTAGAGGCCCAGTGCACAAAATTAGTGCACGGGGGAGGGGGCCCTCTGCCCAGCCTGCACCCTCTTCAATCCAGGACTCCTCAGGGGATATCCGACTGCCAGTTTAGGCCTGATCCCTCTCGCAGTCCAGGACCACTGGCTCCTAACTGCTCGCCTGCTTGCCTGCCTGATTGCCCCTAATCACTCTGCCTGATTGCCCCTAACCACTCTGCCTGCCTGCCTGATCGCCCCAAATCATTCTTCCTGCTAGCCTGATCACCCCTAACTGCCTCTGCCTTGGCCCCCGCCACCGTGGCTTTGTCTGGAAGGACGTCTGGAAGATGTCTGGTCTAATTAGCATATTACCCTTTTATTAGTATAGATATATTATTGATTTCAGAGAGGAAGGGAGAAGGAAAGAGAGATAGAAACATCAATGGTGAGAGATGATCATTGATTGGCTGCTTCCTGTACACCCCTTACTGGGGATCAAGCCCACAACCCTGGGCATGTGCCCTTGACTGGAATTGAACCAGGGACCCTTCAGTCCTCAGGCTGATGCTCTATCCACTGAGCCAAACCAGCTAGGGTAGTGGTCGGCAAACTCATTAGTCAACAGAGCCAAATATCAACAGTACAACGATTGAAATTTCTTTTGAGAGCCAAATTTTTTAAACTTAAACTTCTAATGCCACTTCTTCAAAATAGACTCGCCCAGGCTGTGGTATTTTGTGGAAGAGCCACACTCAAGGGACCAAAGAGCTACATATGGCTCGCAAGCCGCAGTTTGCCGACCACTGAGCTAGGGCCTCATGAAATCTTAATGTTGAAAGAGATGAAGTTCAGAAAGGTTGTGTTTTACCCCAGAACCAAGGTAGTAAGCAATAAAATAAGGCCTTATTCTCCGTTTTCTGCTATATTATACAAAAGTCACCAAAATTTAGACCTCATATCTACTGAAAGGTTTTGAGCAATTACTTGAATTAGACTTGTAAAGCTAATGAATAAATAAAAACAAAATATAGCAATGTGGTGGTGCCCCAGTTTTCTTATGTTACAGGTTCCCTAGTATGTGGAAAGGTTGGGAACCTCTAATTATTCCAGTCTTTCTTCACTACTATTTATGCACAAGTAAGCTAGCTGGATTCCTTTCTCTTAAACATGCATACAGAAAGGATTAGAATTGATTTGTAAACCTAACTTCTATAAATCCAGTATATTTTGGAAATATCTCACACCTAAGTTTCTTATTTAGATTCAAGGATGATAAAACTTGTAAAAATAGTTTTTCCACTGATGAATGTTCAACATTGGCAAGCTTTACTGGTTTGGTCATAAACTTGTAGGCTTTTCTTAATGACCCAATTAAGTCCACTTTTTCTCTGCCACAATGAGCTGAGAGAGAGACAGATGATTCCAAAATGTACTCTCCAATGTTCCAGGAGAATACATATCTTCTGCCTTCTAAATATGTGGGTTCTATAATCATTGTAGGACAATGTTCAGACTTATGAAGACTTCTTGAGCAAATTTAATATGCAAATCTGCAATATTAAAATATTAATTGGAATAATTTACATGCTAAAATGTATTTACAAGCATGTTATTTAGTTTTGACAAGTAGTTTATTGGTTTGATTTCTCCTACACTAAGTTATAAAACAATACAATATATTTATTTTTAAGATAAGGTATACCTAATGCAATGTACAGTGCTTCATTTGTGTAATTTAAATCCAAATTTGTATCTCAAACTTTTGTTTAAATATGACATATGGAGTTGACTTTTAAAACAGCAAAGCTGCATATAAACTTTGAAATTCAGGGCAAGTAGTACCACTGATAAAGAAAAAGAGAAGTTTCATTTTCTGAAGCAAAATATCTGAATAAAAAAAAGTAGGTATTGTTCTCCACATTTTACTGATATAAAGTAACTATATAGGTTAACAAGGACAGAGGCATGGCTTAAACCTGCATCTCTGGCTCCAAATCCTAAACCCTTTCATCAGCTAAACTATTTGCCTTACAATCATTTGCATTTCCTGTAGACACAATGCTAACTTAGAAATATTTGAAAATATTAAGATGTATTTTCTGTTTTTCACTGCTAATTTGATATTAATATTTAGTGTGTTTTTGCCAGGCAAATTTTCCAATTAACTTATTTTGACAGAGTCTGTTGTTATTTTTAAAGATATTGACTGAATTAATATCTGATTATATATATATATATGACTTAAGCTTACTATCTTAGTAATAGCCGTTCCATGTCCTTCTCTCTCACTCTATTTTTTTTTTTTTTTTTTTTTTTAGTTTCAGCATAGAACCAAACTATGACTTCCTCTATATATACGATGGGCCAGACAGTAATAGCCCACTAATTGGAAGTTTTCAAGACAGCAAGTTACCAGAGAGGATAGAAAGCAGCTCCAATGCCATGCATTTGGCTTTTCGGAGTGATGGATCTGTGAGTTACACTGGATTCCATTTAGAATATAAAGGTAATTGTGAACATTTTATTTTAGCATCATGGTTTCACTTGTGAGTATTTTCTACAGGAGGATAACTGTGCAGTGACCATTGTCAGTGGTTATCTGTGCATTTCTCAGTGCAGGCTACCTACAGTTCAGCTCATAAAAGAACTCTGACTTTTCCTAACGGTGAGGAGGAAATTAGTATTTCCCTAATTACTACCAAAGGAAATGTATCAGCAAACAAATTAACAATTAGTATACTCTGAGAGTTGGCTGAAACCACAAAATAATAAAAAAAACCTAGTTTTTTTGGAAGCTGAATATTCACTTAAATATATCTTATTTAGAGACTATGATCAGTGATAAAGAGAACAAATTATAGTGATAATTATGTTACACAAAATGTCTAAAGATATTTAAATATGTCAGTATTCAGAATAGGGGTAATAAAATAGTGATAATTATATTTGAGAATATTTCTGCAAGTATTTAAATGAATTAGTATTACAATGCCTATGGATGCCTATACACATATTTTTCTTAAGTTTTATACTCTGTGATTATAAGAACAAATTAGATCTTAGTTGTTTAAAGGTAAAATATATTTTTTAATAATTGAATCCTTAAAGGACATACTGATAATTCATCTCAAGTTATTAATTGAGTTCTGAAAATACATATTTTGGGCTTGTTACTTATCACTCGGCTTTTTCATTATGAAATATTTTTAATAACTGAAAATTATACAGAATAATAAAATAAACTTCAAAATATATATCATCCTACTTGACAAACCTTAACATTGTTTTCTATCTGCTTCAGATCTATTAATTCTTGTTTTAAGAAAAATAATATTGCATTTATAATTAAACACCTTTTGCAGTTGCTGTGGAAACGGGTTTATCTCTTTGTGGCTATCAAATAAAGTCAGGATAAACACTGCAACTTCACATAGCCTGGGGTAAGGAAGACTTTTTTAGGGAAAGGAAAAACTCACAACTCAGCAAGATGCAGATGCTTCGAGTCCTCCGGAATGTCATCATTCCTTGGAAATGAATGCCAGGGCCAAGGCATCTGCTCAATATGGACATGCATTTCTGATGCAAAATATCTGACTGGTTTTATTCCAATGGGAAAATTGAGCCCCCTGTGAGTCCCTCATTTTACAGAGCAAAGTAAGAATATGGCCACATCACAGGGAGAATATACAAGACAATAGGTACAAGACAGTGAGGATTTGGTGTGCCAGCTATTCATTGGGGCTATCTGCAAATGCTAACTCCTCCACACTAGAGGGCCCTGGGGAAGTTTAGACCTTGTGATTGTGGGCTAGGAAGCATTGGTCTTATGGAGAGTTGATCTTGAACATTCTATCAGTCTCTTCAATTGGAAGAGGCTCCCCACATCATATTCCAGGACCCAGCTGGCTGACAATTCAGGCAAACTATGATGAGAGCCCAAGGCCATTTTCACATAACCATATTTTTTTCATGACAGTATCTTCCTAATTCTGTACTGATGTTTAACTTTTCCATGTAGGAAAGCTTATACATATTTTTATATTTTCTACCATGTACACATCCTTCATCCTATATCATATTGTTTTTCATTCCCATCATGCGCATATCCTTGTGAAAAAGTTCCCCTTTACATTGTATTTAAGGTATATCAATGACAGAGACATACCGATTTAGTTTATGTCTCTGTCATTGATAAAGACAGAGACATAAACTAAATGACATTCCATCATATGACTGTATCACAGTTAATTTATAAGTCATTCTGATAGACACTTAGGTTGTTTCAGTTTTTCACCATCAGAATTGAATCATGATGAAATGAAAATTGTTTTATATGCTTTTTTCAATATATGTGTGAGTGTCTTTCTAAAATAAATATATACTAGGAGCGGGATTACTGAGTCAAAGGCTAATCTAATTCCATAATCAATCAAGTCCATGTTGCCAAATTACTCTCAGAAGAGGTTAACCAATTTATTTTTTTAATAGCAGAGAAAGTGTTTCAGAAAGTCCACATATGTTTTAAGATATAATTGACCAATGATATTTTATTAAATTTATATGTACAACGTAATGATTTGGTATATGTATATCTTGTGAAATGATTACCACAATAAGTTTAGGTAGTGTCCATCACTACACAGTTAAAATTTTTTCTTGGATGAGAACTTTTAAGATCTATTCTCTTAGCAACTTTCAAATACACATAATGTAGTATTGTTAACTATAGTCACCATGCTGTACATTACATCTCCAGGACTTATTTGTCTTATAACTGAAAGTTTGTATCTTTTGATCACCTTTATCTATTTCACCCACCCCTGACCCTGAACTTTAGCAACCACCAATCTGTTCTCTGTATCTGTTCTCTGTATGTGCACCAGCATTTACTTCACTAACTCTCTAACATACTAAAATGCAAGCCTCTTAAGAGTAAGAACTCTATTTGCTATTATACAATGAGTACCTTAGAATGTTGCCTATGCATAGTAATTGTTTGATAATTATTTAATTGCTAAGTTTTCTGTTTTAAATCAAGTCATACTTAGAATCCTAAAATAATAATAATATTGAAATATTACAAACCTTGAAGATACAATTCTGCCCTGCATGTTATAAATGAGAACTTGCCTCTTTAAGAATAGCTAGTTATATCTGCATATTGACAGGCTTAAAAATAAGACCAATTGTAAATGAGAGGACAGGAGAGGGGGAGGGAGAGGAGAGGAAAAGAGAGGAGGGAAAAAAGGCAACAAACAAGGTGGGCAGGGGGGAGGAAGAATGGGAGGGAGGAAGGGGAGAGAGAGGAAAGACAGAAAGATGGAAGGAAGGAAGGAAGGAAGGAAGGAAGGAAGGAAAGAAGGAAGGAAGGAAGGAAGGCAACTGTAAGCAAGTCAGTAGAGCTATGTTCTGTTGTGAAATAATACTTAGTAAAACATTTCTAGAGATCACAGATATAAGAAAGAACATTATAAGCACTACCATGCTCAGGGAAGATGGTGCTAATGGAATACAATATTATTCTCATGGAAATTGGACTTGACCTTACAATCCTTTCTCCACATTACATTCCAGATAGCCATCACTAAATCCATGCAATGAAGTACTTGAGATAAAATCTATTTGGCATATCTCTGCTAAATGTATGTCTGTTTCTATTGCCCAGCTTGATATAATTCAGTGTCCATTATTTCAAAAACTAAGATTTATGCTGTCATAGGACAATGGCCATAGATGCAAAATTTTAAAAAGAAATATTATTTATTATGTACTTACTCTATTCTATGCAGTGATTAGTTCTTTTAATGCATTATCTCTGTCCTTCCCAGGAGCAGGCATACTTACAAATGCAACAAAAGTATTAAACTAACAACATTATGAGATACGTACTGCTATCTCTCCTTTACAAATGATAAAATTGAGGATCAGATTGTTAAAATGAGTTACACAAGATGACAACTTATTATTACCACTTTGAGTAAAGACAAATACAAATGTGAGTACAGGCAGAGAAAAATACATAATCATGTCTTGAACTATAATCCTTTTTGGACCCTACAATTACTCCCCACCATCCTTAGCTACTATACAAACAACCACTTACACACAATTCTGCCATGAGGTCCTTTTTTTATTCTTTAGAATCCAGATGTTATTTTTTTTACAATGTTAGTACTGAGTTCATTTTCCCCAAATCTAATTTTTTATTTTTATTTTTTGCCTTTACCAATACATTTATTACCAAGTGTTATTATATATCAAGAACATATAATGTCTAGAAGTATGTGCAATGATCAGACATCCACCAAAGAATACATATTTTTAGTTTAATAAGAATTTGAATAAATGAACTGTGTTTTAAAGAGATCACAATATTTCTTTTGAGATAACTCCATACGTTTACATCCTCTACCAGAGCATGCATTTACACTAAAAATAAGGATTCAAGACTTATACCTAAAAGGCAGTGCCTATTTTTTATAGTTAATGTGATCTTTGATAACAAATAAAGCTTAAAAATCATAAATTAATATTAAATTTAAACTATAGGGTGTCCCAATGCATATACACACTATGAATAATTATAAAGGCAGTGTTCATTAAAATACATTTCATTTTCAAAATTGAGCTATCAGTTGTCAAAGTATATATACATTTTTGGGAGACCCTGTATAATAATGAATTGCAGATATAAAGGTACCTTTTTTTCTTTAGTGCTTCAAGTCTATTTTTGTTTTTTAAATAAATCTTTATTGCTGAAAGTATTACATATGGCCCTTTTTCCCCCCATTGCCCTCTCCCACCTCCTTACCCCCCAAGCCTTCACCACCCACTGTCTGTGTCCTTGGGTTAAAATGGAACTCCCATTTGATCCCATGATCCCACTTCTAGGAATATATCCCAAGAAATCAGAAACACCAATCAGAAAGAATATATGCACCCCTATGTTCATAGCAGCACAATTTCCAATAGCTAAGATTTGGAAACAGCCTAAGTGCCCATCAGCAAATAAGTGGATTAAAAAACAATGGTACACCTACACAATGGAATACTATGCAGCTATAAAAAAGAAATAGCTCTTACCATTTGCAACAGCATGAATGGACCTGGAGAGCATTATGCTAAGCAAAATAAGCCAGTCAGAGAAAGGTAAGTATCACATCATCTCACTCATATGTGGAATCTAAGGACCAATATAATCTGATGAACAAAAATAGACCCAGAGACATAGAAACATTAAACAGACTGTAAAACCTCAGAGCAAGGCAGGGGAGGGTGGTGGGGGGGTGAGAGATCAACCAATTAACCCAAATCCAGTTTAATTAATTTTCTGGACTGGTCCTCAAATGCTCATTGATGGGAAAATTACATTCCCCACTTCAGGGTCTCTAGGGTCTGTCTTTTCTTATCAACCTCCCTTTTTCCTATCTTTATTTCAAAACATTGTTACCTCTTTAATTGAATAATTTCTTAAAGTTAATGAAGTGGCCCTCAAGTTTAATTCTAACACAGACAGACAAATACCTCAGAATTTTCAAGATAAAATGTATACCCCCAAAATGAACTGACATATACATGGAGGCCCTGGATAAATTGTTTCCTTTGTCATTTGTAATACGTCATGTACCTTGAATTAAACCTGTTGATTTATGTTAGCACTGAAAATATAAAGCTTCTAAGTCCTGACTCACTCTAATCAATGCTGGTAGTAGGCCTTTAAGTAAAAAGCCATAGGTCCAGCACCTACCTCTATTATTGCTCATACCAGAATTTCTTGTGTTCATGTCTATATTTCCTTTTCCCCCTTGAAGACAGACATTGAATCTTACTTTTATTTGTGTGCACCTACATCGTAGTTATATAAAGCATTTGAATAATGAATGACTGCTATATTGGAACATCACAAAAACACAAGCCCAATATGGATTCTGGAAGAAATACCAGTTTATGTTTCCATAAAGCAAATGATAGAAATGCTCTAATGTTGTAGCCAAGAGTAAACTGGAGCAGAGAAGTAGAAGTGTGGGGTGAGGGGAAGATACTTCACTGGTTTGAAAGCAATGTCCCCAAAGAGTTTAAGGCAAGACAAGTCTCCATTTACTACCTTGTAAGTTTAATGTGGCACAATATTAAACAATTTAGAGTTGAATAAATATTTAGCATTTAAACAGTACTCTCATATTAAGAGCATTTTGACATAATATTAATAAATGTGTCTTAAAATGTATAATTATAATATACAGTATATATAAATGTTATCATATAGGAGTGATACTGGTATTATTGTAACAAAACTAGAGGCCTGCCAAAACCGGTTTGGCTCAGTGGATAGAGCGTCAGCCTGCGGACTGAAAGGTCCCAGGTTCGATTCCGGTCAAGGGCATGTAACTTGGTTGCGGGCACATCCCCAGTGGGAGGTGTGCAGGAGGCAGCTGGTCGATGTTTCTCTCTCATCGATGTTTCTGACTATCTATCACTCTTCCTTCCTCTCTGTAAAAAATCAATAAAATATATTTAAAAAAAAAAAAAAAAAAAAAAAAAAAAAAAACTAGAGGCCTGATACATGAGATTCGTGCAAGGGACTTGGCCCTTGCAGCTCCGGCTGCCTCTCACCCCAGGCTGCCTCTTGGCCCCACCCTCACCCATTGATCATTCCGGAAGGTAGTTGCCCTATGGTCTAATTAGCATATTAGCTCTTTATTATATAGGATACATTGATATTGATGGAGCAGGAATATACACAGCATTGTTCTACTGAAGGGGACCTCCTGACAACTCGTTGCTGTTTTAGCTGGCAGGAGATGTCATTTATAGGCACCAATGTGTACAGTGGTAAATGTATAATTGGTTATTTATATGTGCAATAAATTAGCCAAGAACCTTAAAAATATCTTAAGTTACTTTCTTTTCATTGTCATTTGTTGCCATGATGTTTTTTTATTTCTTCCTTGATCTCTCTGGTAACCCAGTCATTGTTTAATAGCATGCTGTTTAGTCTCCATGTGTTTGATTTTTTCGGATTGTTTTTATTGTAGTTGATTTCCAGTTTTATGCCACTGTGATCTGAGAAGATGCTTGATATGATTTCTATCTTCTTGAATTTGAAGAGACTTTGCCTATGACCCAACATATGCTCTATCTTTGAAAATGACCCATGTGCACTTGAGAAGAATGTATATTCTGTGGCTTTGGGGTGAAATGTTCTGAAGATGTCAATTAATTCCATCTGGTCTAGTGAGTCATTTAGGATTGATGTTTCTTTGCTGATTTTTGTTTAGAGGATTTGTCCAATGGTGATAGTGGGGTATTAAAGTCTCCTACTATGATTGTATTGCTGTCAATCTCTCCTTTGATATCCTCCAGGAGTTTTTTTATGTATTTGGGTGCTCCTGTATTGGGTGCGTATTTGTTTACCAGAGTTATTTCTTCTTGTTGGGTTGCTCCCTTTAGTATTATGAAGTGACCTTCCTTATCTCTTGTTATATCCTTCACTTTGAGATCTAATTTGTCAGATATAAGTATTGCTACCCCAGCTTTTTTTCATTTCCATTCGCCTGGAAAACCTTTTCAATCCCTTCACCCTCAGTCTGTGTGCGTCTTTTTTTCTGAGGTGGGTTTCTTGTAGACAACAGATATATGGGTCATGTTTTCTTATCCAATCCATTACCCTATGTCTTTTGATTGGGGCATTTAATCCGTTTACATTTAAAGTTATTATTGATAGGTACTTATTTGTCGCCATTCCTATTCTTTACCTCTGTGTTCCTTCTTCGCTTCCTATTTCTTTTTTTTTTTTTTTTTTTTTTACAGCAGACCCTTTAGCATTTCTTGCATTGCTGGCTTGGTGGTAATAAATTCCCTTAGTCCTTTTTTGTCTGTGAAGCTCCTGGTTTCACCTTTAATTTTGATTGATAGCCTTGCTGGGAACAGTATTCTTGGATTCAGACCCTTCCTTTGCATGACTTTGTATATTTCATTCCATTCCCTTCTGGCCTGATGGGGTTCTGTTGAGAAATCAGTTGCTAGTCTAATGGGGGTTCCTTTGTAGGTAACTTTCTGTCTCTCTCTGGCCACTTTTAAGATTCTTACTTTGTCGTTGGTGTTTGCCAATTTAATTGCAATGTGCCTTGGCGTCAGTCTTTTGGGGTTCATTTTGCTTGGGACTCTGTGAGCTTCTTGGATTTGTGTGGGTTTTTTCTTCCCTATCTCCAGGAAGTTTTCTGTCATTATTTTTTCCGACAGGTTTTCTAGTCCTTGCTCAGTTTCCTCTCCTTCTGGAACCCCTATTATGCGGAAGTTGTTTTGTTTCGTGTTGTCCCAAAGTTCCCTTAGGCTCTCCTCCTGCTTTTTAATTTTTTTTTTCTAGAAGCTGCTCTACTTGAGTATTTTTTCCTACCTTGTCTTCTAGCTCACTGATGCAGTCCTCTGCTTCTTCTAGTCTACTCTTGATGCTTTCTATTGAGTTCTTTACAGCAGCGATGTCATTTTTCATTTCTTCTTGGTTCTTCTTCATTTCCTCTTGGTTCTTACTCATATTGTCGAATTTGTCTTCCATTCTTTTCAGCCACCTTATGACCATTTCTCTGAATTCTTTCTCTGGCAGGTTGCTTGCCTCCATTTCGTTTACTTCCTTTTCTGGTGATGCCTGCTTTTCTTTCATATGCGGGCTGTGTCTTTGTCTCCCCATGGTCTCTCTTCTCCGGGTGTCTGGTTATATAGTTCTCTCTCTCCTTTTATAAGAACTTTAGTGATCCACAAACCTAACTGACACTTGAAAATGCATGCTCTTGTTATGTGTCAATGAATTCCTCAGGCTCAGTACAACAAAGTTCTCCAAATACAAGTTTTAGTTGGAAATTGGAAGTAAGGAAGAATCAGGAAATAAAGATCAGCAGAGTTCTTCTTCAACTAAGCTGCTGGAAAAACAGCAAATACAATATAATAGTGCGACAGCTTTTGATCGTTTTCCTATCAGAAAAGTCTTCTTCATCCACAAAGTCTTCCTTCACCAAGTCTTTGGAAATTTTCTGTGGTGCAGAAGGGCTCCCCAGCTCTTACTCCCTGAATCCTCCTCCTCCCCTCCTCTTTCTCTCTCTCTCTTAAGTTACTTTCTAAATTAACATCAGTTTACGATAAGCTATATAACAACTTATTACATTTCAACTTTTCAACTTTATCCTGAGATATTCTGGGGTCAATCATTTAATTTCCATTGCAGCAATATTTTCCAAAGTAAAAGAGATACAAGTATGGTTTATATTTATTCTCACAAAGCACCCTGGGAGATCTGGCCCAATGTGAACTCTGGGTTTTCCAATAAGGAGGGTCTCTTAGGACTGATTATGATCAGAAGAGAGGACTACAGTGCATTCAAAACTTGAAGCAAGCTTAGCTCTCAGTGGCTGAACTCATGCCAGCAAGCATATGCCCATCCAAACATGTCCACTATTCTGGAAATAATAGGCAATTGGATGTTATATACTTTGGCCACCTCAAAAAATAAAAATAATGTAAACTAATTCTGGTTAATCACAAAATAAAGTTATTTATAATAATTGACTCTAATATACTTTATTTGGAGAACATACGGCAAAGGACTCTTCCCTAGGGTCTATTCAGTAAGAAAACTAGTATTAAACCAAATAAAATTAATTATTTATGAAAAATAATGCTATCAATTTGACTGCTTTACTTTTCTTTTTAAGAAAAACTAAAATCACCTTTCCATCTACTGCCTAGACCTTTATATAAAAATTCTCCAAATGATTTTAATATTTCCAGGTGTAACAGCTATGGCAAACATGGAAATAAACAAAGGCAGTGTTATTCACAGAAAGCTATTCACCAGGATTTAAAATAGTATGTAAACATAACAATGAGATAAATGAATCCTCTCAAAATGAGGCTATCAATGTAAAACTGTTGCAGAGGCAATATTTTTAATTGTTTACCATATTTTCCTTTACTCAAAAGGTAGGGTGTTTGGATTATAGATTCTTTGATATATCACTGAAACTTTTGGGAAAACTTTAAAGAAAAAGCAACTTTTCCAAAGATGAATATTAGACTGTTAGGCCTGTCAAGGAGATGAATCCTTTTAAACAGTAATTTCAATCCTTCCCTTTCCCTCAAAGGATTTAACTTAATTTCATGAAGGCCGGCTATAAATGCTAGGCTGCTGTTCTGCCTAAAAATTATGTTGTGTTTTTCTGCTTGTTTAAAGAAAGACTCTATGTGAGGTTTTATTCTTTAAAATAAGCAAACCAACCCTCCAAGAATAAAGCCCCATTCTTAGTGACTAAATTTACTATTCATCCTGCTGGTTCTTATCTGCAAACAGTGCTGTGTGGATATTTCATCTGGGAAGAAACATAATGTATTGGATTGGGAAATAATTTTTATAGTGAAGTCTGAATATAATAGATGGGATGCAAATTGTGTGTGTGTGTGTGTGTGTGTGTACATGCACATGCACGCACGCATGCACCTGCATGGGAGATCAAGTGTTTTAGCTTTGGATTGAAACTCAGGAATTGGGTTTATTTGACTTGCACACTCCAGTACACTCCCTCCCCTTCATACCCCTCATTTCTCTGAGACCTAGTCAACTCAGTTTTCTTAATCTTCAGCTTGCATGTCAATTCTTCAGGTAAGTTCCTAAATGCCTCCCCATTTGCATACTCAGCACAATTACAAGTATTTAATATAATTCTCTATAGACTGTAAGTGTCATAAGGGCTAAAATATTTTCTGATTGTCCACTGCTATATTTCCCGAGTTGGCTGGGTAGTGGGCTTTTAACTAATTGTTGGAAAGAAAGAAGGAAGAAAGTGGCCTTCTTCATTCCTCTGATAATCTTTTGAAATCATTCAAGTGTTTGGTTCCAACATTTCCTCTTTTGTTGATTTGGTAGAAATCTTACATAGTGCTCTTCCTAAAACACAAATTTCTCATCATTTCTTATAAATGTTAAAGTAATTTGAACTTTGCAAACTTTTATGAATAGAAAAAAATATACTTTTTCTGTTGCAATCAATTAGATTTGGACATCTATATATATAAAGAGCCAGGGTCCGTAACGCCCAAAATGACTGAAGGCTCGACCAAACACCAGCAGCCAGTCCTGCAGTCAGTGCTGCAGGCGCCTCAGCGACCCAGCACTGACTGCCGAGGGGGCTGCGATCAGGCCCGGACAGAGGCCGGGAGAGAAAAGCAGGGGACAGAGGCCGGGAGAGAAAAGCAGGGCCTGATCGCAGCCCCTGTGGCAGTCAGTGCTGGGTCGGCGTGGCAGAAGTCAGTCTTGCAGTTAGTGAAGATAGGGTCAATTAATATTAAGTGAACATAGGGTCAATTAATATCTTTTCGAGAGGAGTTGAGAATATAAAGTACAGTGTAGAGCAATTACTTATATTATTTCACATAAAACTCTTTTCAACTAAGATATTTTCCTTTATTTAAAATGTATCTTTATTGCTGCAAGTATTACAGATGTCCCTTTGTTTTAGATTTTTCCCCCACATTGATCTCCTCCACCCTACATCTGCCCCTTCCAGGCCTTCACCAGACTATTGTCTGTGTCTGTGGGCTATTCCTATCTAATACATAAAAATCTAGAAAGATTTTGAGAAAATAAAAAATATGCCTCGTAAATATTGAACAGAAGAGCTGACGTTGCTGCATGAATACTGGATACAGGCTTGAAGCCAAACACAACTCATGAGATAAAGTTAGTCATTGTAACATATCAAAAGGTTCCTTTCACTAAAGAGATAAGATAGTTCCCAATACGTATACACATAATAGAACAGTGTGGGGGTTCAGAATGAACCTCACCAAGGTGTGTATCAGTGGTATGCAGATTTTTGAGCTAAGGGCAATTTTATCTTCAGGCACAAGTGAAAATTCTGCCCCTCCCTTTAACTACCTAAAAAATTTGAATTAGAGGCCTTGCCCATAATAAGACATTATCCTATATAATTAAAGGCTAATGTGCAAATTGACCGAGCAGCAGAACAACTGGTCACTATTACATGCACTGGCCACCAGGGGGCAGATGCTCAATGCAGGAGCTGTCCCCTGGTGGTACTTGTGCTCCCACAGGGGGAGCGCTGCTCAGCCAGAAGCTGGGCTCATGGCTGGCTAGCACAGCAGCGGTGGTGGGAGCCTCTCCCGCCTCCACGGCTCCCAGACTGTGAGAGGATGAAGTCCAGGCTGAAGAACCCTCCCCCTCAGAGTGCACGAATTTCATGCACCGGGCCTCTAGTATTAATATAATTTTTGCAATAGCCAAATACCAGGACATTGCTGAATTAAATTCCAATGATGCCATGATTTATATCCAGAGATATGCCAACCTTCTGACTTCCCATTAACTAAGATAAGCTCTAATGTAAAAAAAAAAAAAATCTCACTTGTTATGCTGAATTTGTGATGGTCCTTACATTGCACATTTCTCTATTATTTCTTAAGTAAATTATAATAATAATAAAATGGAAATATTAAGGTATTACCAGATCTTTTAACAACAAAGTGTTGTAGTGCCTATTCTCAAACTGTACGAACTAGCATATTTTTTCTACATATTTTCCTCTTCAGTTCACTATCTGGGTACACAGAAAACAGTTCCTTTGTTGTGAATGAACTGAAGTTTTACAATTGTCTTGTACTGTTAGCTCTGAAAGTGCTTGGCTTTGATATAGTTTCTCTGTCCAAAAAGATATTGGCTTGGGTATATAAAGATTTTGTTGCTATTTATAATGGGCAGACCTCTGATGGAAATGTGGGAATGATAAAGCAGGTAGGTTAAGAAATATTTTTAAGACAGAAAAAAAGTGTCTTTTACTTTCCTCTTAGTGGTGAAATGAACTGAGCTTGACAGACAGTAGTAACATGGAATAAGTGCACGTTAATAAAGGAATATTAAGTAAGGAAGTAAGCCCTGCTTTTTTTATAATGAACTCTAAAACCCTATGTTTGACTATATTATTAGACAATAATTTTAATGAGAAAAACAGTGAAGAATTTTATTCTCTTACCAATTGGTATGACTTCACAAAATGTCAAATATGGTTAAGGGTTGCTTTATACTTTGGGCACTCAGAGGCTGAAAGGGTGCTGGTGTTTTCCTGTCCATTTAGTGCTAATAATGAAGAAATCTTAAAGGTTGCATAGAAAACAGTATTGTAAAATAGTGCATTTTATATCCACATTGTTTTACAGCAAAACTCCGAGAGTCCTGCTTTGATCCAGGCAATATAATGAATGGCACCAGACTCGGAATGGATTATAAATTAGGGTCAACGGTCACCTATTACTGTGATGCTGGTTATGTTCTTCAAGGTTATTCAACACTCACCTGTATCATGGGAGATGATGGAAGACCTGGGTGGAATAGAGCCTTACCAAGCTGTCATGGTAAGAAATATATCTATTTCTAATAATTATTATTAGAATCAATAAATGTTTAAAGTCAGTTCTGTACTTCAAAAAAATCAACCACTTAACATACAACCTACAAGTGTGGAATAGCAATGCAGAGATTTTCATCAAAGATTTTTAAATTGGATTCAATAAAGACATGGTTTTGGAAAGTGTTTATATTCCCAGGTGTGTCTAAAGCAGGGGTGGGCAAACTTTTTGACTCGAGGGCCACAATGGGTTCTTAAACTGGACCGGAGGGCCGGAACAAAAGCATGGATGGAGTGTTTGTGTGAACTAATATAAATTCAAAGTAAAGGAGCGGAGGGGAGAGCAAGAGAACCCTCCGCACTTTTGGCTCCGCGGGCCAGATAGAACAGCCGAACGGGCTGGATCCAGCCCACAGGCCGTAGTTTGCCCACGGCTGGTCTAAAGCAATGTGTATGTTATGGTAGGCAAGCTAACTGAGAGCAGCAATAGGGCCTGTTCTGCTCATTTGTGTTCAGGACTTAGAGGATTGCCTGAAATCATTAGGTACCTAGAAAATACTGGCTGAGTAAATAAGGAATACACAATAAAACTGATATTTCAACAGAAGTAGATAAATGCAAAAACTTAAATAGTGTAATTTTTCATGGTAAATCTTTATAGAAATAGGAACATAGGAAATATGTATTTCTAAGAATTAGGTTGTCTAAAAATGAAAACCAAATCAGAGCTGCTTAGGCAGCTTCAGTAGCACAAGGAAAACTCAAAGACAGAGAAGGATGGAGAAGGACCTAAAACTGGTTTCAGTGACATAATATCAGGTATGAGATTGCCAGATGCGCTCCAGCAGAGTTAGTAAAAGACCAGGGTACCAGAATCAGGTTGACAAAGGATCAGACAATGATTATAGCCAGGAAAAGACTTCTGATACTAGAAAAAGTCTTAGGAAAATACAGTTAAGGGGCAAAGACATAATATTTTTGAGATTAAGGCAATTACTGATCAGAGACGCACCGGAAACAAATACTACCTTCACTTGGGGAGTGCAATTTGCTAAGCAGTTAGCTGCAACAAATAAACAGCTCTTTGGGAATGGTTTTGAAGAGATCATCCAGTGAGCACAAGAGGGGAAACTGTGCAAGTCCCCAGGTAACAAAGAAGCAGGTTTTGATGATGGTGATTCAGAATTTTATGAATATATTTCTGGATAAATTCCTAAAGTATTTTCCAAAACAAAGATCAGTTCACCACTTTATGGAAGTGGTGACTTGTGGCCTTTCCAAAAACCCATATCTTAGTGTTAAGCAGAAAGTAAAACACAGAGTGGTTTAGATATTATTTTAATGAAAACCAGACATTCTATATAATAAAAGGCTAATATGCAAATCGACCAAACAGCGGAATGACCCATTGCTGTGATGCGGACTGACCACCAGGGGCCAGACGCTCAATGCAGGAGCTGCCCCCTGATGGTCAGTGCACTCCCACAAGGGGATCTCCACCAGAAGTCAGGCTCATGGCTGGCTAGCGCAACGGTGGTGGCGGGAGTCTTTCCTCCCTCCATGGAAGTGCTAAGGATATCTGACTGCCAGCTTAGGCCCGCTCCTATAAGGTCTTCCAGACTGCGAGAGGGCACAGGTTGGGCTGAGGGACCCCCCTCCCCCCCCCCGCCAAGTGCACTATTTTTCATGCACTGGGCCTCTAGTCTTAAAATGACAGAGAGATCTATTGCAGACCATGGGGATTTTTAGTTCAAGCTGTTGGAGATGGATATTATAACTAAATAAAATAATTATATTAGAAAAAAATAATATTGCACATTCAAAAATCATGTTTGTATGTAACTATTTATGAGGATAGAGATACAGTGGAGAGAAAAGTCAGTAAGGAGAGAGAAACAATGATATCACTGTGGAAAGTTATCACAGACTCTCTAGTCAGATGAATGATTCTGATTTGTTGTACAAAATTGGCCATGCAGATGACCTCATCTAGGGCCGACTTTCCAAACTATGGGTCACCACCATGAGTCATAAAATCAATCCACTGGGTCATGGCTAGCATTTTTACAAATGATATAAAGTTTTAGTATAATAAAATAAAGAAAATTAAAAGAAGAGAAAAACACTATAATTGAAAGAACACAGTAAGAATAAATAATAATATTTGTGGAACTGTTTTTGGTTATATACATAGATAAATAAAATGCAATAAATATACATATGTGTGTGTCTTTATGTAGGTGTTCATGTTTTCATTGATATAAAGTGTATTTCTTACTATGAACAACCCTGATCTTATGGTTAAAAATATGATTTTTTGTGTCTAATACACATGGTAATTTTTCCTAGTTGTCTAATATTCATATATTAGAATTATATGTGTGTGATTTCTAACTTAAACACAAGTTATTTAACTTCTCTATGCTTATTGTCTCTAATCTAAACAATAGGGAAAACTGAAATTTTTTACTTCAAAATGCTGTTATAAGAAATAAAAGGTAGATATCTACTAAATGGTCATTCTGTTATTAAAATAGCTGATTAGTTCTTGAATTGATGATTTCATCTATCAGAAAATGAAGGGGATAAAAAGAAAATTACTTTGGATTTAATTCTCATAAAGCGAAAAAAAAATCAGTGTATGACATGGAAGTTAATAGGAAATTTACGAAAAAGAGTGAGTATATTGTGTTATAATTTAGAGTTATACAGAAGGGAAATCTGTTTAAGCCAGAAAAGCATACTAAGACACTTTTCAAATTATACTGTCAGTGATCATTAAGAAACTTTGGGAAATTTTGGGAGCCAGACAAAAAATAACTAAAAATTCTGATGGAGAAAACTCAAAGGATACAGAAAATTATAGATTAAAATGATAGGCATAAATTATTAAAGAGATGGCTTTCATTGACTTAGGTAAGAAAGACAAGAGTACCAGAGTTTAGCATGCATTCACTCAGTATATACATGCCTAAAATAATCCTATTCCTTTTGAATAGTGTTTTTTATTTTTTATTTTTATTGATAGGTCATACCAATGCCAATTTCAGCATGGAATATGCCATAACATATACAAATAAATTCCTCTGAACCAAAAATATTTTATGGGCTCAATTAGAGCCCGATCTATACTAATAAAAGGGTAATATGCTAATTAGGGCAGACGTCTTCTGGACGTCCATCCGGACAAAGCCACAGCAGCTGTGAGGCCCGGGTCTCAGGCAGCCGTGGGCTCCGCCCGGTCGCCTCCCACAGAGGGAGGCCAGACTTCGGCCTAGGCCCGCTCCCTGTTAGTAGGACATCCCCTGAGGGCTCCCAGATTGTGAGAGGGGGCAGGCCGGGCTGAGGGACCCCCCGCCCCAGTGCACAAATTTTTGTGCACCAGGCCTCTAGTTAAGTATATTATGCAATGTTGGTTGAATAATAATTCTATAGACATTGTAGAAGGAAGAATAGATGTGCATTCAAATCCTCTCACTGTAACTATGGCCTGGGGCAAGCTGAGTCTTGATTTTTAAATCTCTAAAACTTGATAATAGTTTTACTTTAATAAATTATTGTAAAGACTCAATTAATTAACACAACACATACAGAAGACCTAGTGAAATTTCAACAAGAAGCATATCACTAGAAAACATGCATTGCATGTTATATTTTAGTTGAACTAGTATATTTTTGTCATTTTAATATTAATTAAATGTAATTTATTAATGTCATTGTATGGCTACATATTCACCTCTTCCTGAAGGTAGTGCAGGAGTTTAATATTTTTAAATTTTTTAAGAGAAAACATTTTATCATTTAAGAGGCTATCACTTGACTTTTAACCATAATGCGAAGGTATTATGGAAAACATATAAAGCTATTCAATGCATGTTTTAAGCCATTCGAGCAAAACTAAGATACATTTATGTTAAAAATATAACCATAACTGTTCATTTCCAGTATATTTGAAGAAGAAAAATCCATGTTTTAAAATTAGATATGTTAAACTCTAAAAAATGATTTAAAAATAAGCAAAAAGCCTGGGTTAACTCTCTAATTTTGTTCATTTTATTTATTTTGCATATCTAAGTGCGATAATATTGTGTAAATTGAAGGTTGTTAAGAAATTATATTAAATAACGTATTTAAAACATTTGGTCCTGTCGTTGTTAATGTCACACAGTAAGGAGAGATTAATACATTTTAGGGTGTTTTTTTTTTTCTTCTATTTAATGAATCTAAGACTTATCTATTTGTTTTCCTTCATAGTCATTGCATAGAAATCCAAAATACACAGGACTGGCTGACTTTTTTATTTATTGATTTAATAGTTTAAGAGTAAAAATTAGTGTGTAAAGCATGTGCATTAGAGCAAGAGGGTTTGTTGTTTATAAGAATATATTATTTTTAATTAAGGCAAAATTTGTATTTTCACTAAAGTAAAATATGCATACATGCTGTAACTAAAATACAATATGAATAGCTTACCATTTAAAGCAATGGTCATCTCCTCTATTCTCTTATTCTTCGGCTGAGTCTTCTAATAAGTACTATTTCTAATTGCTCTAATGGGCCAATCTGTGACGCTGCATAACATATGAAACTCCATTTCTTGATTCACCAACTCTAGACAATATTTATTGATTTCCTGAAATAAGAGATAAAGAGTTATGTCACATCCACAGCCCCTCTCTTCAGTGTTCCAGATATGTATTATTTTTGGTTTTTCTAATAATTGCCGTTGCCATGTGTTAATTTGCTTATACTGCTATTTCTAACTTCATCAGTGTTTCAGTGTTGGGTGGCTACTCTCTGCTGTTTTTGATGCCAAGTTTTTTGGAGATTTTGACTTTGCTTTAGAAGACATAAGTAGGGACTATTGGACTCTGATTAGCAAATGCCAAAATAAGGAAATAAAGTTTTTATTTTTTATATAAAAATAAACATGACCATACTCTGCAAACTCTTTAATTACAACCATACATATTTTCCTTTTTCTATAATATTGCCTTAGTGTTACCTTAGTCTCTCAACATAAACTTATTAAGTCTTGGGATATATATTATCTTTTAGCATGAAACACGTTAATTTATACAAGGAGGCTCTAAGTAAATATTTTTTAACCTGAATTGAACCATAAGAATGTACCAAGGTTTTCTATTTTAGAGTATAGATTTTTATCACTGTTAAGGATTAAATATACATTTGAAATCTTAAGAAAATCTTTTTAAAAGCTTATGTTGGACACTGGGAGATTATTTTCTTCAGAAGTAGATCCCAAATGATATCATCCTGTGCTAAGTCCTGCCCAGAGATGAGAAACCCTGCAGATCATCTCATGAGACTGTCACATACATTAAATGATAGCAGAACAGGATATATATATACCTGCAATTCACTTTGGATATAAAAATGAGTTTAGAAAATGATTTCTTCCCTTGTTATTTTTCATATTTTGAAAAATATCTGTTGAAACAAAATTATCTTATATCATTCTTACCCATAATCTGATTCAATATTAGGTAAAAGTAATAAAACACAAACAGTGACTGATTCATATTTTCCCCTTAAAATTCATCATTTGATTTATTTCACCTAATGGCATTGGAGTTGTTTATATAGACACATCTCTACCCTGATCTAGGCCGCCAGCTGTCTCTTACCTCTTATCCTATTTCCCAACTAGTTTCTTCCCTTCCCTGTTTCTCCAGTGTCTTCTGAACACAGCAACATAGTCTTAAAAGCATATGTAAGATTATATCACATATTTGCTCAAAATCTGAATAAATGGTTTCCTAAATCTGAATAAATGCCAAAGATCTTAGAATGTTCTACTTAACCTTCTTCTGTGCTCCCTACCTCTCTGCTCTTCTCCCTCTCCACCTCCAGCTGAGCCACACGGCCTCCTTCACGTTTCTTCAAAGCACTGTTCACGTTTCTGCATCAGGGCTTTCGCATTTGCTGTCATTTCCGTCTGAATGCTGTTTCCCCAGCTCTCTGGCTGGCTAGCCCTCTGACTTCCTTTAGCCATCTGATTGCTTTTCTTCTTAGTAGAAAAAAAAAAAACCTTCCATTTATTCTCCCCCTGCCCCCTGAAGCTCAAGAGTGGACTCATATGTACATGTCTAAAATTGAAACAATTTATCCTGGGTAAAGGTATCTCTTATGTATGCAAAAGCCTTAGTTATTTTTAGGCCTTAGAACTTTGAAAGGTAAAAACCATTGACCTTGTTCACAATAATAATAATTTTTAATTGAAGTAAAATTGACATATAACATCATATTAGTTTATTCAGGTGTACAACATAATGATTTGACATTTGTATATATTGACAAATGATCACCACAATAAGTGTAGTTAATAATCATCACCACACATAGTTACAAAAAATGTTTTTCTTGTGATGAGGACTTTTAAGACCTACTCCCTACCAACTTTCAACTATGAATACAGTATTATTAACTATAGTCATCATGCGATACATTACAGCCCTGTGACTTATTTATTTTATAACTGGACTAATGCAATATACTTGATCTTTTCCATTTCCATAGCATATGGAAATGGGGAAGATCAAGTATATTGCATATGTAATGAGCATTCAAATGATAATTATAATAATAAGACCCTAAGAATATATGTATTTGGACTGTTAAATGATTACTAGTTTGCCAATTATCCTAAAGAAGAAATAGCATCATTCATTATTTTCTTAGGCTTTTAAAAGTACCAATTATCAGCCTGATCCTGCACTAACAGGGATAAAAACATGAATTCACTATGGTCCTTTCCTGTAGAGAGCTACAATCTGATGAGATACAGACAGATAAAGTCCATTGCTAGAAATAAAAGCAAAGTACTGTGAGCACAGCATGGAGGTGCATCTGACCTAGTTACAAAGAGAGAGTCGGGAGGTCTTCCCGATAAAAGTGATGCATGAACTAAATCTTAAAATTAGAAATAAGAAGGAATCAGGTGAGTTATAAGACAAGAGGGGATGGTGCGTTTAACCCGTAAGGTTCAGCATATGTGAACATACAGTAAAAAGAGTAAACAGGGCATTTTGGATAGAAATTAAAGATGCTCAGTAGGGCAAGCACATAGAAGGAGCGATGAGAGGTAATAGCTTACCTGTATTGAGCACAATATGAAGTTTTATACCCGTATCATTTTACATCTCACCACAACTCCATGACTCAGGGAGTACTAATATTCTCATTTTGCAGATGAGGAAACCAAGACACACAAAGCAGTTCAGTCTCTTGTTCAAAGTCACACTTGCCTAACAGTCTTGTTTTGGAGTCCATGCTCTTACTCACTTCCCTATAGGTAGGCTGGTTAATTCTTCATGACCTGTATTGATCTTTTTATATCTGTAGGGCCTAAGGGTACCTGGCATATTTCAGTTGGTTAGATGTTTCAAGAAAGGATGCAGTTGTGAGACACCAAGATGAAGTTGTGAGACTGAGCCTGAAATCTTCCTCCAGGCTACGTGTAAGAATTAAGGGAAGGTAAATCCCTACTGATAACTGATAAAAGCATTTATCTAACGTGCATTTTTCCATTTTATTTGAAATCAACTTTGCACAGAATACAAATGCCTTAATACATATAGTCGGTGTTAACTCAGTTCTTTGGAAAATCTGCAACTTATTTTATTTTTTTGATAATCCTCACCTGAGGCTATTTTTCCATTGATTTTTAGAGAGAGTGGAAAGGAGGGGGAGAGACAGAGAGAGAGAGAAACATCGATGTGAGAGAGATACATCACTTGGTTGCCTCTGGCACATGCCCCGACCAGGGCCAGGGATGAAGTCTGCAACCAAGGTATGTGCCCTTGACTGGAATCTAACCCCAGACACTTCAGTCCAAGGGCCGATGCTCTATCCACTGAGCAAAACCGGCTAGGGCTGGAGCTTATTTTTAATAACTATTTCATTCATGCTAACCTAAGTCTTCGATTCTGGGGATGGAAATTAAAAGACTCGAGTAACTCGATCACTGATGACCCATAAGTCTGTCCAAAGTGCATATACTTGAATATGTTACTATTAGACATCAAGTAGTTATCTGACATCGTTCTTTGTTCAACTGCCAACTAACTATATAAGGAATGATAAAAACTTTTTAAAAACTCCCTCTTATCCTATCAAATGAAGAGAAAACTTTGAAACAAACAAAAAAATAAAACATTTATTTTGTAATTATAGCTTTCCAACTTTATAGTTATCTCTCATTAGTAACCTCATGTGGCCTACTTTTAATTAAATCCTATTGTTAGACTCTATGAAGAAATAAATAGCTGAACTTTTATTCCAGATCTTCTGCTTAAATGGCATAACTTGCCTTAGATTAATTCCTTATTTCAATTGTCCTTGAAGTATATACATTTTCGAGGTGTGAAAAAAAGTCTGGAGTCCCATTTCATTATACATGTACATAGAAATTATCTAGTCTAATATACTGAACTATTAGAATGTTATCTCATTTAAATATATGATATAAATAAAGCATGTAGATGAAAGATTCATAAAACAAAGACTTAGTGGTAAATTATTTCTGAGTACCATCAAATATCTGCCTTTCATCAGCTACACATAGGAATTTTGTTCATAGACAAAATATAGAGATTATGTATGAGAACCATGTTCTACAAAGAAGTGAAATGTATTTTGTATTGAAGCAAGTTATTGGGAGAAGACCAAAGCATATTTCATTTTCATAGGACGGGAGGAAAGTATTATTTAAAAGGAAATGGGAAGGGAGACAAATGTTACTGAGCACCTACTTTTTCCAGGCACTCTTATGTACATTAACACTGCAGTTGGCCCCCTGCCTGCTAGTCTAGAGTATCATTAACATTGTTATAAATCCACCCCCACTGCTGTGGATTCTGGAGCATACTATGTAAAATTTCCCATGTAAAAAGCAACTTGATTTGCAAATCAATGGCTGTAATTCACAGAATATTTTCTTGTGACCACTGATTTGGAGCTCATATTTAAACTATTTTTATTTCCCCGGCCTTTGGCATCTCAATGGCTACTCCATATCTCCAGAGGGGTGGTCACATGGATGGGTAGCTTCTCGTTGTACTAAGATGTTTCCATTCTCTGCTATCAGGAACTCTATTTTTAAGTCAGACTTCAAACATAACTTCCAAATGTGCTGCCAGGTTTTGCAGAGAAACAGAAAAGAATTTATTTATACAGAAAGTTGAATCAACACCATGGCCAGGTGGTTTAGTTGGTTGGAGCGTCATTGTACACTAAAAGGTTGCGGGACGATTCCTAATCAGGGTACATACCTAGGTGTGGATTTGATCCCAGTAGGGGCATGTATGGGAGGCAACCAAATGATGTTTCTCTCTCACATAGATGTCTCTCTCTCTCTTTTGCTCCTCTTCCTCTCTCTCTAAAACAATTTTAAGAAGGCAGGTCCTCAGGTGAGGATTGAAGAAAAAAAGTTTAAAAAATCAAGTTAAATTAATCCAGTGATTCTTTCCTTATCTATAATAATAAAAGCATATTATGCTAATTAGACCAGACAGCCGAATGTCCTTTCAGGTGTCTTTCCTACAAAGCCGTGGCGGCTGCAAGGGCCAAGGGCTGGCAGCCGTGACAGCAGCGGCGGGGTGATGGGGTGGCAGCTTCCCCTGATAGGCCTGGTCACCTCCCACAGAGGGAGGCCAGACTACGGCTTAGGCCCATGGGGAGCGGGCCTAAGCCATCAGTAGGACATCCCCTGAGGACTCCCAGACTGTGAGAGGGGGCAGGCCTGGCTGAGGAACCCCGCCCTCCCTCCCAACACACACACACACCATTAACCATGGTGTGGTTTAAATTGTATTACGGAATGGTTTTAAGTTAATAAGACAAGATATGTACATTTATAATGATATGGGACTCCAGACTGGATCTATGGATGGCCAAATCTCCACTTTCATTAGGAAAACAAAAATCCTACTAACAAAGGTCATTCCACAAAACCTTAAAGAGAAAGAAAGCAGTTTTATTATTGAATAAGCATATCCGGAATGCAATACACATTGTACTCAGTTTGTGAAACACACTAAAAAGACCAGACAGAATCTCATGCAAATGTATACATTAAAAAAAGAACAAATAACACTATCTCCTTGAAAGACCAATTGATGCACCTTGTCTCTTGAATATATTGTTAAGAACCATGAGTTTATTTAAGAAGTATGTGTTTATATTTCCAAAGGTCAGAAAGCCAGCAGCCTTGCACTGTAAAATGAAAAAGGTTGCTCTATTATATTTCTGAGGAGACACTCTGCAAGAGGAGAGGGGAAGTTGCTGTTTCCTCCCTTTTATTAAATACAGAAAAATTTCATTTTACTAGTACATTTACCCTGCAACCGGTGAGCCATTCACTCCAAGTTTCCTAATGGATATATATGCATACAAGAAGACAATATAGAACGTCTCTCTGTGCAACCAGGAATCTGGTTCCAAGTCTCAAAACAGGAATCTAGTTAGTTACATTGAAACACATGGGAGAGTTAGTAAATATGAACCATATTTAGGCTATGGTTCTAAATAGCCTTAAGCTTAAGCCAATCCTATAACTGGGCATTTCTCCCCAAGTTCCAAATCTGAGGTTTAGAACTTTTCTGACTCAGGGAAGAATTGATCCATCCTGTTAGGAAGAGACAAAAGAGCAGGAAAGAAAGAATCCTCCAATAAAACTAGTATTTTTTTCAGATCTCCTTAGGCCAGAGCAACAATCTGTGAGGCAAGCTCCCTTAAGGAAAAGAGTAGATGAATCTAATTAGCACAGGGTTTCCATGTGTGTGTGTGTGTGTGTGTGTGTGTGTGTGTGTGTGCAGTCTTATGAACCAAATAGACCTTAGAACCATCTTTTTAAGTGTAGAAAATCAAATACATAAACTTGAAAGATAAATTAATTACAAAGTACTTAAAATCTATAATAAAAAATACATTTGATGTAATAATATGTTGCTTCTTAATACCTTAATTAAAAGTTATAGCATCAGGTCTAAGAACTACTATAATTTTTAGTAGTGATGAGCTTAAATATTTTGAGGTATCTGCATCATTTATAAAGTAATATAAAAATATCTGTGATTTCTATTGGTGACAAAGTCCCAGTTACTTTTAATATTGCTGTGCTTTGTTGCCTACATTTGAAATTAGAGAAAATGCTAAAATCCAGTTAGAAAAAAAATTCAGTTAGGGTCTAGTAAAAATATAGACACTCCCTCCCCACCCCCACCCCCATCCCCACCATCTAAAATTCATGGAACAAGGAAAAGAACCCCTGAAGTATATAGACAAGAAGAAGATGGGCAAGTTTCTCCACCTTTTCACAAACATTTTCGGCTCTTTTTTTCTCCCTGGACTTGTAAAGAATAGAGTCCACAAAAGTAGAGGACTGACCATGAACGAACAGCGGGGCACCCCTTGAGAAAGTAGCTGAATTGAAGTTGTAGGTTCCTCTTGCTTTGGGATAGAGTATTCTGCTCTTCAACCTTAGGAAAAATTAAGAGGAGAGGAAAATAAAAACCATGAGACAATGTCCTGGGTAGGGTAATAAAAGGCACCTCTAATGGTCTCAAAAGAAGAATTTGGCAAAAACACCAGGGGAGTTTCTCCTGCCCTTTCACTACCCTTTGTGTTCCTCCCTGAGATTTATGAGGTCAGTTCATCTTTCTAAGACCTTTATGAAAGCCTCATTGTATCGCCTCCAGATGAATCTAGAGTAGGTCAGGAGTTTCTTAATTCATTTTACCTAAGCTCACCTCATATATCAGATCTAACAGACACTTCCTGTTCTAGTTAGATTTTCCTCTCTTCCAAGGCTGCTCAGTCAATAAATAGTGAAGTTGGAAATTAAACCTAGTCTTTCCTGATTCCAAATCTTTGGGTTTTATATGGCATTCCGCTTTGCTACTCTAAACAAAGGCTTTGAAATATCCATGAGCTTTGCATTCTGTGCATTTAGTCAAAGAAAAGATATTAATATAATTTGTATTTTATTTTTCCTTATATTAATTTTACTAGAGGCATTATATAATAATTCATGCATGGGAGGGGGGTGTCCCTTAGCCCGGCCTGCACCCTCTCCAATCTGGAACATCCCTCGCACAATCCAGGACTGCTGGCTCCTAACCTCTCGCCTGCCTGCCTGCCTGCCTGCCTGATTGCCCCTAACTGCTTCTGCCTGCCAGCCTGATCACCCCCAACTGCCCTCCCCTGCCAGCCCAATCACCCCAACTGCCCTTTCCTGCTGGCCTGATCACCCCCAACTGTCCTCCCCTGCAGGCCTGATCGCCCCCAGCTGCCCTCCCCTGCTGAACTGGTTGCCCCCAACTGCCCTTTCCTGCTGGCCATCTTGTGACAGCCATCTTGTGGTGGCCATCTTTTGACGACGTGAGGGCAGCCATCTTGTGCTGGTCATCTTGTGGCAACATTGCGCATGATGCCACCTAGGCTTTTATTATATAGGATTGTGTAGATAAAGCTTATTGCATAAACAAACATTATAATGGCTCCAGGGGTATAAATTGTATAAACAATTTAATGAAGCTTATTGTATAAACAAACATTATACTAGGCTCCAGAGGTATAAATTGTATGCAAAATAATAAAAAAAAGGCATGGAAACTTTAATTTAATAGATCATAGAATCTAGAGATAGAGACAGACTTTAATCCAAGAGCCATACACATAAATATATTATTACAAGTTGTAATCACTGTCCTAAAAGTAACTGCTCAAGTGTTGTAGTATGAGGGCTTCTGAAGTAGTTTGGAGGACAGGAAGACTTTCCTGAGGAATCAGCATTTGTGGGGAGATTAAGTAGGAGTTAATAAAATATTGTTACTCTCTAAACTTACTTTATACTAATATATTAACTGTTTTAACTATTTTTCAATAATAAAATTATCAAAATAAAAGATCTATAACTTAGAGAAAAGTAAGAATAAACTAAGTGATGAAAAAGAATTTGAGTTTTTTAAAAGTGCCAATAACTCAATCAAAATCATTTTAAGAACTTGTCTTCACATACAGTTTCCATAAAATCATAGGTTAGGGATTGCTAGGGACTTGGGAGTAGAGTGAATGGGGTATGACTGCTAATGAATACAGGAATTCTTTTTGGGAAGACAAATTTTCAAATGAGACCATGGGGTTGGTTATATGACTTTGTATCTGCTTTTAGAAAAACATGCATTTAAAAGGGTGAATTGTACGGTATGTGAATTATATCCCAATCTTGAAAATGAGGTACAAATGAGTGATTAGGTATTAGACATGAACGATAAGATCATTACTACTATTAGAATTTGTATATAGTAACATGGAAGAACTATTCAAGGAATACAGCTATTCCTAAGGCTTTGTCATAGAATGACTTTTTTTTTTTCCCCTAAGAACACATCTGTGATGGAGAACAGAACTCATGGTGTACTGGAGGATGAAGAGAATGCATTCTTAGGGTGGAGGGGGTCAATGGGGGAAAAAGAAGGGACATTGGTAATACTTTCAATGATAAAGATAAAAAGAGAGGAAGAGAAAGAGAATGCCTTCCTAGCCAGCATAATCAAATGACTGTATCTAGGCAGTCAGTGAGGTGACAGATGTAGACGCTCATATCCTACTAAGTTGACTTAGTGGGTCATTAAAATGGTTTACAAGCCGCTGGTTACAACATTGAGATGAATTTATTTTCTTCAGTGTGAAACAGGAGTATGGAATTATAACACAAAATTAATTCACATATAATAAAGACTGATTTTTTTGCTTTTTATATTTAGGTGAACAGATGAAGCAATAGAAAACTCAGGGCACATAAATAAATGTACACATATCAAAATAATGCAGAGGAAAATGAAGAGCAAAATAAAATAGTTACTTAGAGTAATGATTTCTACTTAAACTAGTATTTATCACCATTATAATACTATAGCCTTATTGGAGGCTTATGATCTAAGGCAGGTAAACAAAATGAAGTATGTATGCTTACATAGGAGACATGAAGAAGAGAATCAAATGAATAGATGAATAGTTAGGTATTTTTTACTAAGATCAAGATTTTGAACAAAGGGAGAAAAAGAAGCAATAGTAATTTTAATCTTAAAGTCAATACTGGCAATAATGGCTGTCTAGCTGTCTGTATTACAAATTCACATCACAGAGATTAAGGTTATGAAAGTCCTTCTTTAGAAATAAAGAAAAGACCCCATGGGAGATCTAGCTTTCAAACACATTCTACACCAGGATTTATGATTTGTGACATTCAATCAGGGCATAAGTATTGTACTAGACCTGGGCCAGCACTTTTGTAAGGTACAGCAGTTCTTTCAAACTGAAGGAGTCACAGGCCACATCTAGTAAATTATTGATTTAATATATCATATTGCTCTTTTGTGACCTGTAAGAATTCATCACTTTTAAAAGTACCGAATTTGCTTTCTGAGAAAAAAAAATTAAACATTATATAATAAGTTTCATTATAGGGTATATTTGGTAATAAATTATACATTGCACAAGTGAGAAGACAGATTGAAATTGCAAGTAGCTTGAGGCTATGGTTCATGTATTATAAAATCTCTTAAGATTCAAGTAGTACCTCTTCCCTATAAATGGTCTAGGATCCTTCTATGTCACTCAGTGGGAAGACTCCTCCTTCTTCCCCTCCAGCTTCTGCTTTTCCTCCTGCTTCTCACCATCCTCATCCTCATCTTCCTCCTTCACCCCAAGCCACAGCGGGAAGTATTTTCATTGGCTGACTAGAAGCTTTAAAACTCAGTTGCAGTCTCATCCTCTGATTTCCCTGGAAACACATCTGTCTATTCCATCACTGCTCATAGTTCAGGAGCGAAGGAAGCATATACAGTATAGTTACAGCATGGACACATTTTACTTATACACATCAAACAATAAATTTCACCCAAAACATTTTAAAAAGTGGACAGAGAAAGAGAAAAGGGAAAGAATAACACATAACTAGACTATGTGGCTGGTTTCGCTTGCTCAATGAGGGAATACTCCAGTGTGAATAAATGTTAGCATGGATTTGCTACTGTGAAGTGATAGACATGAATTTGCTGTTTGCTATTTCCTCAGTGGAACTCAGTATCCATGTGGCTCTCCTACTGTAAAAATCTTATCATTTCTAATGTTTAAATGTTACAGAAGACCAAAGAAATACCACGCACGCTTCCTAGAGAAAGGGAGGGACCCCGTTTATTAACACTAGTGGACTCCGGGAATAATTTCCAAATAAGAGTGAAGAAACACACAGAGGGCTTCACTTTTTATAATCATCTGGGGTCTTTGTCTTGTAGATATGGTTCCGCCCCCTTTCATAGGCTTACAGGAAGGCCCCCAAGCCATATCTGATGATCTGTCCTGGCACCAGATAACAACCCTCATCCCCCAGGGCAGTGCATTGTTCACAGTTCCACGGTCTCTGCATTTAGATAACAAGTTCTGAAAGACCAGTTTCCTCCTCATAAAGATACTTAATCTTTCACATAATAGTAGTGATTTTAATCACATAAAGAAAAAAATAGGCTTACCAGTATATGGACTTACTAAGAGTGGGTTTGTCTCAATTCTGCTTTGGATTTAAGTGAGTTTCTGGGGTTATTTCAACCAAATGGGATGTTTGTTTTATGTGCTATGAACACCATTTTATAGGAGCCTGGTCTTGCAAGCATAGTTCATTTAATCATCCAACTGACATTTATGAGGACCTACTGTTCATCAAAACTGTTCTACGAAGAGATGAGTTGCTAAGACTTGTGTGTTAGAAAAATAACTAGCAGTGGTAAGAACTTGGGGAAGTGAGGTGAGCTGGTTATCCATTGGAAGAGTTCTTGTGGAAATTGTTCGGAGTCTGGATTGTGGCAGCTACCTTGGCAGACAAGAGAGAGAGGCTAATAAACTACATAGGGTGCAAGCTACAAATCAATGATGTATTGGACCCCAAAAGTCAGGGAGAGAATATCAAGAATAATGGCACTTTATAATAGGCTAATTTTTTCATTTTAAATCTTTAAAATACTTTGGTTCTAAAAATAATCACTTTGGTTTTATATATATACATAACACGTAGTTCTATAGTGCTGCAAAATAATAATTTATTACAGTCAATAATATCAATGTTAGAATTATTACCAAAGTGATAGCACATTTTAGAATCATCAGCCTGGCATTTTGCAAAGTGTGTCCTGGGGAACATTGGTCCTGTGAGATGTTTCACTGGAACGTCTCCATGATCAAATAAATTTGTAAGAAAGAGCATGATATTCCCCAAACTTTACTAAAGTCTCAATGAAATCCTATAGGAAAGAACCTTGTTTCTTTTATCCATGTATTTCCCAAACTTAGTTAACCATAGAACCATTTCTCCCCATAATTCATGTGCTCTACAAAAATGCTATTAAAATGCAGATTTAAGGTACTCATAGTATCGCATAAGTTATCATCAGGAACAGGCAAGTTCTTACAGTTAATGCATTCCAATAATAAAGGCTGTCTGGAGAAACAATAGGCCCACATGTGTAAATCAGATAGCAAAAATAAGCGTAGAATTAAAAGCCCTGGCTTCCTTTTATCTTCTACTGATTGTTAAACAGAGCCAGAAAGATAAAGGCTGCCCTTTTCTCTACTAGCCAACTAGATGAAATTAAAACAGGAAGAGAGAATGTGAAAAGCATTTAGGAACCAATATTAGAAGAATTAGTAAAGGTAGCTTGGCTTAGTCATTATTCCATTTAGATTTTAATAAATATAAAACAGATTACAATAAAACTATCTCAATGCATAGTTCATTTTCCCGTTTTTATGATATTGATATACTGCATAAAATATTTTCCATCATTACAGTATTCAGCACAATTGAGTATGAATTAGGCCATGCTGTAATCATTGACCAGATGAAACAAAATTATTGCTCCCAGTACAAATAACAGAATCTAACATAATATTAGTCACCATAAGGATGTGGCTATATGCAGCCTCATATATATTCATCAGTGGTTTAGAATGAAAACCTTTATTTTTTATATTTATAAATTCTATTGTCAACATAAGCTAAATATCCTAATTATGCAAAATAAAATATACAGAACAAATTGAGCTGTCAGATGCACATTAATGTTGAATGACAGAATATTCATGACTAAGCCACAAAGCTAAACTTCAATTAGAAGCTCTCATTGCTATTCATACTTTCCAAATTTAAAAATAAGAGTTTTCTCACATACATGCTAAGTATTGTAATTTTGGAGCACCATAAATGAGAAAGAAAGTTTAACATAAAACATACTACTTATCCTTGAATGATTATCTGAGAGTAGTATTATCAGTTGAATAAAGCTATCATTGCTGGAATAAGAACACACCTGACTAATTTTAAACAATAATGAGTGATGAGAGTGATGCACCTTTGCTTATTATCATCACTGTCAATTTGTTGTTATTCTGGGGAGTTCTAATTTTAGTATCTTTAAGTCTAACTAGTTATTACCATTTTATGAAAAATGAAAAGAAAAAAAGGCCGAATTCATTAGCCACCATCTCAATACAACATACTGCTATGTTGTGTGTGTGTGTGTTTAAATACACTGCTATATTTTAAACTTTGGTCAGGAATCAATAAAAATGTTTCACTTTTTCAAACATTCATGACTCTTCTCAAACCACATAACACATCCCTTCCAGTTCTTGTTAATAGGAAAGTCAGGCATTACCTCTAATAAATTGCCAACGTAAACCCAAACCTTTGTCTCCTCCAGTCCTTTTCTCAGATACAGAGGCATGTCACTGATGCCTCTTATAACTAGTCACTCCACTTTTGTTGCTAATCTCATCTTTTCCAAGCCTCCAGGTCAGTGCCCCTGATTTTCCCTTTGTGAAGACTCCTTCACTCTTAAACAAAACGACATAACAGAAACTCACTGAGCTTTGCAACTGCCCCCAGCTACTCCCTACATTCTCCTTCCCTTTATGGTTAGGATTCTGATTACTTTTGAATTTCTTTATGCACCACTTGTTATTCCTCCAACTACAGTCTAGCTCCCTGCTCTCTACTCTGTTTCAAGACTTAGCAAACTTTTTCTGTAAAGGACCAAATGGCATTTTGGGCTTTGCTGGCCACATGTCTGTTACATGTTCTTAGTTTCTGTTTCGTTTATAACTCTTTAAAAATGTTAAAACCTCTCTTGGTTTGGGCTGGATTTGGCTTGCTGGCTCTAACTGATAGAAAGCTGCTCTGGTTGAAACTACTGTATTAATAATGCCAGAAACTTCATACATGGTCTTTGAGGGGAATCCTGCACAAGTTCAAAGCCGATTAAGAGGTAGGCTGCAAGAAATCAGCCATCAGTTTCAATACTGATAAAGGTGAGGAGCAGTGACTAACATTGGGCTTCCTATGCACTTACAGGTGCAATGAGTAAGGCCGTCCCCTTGCTTAGACTGTAGAGGAGGAAACCAGCAACTGTGCTCTGCAGGCAGGCGGCTCCCACTGGCAGTGAGTTCCTGTCCTGAGCTCACCCATCAGGAAGCTCATTCCACCTCCACAGGGTGAGCGGTGGGGCCAGCAGGCAGGCAGCTATAGGCAAAATCCCTCCTCAAGGAAACCTGGGCCTAGAGAAGCTCCTTGTTCCCTGATACTCCAGATGGACATTCTACTTAGACTCCTTTTTCATTTATTACCACTTTGCAAATCTTAGCTTTTTGGAACACTTTTTTTAAAAATTGAAACTCTCTTCTCTCTTGGCTCCCCAGAAACTAATTTCTCTGCAGCCACCTCTGTCTGATCCTAGCTGGGCATTCTCCAGATCTCCTTTTTGGCCATCTTTTCTCGTTCTACATACTTTTCTGGGTGATTTCATTTACTTAAAGAGTATCAGCTATCTTCTTTGTGCTTTGTATTCCTAAATCTCTATCAGTAGCTCAGTCTCTCTCTGATGCATTCACATTTCTTGTGAACAACAAAACAATCACCTACGAATTTGCCAGAAACAGTGATTTCACCCTCAACTTTTTAGGAAAATAGCAAACTGGGGGCTGAGGTAGCAAAAAGTCTGCCTCTATCACCATCAGCATCTCCTCAGATTTAAATGTAAATTATATAAACAGGTAAAGGTTGGTGAGAGGATATTTTCTCCAGAGGAGTGAGTAAATTCACAATCATCCTTGTACCATGTATAGAAGTAATTTGGTGACAGCATAATCAGGGTTGATTTTTCAGTAGATTTTCAAAGTGAAACAATTTCTCCCTTGCATATGTAATTTCTTATCATTAAAAAGGAGATGATTATCATTACACTTTTATCATAAAGGAAAGCAGGCCCACCATTATTACCTCTAGAGATAGCATCATTACAATCTATATATATAAAAGCCAAGCGACCAGAACAACGGAACAACCAGAACGACCGGTCGCTATGACATGCACTGTGGCGGCCAACTGGCCTGATTGGGTCCCCGATCGCACCCCCCAACCTCCCGCGGCCCCTCCCCCTGGCCGGCCCCGCCCCTGATCGCCCCCCCCCCCCCGCCCCGACCTCCCTGCTAGTCCGGCCAATCGGGGGGCAGGCCGAAACCCAACTATGCATGAATTTGTGCACTGGGCCTCTAATATTACTATATTACTCTATTTCTGAGAAGAATAAAATCTCTTTGTTTAAAATCTTTTGTGCACAATTTTTTTTTTTATTTTTAAAATACTTGACAATGGGGGATCTTGTTAAAATATGGAGAAACATGATATGCCTTAAAATAGAAGCCATATTTTTATATTAAGAAAATGCTCATAATATTGTTACCAGACAGGGGACCTGGCCCTAAGCAGTAGGGTGTGGGTTCTTGACTTTCTGTAGAAAAGATTTTACAACAGGAGTCCAGGTGACTGTGCGGGTACATTTATTAAAGCTGGGGACAGTGAAACAAAGAGGGGCTCAGCATGGAAGAAGCAACAGGAGAGACCTAGGTTGGGTTGCTTTGGTTCACTGTGGAGTCAAAGAAAAGGGGGCCTTGGAGACAGGTTTGGGAGGTTAGCCCAGGACATGCTGCCACTGCCCATTGCTCCCCTGGTTGCAAGTCTCATGGGGTCCCTTAGAGTTGAAGAGATGTGTGCCTGTAAGGGAAGAAGTTGGGGAAGAAAAGGGGGGAGGGAATGGCGTGGGCTGCTCCACAGAGGTAGAGCTCACTCTGGGTCCTTTGTCTTTTGGGTTTTATCTCTCTCCTGCAGGCAGGAATCTTAAGAGAGGTCTCAGGGGAGAGTTTCAGCAGGATCTTCATCAGTTTTCCAGGTGTGCTCTTTCAGGGTCCTGGTCTACTGACTGGTCAGTGCCAGGGCAGGGGAGCATTAGTCATTGCAGCTGGTCCTGGCATTGCCCACCTGGTTTTGCTACTTTGCTGGCCTAGAGCAGAAATACAACTGAGGCCTAGATGTTATCTCCAGGGAGGTGACGTTCTGTATCTGGCTGTAAATTGCTCGGCCAGTTTTTCAGTTATCTCTCTGTTTCCCTATTTTACTTGTGTTGGCTTATTGGCCTGTCTCAGTATGATTTTTAATTGATTTTTCTAAAAATAACGTGTTATCATTTTTATTTTCTAGCACCATGTGGAAGTCGTTCAACAGGTTCAGAAGGCACTGTCCTATCACCAAACTATCCAAAAAATTACAGTGTGGGACATAATTGTGTTTATTCTATAGCAGTTCCCAAGGAATTTGGTAAGTCAGATTCATCTCATCATGTAGCATTTCATTGCAGACATCTTTATTTTTCACTACATGCTATTCAAAAATGTTAGTTTTTTATGAAAATATTTACTATTCATAAAGTACTTTACTTTGCAACCCTTTTAGATAGCTTGATAATAATAAAATTTGAGGTCATTTTATTCCATTTGAATTTACAGTCAAATACACAGGTGAACAACAATATAAAAATGAAAACAGGATTGTTTTTAATTTTTAAAAATAAGTACATCCAGTAACTTTGCAAGTGCCTTCATATTTGAATGATATAAAATGGGAAATTACCAGAGCATAAAGCAGTCGGCTCTGCAAAATATGCAGTCAAATATAGAAGTATTATAATAATGACAAAAGTATATAAATAAACAGTCATATAAGTTTTATACTATATTGACACATTTCCAGAAATAAATAATTTTGTTTTTGAGCACTTAGTTCCTGGGACAGCAAAGAATAAAAAAAGACAGCAAAGGACGGTTCAGCTCATCTCGTCAGCCTGACAGTCTGTTCTGCATTGGCACTGAGGAGACAGCGTGTCCTTTGCTGCCTTTATGTCTCCCTGATCACAAGTCTTAGAGTCATTTACCTGGCTTCTAAAGGGTTTGGATCTGAGATCCAGCTGGATTTAACCCAGGTTAAGCTCTGTTTATGGATGGATTGGAAAAGGAAATTTAGTGAGCAGTACAATGTGGGAGAGAGGCTGACAGTTCAGACTTCCAGAATTTAGATTTACAGCATCGTGTTATATGGTAAAGGATTTGCTATAGCTGTAATGGATGTGTGGGGTCTGGGTGACTATTTTAACAGAAGGACATGGATTTTGTCATATCAAGGTTTTTGGATCATATCTTAATGTTTCTGCTAATATATAAAATAAGCTGATGCTTCCAGTCCAATTTCTTATAACCAGATAAAACCTATATATCCTCCTTTTCTCTCTTCCAAAACAAGTCCAAGATTTTTAACTTACACAAGAGAACATTGTCATCAGAAATGAAGTACTAACCCTTTTATTTCAACCTTGAACTAGAGTGATGATGCCAGCATTAGCAGGGTGTCTATTTCTGTACTCTACAAAACATTTCTTCTTCCTAGCATTTTGATCATTTGAGTCATAGTTGACCACTTTGTGAAGAGGACAATAGTTTAGAAAGAAAAACATCATCTACTTAATTGTGTTTATTTTTTGCCTTTTGAGCCCAAGACAGTTCTCTCTTTGCTAGAAGGGTTATAGTTTCCAGCTGCCAACATTGTTACATGGTTGCGGACATGATCCCAGCAATGGTGGTCCCAGAGACGTCATGGCTATCTGAGTCCTCTTGAGAAGCCATCGATTTGTTTTATTATATTCTGTTCTTAGGATGCCATGTGGCCACAGGAATGAGAAAGAGGATAACAGTTATTTTCTTCCTTGACAGGTAGATATGCTGATCACCTAGTGATGTTTTACAGTAGCCTACGTATGTTCAAAAAGAGAAAAAATAGTGATTAAAATCCTATATAATAAAAGCCCAGTAACCAAACAGAGGAACGACCAGAATGACTGGTCTACCAGTCGCTATGATGTGCACTGAACACCAGGGGGCAGAAGCTCAACACAGGAGCTGCCCCCTGGTGGTCAGTGTGCTCCCACAGTGGGAGCAACCGCTCAGAGGGCAGGTCCACAGCCACTCGGCTGACCGAGATGAGTGGCACTCCCACAGCGGGCTGATTCCTGCAGGCCATGCCCCCCACCAGTACTTGAATCCTGTGCACAGGGCCTCTAGTAAAAGTATACCTAACAGATTTCTAAAGAATGGAATCGTTATTTTAACAGGCTTAATGTAAGGTAAATTTAATTTTTAATGTAAAAATTGTGCAACCAATCAGTGGTTTTTAACACTTTTTTTAAACAAAATTTGGATTTTTTGTGGATAAAATCAAATATACGTTGACTTATTAGTAAGGGAACTGATTTTATTTTTATAAATGTGTCATCATTTTTTATTTCAAAGTACATATCAAGTTAAAGAGACTAGGATTCTAATTTAAGCTATCACATTTTAGCTTTCTGTATTTGGAAAATCATATCTCTTTGAGACTCAGTTTCTTTATTTGAAAAATGAGGATCATTAAGCAGAGTTGTTGTGAGGAATAAATGAGGTTGTATATACAGAGTATGTTTCACATAGATCGTGCTCAATACCTTTAGGTTTCAGAATGCCAGTTTTGGAGTAAGATTTCTGCGTTTGGAGCCCATCCCAATTAGCTTTTTTCATTGGACAAGTCACATCATCAGCCTGAATCTTACTTTTTAAATCTATGAATGAGAGATGGTAAATGTCTACCTCATAGGCTTATAATTAAGTAATGTAATTTATATAAGTGACTGGCATATTAACACATAGCAAGTCATATACACATGTGTGCACCTACACACACACTTTTCTTTATGTTCACATTCATAGACTCCTCCCTCCAAAAAAGATGAAATAAAATGGATTGCCAGACTAGGGTCTTAAGAGTAGCGTGGCTAAAAATAAAACATTTATATTGTGTAATGAGAGCACAAAAACAAATACCTTGTGTTTCACATCTCCAATAGATCACCAGTTACCTAATGATTTTCTAAAAGTTGGGAGCAGACCAGCAGAATTAAATAAGTACTGATCATTGACCTCTTCCTATCTTTACCTCTGCCTACTTACTGTGAGATGATCAAGCAGTAGTCACTAGGTCTGTACAAATAAAAGTCCTGTTTGCCTCTGCTTCCTCTCATCCTCACTCTGCCATAACTTCATTCTGTTGCTACATTAGGCTTTATTTTATGATTTTTAAAATATAATTTGATAATATATCACTTCTTACTATTTTCTCTTTTCTTGTCATTTATCCCAAATTATAACCATGTCTTCTTTTATATCTTGTATATGCTGAATATATATACACTCTTAGAATTTTTCTCTCTGTAAATTTATTTAGCATAACATCTGTCAAATACACTCAGTTTATTCATTGGGATTGCCTTTTTTACATGGATTAAGGTTCAAAGTTGTTCTATAAGAAGAAAATCACATATAGTCATTACCCTTGAAATACCTTAAATCTCCCATTAAGATCATCTACATGAGTTTGCACAAGCCATATTGTCTTCTGAGTAATTTTAACAGGACATTTTCCCTTCAATGTTAGAACAGGTAACAGTTTCTTCAGATAAAACCAGATGAGCTATTTTCGTTTCTTACACAGGTCATGTGGCACCAAATTATTTCCATTATTTTTGCCTGGTATAGAAATGAATTCATGTAAGTTAAATGTGCATATATGTGACTCTACTTTACTGGTTGATTGAGTGAATACTATTTGATCTACCAGTCAATTCCTATCTTTCAGTTTATCTCAATAAATGAATTGTCAATTATAATACCTTCATAATCATCATTGGATTTCATTTGAATTTCAGATATTAGGTTCACTTGGGGAATATTCATTCTGCTGGATTCCAACTGTGTTATATACTTAGAAAAATAATAATGCTAGGTCAGTTGGATAGCATTTATTAGAATTTCACTTTATTCTATACAATTAAACTATTTCAATTGGATTTGTAGATTAAAAATACCCCACTTTATAAATAAAATATGGTTTAATGTTTCTTTATCTTTCAAATTTCAATAACAGTTGCTTTCCCTTTTGGTTTGGTTGCTTAAGTCTTTGTGCATTATTTTAAGTGCCAAACACACTGAGGACAGATTTTATTTTATATTTAGTTTGATTTACATGAAGTGCTTTAGAATGTAAGAGAACTGTTGATATTTTTAGAGTTGAAATATTTTTATTAATAGGCACTCACACCTAGAGTGTAGCAGCCAACATCAAATTGCAGGGAGGGGGGAATTAGTAAAATCAGTGAACAAACATTGTGAATTTCTATTTTAACAAACCTGGCTGGGAAAAAAAGGCTAGGATGGCAGCCAAAGTAGGATATAAATCTGAGGCTAGTGTTTGTTTTTGTCTGTTTTCTTCTGGAATAGAAGATAATGGAGCTTTTATTTTAGGTAAAGACAGTGCAGAGGTCAAAATTGAATGGACCAATTGGCAAAGCAAGATGCATGAAGCAATTGAAGGGGGAGGGATTTAAAAAATAGAAAGCTCTTTAAAACTGTAATTCAGAAGAAATTATTCGTATTTAGTAACATAATACCTGAATTAGTTTCACATGGACTGTTACCTTTTGAAATTATCATCGCTTCCCATTCTTTCATCCCTGTCTCCCCTTCATCACCCTCTCCTTACATTCTAGGGATTATCTGTAAAAGCATATGCATTTGTGTTCTGGGGCAGTCATAACAGAATTTCATAAAGTTGGTGGCTTAACATATCAGAAATGTACTTTCTCACAGTTCTGGAGGCTAGACCTCTGAATCAGGCATCAGTAAGTTTGCGTGCCCTCTGCAGGCCCTAGGGAAGAACCTTCCTTGTCGTTTCCTAGCTTCTAGTGACTCCCAGGAATCTGTGATATTGGGTAGATTACAGATGCATTACTCTAATATCTGCCTTTGTCTTTACAAGACATTTCCTCCTGTGTGTCTCCTTTGTTTCTGTCTCTATCTCTGACCCTCTCTTCCAGTGATACCAGTTTCTGAATTTAGGGCCCACCTTTACCCGGTATCATCTCATTTTAATGTTTAATTACATCTCCAAAGACCCTGCTTCCAAATACAATAAAATTCTGAGCTTTTGGGTAGAAAATAATTGGTGTTGGGGGACACTATTCAACCCACTACAGAGAATAAACTGCATTGCCACAGTTTTATATAGAAAATCTTACCATAAATTACTCTATGTAAAGTATGTACTAGTATCAAATATCAACTGTATAGAATGCAAACTGACATTCAGATTTCTTAAAGAATTCTAACATATAAATCACCTTGAGGAGATTTAGGATAATCTGTGGTGACTTAATTTTGTGTTTAACCTCCCAGATCAGTGGTCACTGTGCCAACCTTTCGGACCTCACGGACCACCAGTGGTCCATGGACCACCGGTTGGCGACCGCTGTCCCAGATGATTTTACCTATTAAAAGACTCACAGGAATGCATATTTGTTAAGCTACAAAGCTTACTCTTTCCCAAGATCAGCTTTCACAGGTGGAATCTTGGAAGTGTGCATAAAAACCTTTTCAAGTTTTTCTCCTTTTTTTGAAATTGTATTTATTGGGGTGAAGTTGGTTAACAAAATTACACGGGTTTCAGGTATACAATTCTATAATACATCATCTGTGTACTGTACTGTGTGTTTACCACCCAAGTCAATATGCTCTTTTTCATATCTCTTGTTATTAGTGTGGGCTCTTGGTTGCATAGGTTTCAAATGTATGAATACCCCAATAATGCAAAGTTATTGTCAATCCAGTCTGCTCTGTGCAATGAATTACTCTATACAGTGGGCACATAGAGTTACTAAAACCTTTTGTGTATTGCTGTGGGAGAGGCTTTTTCCTAATTTTTATTAGCTATCATCATCTTGAACTTCTCTTCTACTTCTACATATTTTATGTGTGTTTGTTAGTTGCAGCCATTATCTTTCTTACTTCCCATTACAGTATATTTTTTCTTTCAGCCAGTCTCAAAACATCTTTCTCTATGCCATTGACTATAATATAGAATTACAGTTTTTTTTTTATTTCAAACATTACCATAATATTATATTAAAACGTAGGTAATAACTAGATAACTATCTCAGTAAGAAGGAATCTTTCATCTGTGAAATTTTGAAGAAGGGGAAAAAAATTGCATTCTTTTTGCTGCCATACTTCAAACTGCAAAAGTTACAGCCACACTGGCTGATAAGGCTTAGTCACAATGGAAAAAGCATTGAATTTGTGGTGGAAGATAGGAACAAAAAACATGTTCTAATTGATGGCAACTTGTTGCCCCAGAAAGAATAGAGGCTGTACAAAGAGTTCAACAAGGGATCCCCAGAAATGAGGGACACCAAGCTACTTACTGCAACTAAAGAATGGTTACACAGAGTCAGGGATATGTTTGGCATTTTAGCATCCCACGTCATCACAGCAAGAAGGGTAAGATATTTTGAAAGAGAGATACCACATTCAAATAATTTTTATTATATACATTACTAGTGGCCCAGTGCATGAAATTCATGCATGGAGGGAGGTTGTCCCTCAGCCCGGCCTGTACCCTCTCCAATCTGGGACCTCTCAGGGGATGCCCCTCTCACAATCTGGGACCGCTGTCTCCTAACCACTCACCTGCCTGCCTGCTTGATTGCCCCTAACCACTCTGCCTGCCGGCCTGCTCGTCCCCAATTGCCCCCCACACTGGCCTTCTCGCCCCCAACTGTCAGCCACACCAGCCTGCTCACCTCCAACTGCCCCCCCACTGGCCTGATCCCTCCCTACTGGCCCCCCTGCCAGACAAGTAGCCTCCAACTGCCCCCCACCAGCCTGCTCACCCCCAACTGCCCCACTGCTGGCTGCTCGGCTTTATCAAGGATATGTGTGTACAGGATAAAACTTAGTATACATAGGGGTTGGTACTATTTATGATGTTAGGCATCCACTGCCAGTCTTGGAATGTATCCTCCATGGATAAGTGAGGACTACTATATGCTAATGTTGTGCCTATAAGAAAGAAAACTCTTACTTTTTTTGGCCCTAACATTTTAGAGTAAGGAAAATATGGTTACATCTGTCTGTTTATAATTACATTATTTAATTCTTTGGGGACTAGTTATATAATTTGATCAGTAGGTGTGTTTGGTCACCAGGTAGAACCAGAACCCCTCCCCATTTGCAATTTGATTTGAAGTCAAGACTCATGACACCACATGTGCACTAAGAGGGTGTGGAAGGCTTTCTTACACATGTAATGAGGCTTTCTGAGCAGAACAAGGCAGGATCTCAAGATGATCCAAAATGGCTTAAGGGAGCAAGGAAAGCTAAGTGGTTTTATTGTGCTCAGGGGATGGTATTGGAGTGGAAGTTTCCTAACACAGGTCAGGGCTTCATGTGGTTTGAACTTTCTACAGGTTCTAAAGGAGCTTATACCCAGACTCTTGACAGCTGCTTGCCCAGATGTGGAGCAAAAAGGGGAGGGGGAGAGGGAGGCAGGGAGGAATAAGAGGTATAAGACTGGAAAGCTGTCAGCAATCAAACATCAAAAATAGGTTAGACTTTATTACAATTCATTCTTGGTGTTTGACCGATGAGTGAAATGTGCCATGCTTAATTTATAATAGAATTTGAACTTCTTTAATTAAGCCATGATGGTATTTTATCATGCCTGTCTCCAGAGATTGGTTAAATAAGTAAAAATCCTTTTGAATGCCTAGTACAAGAGCTCAGCATTATGTATTGTGGGTGCCTTGATCACTGTCACTTACAACTAGAATGCTGAAGAGGAGGTGGAGTACTAGGAGCTTGGTGAGGCCTTGTACTGTGGCTTTAGTATGCATAGTGCCATGTATGTGGCACTGATTTATATTTTAGGTATCTCTGAGTCAATATTCCCAGAAAATTTTACCCCAAAATGGAAGCCTTGGATTAGGAATTGTTGTTGCTTTCATTGCTGGATCACATGGCCAAACAACTGACAGTGGCCCAAGGATCTATATTTAGCTGGAGCTTCTTGCTGACCTCATTACTGACCAGGGAATCCAGTATAAAGATGACTGCTCAGCATTTGGGCAATTGTATTTATCATTGAGTGTTTTATCAGGCATGGCTTGATTAAGGTATTAAAAGCAGCAGCGCCCTGGCCAGCATGGCTAAGTGGTTAGAGCATCAGACTGTGTGTACTGGAGAGTCTCAGGTTCAATTCCTGGTCAAGGGCATGTACCTCGATTCACAGCCCCAGTCAGAGCCAGTATGGGAGGCAACCAATCCATATGTCTCATTTTGATGTTTCTTTCTCTCCCTCTCCTCCTCTCCTTTCCACTCTCTAAGAAAATTAATGGGAAAAATATCCTCAGGTGAGGATTTACAATTTTTTTTTTAAAACAGCAGCTTACCAGGGAGTTCATTTATGTGTGATAATGGTGGCCATACTGCCTGTAAGGTATACAGACTTCCTTTGCTGTTCACTCAGTTGATCCCAAGGAAATCCTCAAGTAGCTAACAGGTCCAGAAGAGGAATGATGGTCTGTAAAATCATAGCATCTACCAAGGAATTGAGTACAAGGAAGGCCATATCCTTATATCCAAGTGGGATATGCCAAGGACCTAGGTTTGGCTCTAATATGTGAGTATTATTTTTATTTTAGCAAGGAGGCCTTTGTGGCCATATCTGACTTGCAGGGTACTACTTCCATGACTCAAGGCATAATGGACAGCTGGACTCAGGGCCAATGAGTACCTATGAGTTTCCAGAAGATGCAGTATGCAGAATTGCTGCTGTCATGGCTTATAATAAGGGGCTTAGGAAGGAGCTTTTTACATCACAAGTCCATGGACAACATATGGAGTCTGTAAGAGGTAGTGCCCATTGTATTATTATTAGAAAAGATTCTAAAGACTTTTTGTAGGAGGCTCCATTCAAGGTGACCAGTTTAATAGAAACAGCAGAAATGGGCTTAAGTAAAAGTATAAATGAGGAATATGTTGCCCTAAAAATCTAAGAATTCCTAAAAGATTTTGATCTGGGTTTAACATTATGGTGCCATGAGGGTCAATAGTACTTTCTTAATGGAGTCATAGATAGAGTTGCTTTTGACTGACCAAATAATTACTAGAGATTTAACGAGGGCCTTCTATTATGGATGAGGAAATAGAACCTGCCCCCTTTTGTGAACTCCTCTGCATTTTCGTGCCTTGAATGATCATGGCAAGTGAATCTCCTGGAAAGAAGATGTCACCAGTGTGATGTCATTACCCATACTGCTTGAGAAAGTTGGATGCAATCCATGATCTCACCTACAAAGAGAGAGTGTGATGGCTGGGCTGTTGAAAACCTCATTGGTAGCTAGGACCATGAAATTTAAAGCAAAAAGTGTTTCAATCCATCAAAGGTGAAGGCAAACTATGGCTGAGAGGCTTTGAAAATAGGCATAAAACAGAACATATGAGTCAAATCAATAATAGTGAAATGTTTACCAGCTGATGATTGGATGGAGTCAATACATTCAATAATAGTGATTATGGGGCCTTTAATGGTTGAAGCCAAGAATTAAGGTTGCAGTAATTTACTATGAGGTACCATTGATTCTTTCCAGGTTTTAGAACAGGCAAATTGAGCCGTTAAATGGAGAATGGTGGAATAAATACCACTTCTCTAAATAATTCTTTTATTTAAACTTTTAAGCCTCTCTTTTAATATATATTGAAACGCATTAACTATTTTAGTTGTGGGAAAAGACCCATGGGATGTCAGTTTGTCAAGCCTATTTATTATAAGTGCCAAAGACATGATTTAATTTATTACATTTTTTGGTCAATGTTTTCATGACCACTATGGGATATTTAGTCAGGGCAATAATTCTGATGATTAAAATGAAGCATACTTCCTTGTTTACTGTTTATATTTCACAATCCCTTTAGACTATAGGATATGCCATTGTTTAAATTTTGTGGGATCCCCAGAAATAACTCTAATTCCATCCTCTGTATTAAGACCATGAAGGTTTGCAGCTCAGTTGTTATTAAAATTAACTTAAAATCTGCCTTGTAGAGATTCAAGAGCCAATTAGAGATGTTTTATATTTTTATTGGATAAATTCTTATAGTAAATTTATGTTTTCTCATTAGCTGCAATTGTGGACCTGTCTTTCAATTTTCTCTTTTCTCAACTTTTATCTATTTTATCAGTTACTAGACATACTTTAAAGAAAGGATATTCTCTTTACCCCACTCATATTTCTAAGTTTTCTCCTCTAGTGAGTGTCAAATCTCCAACATCAGGGTTAGGTATTTTCCCATAGCAATTGATGCTTTATAGAGTTTAAGGATATGGAATTTAAGTAGGGTTTGAATTACCTCCTTACTTGTGCATTGTGAGTACCGTAAGTATTTTCATCAGTAAGCCCAAGGGTCAAGATCTGTATTGCAAAGAAGCCTGAACAGCAGTGAAAGCATTTTTATAGGGTCTTAGTGAGGCATTGGCTTTAAGGTGTGTAGACTTCAGCATGCCACATGTTAACTGCTCTTCCACACAATTGGCCTCCCAATGGACCCATATATTGCACATGATATCAGCTATTTTTTTCCTGAGCATTCTATAGAAGGAAAGCCAATGCCTGGTTGAAACTCACCAGCAACAGTCACAAAGTAAGAGTCTTATCTCTGAACCTAGAATTACTCACAGCTTATGCTGGAATCAGCATATACAGTTCAAACTGAGACACAATAGATCCAGGCTAAGGCACACAATCCAGAGTCACTTTAACAAGGTCCCTAACGCTCTCTTCTAAATGCCATTTATCAACACTTCTGATGTAGGTCGATTAAATCTATGATCAAGATTTGGTAGAAGTCAGCAATGCAGCCCAAAGCAGCACAGCACAAAGTACAAGATTTCTAGCAGGTACAGAGCCAGTAACTAAGACAAAGCAAGAGAAAAGAGACCCTCAGTCATGGTGGTCATCACCTGAACACCCTCCTCACTGCATCAGTTGTTGTGATTACTCCACAGTTGGTGTAGATTTGGACACTGATGTCACCACACAAACACAAGGAGTAGGAAAAATTTTATTCCGCACATAAACGAGGCTTTCTGGGGAGAGCAGAGTAGGCCCTCAAACAAATCCAAAATGGCATGAGAGAGCAGGGAAAGGAGATTGGCTGTGGAGTTTTATTGTGGTTATGGAGTTGTAGAGGTTTTTTGTGTTCAAGTCAGTGCTTGCATGGGCAGAATGAGGAGAACAATGGTGGGACTTGAAAACCATCAACAGTCAAACATCAAAAGATGTTTTAGACTTTTTAATACAAGCTATCCTATATAATAAAAGCCTAATATGCAAATCAACCGAACGGCAGAATGACCGGTTGCTATGATGCGCACTGACCACCAGGGGCAGACACTCAATGCAGTATATATATATAATGTCAAACTCTCTCACTATAATATTCTTTCCACTTTATACAAAATTATTTATTTTCCACCTCCAAGTAAATGTCTATAATATGCTCTAGAATGTGATCAATTGTATTTTCAAAATAACTGTCAAATGACTTATTAGGTCATTATTGTAAATGTATATTTGCCTTTATTGTATAATGCATTTCAAGGTTGGTGTTTCACATTTCTCTCATTTTTTTTAACTCACTTTTAAGAAAAAAATATGCTTAAAATTCTAAGGAGATTATTGGAAACATAGTGCAAGAATATTAGGCTAGACATTTTACAATTTGTTTAAACAGTGGTTATATTTCATTATATCAGTGTTTTTCCAATTCATGTTTGCTTTTACTTTCTGTTTTCTTTTACAAGATGATGTTTAGTGGTTGCCTCATTAGACTATTTATTGCCAATTTACTGGCATGAGAGTGCTGAAGACTGTTTTGAAATAAGGTTCAAAGTAATAAAGCCAATGATGGTAACAGTAATAAACTGATTAAAGAGAAGATTGGGTAGTTATTGTGGAATAGTAAAAAATAAGTTGAACTAGGATCCAAAGGTCTGAATTATAGTTCTTTATCTTCCTCTAACTGATAGTATGACCTTGAGTAAGTTATTTAAGTTTTCTGAGTCCAATTTCTTGATTTATATCAATAAATATTTGATTTAATGGTCTCTAAGGATCTTCCCATTTCAAAAAAAAAGTGAAATCTACTTTTAAATTTAAAGACTATTCTGCTTGCAGCTAGAGAAGTAAATTATAGGAAAGTACTAACAACTTTTTCTGAAATTCAAGAGTCTGCTCATAGAATTACATGAATTTATGTAATTTCAGTTAATTATAAAGGTGACTATAAATTTAACATAAATTCTGAATCTTTTATGTTCCTTCAAAAGTAAGATAAGCAATATAACAATGACATGCCACGTTATTTTTATTTTCTTTCTCTTTTATTTCTTTTCTGTTTTGTTTGTTTGTTTTTATTGCATTAGAATATCCTCAGTGGTTATCTTTACCTTTGTTAACTCTATTCCTCATCCATGTTCCATAAACACTTTTAAAGGCATTTTTTATCTTTTACTCACTACAAAAGTTAGAAGATTACTTTTTACTCTATTCCCCTGTAGTTAGGTACCAAATAATTCCTTAGATTAGCTCAAATATTTATATCCAAGGAGAAAATATTACCTACAATTTCACTATAAAATGGGTGGTCTTCCTTTGAGAATATGATATGGGAGAGCATTTGAAATAATGAAAAAGAAAAAAATGCATATGTATGCATAACATTTTCTGGAAAAGTTTTTATGGAGAAATTATTAAACGTAGCCTTTTTTAGTATTTCATTACTCTGTCATGCAGAATCACATTTGTAATATTTCATAGTATGACAGATTAATGGTAAATGATAAATGATTCACAAAAGCACACAGCATGCCACAGGCAGAGTCTTTGTAAACATGGAATACTCATCATTTTTGACACTCTCCCACTGATATTTCAGGATAGCATAATGATCTCTGATTGTTCAACACTGCTATCCAGTGCTGACTACAATTAAAATGCAGATGTTTATATTTTTCTGTTTGGGTGACTCATATGATATAATTTGTCTGCTTTGGGCCTAACAAAAAATTATTTTGAAATAATTCATTTGTTTGAAAACTCAATGAATTGTATTTCAAGTAAGTTAAAGAATAAAGTGTTTATTACCTAGTTGGTATACAAACACATGGTACATATCACACACTATAGAAGTGTTGTTTTAGTCCCTGAATTCAGAAGGTTTTAACTACATTCTCTTACATTTTATACAGATTCTTAATATTTTAACCTGACTGCTTTTGCTGAGAATGGGAAACTCTAAAACAGATAGGTAACTAGAATATTTTCCAAAATAAGGATATGTTTTCTACTAAAATATCAAACTAAATACCATAGTTTTACTAGTCTTATTGCTTCTGTTAGCAACATTTTACATAATACTAGAGGCCCGGTGCATGGACTCGTGTGCTGTGGGGTTCCTCGGCCTGGCCTGTGGGGATTGGGCCGAAATGGTCTCTGTGTCCAGAGTGCGGGTGAAGCAGATTCGGGGCCAACAGTGCCCCAGCAGCAACCTAACCCATGGCTGATTCTGTGAGGAATCGGGTTCCCTCCTCTACTGGTCAGGGCGTCTGCCCTCTGGTGGTCATTGCGCATCATAGCTACTGGGAAAATGGTCAAACAGTCAGATGGTCGCTTAGGCTTTTATATATGTAGATTTCAAAGTGTTTAAAACACAATATGATCCAAACAAAACTAATCTGTGGAATGAATCTGACATCAATCTAGTATGTTTTGGTGTTTAGTTGAGAGATTTGGAAACTCAGTGACTTCCTTTTTCTTATCTTTGTGCTCTTTTCTATCATCTCTAAATTTATAGGCATATAATTCTATTCATTCTAACCTTATGGTGGGTAGAAATCTATATTATGTAGCATGTAAGTCACACTTTTTCACTAATTGGATCAATTATTTATTCAGACAGCATGTATACTCAGCCTGGAGCTAGAAGCCAAGTACACAGGTTATATAAACAATAGTTCCTGCCCTTTGAGAGATCATAAAAAAGGAATTAGATAATTGAAGAGTTTATTTTAAAAGAATGTGGAAAATGCTATAATAGATGGTTGTGAGGCCACTAAGGAAAAACAGAGGAGGTATAACTAAGGCAGCCTAGTGACAGGCTTGAGAGATTGGCGGCGTGGTGTCAGAAATATTTACCTGAAGGGATTGTGTGTGACCTGAGTCTTAGAGCCACTTGAACAATATTGTAGCCAGAGAAAACAACACAGGAAAAGGCTTAGACATATGGTAAATGGTGTCTGAAAGAAACTACAGTACATATTTTTCTCTCTGGTTGAAGAGAAAAGCACTATTCAGAAACAAATATACTTGAAATTAGAAAAGCAGATTATGGAAGGCTTCATATGCCACATTTAGACCAATTAAAAAATGCTTATTTAGTTCCCACTCTGTTTCACAGAGACATTTTCTAGGCTGAGGATATCTGATGCCCAATGAAACAGAAATGCTTAATTGGTCTCAGTAGCATACACTCTATTTAAGTCGTCTGGCAATCTAGAAATAATATTCACCTGGTTCATACTGGCACAGACATTTTACTTGTTAGAATTTTGAAATATTTCAATGCTATTGGTAGTCGTGAATGATTCCTCATTTTTCTGGCTATCTAGCCCTTCCTCTCAGCAACTAAAAGAATTATACATAAATACCTAGCCTAGCATTAATTCTGACTGGTCTGGGCCCATGTATATTAATTATGTATTTTGAGAGTCATGCTGTAAATATAATTAAATATGCTCACCTCAAATACACACACACACACACACACACACACACACACACAATTATGACCGCAAATTCTGCTCATGGGAATGAAGAGTGAGAAAAAAAGAAAGGATGCTATAAGAAAAAATTACAAAAAGATCAAAATTAGATTAGGGAAATTCATGGAGATTGCAATATTTTATAAACCAAAGGATAAGAGGAGGTTGAAATGGATCATGTATGCTGTAGAAACTAATGAAACTATTTATGAGAATAACACAGCCTGTTGGGTATTTTAGGTATATCACTGGTGGCAGGGAGATAGTGGCTTTCTGAGAGTCACAGATAAGAGTCAATGGGGGCAATAGGAGAAGGGAGGAAAAACTCATTGTTTGTAGGGAATATTAGAGATTGAGAAAACATGTATAGTTAGTATTCTAAAGTAGTTAGTGGTATCAGAGAGAAAATGATGGAAGCAGGCATCTGAGTACAGAGGGCCAAGTGATATCACAGAGGCAGTGAGACCTGGAGCCAAAGCCATTCCTGGTGTCTGGACTTGAGCCAAATCCAGAATCCAGTCATAAGCGTTCCAGTTCGAAATCAGGTGTTGTCAGTCTTTAGGAGATTGATTCACATTGATTACCACTTAAAAAACCCAGAAGATACTGATATATAAATCACACTATCAATTACCTAATTTATTGTGAGAGAATATCCAGCAAACTTATTTGTCCTTGATATTTGCCTAAAACCCTTCATATTGGTGAGTAAATCTACTCCTTGGACAAATGAATATAATTATTTATCAAATTATAGATAATAATTTTATTGAATGTTAAGGGTATCAGAAAGGAAAATTGATTTACTTATGGGAAATGTATTCAAACTGCTCTATCTGGAAGAAGTATTCCTGCCTACACTAGGGAAAAGGATTTCTTTCATTAGAATTCACTGCAACAACATTTCCCAAAGTATCAGGAGGGAACAGTTATATATGGGCAAGAGGGCCAGGGGCAGAAAACCTGAAAAAAAGTTTGTAAATACTGGGTTTAAAATGTTTGAAAGCCTTTTTGGTTTGTTTCTCTTAGCCTTCTGAAAACATTTAATACGTCAATATACATAACTTACCTGTGTGTATTTGTGAGTATGTATACATACATCCTATCTAATAAAAGAGTAATATGCAAATTAACCGTTGCTCCACGACAAAATGGCAGCCCCCATAGCCATAAGATGGCGGTGCCCAGTCCCCTCAGCCCCGCTGCTGGAGTGTCCGGGCCTGTCTGCCGGAGCAGTGAGGCTGGATCTGCCGCTGGAGGGGGCAGATCCAGCCTCCCCGCTCCACCGCTGCTGCAGTGTCTGGGCCTGTCAGCCCCACCAGGGTTTGCAGGGACCAAGCAGCGAGGCTGGATCCGCCCCCAGGCCCAGCAGACAGAGCCCGGACAGCAGGGCTTGGGGGCTTCCTTAGCGCGGCAGCAGGGAAGACCCAGAACCAGCAGACAGAGCTCGGACAGCAGGGCTTGGGGGCTTCCTTAGCGCAGTGATGGCAGGGAAGACCCAGAACCAGCAGACAGAGCTCGGACAGCAGGGCTTGGGGGCTTCCTTAGCGCAGTGATGGCGGGGAAGACCCAGAACCAGCAGACAGAGCTCGGACAGCAGGGCTTGGGGGCTTCCTTAGCAAGGTGGTGGCAGGAACACCCCCAGGCCCCGCAGACAGAGCCCAGACAACAGGGCTTGGGGGCTTCCTTAGCAAGGTGGTGGCGGGACCATCCCCAGGTCCCACAGACAGAGCCCGGACAGCAGGGCTTGGGGGCTTCCTTAGTGTATCGGTGTCGGCGAAGCCCCCAGGCCTGGCAGACAGAGCACACTGCAGGGCACTGGGGCTTCCTTCGCACGGCGCATGGCGTCGGCAGGCAGAGAGTGGACAGCAGGGCATGGGGGCTTCATCTCCATGGCTGTAGTGAAACCCCCAGGCCCCGCAGAGAGCAGAGAACCATGGGAGTGGGCCTAAGCCATCAGTAGGACATCCCCTCAGAGCTCCTGGATTGTAGAGGGTGCAGGTTGGGCTGAGGGACCCCCATGCACGAATTTCATGCACCGGGCCTCTAGTTTTTATATATTTGGTTGGGCCTCTTTTCTGTAACTTGCAGCCCAATGGCAATATCACATGAATGTGTAAGGTTTTTGTGATCAGAAATTTTATTTTATTATTGAATTCCAAGAACTTAACAATCCTTCACAGTTTATAAAAACCCAGTTTATGTTTTAAGTATATGACTGGTTGGAGTAATAAGTGAATCAAGTAACCTTTTATCCTGGGTAGGAATGGCACATCCTTCATTTTTTTTCTAGATCTTATGTATCATACTTAGCAGCAAAAAGATTAGTGTACCCATGTTTTCCATCAACCAGATGCTTGCTTCATTGATAAGTCCTTTATATTATTTATAAAATTAGGCTACACTTAATTTCTTAAGGACATTTTTATAACTGATTATTTTAGCAGACAACTCCAACCATGTTGTTATTGATTCTAAATTATTTTATTGATCTACCTTGGCTACCAATTAAACACATAAAACAGGTGTTATAATAAGCCTGGTACACAAAAATTCTAATTTTTTAAATTATAGGAATAATATTTGGGAAATTGAAGATGATTTTTTAAATACATTTTTATTGATTTCAGAGAGGAAAGGAGAGAGAGAGAGAGATAGAAACATCAATGATGAGAGAGAATCATTGATTGGCTGCCTCCTGCACAGCCCATATTGGGGATCAAGCCCACAACCCAGAATATGTCCTTTACTAGAATTGAACCAGGAACCCTTCAATCTGCATGCTGATGCTCTACCCACTGAACCAAACTGGCCAGGGGGAAGATGAATCTTTAAAGTGACAAAACACTTGTTTTTATTGGCAGTGACGTTATCAGTTTTTGGATTGTTTGGACATAGTGAACCTGTATATTTTTATTGAGAATTTCTAGTCTAAATGAAATTCTAAAAGGAAGCAATGCTAATTAGAACCCTGCAACATGTTCTGTGAACCATATTTCCTGCTGAAATATTTTAATTAATTCTGTGGAGAAATATTCTGTGACAGTCTTAAAATATATGAAATGATACAATTCTCACATCACAGATTCAACTGTTCAAGAAATGTAAGCTCCAATCTTATCCAGTTTGAGATACATGTTTGAAGTTTAGAAAATGCCAAGCCAGAGTAAATATGTGGAGTTGTGAGCAGGGCGGATGTAAGGAGGAATTCTGGGAGGTTATGATGTAGCATTTAGCCCTGTGGTCCAAAATGAGGCATCATTTCTTTCTGATTGACGTGCCAGTACAGCATTTGCTGCTCTGTCCTCCTTATTGTGGCTACAAGGTGCCTCTTTCACCCAATTTCTCCCAGATACAGCTGAATGCCCACTTGTGTAGGACTAAGCCAAGGAATGATGCTCACCTGAATTTCTTCCAAGAACTGAGGCTCAAGTAGCTACTTATACTATTCAAAGGTGCCTCCCGGGTTTTGGCATGGAGAAAACTGTGCAGTAACACACCTAAAAGATTGTCACCTGTGAACAATTTGCATGCTGACCTGCAGATTCTCCTCTCTCCCTTCTAGTGTAGATAAATTTCTACACTAGATAAATGATGATGGTGGTGGAATATGGCAGAGGAATAACTCCATCTGACTAGCCACACTTGTTTCCCTTTTTTTTTTTCTCATTTTGATGCCTAGACTTTATCTTTGAGCTCAAAAAGTGCCAATTTGACTGTTACTTTTATTCTGTTATGTCAAGCATCTCCTAAGGTATGGTAGAAAGAGTAGAATTAGAATCCTATACAGGAAGACGAAGGGAGCAAGTTGCAAGGTTCTGTAAATGGAGGGAGGAAATATTAATGAATATAAAATATCATAATGTATTTTCTTGCATTAATATAAATCAATTTTATAATAGATTCATAAATGAGGCTTAGTTTTGTTTATAATTTTTCAGTAACATATCTTTGTATTTATAATTGACTAATAGATTAGTATTTGTGTGTTTTTTAACTTTAATAGCTTTTTTGGTTTTTTTGCATCATGTTTTGAGCTTACTTTCCTATATAATGAGTGTTTGTATCTAGCCATTTCCATTTAAATCTAAAGTACAGCCCCTTCTGTAAGAGGACATACATTATAGTTAATATGATTTAGGTTCTAGTCTTGTTTTCTCTCTGTCTTACCACTCTTATGACCTCAGGCAAATCATTTATCCTCTTTAAAATGATCCCATATAAAATAGGGATAATTTATCTGTCCCACTCTAATCCATAAGATATTTGTGAGCATAAAAAAATGTGTGTATACATGTATGCTCATATTATAAATAGTAGGGCTCCAGGAAAAGGTTGGTTATAATATTTTCAATTTTTTTTTCTCATTTGTTAATTTTAAGAAACAACATTTTAGAATTATATTTTAAATATATTTTGAGTACTGAACAAGTGCTTGCTTCTGTTTATTTTCTCCAGATAATAGACTCTCCTCCACCCCAGGAAGTACATGCATATTTCATTAACAGTTCTTCAGAGAACCATTTATTTCTACTCAGTGCTTTCTGCACTTGAAAAGAAACTTCATACTAGAATCCTTTAGTTAATAAAATCTGAGTTCTTTAAGCTGCTATGCTGATAAGTTTCATCTATCTGGTGCTTGTCTTCCACATCAATTTGCTAATTTAAAAAAAAATTATCAAGTTGTTTCCTTCATTTCACTGATTTCTGCTATAATTGTTTGGGCTTATCCTATTTGAAAAATTAAGTCTACACTTACAGTTTTTCTCTAATTATAAAGCATATCATTAGTCATTTTATTTTCTGTATCATTCATTTTTCTTCATACCATTTAAAACGGAATCATCCTCAACATTTTTTCTGTTTTTAAATTGTGTTTTTCTATTTACTTAGGAAATGATATAAGGGATTTGTTTCCACATAATCTCAGGGGCTGGGGCTGGGGTGATTTAAATAGATGAATCTAGCTATTTGTGAGTTAATAATTTAAACTTTTCTCCATGAAAATGTTTTAAAAATTAATTGACCTCTCGCCACCATTCTTTTAAAAAGTGGGATAAAAATAAATATAAGACCTATACTTTAATTATTTTAATCTCCAATTTGCATCACCAAGAGTTGATTGAGGAATTGCCTGGGATAGTTGTCCCACTGAGGCAGCATATGATGTGATAGTATATAAGTTACTCATTCTCTTATAACTTAGATCTGCTTAGATTTAAATAGTTACAGTTTCTTATAGACCAAAAGATCAGGACCTAGCCCTTAGTCAATCAGTTAACAAGGTACGTGAAACTGAATAAGTCATTTAATACCTCTTTGTCTCAGTTTCCTCATTTATAAGGATATTAAAAATACTATTTCTAGAGATATAGTCACTATAAATTTCTTTATACTTTTATTATGCCTTGGCTTGTTTATTATGTTCAATTCATCTGACTTTTCTAGAGGTTAGTAGAGACTCATTTTTCATCCCAGTTCTGCCATTTATTTGCTGGTTATTTTGATTAACTTACCTACTCAAGTTTCTTGATCTGAGGAAATAACTGTTCCAGCCTAAAAACTTTCTAGTGAGAATCAAGAATCTGTCCTGGCCAGTGTAGCTCAGTGGTTGAGTGTCAACCCAGGAACCAAGAGGTCACCTTTTGATTCCGGTCAAGCCACATGCCTGGGTTTTGGGCTTGATCCCCAGTAGGGGATGTGCAGGAGGCAGCTGATGGGTGATGTTTCTCTCTCATCCATGTTTCTCTCTCTCTATCCCTCTCCCTTCCTCTCTAAAAAACAACAACAACAAAAACAAAAAAACAACAACAATAAAAACATAGTTTAGAAAAAGAATATGATGAGAAATAATTTATTTAGAGTGCTTAGCATAGTACATGGCATGTACAAAATGCTCAGTTAATTTTAACTATTTACAATAGCACTGCTCTGACCATTATTATTTTTTAATTGGATTTTTTTTTTTTTATTCACTATGTTTCCTAGACCTGGTTCAGAAGATGGGAAGTAGAATTCTGAAAAGCTTTTGGAAAGTAATTTTTTTTTAATAATTTGTGTTACAGTGTTAAAAGCAAATATTAGTCACTGAAAATTAAACTTAAGATGTACAAAATAATTTATTTTTATTGATCCATGTTGCATATTACCTGAGCAGTATATGTTATTTGTTTACACAAATACCATGATAAGTAAAGGTATATATCTTATTAAGTGGTTGAATGTCTCTGTTTATTCATGTGAATTGACTAGTTAATTTATAGGATGATATGCCCAGAGCAGCCATATTATGGCATAACATAGAATTAGGTTAGACATACATAAATTTAGTTGTTTGCACTAAGATTTCATTCTTTTTTATAGCTGAGTTATATTCTGTTGTATATATGCACCACTACTTTTTTATTCATTCATCTATTGATGGACACTTAGGTTGTTTCCATACCTTGGCAGTTGTAAATAATGCCGCAATAAAGATATGGATGCATATGTCTTTTTGATTTAGTGTTTTGGGTTCTTCGGGTAAATACCCAGAAGTGGAATAGCTGGGTCCTTCTTTACCTCTTATTATAGCATTTGTTTTAAAATCTATTTTGTCTGGGAAAAGTATTGCTACTCCAGTGTGTGTTTTTTTTAATCCATTTCTATTTTCATGAAATACCTTTTTTCATCTCTTTGCTTTTAGGCTAGATATTTCTGTCTATCTGAAGTTGGGTCTCTTGTAGAGACCATATGTAAGGATCTTTTCTTATCCATTCAGCCATCCTCTGTTTTGTGATTGGAGCATTTAATCCATTTTTATTTAAAATAATTGATGATAGATCTATACAGGGTGGAGCAAAAGTATGTTTACAGTTATTTATATGGAAAATAATACAAAAATAATAACACAATAGAAATTTTTGCTTCACATACTCACAATTATAAACCTACTTTTGTCCCACCCTGTATTTGTTTCCACTTTACTATTCATATTTTCTACTTTTTTGTTTTCTTCTTCTTAAAGAAGACTCTTACATTTCATGTAGTACTGGTTTGGTGGTGATGAACTCCTTTAGCTTTTTCTTATCTGGGAAGTTCTTTATTTTTTGATTCTAAATTATAGCTTTGCTGTATAGAGATAACTCAGTTGCAAATTCTGCTTTTCCTCATTGAATATTTCATGCCAATCCTTTTGGGCCAGCAACTTTCTGTTGAGAAGTCAGCTAACCGTCTTATTGGAGCTTCCTTATAGGTAACAAACTGCTTTTCTCTTGCTGCTTTTAAGATGATCTCTTTGCCTTTAATCTTTGGCATTTTCATTATGATGTATCTTTCTGTGGGCCTCTTTGGGTTTATCTTGTTTGGGATTCTCTTTGTTTCCTGGACTTGTAAGCCTACTTCCTTCACCAGGTTAAGGGAGTTTTCTGTCATTATTTTTCAGATATGTTTTCAATTTCTTGTTCTCTTTCTTTTTCCTTCTGGCATCTCTATGCTGTGAATGTTGTTAGGATTAATGTTGTTCTCACTGCCCCTTAAACTATCCATTTTAACAATATAGGGGTTTTTTTTGTTTTATTTTTTGGTATTCTGATTGGGTGTTTTCTGCTATCTTATCTTCCAAATCACTCATTTGATCCTCTTCTTCACCTAATTACTATTGATTCCCTCTAATATTTTCTTCATTTCTGTTGTTGCATTATTTATATATGACACTTTAAATGTTTTCTATCTTCATTTTTACATTTACTATCTATTTAAGTTCTCACTGAGTCCTAAACTCATTGAGCATCCTTATAACCAGTGTTTTGAACTCTGCATCTGGTAAATTGCTTATTTTCATTTTGTTTAATTCTTTTTCTGGAGTTTTGTCTTGTTCTTTCATTTGGGACATGTTTCTTTGTCTCATTATTATGACTGCCTCCTTACATTTGTTTCTATGTATTAGGTAGAACTGCTACATCTTCCAGTCTTAGAGTGGCCTTATGTAGTAGGTGTCCTGTAGGGCACAGTGGTGCAGCCTCTCTGGTCACCCAAGCCAGGCACTCCATGTGTACCCCCTATGGGTGAGCTGTGTGCACCTTCCTGTTGAAGTTGACCCTTGATTATTGGCATGTCATTGTGATGGGTTTACCCCCAAGCCAATCAGCTGTGACTACGGTGGAGGAGCTACTGTGCAGGTAGCTGACCCTATGGATTAGGATTCATTTCAGAGGACCTCTGGTGCCCACTGGGTTCGCCCATTTAGTGTATCACTCTTGGAGGTGGCTAGGTTGTGCTCCGGTGTGGTCTAAAGCTGTCCAGTAGGTGTGCTGGCTCAGGGGTCTCTTAGGAAATGCAGGCCAAGGTCAGCCGCTGCCTGGGCCCTGCTGAGGGCCACACAGTATGAGCTAAAAAGCAATATGCATTTGGCTACTACTTGTGCTGGGCTAGATTTCAGGCAGTTCTGAATTATGGTTGTTCTATAGTTTAGTTGTGTTTTTGATATAGTTGTGGCAGGATGAGAGTACTGCATTTACCTACACTGCTATCTTTAGCAGAAGCCCCTTAAAGAAAATTTGATCACAAAAATTTTACTAGCCTGGAAAACCTGGTTTATTTTTTGTCTACTCTTAATTTTTAAAACCGTATGAATACATTTTCAGAAATAATATAGTGTATACTTAAAAATATTTTTGTTAGTTCTTTTATTCTTCAATTAAAGATCCGTATGTTTTAGGAAGCTGAGAATGTGTTGGCAAAGTGTACATATTTTAAATTTCCCTCCCAACAATATATTAAAAACTGGAATCCAGCAGTGAAGAATAAAGTATAATAGGTGTTTCAGAAACCCCCGATATGAGTTTGTTGTATAAATATTTTAATGCTTTCATATCCAAAGTCACTTTTGTAGTTTGCTAAGATTTAAACAGTAAAACATAGGGTAGTTTGGCATAGGCTATACAACCTCACTTTCCATTTAGTTGAGTATCTTGCAGGCTTTATTGCAGTGTTGTCTGGCAGATTGTGTATAAACAGACCATAAATCACAGCTGGGGTGGATTTCAGTCACTGGTTCAGTGGTGGAAATGTAAGCCAAATGAGCAGATGCTGTGGGGAAAATTAGTGTCTAACCAAGATAATAAATTATCCAAAGGTTTGTTGAAAAATAATTCTAAACAATGAATATCTTTATATCCAATAAAATAGAAACATCATTAAAATCCAATTTTAAAAATATATTCTTTAAAATATTGTACTTTCATAGAGTTGTTAATTTAGTTTACTAACAATATTAAAAGGCCATATAATTACTCCAGCAAAAAGGAAGGCACACTTAAGAACACAGTAGTTTTATTTTTAAATCATATTGAATGCTTTATAAAATCTTCAAGAATAATGTACCTACAATTTTTTTAAAGATGTAACTTTGGACTTATTTTAAATATTTTATACTAATTGTAGAAAAAATAGAAAACACAAAGAGTTTGTTTTGTTTATTTATTTTTAAAAATATATTTTTATTGATTTCATAAAGGGAGAGGGAGAAAGAGAAAGAAACATCAATGATGAGAGGAAATCATTGATCGGCTGCCTCCTGCATGTCCCCTACTGGGGATTGAGCCTGCAACCCGGGCATGTGCCCTGAACAGGAATCACACTGTGACCTCCTATTTCATAGGTGGATGCTCAACTAGTGAGCCACACCAGCTGGGTGGAAGAGTTTGTTTTAAACCATGCATGATGCCACTATCCAGAGATAATTAAAGTAAATATTGAAGCTTTTTTTCTAGTGTTTTATATTTAGTTTTAATGAAAGTGAAAACATAGAACATACATAATTTTCTATTCAATTTTTAGCCAATTATATTTTAAGTATTTTATCAGCTACTAAATATTCTTCAACATCATGAGTTTTAATAGTTGCATAATATTTGTTTCATCATATATTTGTATCTAAATTTATTTAACCATTTCTACAAGGCTGGATAATCAGATTGTCTCACCTCCCCACAAATATCATTGCAATAAGCATGCTTTATGTAAGTCTTTGGCTGCATCCCTGATTAATATCTAGACTAGGTTCCAAAATAGGAATTGCTAAGTCAGAGGGCATGAACTTTTTTGAAGTTCCTGATGATATATATTTCTAAATTGCTTTCCAGAAAGGTTTAGCCAGTTTATAATTCCATCAAAAAGTGTGAGAAATTGCCTACCTCATTGTACTCAATTGCTCTTTGAAACAAAGCTTATGCCATTGAGATAGAAGCTGTAGATCAATCAGCTACAAATTCCAAAGTACAACTTACGATTAAAATGTCCAGGAAAAAGACATTTAATAGGAGTCTAATGAGGTGCTCATACCCATATGTACTCAACAGATTCAGTCCTCAGCTTTGCTATTTCCAAATGAAGCCTTGAGTGGCTCTCTAGGGACTCATGCTTTTCCACCACACTTACAAATACTGACTTATAAATCAGATGACAGTCCTAGCTGGTTTGGCTTAGTGGATAGAGCGTTGGCCTGCAGACTGAAGGGTCCCGGGTTTGATTCCGGTCAAGGGCACATGCCTGGGTTGCAGGCTCAAACCCCAGTAGGGGGCGTGCAGGAGGCAGCCAATCAATGATTCCCTCTCATCATTGATGTTTCTATCCCTCTCCCTTCCTCTCTGAAATCAATTAAAAAATTTTTTAAACAATCACATGACATTTTGTTGGTTTGCACAGAGAAATGTATATGCCAAATAGATCAGCATACTATTTTTAGCAATCCAATACATTAAAGTCTTCTTAAAAAACTAAATCTGAAAATTATTTTTAGTGTAAAGAATCATTTTTGTTAAATAATTCACTGGTAATGATGTTTAATTTTCAGACTATGACAAGCTAAAACAATACTGCTTTGCTATAGATCATATACTCACATCACCTGACTTTATTTTCCTCACCGCACACTGGGCTTAACCTTTCAGTTACAGCATCTAAGTTTGGGCATCTATCATTTTTAGAAGACTGTAGTATATCAGTTTTTATTAAGTTGGTATTTTGAAATGACTGTGCAATTATCAGCAATATTACAAAAACAGTTATAGCTAGGTGTTTACAACCATCTCGAATTCTTCAGTTCGTTTTTTATTTTCTTAGCTTTCCATTCCAGAAGTGAAATGTTTAGAGCTTCCATATTTTGGTGGTTCAAACTATTTGTTAGAGACACCATTCTTTATACTAATTACCATGTAAGAAAATGCAATTTGTCTTATATTTCCCTTTTCAGAAATCATATTAACCTTTGATAGTCTGGTTTATAAATGTGTAGTCAGGCTAATTTTTAAATCTGGTGTCCAATCGTAATATAATTATGATATTGACAAGTTTCTTAACCTCTCTAGGCCTCAGACTCCTCATTTGTAAAATGAAGATAATAATTGTATAGAGTTATTAGGAAGATTTTCTATATACAATAATTATATTCAAGTGCCCAGAATATAGAAACTGCTCAATAAACATTAATTCTTATTACTTCATTTACACATAATAGAAATAACCCAGTCTATCTTTTCCCACATGTTTGACAAAAACATCTTAACAATTTTAAAGGGTTGTATGTACTTTTAGGAAAAAATGATTTGTAACAGAAGCATTCAGAGACATAAAGTTATTTCACAATCTCTCTGCGGTATTGGGATTTCTGATGCTCATTCCCGACTGTTATTTTGTCTTCTTGAAGCTTTTCTTTCTTTAAATAAGAAATTATTTAGAATTTAAAGATAGATATATAGCCAGGTAAAAGTATGTTTCTAATTGATAAATCTATAGAACATTCCTGTTATAACTTTAGAACAGAGCAAAGATGTCTTGAAAGCATTATTATTTAATCTTATTTAGAAATGTGCTAAGAAAGGAGGCAGGTGTATGAATATTGAAGAGAAAATGTCAAAATATCATTACCTACAAATGATACCATTGAACATTAGAAAATTCAAAGAAATTGAATGAAACTATTAAAATATAATAAAACAGACTGAATAAAAGACAAATATGCATTGACTTGCCTCTATGCCAGTAATAACCAGGAAGAAATATAGTTAAAACAGATCAGTATTCACATGATTTCAAATAAGCTTTTGAATAAAAGATTCCCCAAATCTCTAAGTCATTAGGCTTTTTTTAAAGCTAAATTTTCAGACTCAGGTGCTTATGAATTAACTAGAGGCTTGGTGCATGGATTCATGCACTGGTGGGGTCTCTCGGCCTGGCCTGTGGGCATTGGGCCAAAACCGGCAGTCTGACATCCCCCAAAGGGTCCCGGAGTGCGAGAGGGCACTCTGCAAAGTTGCTGTCACTCAGCAGCTCCTGCATTGAGCATCTGTCCCCTGGTGGTCAGTGTGTGTTATAGCTACCACCCAGTCAGCTGATTGGCTGGTTGGTTGGTCAGCTGGTCACTTAGGCATATATATATATATATATATATATATATATATATATATATATATTAGAAGCCCAGTGCATGAAATTCATGCATGGTGGGGGGAGGGGTGTCCCCTCAGCCTGCCTGCACCCTCTCCAATCTGGGACCCCTCGGGGGATGTATGACTGCCGGTTTAGGGCTGATCAGGCCTAAACGGGCAGTTGGACATCCCTCTTGCAATCCAGGACCACTGGCTCCTAGCCACTCACCTGCCTGCCGGCCTGATCCCCCTAACTGCTCTCCCCTGCCAGCCTGATCCCTTGCTGGCCTGATCCCCCTAACTGCTCTCCCTTACTTGCCTGATCACCCCTAACGGCCCTGCCTTGGCCCCACCATCATGGCTTTGTCTGGAAGGACATCCGGAAGGTCATCCGGGAGATGTTCGGTCTAATTAGCATATTACCCTTTTATTAGTATAGATAGATTACAGCATCTAAAATGATCAGCTTTATTTTTTGTTTTTAACAAATACTGAAATTTTAAGGAGGTTTTAGTATAGATAAAGAGATAAAATATATCTTAAATGTAACTGATAGAAAGTGTTAAGCACCCTCTGAGAGATACCACATCATGTGTCATAGCAGGAAACATGATTGATTGATGTTGGCCTGGGATTTGAATGGTATATAAAAGCATCCAGTGTTCAGACCAGCCTAGGAAGATAGTCCACAGGTAAAAAAAAAAAATAGTGTTTTAGATCAGGAATTTTAATAGGATCACTAAATATAAGATTTTTTTCCCCATCTGGTAAGGATAGTGAAATATCTTGGTGCCATGCAATATAATAAAAGCCTAATATGCTAAATGTTCGGTCGACCAATTGGCTGTTCAACCAATCAAAGCATAATATGCTAAAGATATGCTAAAGCCACTCAACTGCTCACTATGATGGGCACTGACCACCAGGGGGCAGACGCACCGACCAGTACATTAGTTTGCTGCTGAGGTCCTGCAAATCGGGACTGAGCGAGATGGGCCAGACACGCCCTGGAGCCCTCCCATGGTCCCTTCCTGGCTGGCCAACCTCCCACGTCCCTCCCCGGCCCTGATCATGCACTGGTGGGGTCCCTGGGCCTGGCCTGCACCCTCTCGCAATCCAGGACCCTTCAGGGGATGTCGGAGAGCCAATTTCGGCCCAATCCTGCAGGCCAGGCCGAGTTGCCCCACTGGTGCATGAATTTGTGCACTGAGCCTCTAGTATTATATAAGGCATAAAAGACAGGGAACATTTCAAGGAAAGATTACTGGCAAGAAAGCTTCATAAGAAATAATGTGAGTGAATGAATGAAGGAATGAGTGAGAAGAAAATGCAGGGAGGCAGATTTTGGCACAGAATAAGAAAGGGTATTGTAGAAACTAGGTTTTTCTAACAAGAAGTGGGGTTTGTTACCACATGGTGATTTCTCTCTGTCCCTAAAAACATTTAAATGGAGATTGCAAATGGGTACCTGCATGAATTGGGAGGCTGACCTGATGCTGCCTATGGTCCATTTGAGCCTCATTGTTCTTTCTCTAAAACTTTGAAGTGGAAGAGTATACTGTGAAGCAGTGTTTTAGATAAGTAGTGTTTGTACTTCAAAGCACTCCTTTCATTTTAAATATTTGCTTTGGAGTACCAATTTTACAGAACACTTTCAAAGACTGACTTTTTAAAAATCATCTTTATATTAGCATATAATATATTTATTTTGGGCTATGAGATTTATTTTATAACATAAGATTGTTATCTTGTGAGTTATTGTCCAAAAAAAAATGCAAGTCTTATAATTGGCTTCTATTATGTTGAAATATTTTGGCTCAATAAATGTTAAAATGTTTCTGATATGAAATAACTAAAAAGAAAGGAGATAGCATCAATTCATATCCAAGTATTCTTATTCATGTTTTGCTTCTAATATCTACCTCTATTAAAATATAATTCTAAAATAATGAATTTATATTATCAACTTTTATGCCACATTTTATTTCATATTGTGCTTTTCTGATTTTTTTTTTATTTTTAAGAACTATTACTTTTAGATTATAGGTGCAAATTGAACTGTTAAATCCCTTCAGTTACAATGTTTTTAAATAGAAATATTAGACAATCTTTATTTTCTTTCAAAAGTGACTAAAATCTCAAGACACATAGGTCAATCTTTCAAAACAAATTTCAGATGATTGAGCCTAAGAAATATATGTTATTGCTGATTTAATAAACAATATACATACTCATAATTTCCAGAGGACACTGTCTTTAGGTTACACTTGATCCAGCAAAGAATAAAAAAACAAAAACAAAAGACACCATGGCACCCAGTTCCTGGTTCTTCTGTGTTTCTGCAGGAAGCTTTTCAGATTATCAGTTTCATCATCAGATGTCCCAGTGCTTCCTGTTCCTGTCCCTAACCTCACTCCCTAGACCAAAACTCAAAGCTCTCCCTTATTGGAGTTGAAATGCCTTTAACAATTTTATTTTATTTTTTATTTATTTTTAAAAAGATATTTCTTTATTGATTTCAGAGAGGAAATTAGAGGGAGAGAGAAACATCAGGGATGAGAGAGAATCATTGATCAGCTGCCTCCTTGCATGCCCCCTACTGAGGATCAAGCCCGCAACCTGGGCATGTGCCCTTGACCGGAATTGAACCTGGGACCCTTCAATCCACAGGCCAACACTCTATCCACTGAGCCAAACTGGCTAGGGCGCCTTTGACAATTTTAAACCTCATGATTTTATACTACATTACAGGAGTGAACGTCTCATTGATTTTTTTTTTAACAAGAAAATAAAAGGACATTTTTAATTGTGTTTTTTTTTTTTCTTTCAAGAATCTCCACAAAATCATTCCTGATATTTCAAGGACTTTGATTGGGTTACCTTTCAATCCCTGAACTGCTCCCAAAGGCCAATGAATGGGAAATATTGATTCACTTGTACCAACTAAGATTATCCCTGGGTGGGGTGTAGAATCAGTCCCATCCAAATTATATGGGTTGAGAATGAGGTTTGTAATTTAGAAGGTGGGAGAAAATCAAGGTACACTTAAAAAAAAGTGAATGAATTTAACTATCAAAACAACAAATCCATCTCACATAGAGAACCATGATCCTTAAGATTCCCTCCTGTTCCTAACAAAGAACACCTTGAATATCTTAACTTTACTCAAACTTTATAATTTTAAATTCTTTCAAATACTTTGAAGTAGTTTAGCACTTAGGAAGTCAATTAAAATTTGATAATTATAATCTTCATCATTATTCCTTTACTGATGGAACAAAGTTGTTCAATTTACATGAACTATGTCTATCTTTTCTAGGTTCTCAAAAGTAAATCAGCTGAAATTTTTTGAGTGGGAGTTAAAAATACTGTAAATAAGTAAATATTTTTTAAAGTAAAAAAGAGAAATTTCATACAAATAGCAAATGTTAGCACTATTTCTATTGGAAAAGAATTAGAAAAACTTTACAAAATAACCATGGAATAAAATCTCAAAACTCTAACAATCCACAAATATGCATTCTGGAGCTTTGATACCTTAAGTAGAAAACAGATGTAAACAATTGTTTTAGCATATCATATATAAGACCCAAGCATCATCTGTTTTTTACATATAAATTTTAAAATCCCCTTAGTAGTATCTCTCAAAGTGTGTATGTTGTCAACATTAGCAGGCCACTGTGCTAGAGTTCTTGCCATATTTAATAATATTTTTGATGTTTTGTGAAAATATTTGTGCTTAAGTAAGACAATTTGTAACTGAGCATGAGATCCATTAGGAGACATGGTATAGTCAGGGGGACATAGGATATGAGTTAAGAGTATAAGCTGTATTTTTAGACTTTTAGCTGATTTTTAAATTCTGATCACAAGACTTCTTAGATATTTGCACTCAGAAAAGTTCAACTCAGTTGACTCAGTAAAATATAGAGAAACATTAAATTTTAATTTTTATAAAATCTCCTTGGGAGGAAAAGTGTTTACTTCTTCCTAGAACCATTTTAAGAAAACATTTTGTTGTTGTAGTGGTAGTAAGAACACTTAGCATGAAATCTACATTATTAACAACATTTTAAGTGCACAATGCAGTACTCTTAACTATAGTCAGTGTTATTCAGCAGGTCTCTAGAACTTACTCATCTTGCGTAACTGAAACTTCACACCCATTAAACAGCAACTTGCCATTTTCCCTTACCCCACCCCTAGGCAACCACTATTCTACTCTTTGGTTCTATGATTCTGGCTATTTTATATACCTCATGTAAGTGGAAGCATGACATATTTATCCATAAGAACTTTTACTAATATAACTTCTATTAAAAAAAGAATCTAGCCAAAGCTGAAATTAAAGTAGTTACCTCTCCATGATAAGAAAACGTTGACCCTTTAAGTGCAGTTTGTAGCCTCCATTACATGAAAGAAGGGATTGAAATGATATGCACTAGTTTACAAAATTCACACTTGGTTTTGGAACATGATTTCATAAAAATAGGATTATCATAAGGTCTGCTGCCTGTAGGCTGTTCCACATATGTGTCATCGCTGAAGAATGACTATGTGTATTCCTACTTTGGAAAATATTCAGAAAATTTATTTAAAAACTCTTTGGAAATGTAGTATAAAAGAGTATATTGTAAATATCCTGAATCAAGGAGTTACTATACTGATTGTAACTCTTTTAAATTTTATTTAACCAAATTCTCTTTTTCATGAACCTGTGCTGTTGAGCACTAGCTATACCAAGGTGAGTAAGATGTAATCCATGACCCTTTGGCCCATTTACTAGTAGCACTGCCCAGAGAAAATTGGGCATTTGCTTTTATTTATTTAGTAGATATTTATAAAAGAAAAAATATTTAAAAGGTATTGAAATTTTTTCTTTACTTTTTAAAATTAGCTGTTACTCTGCTATATCTTGTTACTTTAGATTTCAAATGGAAAATTCAAGAACAGAGTTAGGAATTTTTTTTTTTTACCAATGCTGGAATTAGTACTGGTGACAGCATTCTGAAAATTCAGGTCAGTGTGTGATACCTATGAGATTACTTTAGTCACTTAAATAGAAAAGTTGAAAGTGAACTCAACAAAATAGTACCTTAGTGACTGCAGCCAAAATCTGAATGGTCAGCATTCTGTCACATGTTAGATTTTGTAATCAAAATCTAGCTCCAAGAAGTTCTACCTCCTCATCAGCTCTTTTCACTGTCATCTCTTAAAATGGCAACAGCTGGTCTCTTAAATTCAAATTGGTCAGTTTTGTCACTGTAATTGCTATGGAAACTTTCAGTATGAATGGAAGGAAAGTGACAGAATTCAGAAGCATATGAAATAATTCTGCACCATGATTGTTTGGGTGTGGTTGGAGAGATTAGATGAGATGGAGAGATCCAAGTTGACTTTGTAACTCAGTGATTGAGAACATGGTCAATACTGGAGTTGTTTTTGAGAGAGATTTGAGTCTCTGGTCTTCAAGAGTTAATAGTGTGTGGAAGTAGATGAGACACCAGAAATATAAAACTAAATGAAAATACATCATTATGCTAAGTGTTAGAATGGACCTTGAATACCGTAGGAGGGAAAAGGAGAGAGACATCACAGAAATCTGAGTAATTGAGGTTAACTTTGTGAAAGTTAGAAAAGCCCTCTTGGGCTTTTATATAGTAGCATGAACTTAGAAAAATTCCCTTTTTGCTCTGAATAATGCTACTATATTTACCATCCTTGTGTCATTTTTGTGAGAATTAACATTAATGAAAATACTGGAAAGCCATTGACTTGTACAATTGTAAAAACACTAAAATCTAACAATAACGATGAAGAGTATTTTCTGTTAATATAAGAAAAGCTTTATGTATTCAAATTATATCACTCAGATAATTCAGATTTGTATAGGTACATACCCCCCAAAAGGCTTCAAAAAGGTCTCTCTTCCAGTAAAAGAGAGGAAAATAATGTTTTATGGATGCCTACATTTTATTGACGTATTTATTCCCGATGCCAAAGATCCTTTTATTCATCTGTTCAGTGAACATACAGTGAGCTCCCATCATGTCAAACGCAGTGTGCAAAGATGACTACTAATCTGAGATGTTTGCAATCTGTTCTTCTGAAAAAAGCATATTCAAATCATAGATAAACTCCTCCTTTAAATAAGTATATAATAAACTATGGTTTTATTTTCCATTTTATGGGATATTTAAAATGAATAGCAGAATTTACTTGCTTGTTAGAAATGATAATTGACAGAAATACATGGAACATGTTGGAAATAATTAAATCTTCTGATGCTTCAACTGATTGCAACTGTTGATTTTTATTCCAAAAGCTATTCCTTTCCAACATCCTAATGTTGACATAATTCTTCATATCCCTTTTGGTTCAGGTGTTAAAACTTACATAAATTCAGCGAATTTCATTATGGTGTAGCCAGAATCTAACTTAATCAGTCTCTAGCTGTGCTCGAATAAGAGCCTGTCATTCTGCCAAGTGTAAAGTCCACACTGGATAAAGACTAGACACAAAGCCATGAGGATTTCCCACTGAGCAACCACAGTTGACTACTCACAGTGGCATTCACGTTCATCCAAATGCCATATGTCTCTGCTTTGTGTGGATTTGTAACACATTTCATGTTGTTGACATTCTGATTTAATTTCCAATAATATATTTAAAATTCCAGAGCTTTACTAGATTGCTATTACACTAGCGTAAAACATCCAGGTAGAGCCTAGGAAGAAAAATTTATTACTGACTAACAATACAGGTAGGAGTAAAATGTGCCTATGTATACACAATAAAATAAAACCACGTCCTCGAAGTTTTTAAAGCAGAAAAACTGCTTGGAACAGTTTATTCTAGTCAGCAGTACATGATGTAGTGTGTAATACTATAAATAATTTATATATAAATAAAAGAAGTGGGGCTTTTTTTAGATACTCATGTTTTGTCTCAAAAATTGTCCTTGTAGCCCAGCCGGTTTGGCTCAGTGATTGAGCATAGGCCCCAAAACCAAAAGATCACCTGTTCGATTCCAGGTCAGGGCACATATTCAGGTTGCAGGCTCAATCCCCAGTAGGGGGCACACAGGAGGTAGCCAATTGATAATTCTCTCTCATTGATGCTTCTCTCTCTCTGTCCCTCTTTCTTCCTCTCTCTCTCTAAAATCAATAAAAACATTAAATATTTTTTTCTTTGTAAATGAAGAATTACTATAACAGTATTTTAAATCCAAAATAGATACATAAGAGAGTTCATCTCTTCCTTTATAATTTTCTTTATTATACAGTTTTAATATATTTTATATTGCAATTGGTTGTATACAAGTATGTTCTTTCTGTTAGATCAGTTTCTTGAGGTGAGGACAAGCCACCCAATAATCAATGGAATACTTCACTTCTTTAAAAATGTAGATCCCTTAGTTAGGCTCTATTTTAGGGTTATGGCTAAGGTTCTCAGGAACAGCTCCTCCCTACATTTCTAAAGCATCCAAGCTGATTCCTGCATGAACTCTACTGGACAACCATTGCCCTAGAATTGAAACCACTTGAGGGAATGTGATATGTCAGAGTCTTTATCCTCTTAGGCTCAGCACATTACCAAAATTATTTTTAAATTTAACTGATTAAAAATGTTTTTATTTTATGTATAGGGAATGCATTATGCCTATAAATACCCCCAAAATAAGATAAATAAAAGTCCTTCAGAGTGTTCAAGACATGGCCATAGATTATATCCACCAGTTAACAGTGACAACACACACACACACACACACACACACACACACACATACACACACAATGCACATTGTATTCAGTGCCCTGTGTATCAGGCACAATTCTGAAATATAAATCATATATCATTTTTAAGCTATCTTGAAAAGTACCCAAGTTTAAAAAAAATGTGTCGCATCTATTGTTTTGTCTTAGTAAGCACTCTACAAACTGCTGTGAAAAATGATTATTTAACAAAAAATATTTTAAGATGTTACATCATATATATCCAAGCCTGGATCTGACTTCATTGAAATGCATGCAAGAAATTTGACCTTAGGAATGAGTTTATAATAAATAAACAAGCTTTTCCAACTACTTTTCTACTTTTAAAAACCAAGACTTTCTTGTTTGATATATACTATATGTGCAATAGTACAACGGTTAAAAGTGGAACAGACTAGGTTCTAGTACTGGCATGTATTTTACTAGCTGTATGATCATATGAAACTAGTGGCCCAGTGCACAAAATTCATGCCCGGGGGTGGGGGGGTGTCCCTCAGCCCAGCCTGCACCCTCTCCAATCGAGGACCCCTTGGGGGATGTCCAACTGCCAGTTTGTCTGTTAATATAAGAAAAGCTTTATGTATTCAAATTATATCACTCAGATAATAAACTGTGGGATTGGGTCTAAACCGGCAGTCGGACATCTCCCTCACAATCTGGGGCCACTGGCTCCTAACCGCTCATCTGCCTGCCTGCCTGATCGCCCCTAACTGCCTCTGCCTGCCTGCCTGATCGCCCCTAACTGCCTCTGCCTGCCTGCCTGATTGCCCCTAACTGCCCTCCTCTGCTGGCCTGATCTCACCCTTAACTGCTCTTTCCTGCCAGCCTGATCTTGCCCCCCAACTGCCCCTGCCTGCCTGATTACCCCTAACTTCCCTTCCCTGACAGCCTGATCTCGCCCCCAACTGCCCTCCCCTGCTGGCCTGATCTTGCCCCCAACTGCCCTCCCCTGCCGTCCTGGTTGCTCCCAACTTCCCTCCCCTGCTGGCCTGATCTTGCCCCCAACAGCCCTCCCCTGCCAGCCTGATCTTGCCTCTAACTGCTCTCCCCTGCTGGTCTGATTGCCCCTAACTGGCTCTGCCTGCCTGATTGCCCCTAACTGCCCTCCCCTGCTGGCCTGATCTTGCCCCCAACTGCCCTCTCTGCCTTAACCCCTATGACCATGGCTTTGTCCAGAAGGAAGTTGGATGTCCGGAAGATGGCCGGTCGACCCGGTCTAATGAATATATTACACTTTTAGTAGTATAGATAGATTATATAGGATAGGATTGCTTAAATGGTGGGGGAAGCCTTTTTCAGCAGGAGGAGATGCTCTTGGCAGACAAAAATACATAATCCCAATATCTGGACTGATAGCCAGCCACATGCACTATGCTGCCAAATCAGTCATTAAAAATTGAACCGCTTTCTTACACCTTACACCAAACAGCTGTTGCCCTTAAAACCCCTCCTCAGCCCCCACCTTAGGTTCTGCCTTCACAGTTCACCCAGATTAGGTTCTGATTGGTCGGTTTCTATGCCAGTCATTGTCAAAAGCTCCACCTCCTAGGCAACCATTGGCTCCTTGCACTTCAACCAGATTTGGTTCTGATTGGTTGATTTCTATGCCAGTCAGTGTCAAAAGCTCTGCCTCCTAGGCAGCCATTGGCTCCTCACAGTTCTCCCAGATTTGGTTCTGATTGGTCAGTTTCTTTTTTTTTTTTTTTTTTTGTATACACATTTTTGTAGTATGTTTATTAACAGATTTGATGAACTGGCATTTGAGATAAATAAGATTATGATTGGTCAGTTTCTATGCCAGTCAGTGTCTCTGGGCCTATCTCTGGGCCTGATCAGAGAGGCAGGTCTGATCAGCAGCCCCCATGGAGGCCCAGAGAGAAAGAGAGGTGCAGCTGCTGGCCAGGTCCGGAGAGAAAGAGAGAGGCAAGGGCTGATCAACAGCTGCCACAGAAGCTATGGATCAGACCCTGCTTCTCTGTCCAGGCCTCTCTCTGGGCTGATCCGCAGCCCCCTTGGCAGTCAGTGCTGGGTCACCACAGCAACCCAGCACTGACTGCAGGACTGACTTCCAGTAGGGCAAGCCTTCGGTCATTATGGACCCTGGATTTTTATATATTAGGATTATTTAATGCTAAGTGTCAATTATCTCGTATATGAAACAAGGAATATCAATACCTGCCTCACAGGATTACTTAGAGTTTAGAAATAATGTTTATAAACACTCACTGCTTATTGTTGATATTATTTCATTGCTGTATTGCAATATTCTTATTGGCATGCTTGATGATTCAGTGCTCTCTCCCATAACCAAAAAGTGTTCTTAATTTTTAAGAAAAATAACTACTGTTATCATCTTTCTGTACACTATTTTTCCTGAATAAAACCTATGTTTACTTAAAGCATATTGTCCCATAATTGAAAGTTCCCAAAGTCTCTGGTTTCACTCACTCTTCTAAAATATAAGTGCTGTTTGATTGCTGACTCCAAGAGTAGCTTAAGAGCAGTTGAGACAATGTGCATTTCCCTGTATGCAGTTAGTCAAGAGAACTGTGATCCTTATGACCTACTCTGGTGAACTAGTCTTTGAATGTGTTTCGAAAAAAATTAGAGAGTCAAAGATTCCAGGTTGGAGGCAACTGTACAAATAAATGAACTCTCCATTGAAGTTCATGCCCAGAGTGGGAATGGACGCAGGTTTTGTGTGACCTAAAGCTGAGCTATTCTGGTGACCCCTCTTTAAGAAAAAGAGTATGTTACTTTTGCAAATTTTGCCAAACCGTATGTCTTTGTGAATGCATTGAGGGTCCTCTTACAAGGTCTTGGAAGGAGCCTGTGCAAGGCAGGAGCGTGGAGGTTAACTTCATAGTACACTTACATAATGGTACAGCTTCTTAGACAGTATGACGTGGCATAAATTAAAAGGAGTCCGTGATAGAAAGAAAGAATGTTGTAGCTGTTTGGAGAAGGAGAACAAAAGGAACATGCTTATAAATGTACATGCACCAATCATGATGCTGATGATAAAGTAGTAGAGTAGATTGGAAGTTTTATTTATGTTCAACAACCAACCTGATACTAAATCCCAGCTCTGCCACATAAATTCTATAAAAATGAATGCAGTCATCATGATCATATGCCAGGCATTATGCTAGGGGTATGCATCTTTATCTCACTTAATTTCTATAACAGTGGAATGAAGTAAGCTTATTTTATTAACTTGCCCCACATCCTTTTGTTAGTGAGTTTTAGTGTTGGATTTGTAACTCAAGTCTATCAGTCTTTACTCATAAGTACCACTTCGCACTACCTTTCCAAATCCTCAAGAATGCTTGGGCATGGGTGAAGATCTCTAAATTTATTGTCAGCAAATGGAAGTAGCCTGGAGTTAGTATATTTGAAAATCCATCCAGTGTCTTGGCAACTTCATCCTCGCTATTCCATTTAAGAAACAAAATAGCTACTAGACCTCATACACACATTAGTGGTACTTTTCCAGTAAATTCAGTGCAATTACCATGATCGATTCATACAATAAATTCAAGAAATAATCCTAACACAAATAATTCACCACGGAAATAGCTGATTTACTGCCATCTTTTTTACTCACTGAATTCAAACGTTAATTATTAACTTGAGTACTTCTGCAGTCATTTGTAAAGCAAAAAATTACACAGGTAGATACATAAATATGTTGCTAAATGTTTCTGCCCACAAGAACTTATATTATGTTCCACACAGCTGGTAAAACACGTAAAAGGAACATGCCTCATTCTTTCCCTGTGGTAGGTCATTTCTGCCCTTGGGAGGAAGCTGTCTACAGTGCTGAATTATTTTGTCTTCTTGGAATATGAGCTTTCTCTCCTAATGTATTTCTAAATAAGCAATCATAGCACTACTCTCACACAAACTTTAGTTTGAACTGATCAGCCTGTACTTTTGGAATAAGAATTTATTTGGGCCACAATTACTTATCTGTTTCTTTAATTCATGCCAAAATATGGTAGGACTTCATTTAATAGTTCTGACAAAAAAAAATTAAAAATATGTCAAGATCAAGTTGTTGTCTTTATGTAGAAATTAATCGTTTAGCATGTAAAATAGTTACAGACTTTCACACTTTGTGACTAAGACTCACTTAAAGAAATGTTTGCCTCTCAACTCAGTTTCCAATTAATTTCCGTTTGTTTCTGAGATGTCTCTGATTTATTCTGTTCCATTCTATTCTATTCTGTTCTATTCTACTCCACACTGCCCTGATTCAGTAAAAATATAATGCTTCTTCTAATCTGATTAACTGATTGTGAACTCTTAGAGGTGTGATGTCACGTTCAGTATGAGCACACTGTTCTAGAACCTTGAGTACGTAACTAAGGGCAATGCAGGCGGCAATAGGCACGTTTCTCTGACTTTGTGTGACAGGAATAGATTTATTAACATATGCGTGTTCTTAGCCTTACTCCTTCCCTTGCTTTAGTCACTCTTTTTTTTTTTTTTTTGTCCTGTGCAGGAGGTATTTGCAAGTTTTCAGATTCGTCAGTAGGGCTGTGTAATGTAAAGTCAAGAAAAGGGAGAAAGGGAGTCAGAAATAGAAAAGTGAAAGGATAGGAGAAACTTTAGAGTTCTCTAAAAGAGAGAAAAGTCTTGCAAACTGGGTATGGGAGAGGAGATATTCTTTGGAAAGGAAAATGGATGATACTAAGCATTATCTCCTCTCTACTCCATTTTTGGTATGTTCATGCTTGTGGTGACTATAACTCAATATGTAGCACTTCTTGACTGCTTACCACATAACCAGTTAATCTCTGAAAAGTAACATCTATCTGAAAGTACAGGAAGTTTCACATTCAGGGTGACAAGTGTGGGTCAGCTCAATTTTATTTATCTTTTATTTTGTAGAAAGAGTAGGTTTCACAGCTCAAGGTGGCCTTCAGATATTTATTGAGTAGTGCAGTCTACAGAAATCATCCATCATTTCTCTGTTGTTCAAGCTCTGCCTCTCTAAACACATTAAAGAGTAGACACATCCATACCTCATCCCCATTCATTTTTCTTACTGTCCTTCTCTCTAAGTCATTGCTAACCATCATTAGCTTAAAGTGTACTACTGTAAGTTTTAGGTATAAAATAAATAAATATACAATGAGAAACTGTTTTTTCTTGAAATTCATCTTAAAGAAGTCATCACCTCTGCTTTATATTATCATTAAACAAAAATAAATTTTAAAGTATTGATTTTTTAATAATAAAGCCAAAAATTAATTTTTCTATTTAGAAATAAGACATGCCTTTTAAACACCAAAACTAAAAGGAAACATCAGGTGTGTGATATCTAGGCATAATGCAGCCTTCTTTCACTTCTCTTTCTGTTATTAGATGCCTATATTCTAATGAGGTTTATTAAACTTAATATCTGTGAGGTTAGGGACTGGCTTTAATTACCCTCAGAGCTTGATTTGGGGGCTGAGAAAACTAAGGCATCAATCCACAGAATGAAATTGATCCCATCCCCATCCAGAATCCCTGCCTAATTACTTCGTGTAAATCTTTATCTCCTTTCCCTCTCTCTCCCTCTCTCTCCCTCTCTCTCTCTCTCTCTCTCACACACACACACACACCACACACACACACACACACACTTCCCTAACAACTAAATCAAATCCCTTTTTCCCTCTGTTGACCTATCTCTCTTGAGTACATTTGGGACAGGCTAATGTAGGATACATATTACATCTTATAATGTGTATCTTCGATCTCCAGATTAGTAAACTGAGTATTATACAAAATCTGCAGTTGCCATTCATTGAAATTCTGGAACTTAATGCTGGACATAAGGTTGCTCACCAGGTGATTTACATGAACAGTTTATGTCTCCTAAGATATTTATTTTCTGGTTCATAGTAATGTTTTATAGATTCCATGTTTTGAACTTAAAAATGAATACTATTATAATTACTTAAAAGCCAATGCTTTGCCAATCTCAGGAAGTAGGCTGAGGATGCCTATATGCTTCAAGCTGACCCTAAGCACCAACTATAGATAGTTATTAATATAACCGATTACATAAAGTAATTAATTTAATCATGTTATAATTTTTACATGACAATGTACTTACTGGGAAGAGTTATAGTGGGAGGTGATGGGGGTTGGTGATAACTGCTTTCTCTTTTCCTACTTAATCTGGCCTCTGTCACTTTTCCATTGAATATACTCATTTATGACTGATTTTTCATTTGTTTGGAGAAGCAAGTAATGAGGGGAGAAATAGAGAATTGAAGTTGGAAAACTACTTTTAAAAGCTTCTAGGTGTGATGCATATAGTATAAGTACTCCCTTTTGGTAAACTTATATTTGCTCTTCTCCCTTCCTCAGACATATGGGCAAAACTTACAGACATTCCAAAAGGAATTTGTAAGAAGATTTTATGCAAAAAATATAAGGGCTATATAAAGACACTGGCCTCAGTTGCAAAAAATGATTGAAATTAGAAGTGCATGACTGTTATTTAGAATTGTATTATCCTATCTAATATCCTACCTAATAAAAGAGTAATATGCAAATTAACTGTCACTCTGTGACAAAATGGCGGTCCCCATAGCCTCAAGATGGCGGCACCCAGTCCTCTAAGCCCCGCCGGAGTCCCGGCAGAGTAAGCGGCCTGGCAGAATGCTGCTCAGAGGCCCTCCTGACCCTTTATAAAAAAAAAAAATTCACTCCCCACAGAGCGATCCCGTCCCAGCCCCAGCCTGGGGTCTCTGCCTGGGAGGAGCCCGCGGCCCCACAGAGCGATCCCGTCCCAGCCCCAGCCTGGGGTCTCAGCCTGGGAGGAGCCCGCGGCCCCACGGAGCGATCCCGTCCCAGCCCCAGCCTGGGGTCTCAGCCTGGGAGTGGCCCACGGCCCCAGGGAGAAATCCCCTACCAGCTCCAGCCTGGGGTCTCAGCCACTGAGTCACACCAGCCAGGCAGATATGGAGGAATCTTAAATGTTTCCTTTTTTATATATATTTGATTGAAGTTTTACAGAGAGGAAGGGAAAGGGATAGAGAGCTAGAAACATCTATGGGAGAGAAATATCCATCAGCTGCCGTCTGCACACTCCCCACTGGGTATGAACCCCCCAACCAAGGTACATGGCCTTGACCCGAATCGAACCTGGGACCCTTGAGTCTGCAGGCCATCGCTCCATCCACTGAGCCAAACCAGTTAGGGCTGTCCAATATGTTAAAGAAAAAACCCTATCTAATAAAGAGGGAATATGCAGGGGAGGGCATTTGGGGTGACTGGGCTGTCAGGGGAGGGCAGTTGGGGATGATCAGGCCAGCAGGGGAGCAGTTAGGCGTCGATCAGGCTGGCAGGGGAGTGGTTAGGGGGTGATCATGCTGGCAGGCAGAAGCGGTTAGGGGCAATCAGCAGGCAGGTGAGCAGTTGGGAGCCAGCAGTCCCGGATTGTGAAAGGGATGTCTGACTGCCTGCTTAGGCCTGGCAGTCGGACATCCCCCGAGGGGTCCCAGATTGGAAAGGGTGCAGGTTGGGCTGAGGGACACACACCCCCATGCATGAATTTCATGCACCGGGCTTCTAGTTATATTGTTTTAAACTATATTGTTTTAAACTATATTGTTTTAAACTACTCAGGGTACCACAAAGCTTTTAAAATCTCCACCTGTTTCTGAAGTACAGAAAAAGTGACCTCATATTTGTTATATCTCTATAAAGGTCACAGGATAGTGACTTCTCAGTGAATATTGTTTAGTGACAAATTACTGATAATTTCTAAACTTTCTATATTTTATAAAAAAGAGATAAAATCCCTGGTGACATATTTCAGCAAAGATTATATACTTTCATATTTATAAATGAGTTTTTCACTTTGGATATTTTGGTCATAAATGTTTTTAATTATTGAGTGGCCAGATTATTATGATGTCTGGATGCACAGTAATCTGGCCACTCAGTGTATATCTTATATAATAAAAGGCTAATATGCAAATTGTCCCCACGACCTGGAGTTGGACCAGCAGGCAGGCCAGCCAACCGCCCATGTCCCCTCTAATATATACACTGAGTGGCCAGATTATTATGCGTTCAGAGATCATAATAATCTGGCCACTCAGTGTGTGTGTGTGTGTGTGTGTGTGTGTGTGTGTGTGTGTGTGTATTAAAGTTCAACCGGGTTTTAAATTGGGCTTCCACAGTTTTTTTGGTAATTAAAACAATTCATTTTGAAAGTTTCTGCCTAAGAAGAAATCTATGTTGGAGGCTCTGTATGAAGCCGTTCTCTTATCTTTTCATACTAGTAATACAGAAATATTGTTGTACCTTTATGTTATCCTATCGCACCCTGGGGTCATAGTACTTATTTGATATACTTAAAATCCAGCACTTAATGACTTTCTTCTATGCTGGACTGTCAGTTCTGTGAGACCTGGAGCTGTGCCTGTCTTTTTAAGACTTGTGTCCCCAATGCCCAGTGCAGCAAGGATGGCTTTTAAATAAGAACTAACAGTAACGTGTGCGGAATGGGTGGTAGACATAGTAATATTTAGGAGTTCAGTGGGTTACAAATGTGTGGAGTTGAACGATGGGGATTCAGAGAGGATTCATGGAAAAGATGAGCCTTGTTTTCTGTTGGGAAAGTGGCACATGTCATACAGGTCGAGGGAAAGTGAGAAGGCAACCCGAGCAAGGAGTAGCATGAACAGGGCTCTAAGTTTTCACCACTGAATTTGCCATACAGGGTGGTAAGTAAAGGTTAATATGTTGTCTCCTCCACCAGCTTATGAGATCCTTGAGGGCAAGGACTGTATGTTTTCAGCTCCAAGAATATTTATTTATACATTCTCAGTCCTCAATACATACCATTATGTGTTGAATAATTGGATATCAACCTTCTAATCTGTTCATAAATTTCAAGCCAAGTTTCCATTTCATTTCACCCCTCTCTCTTTTCTCAGATTAAATCTCTACTTGGTTGCTTGGTATATCCAAGTTTTTACTTTCTATGGTGACATTATATTATATCTCTGTTTTGAGAACAATGTTCATGTATACTTAAATTCTGAAAACTCTGATATTACCTTGGCTTTTAGTACTTCCAGATCCCTTTTCCAAAGATTTGATTACATATCAAGACTTTAAAAATTGAAAAGCTGTTGCAGTTGTTTAAGTATTAATAAAACACTAATATGGCTTAATCTAGAGTTTACTAGTATATCAGAAAGTGAAAAAGTGTCCATGAGTATTTTTCTTAACAGTAGTCACAGTGGTGGTGGACAGGGATCTAGATAAACTTTAGAAATTAAATGCCAAGGAAACAGTTGGGGGGAAAAGCAAATGAAAATATCAGACTATTCATGTAGCCCATCTGCTCAATTCCACAGCACAATGTAGGGAAGTAATATGATCTGATTTGCATTTTAGATTAATTACTTCCATAAAGGTGTGGAGAATGAAGTGGAGTTGCTCCAGATTTGTACCCAGGGACATCACAGAGAAGGTTAAGGAATTGGGGATGTAGTAATGGGAATGGAGAGGACAACAGCTGGTTGGCTGAGAATGAAGACACATTTAGAAGATAGAAAGTAATGACTTCTGTGCTACTGTATATGAGGCTCTCTGAAGGAAGCAGCTCTGCAGGCAGACCCTGTGCCTGGGGCTAGCATAGATACAGAATAGGTCATCATAAACATCATAAAATGGTTCTGGTGACCAGGCACATGTCTTTTCTCAAGTCAGGAGAGATTTGGCAGAGGGACAGGGAGCTTGTTTTTATTTTACTAGTAGCATTCTATCTTACCCCCTTAAATGAATACTAGGCCATCAATCTCAAGTGAACTGAACTAAATACCCTTATTTTTGTTATCCTTTTTAAGCAACTTATGACAACTCAATTTATATTTAAGGAAGCTCTGTCAGATATGATTGATAATCGCTTAAACAAATTGATTGTTTGTAATACAAAACAAGGAAAGAAAAAAAGAGAGCCGTGCTGACACAATATTTTTTAACACCCGGTATTTGAAATGATTGCAAGGCATCATGAATACCTGAAAAGAGTGAAAACATTTTTTCAGTGTTTTTTTATTCCTTTTTTTTTTTACATAATTGAAATTTCTATATTCATCTCACAAATATGTGACAAGTGCCAGGGAAGTAAGTACTGGGATAAACAAATAAATACTCTCAAATAGTGGAGGAAAAAGACATTTAAACCAAAATTTCAAAATAATGTGATAATTTATATGACCTGCTTAGGGGATAATTAAGCAGCCCTTAATCAATAAACGCTGATGTAATGGTAGTGTACTCAGTGACAGCTTTTCTGAGTTGAGTCTTCAGAGGTGACTAGACATGAAACATAGGGTCTACTCTAGACACACAACTCAGAGAAATTGGTGAGAATGTACAGGACAAAGGGGTCACAGAGTACCAGGAATCACTCATGGATTTGAATAATTCAGTTTCATTAGCTTTTTACCTATAAAATTAAAAAAATATAAACTAGACACATGATTCTGTTTAGTTTATTTGATTCAAAGAATTGTTTCAAAAATATTACAGAAAGTTTACAATCAATACAATACATGCAATGTAATTAATTTTTTTTAATGTTTTGCCCATATCCACACCCACACACCAACTTAATTGTGCTATTTTATTTTTTTTTTTTGGTTTTGCTATTCTTCACCAGAGGATTTTTTCACCCATTGATTTTTAGAGAGAGTGAAAGGGAGGGGGAGAGACAGAAAGAGAAAAACGTCAATGTGAGAGAGACACATCAATTGGTTGCCTCCTGCACATGCAGACCAACCAGCCGGGGATCCAGCCAGCAACTGAGGTATATGCCCCTGACAGGAATCAAACCACAACCCTTCAGTCCATGGACTGACACTCTAACCACTGAGCAAATTGACAAAGGCCATGCTATTTTTATTTATTATTTTTATTTTCTGCCTTGGACTCACTAGAATTAAGCAAACACAATCCCTTTTTAAAGTAGGTTTTTAATGATTTGGGATCACTCCAGCTCACTTTGGTTCATGTCTCCTGCCCCATTGTCCTACATATTCCTTCATTTAAATAGTATCAACATGACAGAGCAGTGATTGAAAAGCAAAGAAACTGAATTTGATTTGTTTTAGTTAAGCCATCCTATATAGACAATTGGATTTTTTACTTCCGTTTAAGATTTAAGAGTGAAATGTAGTCCAAACTTCAGTAAAAATTTGTTTCCTCATATTTTTCAAAATTACATTTATATAATTAAAATGTTATCCTATATACTTGAAACCTATAATGATCCTATCAACCAATGTCATAAATTTAATAGAAATAATTTTTAAAATGTTACTTCATTACATCTTTCCTTTTTGCATCATAACATTTATTTTCTTAATTTGCAATTATTACTACTATAATATCTATATATATAAAAAGTTAATATGCTAAGTGTCCCTCCCTCCATCTGACTGGTCGCTATGATGCGCACTGACCACCAGGGGGAAGACGCTCAACCCAGGAGCTGCTGAGTTGCAGTGACTTGGCAGTGATCGTTCTCGAGTGACAGACCCCAAAACCAGAGAAGAGGGAGCCTGATTACTCGCGGGGCTGCGCGATTCCACCTTCGGCCATGGGTTATGTTGTTGCTGGGGCACTGTTGGCCCCAAATTGGTTTACTGCACACTTGTGTTTGCATTCCACACCCTGTACTACAGCAACTTTGCAGAGTGCCCTCTCAAACTCCGGGACCCCTTGGGGGATATCAGAGAGCCGGTTTTGGCCCAATCCCCGCAGGCCAGACCAAGGGACCCCACCTGCTGGAGGGACCCCACTCACTCTGCTGATGCTTTTTGAGCCACAGCACCACCCCAAGTATGGCCGGCCAGGGAGGGACCGCTGGAGGTTGGCTCCAGGGCGTGTCCTGCCCATCTCGCCATGTCCCGCCTTGCTGGCCACCTTCTAATTAATTTCCTTTCAGTGTGTATGAATCCGTGTACCGGGTCACTAGTAATTATATAATTATGCATATCATATTATATATATTATAACCATTATGTATAGAACACAGTTCAGTTCCATCAAGAAAACTTTTGCACTATCTATATTTCTTTTCTGGCCATTATTATTTGCTTATTTTCTGATTATTGGTGAAAATAGTTTTAACATATGAGGGATGACAAAAATGATTCATACTGAGTGTCCAGTGTGTTTGATATGCCATTGTTTACTACAGTGGTTAAAAGCGGGTGCTAGTTCAAGAGGCCCTGGGTGTGAATCTCAGCTGCACAAGTGTCCCTTGAGGTGGCCTTTGGGCCTCAGTTTCCTCCTCCTCAAAATGGGGACAGTCACACTGATCAAATCCTCATTAGTAAACCCTGAGACAATGTACATACTATATATATCAAACTCCTGGCAGCATAAGCAAGGGCAGCAAACGTAGTCATAAGAATGGCAGTAGGCTTCCTTTGGATTTTTTCTCAAGGCCTCTCCTCACCCTCTGCTGAATTTAAATGCATTATCTAATCCTTAAATTTGTCCAAATTAACCTGAAAGAATATTTGGAGCTCAGAAATTGAAGTTAGAATATTATTTAATATACAATATCCATCATCTCTAAACATGAAAAAATGTATAAAAATATAATTTACTGTAAGATTTATTATAGTTAAGATTTTCAAAATTTACTTGTAAGCAACATGTGACCCTTTACAATATGCTACCCAATGGCTTGCAGGGTATCTTATTTATTTTGAAATATTTATCAAATAAATTATATGAGTCCCATTTTAAAGTACTCTCTTTGCTTAATAGTTACTGCTAATTAGGGCCCAGCATTATTTAACTGTAATAAATATAAAACAACTAACAATTAAGAAATAAAATTTAGTTACTTATTCTGAATAACTGTTATATGAGAATATTTAAACAATAGAATTCCTATTAAATAAAAGAGAAAAGAAACAGAAGAATGGCGATATTAAAAGAAGTAAAACTTCTGTGATGGTAATTTGTATCAAGGTCAGACATGATTGTGGGAAGTTAAACAACTTTAAGGAATTACATATTATATCCTTGATCTCCAGTGAGAGTCCTAACAAAAGCTTCACTAAAAAGATTTCATTCATTGAAGAAGAAACAAGTGTTTTGAAGCTGGTTACTATAATTTAGTAAACCATTTAATAACACATAATACAAGTTAGTCACATGCACAGATAACTGTTTCCTTATATATAGGGTCTTAACTAATAATTATAATGTGATTATAAATTAATTTTTAAATATTTAATTAATTATTCCTATCTTTGTTATAACTAGAATCAAATTATTTAATAGTTGAGTTGTTTTTTGAAATCCATTTTTAAATTATATTTTTCTATTTTTTGCCATTGATCAGGGCTTTAACCAGTTATCTCTTCTTACAAGTAAGTTGGGAGGAGTAAAGGTGATGCTATTTTAGCTTCCTCTGCTTTAAGAGCCATAATGATTAATTTGCAACCATTTTCCATTGAAGACCATCCAAAACACAGCTTCTGTTAACAGCTAAATGCTCTATATAATTCTATTAATAAATTTTGTAAATGTAAGTAAAATGCTTCTATACTGTATAATATGAGCTATTTTCATTGGAATTATAGCTTATTAAGTAATTTAGATTATTTAAAATTATTTTACACCTCACAGCTTCTGACATATCTAGACAACACAAGGAACTTAAATACTTCATCACAAAATACTTCCTAGGGCTTTCACCTTCTGAAGTTGTGGGCGAGGGGTGGGGATAGACACAATCTGATGAAAATAAGGCAGAAAAATTTTGAATGGGACCTCAAAAGTGAAGTGTTAATTTAAATCAAGAACAAGGGAGCAGTCATTCTCAGGCTACACATATGCTTATTCCAATGTGAACATGCTGCAGTTGAGTGTAAAGACTTCACTTTTTTCCCATTTCTCCACCTTAATGATCAACTTAGACATCCTTGGGTGTAACAGTACAGGCAAAATAAGACTAAGCAATGTTTTCCATTTGTGTCAGGGGGTTTTAAACTCTCTTCTCCCAGTGGATCCCACATCCTGCTGGGATATGTTTCTTGCTATTCTAATTGGAACTTAGAATGTACCTTCCTATGGGATTGAAGCTACAAATCAATTATTCAGCCTTTTTGAGTCTCAGTTATCTCACTTCTAGAACACATAATGGAACCAGATGATTGTGAAATTTCTTGTCCAGTTAAAATATCCTGTTGTTTTCATGAATTACACTGATTTCAGGTCAAATTGATTTTGTGAGTTCATCTGGCACCTATCATTTGTATACTATTTCCATGAGAATGTGCATTTTAAAATCTTAATATCCTGCTGGCATTATCTTTCAAATGTGATCCATTTATAGGTTGTAGATTGATCTGGTATGAGACCACCTGTTATTAATCACCACTGGCCTTTGTATCACTATTTTCCATGAGATGCACTTCTTTGTAAATAAAAGGACACCTCTCAAAAATGGGATTTTACTAGGTCAATGGAAGATTAGTTTGTTTTAACATACCCATCAATTACCAAGTGAAGGAAAAAAGAATCATCTCAAATTTCTTTCATTCTATCTGTATACTTAAATGAATTTCTAGTAAAATATCCTATATAATAAAGAATGAATATGTTAATCGGTTGTCACGCCATAATGGCCAATCAGCAGGAGGCTGCATGCTCAGCAGGTGCACGCGGGTGGGCAGGGCTACATGCTTGGTGAGGTGTGCGCGGGTGGGCGGGGACTTGACACTGTGTCCTTCTGGACAAAGCTGCAGTGGCTGCCTGAGGCTCAAGTAAGCCACAGATGGCGGCTGCTGCTGCCCAGGGCCTGAGGCTCAGGCAACAAGGGCCAGGCCGTGGCTCAGGCAAACCGCAGTGGCTGTGAGGGCCGAGGCTCAAGCAGCCATGTGGCTGGCAGTGGCAGCAGCAGAGGCATGATGGGGGCGTCGCCTTCCCCTGATCACTGGGTCGCCTCCTGCAGAGGGAGGCCAGAGTCAGCAGCAGCAAGGGGGTGATGAAGGCGGTGCCTTCCCCTGATCAGCTGCAGGGAGCAGGCCTAAGCCGTAGGTAGGACATCCCCTGATGGCTCCAGGATTGTGAGAGGGGACAGGCCGGGCTGAGCCCCCCCCCCCCACAGTACACGAATTTTTGTGTACCAGGCCTCTAGTTTTTATATAAAAAGCTGAAATATATTCATATTCATAAGGTCTAGAATTTGCATTTGTTTGTAAATTTGTCAGCAATTACTCTAGTGTTTTTCACATGGTAATAACTAACTGAATAAAGGTATGCGTATTTGCTATGAAACTGGATGCATATTAGGTGCTTTCGATAATGATAATGTCAAAATTATGTGATGAGAGCAGAGATAGTGATAGAGAAGTTGTTAAGACAGCATTGATGAGATGTGTTATTTTAGTTGTATTTAGAAGTGTTGTATTTATCTTTTCCACACTAGATAAAAAAAGTTTTTTGATAATGGATAATAACAGTTTGAGATTTAGTTGTATTTATCTTTTCCACACTAGATAAAAAAAGTTTTTTGATAATTGATAATAACAGTTTGAGATTTTTTCTGAAAAATAGTAGAATAAAATCTTTTGGGAAACTGAAGCAATAAATAAGACCTTTCTTCCACTAATACATTTCAGTGTGTTCCTTGAATACATATTCTGTAGAATTACTTCACCAACTCCTTTGTACACCATTTGGTGTGCATATACTCTCCAGGGAAGGGTAGGGCCTGAAAAGATATTTATAGCATCTGATGATTTGGACTAAATGACTGATAAAGTCTTTATCAAAATTATCTATTATTATTATTATTGTTTTCATTGTTAAGTTTACTACTGACCATTATTGCTAATCATCACATTCGACAGAATTAAAAAAAAATGCTTACTTTATTTTATTTATAACATTATATTTTATTTTAATTTTAAGTCCTTTAAAAGAAGAGATTAGAAAGGTTACAAGGTATGTGGTATGTTTTTCAGTGTGTGTGTATATATATATATGTATGTATATGTGTGTGTGTGTGTGTGTGTGTGTGTGTATATATATATATATATATGACATTGTGTATGTTGAGCACCTGCTGGGTAAGATGCTTTACAGATTAATCTTAACAGTGAGTATTATTTGGCAGATTAGGAACAATATTCAGAAATGTTTAGTAGCTTGGTCAAGGTCACATAACTGTAAATCAAGTAAAGTAAAGCAAAGCTGGTCAAGTCCATGTTTACAGGACTGCAAATCCTGGGCTCTTTACTATTAACACTTTATTTTGTAATAATTAGACAACAGAAGTTATAGATCCAGCTACTACTCTGAATTGTAAAATCTGCTACTAAAAAGTGATAATAGTCTATAGAATATATAACACCTTATTTATTAAGAATACATTTTCATATAAATGACGTGAGTGGTATTTTCAAGATAACAGAAGTTTACTCCTGTATTATTAATGATGCTAAGTAATATTTTGATCACTTTGGACAAATGCATTTATAATTTTTTTTTAGTTCAGAATCTTTATCATGGATCTTATCCATAGGGTTTTGCTGTCCTAAGTTTTCCTCAATGACTTTCAAAGCAATATATTCTCTGGTAGACCCCAAACTGCTATGTATGCTCTATAAGGTAATGATTAAGAGATCAGGTTCATGATAAATCATATTCCATGAATTCAAATTTTATCTCTTCCCCTCCCTGCTTTTGTAATTTTTGATAGTTGTTTTACCTTACTTGTTTCATATTTAAAATGGAGATATTTTAAGGATCAATCCAGCTGATATGTATAGAGCTTAGTGTACATCCTTACAGTTCAATGAATGGTAACTAGCTAGCATTATAATTTTGGGATTTTTTAAATATAATTTTTGCTTATTTAGTAAATAAATGAATATATGAGGTATTCGATTTTCTAAATTTCTAGCACCAGCAAATTCTCTCACATTTCTAACAAATGTGGGTTCAGGAAAATAAATCTCAGAATATAGTAGAATTGCATCTATATTAAGAATAAGTAGCTTTGGAATTTCTTCTCTTATGAAAATGTACAAGTGTGACTCTCAATATGATGAGACTAGAGCCCAAGTTAAAGAGATGCCTGGTAATATTTTATGGAAAAACTGAGAAACTTTTAAAAAATGTTGCCCTGTGATAAACCCCTTCACCTGCCATCCTAAAATAGATGTAAAGTCTGCCAATTAAAGAGCTCTTAAGCAGTGGAACTTTGGGAGTTGAGGGTTCCGTGGTGCTGTGCCTACAGAAAAGATGTGACATATGTAGGAGGCAATATACAGAAGATAGTTAAGAATATGGTGGAAGCAAGAATTTGAATCCAGGCTTAATGCTGAATTGTATGTGAAAGTCCTGTAAATAAAACAGAGGGAAATTACACTGCTCTGATTGAAGTGGGACTTAAGGGGATTAGGAACCATGACCACCCAGCTGCCCTCTCACCTCCAGAGAAAATTACTTGCTTTATAGAAACTTCATAAAATTAACTGTCAACAAAAACTAGATGATAGTAACATTTCAATTAGTTGAATTGTATCTTATTATAGTCCCCCTAACTTTAAAAGGCCCATATTTTTCCATAAGTATATGATATTAAAAATAAGATTGGAGTCAGGGATTCTATACAATAGAAGTCTTTAGTGACAGAGCAACCAAATGAAATGTATGAATTTTGTTTGGATCCTGATTTGATCAAAGCAACTCTAAAAATACCTTTCTGGGGAGAAAAATCTAGAAATGCAATCGAGATATGGTTTTTAAATGATAGAAAGACATTGTTAGTTGTTGTTGTTTGGCTTGTTTTTTTAGATATGGTAACTACACTGTGCTTATTTTTTAAGTCCTTATCTGTTAGAGAGAAGCATTTATGGGAAAAGGATATGACATTGGAAGTTGCTCTAAAGCATTCCTAGGTTGGGGATAAGAGAAAACAAATGACACAGAATTGGCAAATGTTGATAAGTTTTTAAAATGGATGATGTGTTCATGGGTGTTTATTTTACTATGCTCTCGATTTTGTATATGTGTTGAAAATTTCATAATAAAAAAATCTCACAAATTTATGTTATTATCCCTGTGAGAATTTTTTCCTGATCTAAATCTTCTGGTCTGGTTGGTATTTGGAAGACGTATCATGCCAAATATGTAGAAAAAAAATCATAGGGATGTTAAAGAAAAACACTCATCCAAATTGAAATTGAGTTTTTTAAAAAAGTGTTAATAAAATATTCTAACACTTAAAACTTTTCACTTTGCTTTTCTTTTTAAATTTTTTAGACATGCTATGGAATTGCTTACTATATTTTTTTTTATTTCATTGCTTCTTAAACACCCAATTAATTTTCAGCTATTGGGAAATGTGACAACTGCCAAATTGCAGATAAGCTATTGGTTTGTAGTTGAATAGATATTTGGTCCTAGAAAAAACTAAAGAAACTTTAACTATATTTTCTATAAGATGGGTGTCTTCACAATGTCTGTATGTTTACAGTATGTCAAACGAGCAGTTCTGAGATTTGTGTAGTAAGCAAATGGCCACCATATAGACAGACAGAGGGCCAGTTGCTAACCTGCTCCTTCTAGATGGTTGCTCTAGCATAGGACTGGCTCCACCATCTAGGTTGGAGCCAGGCTTCTAGAGGAGATTGTAATAGCCCTTAATCAGATAACTATTATGTGGTTCACGTGACTCACGTTAATGATAATTCTGTTTTAGTATAAAGCACCTCATACTAAGTTAATAGTTACTGCTATTATACTATAATAGTAATTAAGAGTATTTGAAATCTAACTCTATAGAAATTGTATTTCCAAAATACTAATGAAACTCTCACTTATTAGTTTATCAATTAATGCAACTTTCCCCCAAACTTTTCCACTAGATGGCTTTTTAAAAATAAGTAGCACACTGATTTGATTTGAGATTATTTTTAAAGTTTTCCTTTTGGTGCTTTTGAGAGTAAATTTTCATAATATTTACATTTATTTATATATTTTATTAACTAGAAGTTATAATTGGGTACCTTGTAATTATTTTTAAATAAGAGAACCTTTAAAATCACGATTGCTTTTGTAACTAGCAGTCATTTTTTACATATAATCAAGTACAGTTTCAAACATATCTTTGATTTGAATATTCTTTATTTCTATTCTGTTAGTAGTGTGGGTAATGTATATGTGTTTTCTTCTACACTGTATTGGTTAATAAAATGCAAATTTAGCAAAGCAGGGTGACTTAAAAATTAACATAGTGAACAACCATCTGAGTGCCAAAAATAATCAAAATGAACCCTAGAGTACTAAACAAGGTGTAGATTTTTAAAGAGCAGTTATAGGCATGTTGAGAATCAAGCTAAAATATAATAGGAATTTACTGGTATATTTTCTAATTCTTTTTCTTCCCATGCTTCCTTTTGTGTGAAAATATTTCTTTGTAATGGAGTTTCCTTTGCAACAGTGGGACACAGAATTATGATGAAGGGAGTTAAAAAAAAAAAAAGTAGAATGCCCTCTGACCTTTCTCCTCTTTTCCCTGCCCAGTTAGAAAGCTACTAATTACATTTTCATATCCCACCCAAAGGGATAGAATATAATATCAAGTGGTTACAGAAGTACATAGCCATTTTGAAATCATAATGAACCTTGACCGAAATAGCTTTAATACTCTGCTAACACAATTAGTTCTATTATGTGTTCTAAAAATGCATATATGGAAATCATAGGGTGAGATACAATATGCTGTTTATTAACAAAGGTCAATTAAATGTAGTCTATCAATAAATGTTCAGAATGAATTATCAGCAAATAACAATAGCTGAGTTATTAGGAATAGTAATTAATATGTATTCCTATGTTTGAGTCACTGTTCAAAGTGTTTTATAAGTAGCAATTTATATAATATTTTCCTACTAGGTTAGGTATGTTTATTATCCCCAGTTTACCAATGAGGAACTTGAGGCATGGGAAGGTAAAGAAACTTTCCTGTGTGTTACATACTGGATTCTATCCTAAAGAATCTGATCCAGAACTTGAATCCTTAAGTCTTTATTAGATAGTTTTCTAAAATGCCCTGATATCACTTATTGCATCATTTATTAGGGCCTTTCAGTCCCATAGAATGGTAATTTTAAAGCATAAGTCCTTTTAAATCTGCTCCAGCTGGAGATGCTGACAATCTTTAAACTGTTTTATCCATTCTGTCATGGAGCAAAGAAACCTGGTCATTTTAGTATCTGGTACCACCTACACTAATAAAAGAGAAACATGCAAATTGACCATCCCTCCACTATGCCCACCAGCCAATCAGGAGCGAGTATGCAAATTAACCCAACAAATATTGTGCTTTATTTGCATACGCAAGCGTAGAGCGAAGACTGAAGACAGCGTAGAAGGAAGCCAAGTGCTACAGAAGGGAGCGAAGCAACGGAGAAGGGAGGGAGCAAGGCAGTGGAGAAGGGAGGGAGCGAGGCAGCGGAGACAGGAGCTCTGCTTTGCTCTGGCCTCAGGAAGCCCTATTCTTGCAGGAATAAGTAGCAATTTATATAATATTTTTTATAAGTAGCAATTTATATAATATTTTCCTACTAGGTTAGGAAAATATTATATAAATTGGTTCATTATGATTTCAAAATGGCAGAGGGATGGTCAATTTGCATGTTTCTCTTTTATTAGTGTAGATGGTACCAGATACTAAAATGACCAGGTTTCTTTGCTCCATGACAGAATGGATAAAACAGTTTAAGCCCTATTCTAGCTCCCTTGTTCCTCCTCTAAGGGGGTCTACTACTTCCTGCAACGGGCCTCTAGTAATTAATAAGGCAACACCCATCTGACTAGTAGAACCACCACTGCCCAAAGAGACCTACCGCCATTCTCCACCAAATTTGAACTCTTACATCAAAGGAAGTTTGAATCAGGCCTAAATTCACCTTAAGCCCTTAGACATTTTCATCTTAACTTAATCACATCTTCTAAAATAGTTGTTAGCCATGGCACCATCTGATTCTGGTGGTGTGTGTGGGGGGTGTGTGGGGGGTGTTTTTTTTCCCTCTCTTCTCACATTAGTGTGCCATTAAGATACACTCTGAAATATTTCCTTCTGAGAGAAAAACAAAATTTACAAAAACAAAACAAATCCTTCTTTATTTGATAAACCCAATTTTTTTTTTATTCAATAACTCCAATCCTGATAACTGAATAAGAGTAATCATGTCCATGTTTGTTTTATTATCCTCATTCTAAGTTAATTAATTACTAAATCAGTAAGCCTCTGTACAATGACTAGCTAGTTGTTTTGGGGGAACAAGAATTAAATGTAACTTCCAAAAGTCCCTGACTTGCTTAGGCAGTGGTGGAATGTTTCAGAAATGTTCCAGAGTCCAGTTTAGTGGAAAAGGGAGCTTCTAACTTTCTGTTTATTTATATTCTAAAAAAAAGAAGCACACTTCCCTGAGCACTAAAAACCATTTAGTGCTTTATGCCACACTGCAGGTATCTACTTTCCACAATTAGACTTTCAGAGTGACTGTTGGTCTGTACTGAGCACTGTAAAAATCCATCCATCCTTGCCAATAGGCATATGAAAAGATGCTCAACCTCAGTAAACATCATAGAAATGCAAATTAAAACCATAATGAGATATTACCTCACACCTGTCAGAAAGGCTATCATCAATAAATCACAAACCAAAAGTGTCCGCCAGGATGTGGAGAAAAGGAAACCCTATGCTCTGCCGGTTGGAATGCAGATTGGTGCAGCCACTGGTGGAAAGCAGTATGGAGTTAACATGTGACTCCACTTCTGGGAATATATCTGAAGAAACCCTAAGCACTAATTTTAAAGGATATGTGCACCCTTATGTTCATTGCAGCGTTATTTAAAATAGCTAAATAGCAATTAAAAAAGAAGGAAATCTTGCCTTTTGAGACAGCATAGATGGACCTGGAGAGTAATATGCAAAGTAAAATAAGCCAGTCAGAGAAAGACAGATACCATATGATTTCACTTATATGTGGATCTAATGAACAAAATAAACTAACAAACAAAATAGAAACAGACTCATAGATATAAAAGAACAGACTGACAGTAGTCAGAGGGGCGAGTGGTCGGGGGCTGGGTAAAAGGGTAAAGGGATTAAGCAAAAAAACCCCACAAAAAAACAGAAACAACCCAAACTCATAGACAACAACAGTATTGTGATTACCAGAGGGAAAGGGGGAATAGAAAAGGGTAAAGAGGGCATAAATGGTGATGGCAGAGGACTTGACTTGGGTGATGAATTCACAATACAATATACAGGTGATGTATTATAAAATTGTATATCTGAAACCCATATTATTTTATTAACCAATATCATCCCAATAAATTCAATAAAAATAAAAATATAAAATTTTAGCCATACTAATGTTCAGAAGTTTGTTTATGCCATCCCAAGCAGTCTCTCATCACTTATTGACTTACGTTTGACTAAATTAAGCACAATGGACAAAGTTAGGAGTTAAATGATTATAGATAAAAGACTTGACAGAATATGGTATAGAATAGGAAATAAATGGCCCTTAAAACATATTTATTTATTTAAAGATTTTTTTATTGACTTTTAGAGATAGAAACATCGATGTGAGAGGGAAACATTGATTGGCTGCCTTCTGCACACCCGCTACCCCCTGGGGAATGAGCCAGAAACCCAGGCATGTGTCCTGACTGGGAAAAGAACTGGAATATATAACACCTTATATATATATATTTTTTTTCCTTTCAGTGCATGGGAAAATGCCCAACTAACTGAGCCACATGGGCCCATGGTGAAATCTATTTAAATGAACATTTATACCAGGCCAAACTTCTCAATAAAGGGAACCCTGCCTTTCTGTATCGGTTGAAGATGATACTATTAAAATTAGATGTCAAACAAATCTTGCTTTATCTACAAAGAAAAGTAAGATATGTTATCAGCAACTGCACTTCAGTTCTGCAGCCTCAGCACTTGAATTCTAGCTAAGAGAGAATTCAGAGCCAAGACTCAAATATAAGAAAAAGTTTATTTAGAAAGTTATAGAGATAAATGTGAACCAGCTGGGCTTCGTGGGCTCAGGAAACAAGGTACAGAGGCAAAAGAAGGCCCTTGGAGAGTAGGAGAGGGAAAGGCAAAGGTAACATATCCAGGGGAAGAAGAAAGGGTGTGCTACAGAAACAGAGAAGGGGGTGGGGAAAGATCCTGGCATTCTCAAGAGAAAAAGTGCTGGGTCCTCTGTCCTGGGAGTATTTTTTCCTCTCCAAAGGTGGGGATATTTGGGGAGGTTGTAGCTTTTCCAGGTGTGTCCTTTCAGGGTAGTGGTCTCTACTAATTGGTCAGGGCTAAGGGGTAGGTCATTAGTCATTGCATATAGTCCTGATGTTAGCCATGGCATCATGCCACCTGGCCTTGCTGCTTTTCTGGGCCTGGAGCTGAAATCCAACTGAGGCCTAGATGTTATCTCTGCTTGACCAAAACTCTGTCTCTGTGGTCAACAGGCCCAAGGCTTTATTGGTAAAATTATTTGATACAGGTCAGAACCTCATTGTCCTGAGGGTTTAATGCTTAAGAGAGAGCCCATACAAGGGCTTGCATTGAAATCATAAGAAGCTGTTTTCTAGCTCCCTTGTTCCTCCTCTAAGGGGGTCTACTCATGTCTGTCTAGCTGCCTGCCGTGCTGGTACATCATAGATCAGAATCAATAAATATTAGTTGAATTAATAAACTGTATTTTATAATAAAATGTATGGAAAATAAGAGGCTCAGAAGTAGTTTCAGGCATAATAATAGATGTATGCATAACCTTATGTGTAAGGATATTTTACATGTTTATTTCTTACTAGGCTTCCCTTTTATTTTTTTAAGCTTACATAATGTTATAAACATGCCTTTTTCAACAAAAGAGTTAAAACATTTTTACATCTATTACACTTGAAGAAGGAAAAATAATTCCTTTAAAATGATGTTTTTCTTAAGCAGCTTGATGTGTATAGCCTACTCTAATGGCCTAAGAGTAAAGTGCTTTTCATATCTACATGCACATCTTAAAAGAAAAGGGAAGAAACTTGGAGCTGAGATGCATAGAATTCAGTGTCTCTGTTGGAAGCTAAGAAAGAAGATATACTGTTGCTAATGATTCCAGAAGGCATAAGCAGCCCATACTATGGGAGTTAATTATAGTCCTAGAAATAGAAGGGTGGTCTAGCCATTAAGTTGAAGTATTATCATCTAGATCTGTGTTAAAATGTTTTTAATTTAATTTTATTTTTTTGTTTTAAAGAGGGCATAATCATGGCTCCCATACAAATACAAATAAACATTTATATATAAATTTAAGTCATGAATTAATGAGGGAACCAGTAAGATGCTACAGTTTCTAAAGAGAATTCAAATAAACCAAGATGATAGATAGATGATAGATAGATAGATAGATAGATAGATAGATAGATAGATAGATAGATGAAATGAATTTACAGATAGATACAAAACAAGTCTGTCCAGTAGATTATTAATAATCCACTGCATAGACCAGAGCCCCCATAAACACAGGCTACTCAGAAGGGTGTGTTGGACAATATCTTGCTTACAAAAAATAATAACCAGTTATCTTTTGGTCCACCTTAAAGTCTTTCACAATGTTTTCCTACATCAGTCTCAAACATACAAAGGGTGCAGTTGGCCATTCAGAATATTTTACAAACAGAAGGCCTACTGCTATCTGGAGATAAGAAAACTAAGTAAATTAAAATATTTACAGACAGAATGGCAAAACAAACACTAGGGTTACCATTTAATTCTTAAAATTTCTGGCTGAGAAGGGGGGATTTTGTTCAGAATTGTGATGTTCAGTAAGACAATTGTTAGCCTGATAATGTGTAAAAAATCAGATCTGTTGTGCAAGTGTTCTTGATTCTTCATACTACAAAAAACTTATTAAAATGTACTTAAAAGTGTCATCTTTGATTTATTGGTTCAGTATCCTCTCAAAAAAATAACATTTTTATTCTAATAGAAGCTATTTTTAATTAAAAATTTTCATTGGCCAAGGGCAGAGGGCTGGGAAGATGGGTGAAAAATGTGAAGGGGAATATAGTCAATAATACCGTGATATGTTTGCACAGTGACAGATGACTACTAGACTTACTGGGGTGATCACACTGTACGGAATAAAAATATAAATATTGAGTCACTGTATTAGATGCCTGAAAATAATATAACTAATATAACATTGTATACCAACTATGCTTAAATAAATAAAAGGAGTAGTTATATGAAAAAATAAGAATGGAATAGAATAGAATTTCCTCTGGCCATGTTAATACAAAGTTAGGTCACAGTTAAAGAAAGATAACTTACTGATTGCTTAATGAAACAGGTTTCAACACTGCCCTCCCTAACCCCCTACATTTCTTTATTCTCCCTAACCTCACTTTAGAATTACTACAATACATTATAGGCATGAGTCTATAATGACAGAGCATGTCCTACAGTTTTCTTTACTTAACATAATGCAAATAAATTGTGTTAATGGCTATATTGTTAAATGTTACAGTCTACATCAAGCATGTCAAACTCAAAGGCTAACACAGGCCATATAAACAAGGCATGTGGCCCATGGGCCATGAGTTTGACATGCTGGGTCTACATATTCAATTTAAAGGTGGTATAAAACTCTGGTGTATTGGTAGAGAAATAACAACTGAAAACAAGAGCCTACAAACAAGTAAAAAGGAGATTTTGTGCTTGTTTTTTGATTTTCCTTAGAAAAAGCTCTTGGGTCACTGTGTAGTTTGGTTGTTTTAGATGTTGTTTGTAAATGTAGCAGTTTGCTTGGAAATTGGACATGCTTCCTAATGCAACTTTGAGATATTTAGGTATAAAGAGTAAAGGATGTTGAACCTTAATGTTTTTTCTAATGACTCCCAAAAAGATGTAAAGAAAGAATATTATCTGTCAAGAGCTTTGTTGCACAGTGTACTTGATTTAGCAAAGTCCCTGTGATAGTTCCTGCATAAGGAAAGACAGTAGCAATGTCTGCAATTATAATAGAAACTTTTAAAGACACATTTGAAAGCAGATCATCCAAACACCAATCTAAACAAGTGGAAAAACAGAAAACAAAAACTGTGTTAATATCTTTTGGAGTATTTTTGAAATAGCTTGGATTTGGTAGACCAAAATATGGATATTTTAAAAAGGTCTGAACTGACAATGTTTTATATGACTTGTAAACCATTAAAATAATTTACTACATATATATGACTAGGTAGAAATATAATTTTGCTTTCATGACTTCTAGGAAATGGCGTAAGAAGGATTATTTATGAAATTTAGCACTTCAGTGTTCAGAAACTGTTCATCTTCTTTTACCCCACAAAGAACTGGACTGAGATTACCAGCTTATTTTAGCAGGCCCAAAAATAAAACAAAATTAGGATAGCTTTGTATACAGTATTTGTGTGTGTGTTCTGTTCATATGCAAAACTCAGCATGCTTCCAATGAACTAGCCTGTCTTCATAGAACCACCAAAGGATGACCATAACCTTGATTAAGGTGTAAAATATGAAGAACTTTATACACATATACATATACATACACATATACATATACATATACATACACATACACATATACATACACATATACATATACATATACATGTACATATGCATATTATACTGTATAGTTTAATTACAGTAATGTGATCTTGAATTTATTAAAAGTTACCTTGCTTTTACATTATCAAACTTTTAAAAAATCATGTTCTTTTCAACCCCACAGTATTTCTACCTAAGAAATGTTTTAAGGATACATTTTATTATTCATTTCTTTTTTTAAGAACACAAAATACTTGCTGATTTCTCTTCTGGAACAGGATATTTTAAGTTATAATTTGGGTAGTTTCTGCACATAAAGTTAGTATAGAATTTAAGAAAAAGTATGAAATTAAGTTAAAAAGAGACACTTATAAAGCTCCTTTGGTACTTACCATGAAAAAGCAACCACTTTAGAAAATTGTATAATATCTCAATTACTGAGGCATCATAAATAGAATTTCTTTACTTTGGCAGAAGTTTATCAATAAATGTGGATTAAACACTATACCTGAAAAGTATCTTACTGATATTTTTCCGTGAAACTATTATTTATAATGGTATAGTATTTTAAAAGCGATATACAGAAAAGTTCCCCCAAATTAAAAACTTTCTCTATTTCATATAAAAGAGGAGAAAAAAAATTAGAAAAAGAGAAGAGAGTCACAAAGTGATAAGAATCAAAACACCAATGGGAAAATTGAAAAAATAGTTTTTATAAAGCATTAATCACCAACCATATGGTTTCTGATCTAAATTAAATGTTAGACACATTTCATTTATTTTTTAAAAGATCGTCTTCCTAATATCTTATTGCTTTTAGGCTACGGTCATTACTTTTATGACCTGAAATAAATGTGTCAGGCATATCAACCAATTGGCACCTATCCTTTTGTTAAAGGTAGAAAAAAGATGACTATTATATTGTAATACTTTGTTCTCTCTCTCCTCCTCTTTCTATTTTTTTTGTTTGTTTTTTGTTTTTGTTTTTGGATGGTTGGTGATTTGTTTGCTTCTCCTGGTTCCTGTTGATCAGTGGTGTTTGGCCAGTTTGTATTTTTCCAGACATCACTCCACGATGTTGTTGAGGTGTATGATGGGCCAACTCAGCAATCTTCTCTGTTATCTTCCCTCTCAGGATCCCATTCAGGTATCCTTTAATAGAACTGCCATGCATCAGTTATTGCTTAAAGACTGACTTTGATTGATATTGTAGTGAAAGTAGAGATTTATGTCATCCATATTAGAGATAAAGTAAACTGAAACTGGAATTACTCGTTATTTCTTTTAAAAAATAGAAACACAATTAATAGTAAATCAGATGCTTGAGACAAATACAAACATTTGCTGGGATTGTAATCAAGTAAATATAATATTTAGTCACTTAGTCTCTGGTGTTTAATGTAATATAAAATATTTAAGGATTCTTTAAAGAATGAGGCGATAATGTATCAAAATGTAATTAAAGCCTGCCAGTAAAAAGTTGCAATTAAAGCTGAACCCATTGAAGATATATTGTCAGTGGTAGGATATATTGACGTAATTTGATAGAACATAGACTCACATTTTCAAATGACAGTGTAAATTAATATAACTTGTTAGGTTTACTGAATGAAATTATTTATGATATCTTAGTGTTTGTTTTGTTGAGTAGGAGAATCACTTCCACTGAGTTCAGGTAATCAGATCACAATTCGATTTACTTCAGTTGGACCAATAACAGCTAAGGGATTTCACTTTGTTTATCAAGGTAAGTGACCCGGTAGCCTAGAAACACACTAAGGAATGATTTTGATTTCCATGCTGTGTTCAGAGTTATTGAATGATCAGATCCTCATAATCATATAGGAGAGATAAAAGTTGTTTTTCTTTTAACAGTTTTTCTCTGTTCCTTCCCCATCACTATAGCACTATTACCTTAACCAAAGTCAAAAAATACCTTTTGCTTCCATTATCATTCTCAAGTTAATAGTATGATTTTCCTTTCTTCCAACTTATTGTTTTCAAAACACTTTTTTTTTCTGACAGTTCTTTAGTTTCTGCATAATCTATTTTGCTCATAGTATAGATCTCTAAATTGAATTGTACAAAATTATGTGCTGATGTACTTAGATATGCCAAGGAAATCATTACTTCATTAAAAAATTTTAGTTTCTCATTCTCAGGAGAATTCAAATGTTCTTCATGCCTACTAAATAATTTTGTGCAATTGAACATCGGTTTACACAGTTTTTCTCACCTTTTATGGACAATTTTCTATATTATCATTAACCTAAATTGAGGTATTATTTGAAATATTTTGTTTTAGTTATATTTGATCATGTAGTATTCTCAAATGTATCTTGAACTTTCTTAAAAAGTATAATCATTTGTGATTTGATATTTTTATTAAGCCCTCTTAGTCCATTTATAATATTGGTTATATTACACTGTTTTATTTTTAATAGTATTCCCTCTGTAAACAATGTGGGGTATTATGAATTTTAAAGGCACTATTAAAAGTTGAATTACTTTTACTCTAGTCACATAATAGGAATCAGTCTATTTGGATTTCATCATATCATTTTTTGGGCTATTTTCAAACTCTGTAATCCCATCTGTATGTGTTTTAAAAAGAAAAAACATCCTGTTATCATTCTATTTTACTAAACCAAAAAATAAAACAAAACAAAAACACCCTCACAATTAAAGAATATAATTCTAAGAGCAATTTCACATTTGATGTTGTACAATTACTAAAAGATAAAACTTCTATTGTTGTTAATCTGTCTGACTTCTGCTTAGTCTGAATGTAGTTATAGTATTCATCAATAACATGTTTTGAACACTAAGTTTGTAAACATGCTATGAAATTAATAGTGTTGTGTTTCCTTTTTAAAATCTATGTTTTTAAGAAACAACTACTGAAAAAACTTGTGACATTACTTCATGTAATCTGGCATGTATTTTTGGACCTCAGTATACCAGTTTAAAAAGAAAAAAATATATATATCATTCAGTGATCACCCCCAAAATTGAAATATATAACTCATACTACTTTGCTATAAAAATAAGAGTTTGGTGAAACAAAAAAATAGAAAAATAATTTAGTTGATGTTTAAAGGAATGAAGCAAAATATTTTTAACTAAAAGATCTTTGATGACAATATTCATTTTGAGTTGTATTCTGTATTAATTTTAAAACTTTTAGAAATGTATTCAAATTTTTAATTGAAGTTTTGATAAAGGGTGGAGATTTCTTTGAAATCTTAAAAAGCTACATTTTGAAGTCTGTATTTCTCTACCAAATAGAAGTTAAAATCAATAATTGTTTGTATGCAGCTGTTCCTAGAACAAGTTCTACCCAGTGCAGTTCTGTGCCTGAACCAAGATTCGGAAGAAGGATTGGCAATGAATTTGCTGTTGGTTCATTGGTTCTTTTTGAATGCAATCCAGGATATATTCTCCATGGTTCCATTGCAATTAGGTGTGATACAGTGCCCAATTCTTTGGCCCAGTGGAATGATTCCTTACCCACCTGTATTGGTGAGTAGTAAATTTCTATGCTTTGTCATTGTACATACTTTATATCAAAATTAGTTATCTTGCATATTTTAGTATTTCTGTTTCAGATCTTATACATTGATTTTTAATTATTTTATTAGTTATAATGTACCTGAATTTGCAAGTTAGAGTGGATATTTGATGCAAATGGGGTGTGCTACAATCAATGAAAAATAGTTTGTTTTGAATTAGCTGGAAAGTTTCCTCACTTATTGACTTATATGGATAAAATGTACAACATATTTCCAATAACAGAATTTGAATGCTCCTAATAAGGGATTATTGAAGTAAATATTATTTTTCATTTTTAAAAGTTTATGCAAAGAATTCTATGCCAATATGTAAAGAATTTGCATGTCTTTTAAAGCTCACAGAAGCTTATTAAAGTAGCTACATATGCAGTATAGGTACTAAAATGTAATGCTGTGAGTTACTCTTTAAAATATCTGTTTGTATACTTATGTTAATGTCCTAATTAATGGGGTAAAGTTGTAAAGAATCATGTAAAGCTGAAAAATCCTAACAGCGGGGAAGTGTAGTAGGTTCTTAGAATAGGGTTAATTAAGTCTTGGGTAACAGTCTGGGCTTTCATTGTAACACTGAAGAGCAGTGAGTTACTATATAATCCTGGAAAATTTACATAATATGGTTCTCGATTCCCATATGGATAAAACAAAAAAAAAAAAAACAAAAAAATAAGAGGACTTTCCTTAGGTTTATGGTGGCTATTAAATAATTTAAAGCCTTGGCACAGTTCTTGGAACCTAGTATGTATTCTAAAATTAAGTTGTTTTTGTTGTTACCAAGTCCTCCATCATAGAATCAGGAGGTTCTAAAGGTATTAGATCTGAAATATAGAATTTATATGCTGTGTTGATAAAGTATTTGATATTATTGATTTTTATTTGTTGATAGCTTGATTTAATAACACTTTAAAGTTATATTTAAAATTTATGTTTCACATAAGATTTTGCTCTTGGAAAGGGCTAAAGCATGGTATCTATATCATTCTTTCCAATTCTACTAATTTAGCATTCCCTGAATGCAATTTTTTCCTTTACACTTAAAGTTTTTAAGAAAGGCTTTGAGGAAATACCATGACAATTTTTTTTTTTAGAATTATAATAATTATTTGTTACAATAAGCTATTTAGAGAGACAGAAATTTCTTTCCATCAGTTGCTGCATTCAAGAACAAATAGTTAGCCCTGGCTGGTTTGGCTCAGTGGATAGAGCGTCGGCCTTTGGACTGAAGTGTCCCATGTTTGATTCCGGTCAAGGGCATGTACCTTGGTTGCGGGCTCATCCTCAGTAGGGGGTGTGCAGGAGGCAGCTGATCGATGTTTCTCTCTCATCAATGTTTCTAACTCTCTCTCCCTCTCCCTTCCTCTCTGTAAAGAATCAATAAAATATATTTTTTTAAAAAAACAACAAATAGTTAAAGAGGAAAGACTTTTTAAAATATGCATATAATTATATTTGGTTTGTTTTCATTGTTTGCAAGGGTTAAAAATAAGGTTAAAATTAAAATAACGATCACTACAATTCTAATTGGCCTTGAAAATATATATTTAACTAATGGTTTGCACTCTGTGTTTTTCTAACCCTGCAAAATTTAAACATTACATTATCCAAGGAAATTTCTTTTATGCATGAAGATATGATGATGAGATAGAAGTAGAAAGAGGAAGAAGATAAAGGGGAGAAATGAGCTGATATTAAAAAAAAGAGAGAAAAAAAGGAAATGAAAGAATATTTTAGGATGAGGAAAGAAAAATGAAAGAAAATAAGAATATTTTGGAAGGTGGAAGTAGAGAATAAAATCCCTAAATTTTTAAAACGTAAACTATTTTTGTTTAGAGTAAAACTCCTATATGATTATTATAAAGCTTTTTTGTATGTCAAACATTTCCATTTGCTAATCCCATTGTTTTTGCCATAAGAAGTAAAATTCCATGTGAATAAAAGGAATTTTTTTTACATCATTGAATAATTTTTTTTACAGCATTCAATAATGGATTCATCTCAGCAGGGTGCTTCTACCAGTCAGGAAAGATTATACAAATCTATGGCTGACATTAAAATGCTAATGTACAGTCCTCTGTCTAGATGGTTTCAGCCACAGTTTCTCCTTAAAGGTCAACAGATAACATACCCAGGAGCCATTACAATCTCTCTGTCAAAAACCCATCTCTTTGTAGGTCCCTGGGCTTTTTGAGAAACTTGCCACTGCATCTGTGGAGCATCTTTAAACATAGAACAGACCACCTTTCATTTTTTATTGGTTTGAAAGTGCATACCTAGAGATAGAAATTGTATGAGATGACTTCTATTTCCTGCCAAGATCACATGAAAAGGACATATTACCTTATTCTACTTAAAAAATATTTCACCCTATAGAAAACTGAATGCTAACAGAAGGACATAGGGGGCCTGTGTGAGACAAGAAATAGAAAGGCGATGATTCTAAATGACAGTTAGATGATGGCTCAGCTTAGGTTTTACCATTTGGTCCAACTGCTCATCTATATATATAAAAGCCTAAGTGACCAGAACGACCAATCACTGTGACACACACTGACCACCAGGGGCAGATGCTCAATGCAGGAGCTGTCCCCTGGTGGTCAGTGCACTCCCACAGCCAACCTCCCCCAGCTGGCTAATCTCCCACAGTCCTTCCCCCCGCCCCCACTGGCCAACCTCCTGTGGTCCCTCACCTGGCCGGCAGGCCCTGATTGCCCAATCAGGGCTGGGCCCCAGGCAGGGATGGGGAACCAGGGGTGGGTGGCAGCAGATGCGGCCCCTTTCCCAAGGGCCAGCTTCCTCCTTGGAGCTGGTGGTCAACCTCCTATGCCCCGTCCCTCCCCCCAGCCAGCAGGCCCTGATCAGCCCACTGCCCACCTGCCACAGTGGCAGCATGGCAAGCGAGGGAAGGAGGAGGGGAGGAGGCAGGGAACCGTGTGCTGGCTGGGTGCCAACGATGGCGATGTTGGCATCTGGCGTCCATTCCTTCTGCACCCAGCTCAGTGACCATTGCCTCCTCTCCAGCCTGGCCCTGATTCAGCCTGGCCCCGATCGGCCCTGATTGCCGGCCAGGCCTAGGGACTCCACCCATGCACGATTTTGTGCACTGGGCCTCTAGTCTTTATATAAGTGAAAATATACTCTGCATTTCTATTTTTTAACTATAAATATTTTTAGATTCAAATATTCTGACCGAAATTTGTTGTCTTAGAATATTCAAAAAAGAAAAGGCTTATGTCTTAACGATTCAAATATGAGTTGAGTATAGAGTTATCATAGATTGATATTAAAGCATTAGCTATAATTTGTGTTCATTTTCAATATCTGTTAATGGATGAAACATTGAACTTTGTATTTCTTTTCTTTGGTACATGCATCCTTGAGATTTCTTTTGGGTTTACTGAATTACTTCGTTATTTTTCGTGGATATCCTACCTAAAATAATATTCTGCTCTCCATCCTCCATTTGTTATGTTCATCCTTACCCTACTTTTCTTTTACAGCAACAACCCACTATATTATATAGTTTTTAAATTTTATTTAATTTTCTTGACCTCTCCCCTGCCACTATATTGTTTTTCTACTCAACTGAGAGAGGATCTGTCTGGCACATAATAAGTGTTCAATACACATTAGTTTAATGATTGGATTTTAACAAAGAACCATTATTTTCTGAATTTTTGTTGAGGTCAAATTAAAACCAAAATATGGGATGTTGAGTCTGAGTTCATTATCTTGTGAAATAGAAGAATGAAGTCGAGGACAAAAAACAGTTAGTGGAGCCAAAGTTTATTGAGAGTGTCCATGGGAATTAAAGTCCATTAGTCCATGTGTGGAGGTCCACATGGCCATAAGCCATATGCTCCCCACCACAGGAAGGTCAGAAACCCATTGTGTGCTGGGGAGAAGAGAGCGAGAGGAAGCACTTTTAATTTGGGGGTGGAGACAGCCTTGCTAGGTCCTGATTGGTCCTTTTTAAAAGTTTATGCCTTTTTGCATGCACCCTTCCTACCCTGCCCAGTTGGGGTGCCTTAGTAACTCCACCTTGCTGGGTTTCTGGTTCTGTTTTCCCTTCCTGTGGTCCCACCCCTATCTACGTAGCTTCTCTCTGACTCCTCAGAACAATTGGCCAACTTCTTGAGTCCAGGGTCCATGGGTTGTTTTTTGTTTGTTTTGTATGTTTTTTTTTTTAATTTATCTTTATTGTTTAAAGTATTACAGATGTCCCCTTCTTTTTATTCCCCCAGGGCCCATGCTTTTTAATTTCAGCCTTTTACCACATGGTGATGTTTTTGCTCACTTTGCTTGCTTAGACCTTACAAATCATTTTAAGTTTCATGCTCCTCTGAGAATCCCTAGGAAAGATCCTATATCATAAAAGGCTAATATGCAAATTGTCCCCTCCACCAGGAGTTCCACCAGGAGTTGGACCAGGGGGTGGGTGCAGCTGGCTAATCGCCCATGGCCCCTCCCCCTGGCCAGCCTGGCCCAGTTGGCCCCGATTGGACTCCATCCATGCATGAATTCATGCACTGGGCCTCTAGTACACAGGTAAAACACAAACAATAGATTTATACATTGTATGTGTAATTTTATTCTGAGAGAAAAAAATTCTCTATACTTTATAGTTTAGATATAATATTTGACAATTTATTGTCAGGATTTTATGCATAATTATTGTATTTTCTCAGCCTTTACTGTTCAATGAATGCTCCAGTTAACAGCTTAAGCCAAATGAGCATCCAATAGAAATGAAAATAGTTTTGTATATTTTTAATGATTTCCATCTCAATTGTATTGTTTTAGTTTCACAGTTCATATTACTGCTATCAACACTTCTTTTTTTTTCTGCCATAGTAAGACACAATAAACTGCTCCATAATATTGCTTAAAGTGACATACTGGAATTAAATTGTTGACTGGAAAGCAGCCCCATTGGCATGTTATGCAAGCTGTGCTTACAGTTAAAATGGTCAAGTACTAAGTTAGGGGATACACACATTTAAATAGTAGTATGTAAATAAAATTTAATAATCTTATACAATTCCATTATATCAAGCCATTCTCAGGTAAATTGCAATACAGTACGGTAATATTTTGATAAGAACATTGGACTTGGGACAAATTTAAAATTGAAAACTATGTTGAGGACTGAGTTTTCATCTTCCAAGTTTGACCTTGTATGCTTCAGATTTCTTAAAATTTTTATCTCATAAAACCTCAAGTTCTCTGAGCCTCTGTGATTCAAATAACCCCCTGCAGCCACTAATAGCTCCTGCAATATATGGCCTTAGGCATAAGTATTTGTAGTGGGAGGTCTCTTTTGAAAAGTCCCTGAACCTGCCACTTACTAGCCTTAGGCACAGAGTCTTTAAAATAGCTGCTTATTCCATTACCCTTATCTGGGTTTGTTTTTTTCCAAGTTCTTTAGAGACTCTGACAGAACTACTTTATTTGCATTGGCTCCATGACAACACCTATCTATATCATCTTTGCTTATAGTGTGAAAGGAATAGATGAAGAAATATATACAGGATTTGAACCCTCATTCATTGATTCATCCACCCACCCATCTATGACAAAGTTGTAAAATATAATAATAGCATTTATTAACATTTGTATGAAGCACCCTATTAAGCATTATCTCATTTAAAATCAACACCAATACTATTAAAAAAAACATCTGCCAGCACTCTTTTGAGTAATTACCCTAGGTCAGTGGTCGGCAAACTCATTATTCAATAGAGTGGCAAACCGCGGCTCGCGAGCCACAGTTTGCCAACCACTACCTAGGTTTTTGCATTTGACTTTGGAAGTGGCACTGTACTGTACTATTAACTTTGTAAAAAATATTACAAAAGATATATTTTGATATCTCACCATTAGAGCCACACTAGGACAAATGCCCTAGGATAACAATGTCATTGGTACCTAAAATAATAATAGTTGGACCCTGCTCAGTTGGTTTAGAGTTGTCCCATGCATCAAAAGGTCACCCATTGTATTCCCAGTCAGGGCACATGCTGGGTTGTGGACTTGATCCCAGGTAGGGGGCATGTAGGAGGCAACCAATTGATATCTCTCTCTCTCTCTCTCTCTCTCTCTCTCTCTCTCTCTCTCTCTCTCTCCCCCCTCCCATCCCTCTCCCTTCCTCTCTCTCTAAAAATCAATAAAATCATTAAAAAATAATAATAGTTGCAAAAGGAAATATGATTTATTGACTTCTTTCTGTCTTCTAAGTAATATACTAGCTTATTTACATAAACTATCATGCTATATTTTCACAAAAGCCTTTTGGAAACAATTATACTACCTTGTCCATTTCACAGACAAGGAATCTGAGTTTCAGAGAGTTTAAGGAACATTCCCAACATCACACTGTACTTAAAATTGTAAATTAGGACATGCCCCGAACCAAGCTGATACTACTAGTTGTATGAGAATTTTGCTTTAAAATTAATACCTTTGATAGAAACTCCTTTTTTTAACTTTAGAGCAGGTCCATATACTTCTTCTTTTACATAATGGTTGTTCTGGCAACAACCAGACGGGCAGTGCCATACCGAGAATCTTCCTTTCACTCAAGAAGGTGGAATGTGGAGTCAAACTAGCAGGATCCAAATCCCAGCTCCTTCTCTTGTTAACTGTGTGGTGTTGGACACCTTACTTAATCTCTTCATGACTCTGTGTCCTCAGCTGTAAAATGGGGAGTATATGTACTCATATCTCACTGGATTGTTGGGAGGTTTTAATGAATTAAAATATATAAAGTGCTTATAAGAGTGCCTGGCAAATAGTAAGCTCTTTATAAATGTTATAACGGTGACATAATCCTTATCATCATCACTCCTCAAAGGATGCTATTACTCCTCATAGGATGCATGAAGGGAAAGGTAACAAATATAAAATAATAATTCTTCAAAAAATTTGTATCTAGATATGAAAGTCTTTTAATATGAATGTGTCAGTGTACCATACTTTTTAGTAATGTACTATAAATGGCATGCTTATTATTGAGTTAATTATATGATTTTAGATGTGGAATTGTAAGGTTATCCATTAATGTATCCTATTAATTCTAAAAGTGTTTGTGATATAGGAAGATTTATTGTTTATTGTTCTTAAGAATTTTTAAAAACAGCATGATTTGGTTGTACTGGCAAGTCTAGCATCTGTCCAAGATATTAGCTCTGACCTTTAGTCTTATTTCAATCTTCTGCATCAGAATTAACTTCCTCACTTGGACTGCTTTACTTCTTAGTGCCTTGTGGAGGAATTTTAACTAAGCGCAAAGGGACAATTTTGTCTCCTGGGTACCCCGAGCCTTATGACAACAATCTGAATTGTGTATGGAAGATCACAGTGCCAGAGGGAGCTGGCATCCAAGTAAGGATATTTAAAATTTTCTTCTTTTCATTGTGTATTTGGAATTAATCTTTTCAGAGATGATACGATATACATTATTGCTAAAGGTATAGCCTTTTGACTGACATGGTTGAATTTATTAGAAAGGTACTTATTATTATTATTTTTCACCTACAAGTAACAGAAGGACAATGCAAAATGGCAAAAACAATAAGAAAAATGTATTGCTCCACATAGTATGTAATCTTGGGGTAAGGTGATTCAAGGGTTTTTTATTTTAAAGGTTCAGTTGTCTCATTCTTGACCCAGGTGTTTTCCATCTCTCTGCTCTGCGATCTTTAGCCTGTTGGCTTAGTCCTTGGGCTTCCTTTCTCATGGCCTTGAGATGGCTGGAACAGCTCTAAGCATAGTAGTGTCCAGTGCCCAAAGTCCAATGTCTCTGTCTTATGTGCCTTCACAGTTAAGATAACTTTTCAAGAAACCTGCCAGCGGACTTTCTCCCCATACTATAGATCACAATTGCAACCATATCCATTTCTGAGCCATTCACTGAGCAATAGCAAAAGATTTACTATTTTTGGATTTACCTTTATAATATTTCAGAAAATTCAAAAAATTACTTGACAGGTGTCAGGAGTAAAATAGGTCAGAAAACCAATGAGAAAACAAAAAACACATATGTTCAGTCTTTTTAAGGGTATTAAAAATCAAAGGGTTGTAGATCTAACCTTATATTCTGATTGCATTCTGTGCTAGCACTTTATGACCAATTTATAAAATTGGAGATAACCAATCAATCCTATCTTATTAGCAGTAAAATTCACAAGGATTTTAGGAAAAAATAATTTAGGAAGAGGGAATCTGAAATGAGGCAATACTTTGAGAATCTTCATAAAACATTTACTACATCATCTAACTCTGAAGTTTAATCTAAAGCATCTTCTATATTAACATCATCTTGTCCATTTCTATCTCATCCTAAAATAATGAAAACACTGGCATTTTCCTTCTGGTCCCTGCAATGTGGCTTCAGCACCCACTGCTCTAACTGAGCCACTTGCACAGTGATCACTGAGGACTAACTATCTCATTGAATCCATCGTGTTGCTCCTCCTGTTTATTCTGTAGGTAACATTCTGCCCTGGGATTTCCCCCTCACTCTTAAAACCCTTTCTTGGTTTCCATGGCACCAGTGCTCTACTGCTTTGTTTTGTTTCCTATAGCCATAGCTCCTGCTTGGACATCTAGGAACAGGGCCCCCTCTTCCTCTTCAACTCCTCAAATGTGTGCGAGTTTCCATGGCCTTTGTTCATCTCACCTCACACCACTCTCTCGGCCACCTTGTCTATGTCTATGTCTCCTGCTGCCCTTATGTGCTGATGCCTGGGACCTGAATCACAATAGACAATCAGAAAACATTTTTTAAATTAAATGTATGGGGGTGACATTGGTCAACATGGTCATATAGGTTTCAGGTGTGCGTTTCAATGTTACAAGTTCTGTATATTGCACCATGTGCCCACAAAACATTTTTTTAAAATAAAGGACTGAATAAATGATGATTACAAAACTTAAATATCTAACCTAAATCTTTTACCTAAGCTGTATGCTATACAGAGTGTGGCAAAAATAGGTTTACAGTTGTTCATATGGAAAATAATATGGTAATTAATAAATAATAATACAAGAATAAACTCTGTTTTGTGTACTCACAACTGTAAACCTACTTTTGCCCCAAGTAACAGTCCAACTGGAAATTTTCTGCTAAACTTCTTGCTGGCATTTCAAATTCATCCTGTTCAAAATTGACTTCATTATTTTTTTCTCAAAATTGGGGATTTTTTTTCCAGTGTGCTCTGTCTCAGAATGAGTTCTAAATCTACTTAGTTGCACAAGCCAGAAATCTTGATGAGTTTTCTCTGTCCTCTACTCTTCACAGTATACTGTCAGCCTGTCTTCTGCAAATTAGAGTAAGTCTATTTCTTTCCATCTAGACTTCTACCCCTTAAGATTTGGTAGCCATCATCCCTGTCCCAGGTTCTTATTCTCTGTCAGTCTATTCCCCATAGGACAAATAGAGTAACCTTCTAAAAATAGAAATATGATACTATCACTTCCTGCTTACAATACCTGGATTGCCTGTCCCTTATGTTCTTAACTCCTTGACACAGTTGATTACTCCTTTGTGCTTTGTGTCAATTCCTTGCCTATTCCATTGACAGGATTTTAGTTCTTTATAAAAACCTAGCTCTCTCTTGCCTCTGGGCCTTTGTGCCTGTTGCTCCCTCAACACACTCTACATCTCCTTTTACTTGGCTACTCCTAATCATTATTTGTGTGTCTCAACTAAGAAACAGTTCCTGTGGAAGACCTGCCATGAACCTAAGGCAAGATTAAGTCCCCATGCCATACGTTCCCATAGATTCCTGTATTTTCATTGTCAAAACACCTATCCTGTTTTACTGCTATTACTTATTTGTAAGCTCAGGAGGTTAGTAATCAGGTCTGTTACAGCAGATAGCACAGTGCTATTTGGAAAATGAACCAGTGAATACCTATCCAGTCAGTGAAGTTTGGGATTATTTTAAGGAGTTAACACTATATCATGAACTAATGAGAAATCTGCAGCCCTAGCTGGTTTGGCTCAGTGGATAGAGCATCAGCCTGCAGACTGAAGGGTCCCGGGCTCGATTCCAATCAAGGGTACATACCTCTGTTGCAGGCTTCTCCCTGACCCAGGCCCTTGTCAGGGCATGTGCAGGAAGCAACCAATCGATGTGTTTCTCTCACATCAGTATTTCTCTCTGTCTTTCCCTCTCCCATTCTCTCTAAAAATCAATGGAAAAAATATCCTCTGGTGAGGATTAAAAGAAAAAAAAGAATCTGCAGAAAAAGTATGTTATATAACACTTGTTCTAGTCAAACACTATTCAAAATTGGACACACATAAATGACACTATAAAATTACTGAGAAAGCACTTAGTTTAATGATTGCACTTTGGAAAACAGGTTCAAATTTAGCAGAGCATTTATCAAACTTACAGAGTGTGAAGCATATTGAACTTATAATTTTAAATTCTCTAAAGGACTACCAAGCACTTTTTTCTAATTAACCTCTTGTAAGTATGCTAATTTTAGATATATCACTAAGTCATAGAAAATTCTGTAACAGTTGCATACACACATACATATGTAATACATAACATATTTGAACATTTCACTAACTTCACCTTAAAGCCACCTGGCTGCTTTTATTTTACTCTGTTGGAATGAATATATGTATGAATAAGGAATTTTATGAATTAACAATAAATCCTAAATGAGATGAAATGGGATAACCACTTGTGGAAAGAAGAGAAGAAACATTTGAAATGCTGAGCATCCTTTGGAAATAACCTCAACAAATAGATCAAATTTTTCTATTAATATTGTGTGTGAAATTTGGGGGGAAGAAGGATATTCATTCGTTTGCCTGTTCATTTTAGCAAAGTATATGGAAGGGAGAAATCCAAAAGGACAACATTCAGCAGTAACAGAGTTACGAAGCAAAGAGTGATCTTTATGTAATGAGCCACAGAAAGAATATTGATTACTTAATTGCCTCAATTTATAAAATGATAACCATTAATATAATATTTCACACAAAGCCAAATGGGATTTGAATTTCTATATGAGGGATATCTGGCTTTAATAATTGCTAATTCATTACCTTAAAAAATTGCCCATGATGGATGACTCCTAATGCAAAGTACTTCCAAACACTGAATCAGTTGCTCCTTCTTTTTATATCTTTTACTTGACTCTTCTTTGTTTTTGTCATAGTTTGTCCTCATTCATTTTACTTGTGTCTTCTACACCCTTTATTATGCCAACCGACAAGTATGATATGCCCAGAATCATAGTAGCAAATTGTATTAATCTTCTGTAGCTGCTGCAACACATTACCATGAATTTGGTAGCTTAAAACGATGTAAATGTATTCTCTCACAGTGCTGGAGGCCCAAAGCCCCAAGTCGATTTAAATGTGCTGGAACCATGGTGCTGAGAGTGGAGAGCCACGCTCCCCTGCCCAGGCTGCGGGGGCAATCCTTCCCTTGCCTTTTCCAACTTCCCGGCTGCCTGCATTCCTTGGTGTCTGGTGACATCCCTCCAAGTTCTGCCTCAGCGGTCACATTGCCTTCTCCTCTTCTGTCTGGGTCTAATCTCCCTGGGCATACTTCTTATTAGAACAGTCGGTTAGATCACATTCAGGGCTCACCTGAATCATCCAGGACAATCTCCCTCTCTCGGGATCCTTAGTCTAATCAAATGTGAAAGAACTTTTTTCCGTATAAAGCAATATTCACAAGCTCTGGGGATGTGGACTTGATATCTTTGGGAGAATTATTTAGTCTGCTGTGCACATGTAGAATCAGAATTAAATGCATTTTCTTCCTCTCACCAAGGTAATAGGTTTTTCTGGAGATGTCTACATTTTTGTTCTTACCACCAATCTGATCTCAATGAGTAAGGAAGAAAAAGATAAATTACTCTTAAATGTTTTTTTTTTTTTTCATTTCCTTTCCCTGTTCAAATCATGCAGAATCTAATAACTTTCCGTATCTCAACACATGTCACAACTGGGTGACTCTTTCTACTCTTCCTGCCTCCAGCCTACTTTAGGCTTTCATTGCTTCTCACAGGCTACCGCAGTAGATGGGAAAATTGTCTTTTCACCTTTATTTCCTTCACCCAGCGCGGTCTTGGTTATGCTCCCTCGACTCCCTTCTAAAACCTTCGGTGGAATACGCTCCTCAGTTGCATAATTATTTTGGTGAATATAAACTGAGCACTATCCTAAACTAAAAGTAATTTGATTTTTACAACAAAGTTATGAATCAAGTACCTTGATTACAATGATTTATGTAAGTAATCTAAGGCACAGTGCATCACTCCTCTTCCAGGGTGACATGTCAGTAAAACCCTAGAGATTCTTGCAAAAGCTCCAGAGTAGAGGGAGCATGAAGTTGCAAATGCTGGCATTCTAACTCTAAAGTCACCTTTATTAATTTACTAAGCTCTACTCTAACTTTTCTCTATTTTTCCAAACTTTGCATGCATATTTCCTTTTATGTAAATTTCCTCTACTGTGGCTAAATTGGATTATTAATGGTTCACTAAATCCACCTCATGGCTTGACTTCTCTACATTTTTACTAACTGAATAAATTTTTTTTTTTGGAGGAAAATCTCACAGTACATTTAGCTTACCTTAAATGTCAATTCCTGCAGGAATCCTTTTAAAGCTGAATGTGATCTTTGCTTTCCTGAATTGAAGGGAAGGAAAACTCAGATAGACTTGATCATAGATTGAGGAGGTAGTCATTATGTTACAATCCTACGGCTTTAATTCTGGCCTTCTTCCTGTCTGGGAACATTGCCAGTGGGCACACTGCCTGTCACTCAGGCAGGGTATGTGTTGCCAGGTGGCACTCACCCCTGGAAAGGAGACACTGGCATTCACTTGAATGGAAGAATGGTGAGGGACTATTTTGTGGATTAGACATTTTTAATGAATGTGATTGTTTTAATTATTTAGTGAATGTGACGTGCTCACATTTATACATATTTGAGCTAAATAAAATAAATGTATTTTCATGGTTATTCCTTTCCCTGCTCCAAAACTATAAAATATGTGATGAACAAAGAGAAAGGTAGATAAGATCCCCAGTTGTGAGGGTCCTGTGGGTTCTTGCGAAGCTCAAGCTGTGCCAACTGAAGTGCAACAACGTAACACATGCTCTTTCTTAAAATAAAATGTTAAGACACTGAGAGAATTGCACTCCAGCGTTTCCTTATCAAACTACGGACTTTCACAGTGATTTAGTTATTACCATTCCATTCATAAAATAAAAGATGTACATAAATCAGTCACAAAGTATCATTTTGGTCCTGTATATGGAGACCTATTAATTATGTGCATAAGGGATAACAATGTTAAAAGTTTTGTGTATGGTTAATTTTGTTTGATGTATTGAAAGTTCATTTAAAACTTGAAGTATTTTCTAGAACAAAATGAATCATTAAGCTGTTTAATTAACCTAATAAAATAATTTGATAGGGAATTTTTTAAATAAAAAAACGGCAGGAAATTGAACAAAGGTTATGCAAATAAAGGGAAATGTAAGCATCCAGGGTAATCCTAGGACAGTTTTTATTATAAGGTCCTACATACTTGGGGACAGTGAGCCTGGTTGTTTCCTCATAGCTAAAGAAAATGAGAAAACTCAATCAGTGACAAGAATCTATACTCCAAAACATAGAAGTTAGCCAATCATTTGGAACGTGCATTGGGATCCCGGCACTGAGACATTAGATTAACGCAAAGCTTTTAATGAAGTGAGTGCTCTGAGGTGGTGACAAAAATCAGTGTCGTGTTCATAGTGAACACTGCTAGATGCCCATAGGCCTTTCTGACGACAGGAGCTCATGCGGGCCAGTGCCGTGATGGCGAAGTTCAGTTCTGTTAAACTTCTTTTGTGAAGGGCCCAAGTGATGTGATCCAGGCTTTGAGCTATTTTGTTAGAAATACGTGTTCTTAACAGTAATTACCATTTCACAGGTACAAGTCGTCAGCTTTGCTACAGAACATAACTGGGACTCTCTGGACTTTTATGATGGGGCAGACAACAATGCTCCAAGACTCGGAAGTTATTCAGGTAAATAAGAGAGCTGAGCTTAAGCAAAGTACAGTTACACTTAGTAATTTTACAGTCTCTCCCTTGTAAAAAAGTGTTTCCTAAAACCCTGACTTGGTGGTTTTAATTTGCTCTTTATAAACTATATGCAGTGAACTAAATCACAAAGTTAGATGCTCAAAAGGCATTATAGGTAATGAAATAGAAATGGCTGTTTAAAACCTTATTATATTTTTATTATAATGGTGTAAGTATTTATTGATGCTTTTATGTTAAAGGTAATATTTTCAGTTGTGCTTCAGCAATCATATGTGTGCTGTGCCCCTTACCCTTAAAAAAAAAGGACAATGATAGTTAAACATTAGATATTTCCTGGTAATTATGGTATATGCACTTAGTAGAATGTTTTGCAGCCATTAAAATAATTATAGAGACTGTGTAACAACGTGCTCAGAGCTACAATGTACTATTGAGTGGCAATAAAGAGAATATACAATTATTTCTATTAAATGAATGAGATTATATGAAATTAATGTATACGTATGTACTGACTAGATGGTTTTAAAAATTACTAAGATTTAAAAAATTATGCAATATCTAACAGCTTTTTTTTTTTAGCATATAAGAGGTGAAACGAAATTTTATTTTAATTGAAACTATATATTTTACATTAACTTTCATTATACTTTAGTGGCCTGGCACACAAATTTGTGCACATTGAAAGGAAATTAATTAGAAGGTGGCTGGCAGGGTGGGACTGGGCAAGATGGGCCGGACATGCCCTGGAGCCAACTGCCCATGGTCCCTCTCTGGCAGGCCGCACCTGGGGTGGTGCAGTGGCTTGGAAGGCGTCTGTGGGGTGAGCAGGGTCCCTCCAGCAGGTGGGGTCCCTCAGCTTGGCCTGCGGGGATTGGGCCAAAACCGGCTCTCTGACTTCCCCCAAGGGGTCCCAGAGTGTCAGAGGGCACTCTACAAAGTTACTGTCTTACAGGGTGTGGGACGCAAATGCAAGTGTGCATTAAACCAGATTTGAGGCCAACAGTGCCCCAGCAACAACATACCCACGGCCAAAGGTGGAATCGCGTGGCCCCGAGAGGAATCGGGCTCCCTCCTCTCTGGTCTCAGGGGTGCGTCACCCGAACCGCCACTGCCAAGTGACTGCAGCTCAGCAGCTCCTGCATTGAGCATCTGCCCCCTGGTGGTCAGTGCATGTCATAGCGGCTGGTTGGATGGATGGAGGGAGGGACACTTAGCATATTTGAGACTGAGCCCAAAACCCAGGCATGTGCCTTGACCAGGAATCAAACCAGCAACCAATCAAAGGACACCCAACCAACTGAGCCACACAGTCCAGGGATTTAATAGATTTTCAAGTGGAGTATTGTAACCAGTTTTTTAGCATCACCATTGAGGAAAGTAAAGAAGAAATATCTAGAATAGGAGTGATTTGATTTAGTCATAAAATATATTTTAGATATTTAGACAGGAATCTTTCCTAAAAAAAATTTTTATATAATTTGAATATACATTTGCTTATAATGTATATTATAGGTGTAATACATTCTTAATAATGAACACAGAGACAAAGATGATAAAAAGTGGTCAATAACATGCTCGTGATGACTGAGTGTTAGCTCTGTGTGAGGTTTGTCACACATTTCCTCATTTGGTCTTTCTAGCAGTCTTCATAGGTGATTGAAGCTTAGAGAGATCAAGTTGCCCAAGGTTGTACAGACCATGTTCAAATGAGACTAGAATCCAGCTGGTGTGACTTCAGAGCCGGAGACTGAAACTTAGATCCTCAAAGGGACGAAAGGCAGGTCAAAGAACCTTTGAGTTTTTGTTAATCTCTGTCTTCAGTGATTCAATTAGGACACTATGTATGGGCTGAAATCAAAAGCACTTATATGTTCTGTAATGAATTCGCCATGATTTCTTTATAGAAGAACTAGAGGCCTAGTGCATCGTGCACTCAGGGGGTTTCCCTCAGCGTGGCCTGCGCCCTCTTGCAGTCTGGTAGCCCTCGGTCGATGTCTGACTGATGGCTTAGGCCCGCTCCCCCCAGAGGTGCTGGCCTAAGCTGGCAGTCAGACATCCTTAGCGCCATCACTGAGGCGGGAGAAGCTCCCGCCACCGCCGCTGCACTCGCCAGCCGTGAGCCTGGCTTCTGGCTGAGCAGTGCTCCTCCTGTGTGAACACACTGACCACCAGGGGGCAGCTCCTGCATTGAACATCTTCCCCCTGGTGGTCAGTGTGTGTCATAGTGACCGGTCGTTACACCTTCAGGCTGAAACCAGCTCTCCAACATCCCCTGAGGGTCCCAGATTGCAAGAGTGTGCAGGCCAGGCTGAGGGACCCCACTGATGCACGATTGGGGACGGGGAGTGACCCTGGAGGTTGGCCAGCTAGGGAGGGACCATGAGAGGGCTCCAGGGCATGTCCGGCCTATCTCGCTCAGTCCTGATCAGCCAGACCCCAGCAGCAAGCTAACCTACCAGTTGGAGTGTCTGCCCCCTGCTGGTCAGTGCATGTCATAGTGACTGGTCGACCAGTCGAATGTCTGCCTCCTGGTGGTCAGTGCATGTCATAGCGGGCGGTTGAGTGGCCTTAGCATATCATTAGCATATTACGCTTTGGTTGAACGACTGACTGGACAACCGGACACTTAGCATATTAGGCTTTTATTATATAGGATCAGTGATAAAGGTCCACAGAGTTGCACAAAGTAAGTGTACAATAACTAGTTACTTACCAAAAAAAAATTGTAACACTATCAACTGATATGTTTTTTGAACTTTATCTTAAAACATACAATTGACACTTATATTTATGTTTGCCATTTGAAACTGCTTGATTTATAATCTTGAGGATCTTTAACTATTTCTCAATGTTAAGTAGTCAAGAAATATTAAGCAAATATTTTATATTTTTACTTAGTAATTGAATAAACTAGTTTATTTCCTTTAGACGTTTAGAAGAGCATCATCATGATGCATTTACTGAAAGACAAAACTAACACTAGCTGATATCTGGGAGTTTTTGAATGCTAACTACCAGCTTTGCTATCAGAGTTTAAGAAACATCAAACAGATGGCCAAGAGACATATGAAAAAACTGCTCAAAGTCACTAATCATCAGAGAGATGCAAATTAAAATGACCATGAGGTATCACCTCACACTTTTCAGAATGGCTAACATCAACAAATGACAAGTGCTGGCGAGGATGTGGAGAAAAAGGAACCCTAGTGCATTCCTGGTGGGAATGCAGACTAGTGCAACCTTTATGGAAAACAGTCTGGAGTTTCCTCAAAAAAATTAAAAATGGAACTGCCATTTGATTCAGTGATCTCACTTCTAGGAATATATCCTAAGAAACCCAAAGCACCAGTCAGAAAGAATGTATGCATCCCTCTGTTCATAGCAGCACAATTTACAATAGCTAAAATCTGGAAACAGCCTGAGTGCCCCTCAGTAGATGAGTGGATAAAAAAGCTATGGTACATCTATGGTACACCATGGAATACTATGCAGCTGTAAAAAAGAAGGTTCTCTTACCCTTTGAAACAGCATGGAGGGACCTGGGGAGTAATAGGCTAAGTGAAATAAGCCAGTCAGAGAAAGACAAGTATCAGATGATCTTACTTATATGTGGGATCTAATAAGCAAAATAAACTGATGAACAAAATAGACCAAGAGATATTGAAGCATGCAACAGACTGACGTATTTCATAGAGGGGAGGGGCAAGAAGAGATTAACCAAAGATTTTTATGTGCATATACTAGTATATACAGAACCCATGGACACAGACAAGTGTGGTGAAGGCCTGAGGGGGGTGGGAATGGAGTGTTGGGGATCAGTGGGGAGGAAATAAAGGAACATCTGTAATACTTTGAATAATAAATATTTTTTAAAAAAGAAATATTAAGGTACTTGACCTGGTATAAAATATATTATAATAAAGGACAATAAATGAATATATCCTCTGAACCCTTAAGCTAATATACCATAAAAATCACCTGCAAACTTTAAAATTAAGTGTATGGGATATTGAAGTCCACATGAAATTCAAAACATCCATTTTAGCCCTGGCAGGTTTGGCTCAGTGGATGGAGCATTGGCCTGCAGACTGAAGGGTCCCAGGTTCAATTCCAGTCTGGGGCACATGCCTGGGTTGCGGGCTCAGTCCCCGGGGGGCGTGCAGGAGGCAGCCGACCAATCATTCCCTCTCATCATTGATGTTTCTATCTCTCTATCCCTCTTCCTTCCTCTCTGAAATAAATAAAAATATATTTATAAAAAACAACACATTCATTTTAGGTGACCATAACACTTACTACTCTGACTTTTCCCAGCTCTCATTGTTTCTATCTATTTTTAGGCAGTAATGTAAAATGATCTCAAAGGTCTGTCTCCTTGGAGATAGTCAGAAACAATAAAATGAAAGAGAAATATGAGAGAAATATTTCTATTAAAAATTCTTGAAAAACACTTGATGGATACTATATATATATATATATATATATATATATATATATATATATATATATGGCTAATATGCTAAGTGTCCGATCATCTGGGTAATGATGTCACGTAGCAACGCCCAGCTTCCTCTCCCTAGCGACTAGCCTCCTTGCAGTTTCTTCAGCCCAGGAACACAACTTGCTTTATACCCAGGTGGAAACACTTTACACTGAAACCAAATGTCTGTGAAGTGTTTTCCCGTGCCTCATCTCATTTGATCCTCACAGACATCCTGGAGTAGGTAGATAGGGGACTCAGTGGAATCCTATTTTCTTTTCATTAGCCGGAAAACGGAGATTTAGAAAGTTTAGGAACTTGACCCAACTGAAAAGAAGTAATAAATGGTAGACCTTGAAAATGATTTCAGGTTTTCTCACTGCGCAGAATATAGTCACTGCCTCAGTTAAATAATTTATCCTTTTTCTCCCTGCGTGATCCTACATAATAAAAGTGTGGTATGCAAATTATCCCCTCAACTGGGAGTTTGACCAGGAGGCAGGGCCAGCCAGGGGAAGGGAGGGAGGCCCTGGCTGGTGGCAGGAGGCCGGGGGAAGGAGGGGAGGCCCAGGCGGCTGGGAGAAGGAGGGGAGGCCCTGGCCAGCAGCAGGCAGCCAGGGAAGGGAGGGAGGCCCTGGCTGGTCGCCGGGGAAGGGAGGGAGTACCCAGTCGGCCACCACCAGCCACTAGGGACCCTACTAGTGCATGAATTTTGTGCACTGGGCCTCTAGACTACAATAATAATCTGCTTCATGTTGATATTTACTGCTGTGTTGCTGACAATTGCCTGAAAGAGACGTTGGGGTGCTTCACTGGGCTGGAAAAAATTTAGCTAAATCAGAAAGCAGGTCTAATTAGGCAAGTTTATTCTATATCTATAAAAGGCTAAGTTGACTCGTGCATGCGCAATACATATAAAGCTCTCGCTGGCGCCAATAGCACACATGTGTTTTGATCTGTCATTGTTGATCATGAATTTGGTTGACACTTCTATTATAGAGAAAAGGCGAATAGCGATATTAAAATATTTCTTCTAATTAATTTCCTTTCTATGTGCACGAATTTGTGCACCAGGCCACCAGTTTAGTGATAACCTATTAGCCGATTAGTAATTAGCTTACTTAATTTTATTATAGTATTTATTATGTGTTTGATGACCTGCTTTTTAAATTATCATTTCAGGAACAACAATACCTCATCTTTTGAATAGTACATCTAACAATCTGTATCTAAATTTTCAATCAGACATCAGTGTTTCTGCTGCTGGATTTCACCTTGAATACACAGGTAAGTATAATATCATGTACTATTAACTATAGGCACAATACAGCAGATCTCTAGAATTTACTCATCCTGCATAACGTAAACTTAAATTTGTTGAATGGTGACTTTCCATTCCTTCCTCCCCTTAGCCCCTGGAACCAACATTCTACTCATTGTTCCTAAGAGTTCTCCTTTTTGATATTCTACATGTAAATGAGATCATACAATATTTGTCTTCTCTGTCTGATGTATTTCACTTAGCATGACACTCTAAAGGTCCATCCATGTTGTTGCAAATGTCAGGATATCCTTCTTGTCCATGGTTTTAATAATATTCCATTATATGTATACAACACATCTTCATTTCTTCATGTAGGTGGACACTTAAGGTGTTTCTATATCTTGGCTATTAATAATGCTGCAATTAACATAGAACTGATATCTCTTTGAGATCCTGATTTTAATCACTTTGGATCTATACCCAGAAGTAGTACTACTGGATCATGTGATACTTCTATTTTTAATTTTTTGAGGGACCTTTATGGTGACTATAACAATTTACATACTCATCAGCAGAGCTTGAGGGTTCCCTTTTTGCCACATTCTCATCAGTACTTGTTAACGTTTTTGCTTTGATAATGGTAATTCTAACAGATTTGGGGTGACATCTCTTGCTTTTGATTTACATTTGTTTGATGATTAGCGATGTTGAGCATCTTTTCATGTACCTATTGGCCATTTGTGTTTTCTTTGGAAAAATGTCTTATAGATATTCTGCCCTTTTCTTTTTTTAAAATTTACCTTTATTGTTGAACGTACTACATATGTATGTTTCCCCCCCGCTTTTTCCCATTGACCTCCCTCCACCCCAAACCATCCCCCCAGGCTTTCACCACACTATTGTCTGTGTCCATGGTTTGAGTTGTATGAGTTTCTTATAAATTTTGGATATTAACTTCTTTTTTTGTGGTTTGTTTCTTCTGGGATTTTAATTTTTCTGTGCAGCCCCCTCTCTGGTTTAGGAACAATCTGCTCTTTTTCAGTAAGGATCATCTCAATGTGGTGCGGAGAGCTCAGGTATGGGTTAATCCCCCTTGAGCTCTATAAGTTCTACGCCGCATCTTGGGAGATTTGTTCACCTGGATATGCTCAGAGAATCTACATCGAAACTCTTAATTCAGCATTAATCTGTATTTTTAAGTATGTGCCGTAAAAATTCACCACTGACCCTTTGTCCAGCCTCACTGTTTGGCCTGAGAACACCTACCAACTCCTCCATTGTAATGAAGGAATAGAACACACTGCTTCTTCAGATACTTGGTGGCTTTTCAGATATGCATACCCATTATGGCCCAGGCAGTGTCACAAGCATTCTTAAAGTGCACAAGAATATTTGAAACTCTTGATTTGTATTATTTTGTAGGGTTTTCTGGGTAAGTGAATAGCAAACCATTTTCAGAGATCACCTCAGTCCACTTATGGGAGGAGAGAGTGGATATTAACTCCTTATCAGATAGCTACATTGCAGATAATTTTTCCCGTTACACAGGTTACCTTTTGACTTTGTTGTTACTTGTGCTGTGCAGGAGGTTTTTGTTGTATTGTTTTCGATGCAGTTCTACTTATTTTGCTTTTGTTGCTTATGTTTTTGGTGTCATATTAAAAAATCAAAACCAATATCAAGGAGCTTTTTCCCTATGTTTTCTTCTAGAACTTTTATATATCAGGTCTTATATTTAAATTTTTATTCCATTTCCAATTAATTTTTTAAAGTGGTGTCAGATAGGGGTCCAGTTTTATTCTTCTGCATATGATTATCTAATTTTCCTCACACCATTTATTGAAGAGACCGTCTTTTGGTCTAGGTGTCCATTTTTATGCTGGTACCATACTGTATTGATTATTATAGCCTTTCTAATTTGGTTTGAAATCAGAAAGACTGATGCTTCCAATTTTTATTTGTTTGTTTGTTATTCAGTATTGCTTTGGGTATTTGGGTTCTTTTGTGGTTCTAATTGAATTTTAAGATTTTTTTTTTTTGTAATTATGGGAAATGTTATTGGAATTTTGATAGGGTTTGCATTGAATCAATAGGTAGCTTTGGGTAGTATGGACATTTTAACAATATTAATCATCCTAATCCATGAATACAAAATATCTTTTCATTTATTTGTGTTTCTATAATTTATTTTATTGTTTCTATAATTTATTTTATTAGACTTTTATAATTTTCAATGTGTAGATCTTTTACCTTCATGCTTAAATTTGTTCAATTATTTTATTGTTTTTGTTATTGTAAATAGAATTTTCTTTCTTTTTAAAATATGTTTTGTATTTAGTGTATAGCAATCAATGCAACTAATTTATGTATGTTGATTTTATATCCTGCAACTTTATTAAATTTATTTATTAGATATTTTTTGGGGGTGGAGTTGTTATGATTTTTTGTATATAAGATCATGTTATCTGCCCATAGAGGCAATTTTACTTTGACTTTTGGGTTTGTATGTTTTTTATTTATTGTAATTATGTGTTTTTAGGAATTTGTCTTTTTTCTAGGTTATTCATTTTGCCAGTGTATAATTATTCATAGTAGTCTCTTGTGATTCTTTTTATTTCTGTATTATCAGTTGTAATGTCTCCTCTTTTACTATAATATTTTCAAATTCTGAAAAAGGAACTGAATCCTGTAGAAAATTTAAATCTGTAATGGGAGTAGTGGCTTTTCTTGCTGGCATAGAAAAAATATATTTAATCTCTCAACTTCCTACTAAACTTTTAGATACAAAAAAAAATTATGCATCCAAGTTAAGTTAAATACATATATGGATTTGTAGTTTGCTCCATAAAATGATCACAAGTTTTAATTGAGTGATTATTGGGGGTAATTTTGAGCTTACTGTCTCCCTCTGTCATTAGTACAGGATCATGTCCATTTAGGATAGATATCCTTTTGTCTCTTGCAATGAGCCCAGTCCCTGAATCTTATTAGTATTCAAAACAAATTTGTTGACTGAATAATGAGTGAGTGATACAACATCTAGAAATATAAGATAACAGATATATAATATTGGAATATATCATTGGCATCAGTATGCCTACACTGATGTTGGTGTTCATAAAGGTATTTAGCACCTCTGTCTGTATATATTTTGTAATTCTGTCAGCTTCTGCTTCCTGAAGGTACTGATTATTATTTTCTCAACATCACTTTATCCATCACTGTAACATCATTACCTCTACTGGAAATTCTGAGAGCAAAAAAACCTCGCTATAGGGAAAGACAGAGGCTACACTGATAGGCATGTACTAAATTAATTTTTGACAATACTTCTAGCTTTATATTGAAATTCACTTTTCAGCTATTGTTAATTTCAGATACAACAAATGCATCATTGTAATGTTAATAGATTATAAATAAAAGATTTATTCTTCATTCAGCCAATAATTTTTTTTGAAATACCTACTACATGTCAGCATGGGAAAGCAAAGATAAATATGTCACAGTATCTTCTTTTTATGAGATTATAGCATAGAATAGACAGAGAGATAAAGCAATAATACAGTGCACTGAATACAAGGAATAGAGAGATTTATGGTAGAGTGTACAAAAGCGATAGTAATCAGTTTCATTTATGAAGTTCAGAAAATATTTCAAATAGTAGGTGACAATTTGGCTGAGTCTTAAAAACACGCAGGATTTTTGCAGTTAGACAGCAGTAGATATTTTCAGCATGAATACTGCAGGCTCAGACAGTCTATGATATATGACATATTAGGAGAATTGCAACTAGTTCAGCAGGGCTGAACTAAGGTTTGAAGCAGCACAAGGAACTAATGCTTCTAAAGGTATGATGACTCCTGAGAGGTATACGATGCCATAATCAGAAATTTAACTTTATTGTAGATGACATAATATGAAAACAGCAAATGTTTCAATACTTATTCATAATATAGACCATTAAGTAATCATAAAGAAATTATAGCAAGTTTTTTAAGTCCCTTGTATATGACTTTTGCATTTATAAAATGTTTTCTTAAATGCCAAAAGGTTCTTTTTTGTATAAGATAGATAATATAAGATCATTAAAATTTAATAGGATAAGTTATCCAATGACCTTTAATATTTTTCAAACTGTTTTTTTTTTTTTGGTTGGAAACTCTTAACTATATTCAATGAAAGAAATTGAGCCATATCCTTATCAACAAATAGTAGATACAAATACCCAAAAAATTTAGAGCTTGACTGCTCTTCTTAAGTGACAACAATGATTACTGGATTTAAATCTCACAATTTTAAAAATATATTTTTAGTTATTTGAGAGAGAGTAAGGGAGAGGGAGAGAGATAGAAACATCAATGATGAGAGAATCATTGATCAGCTGCCTCCTTCACAGCCCCTAATGAGGATTGAGCCCACAACCTGGGCATTTGCCCTGTCCGGGAATCAAGTTTGACCTTGTGGTTCATAGGTCCATGATCAACCACTGAGCCACACAGGCCCAGCAAACCTCACAATATTCTATCTTGAAAACTTAAATCTTTTGGCTGAAACGTCATACTGTAAGTATAAGAAGTAAAGTTGAGTACCTAACTATGACAAGAAAAGTCTGATTAAAATGGTAGAGGGATTGGATTATGAATGAGACAAACCTCTGTCCTAACCAAGTTCAAATATATTATGTAAAATGTGGGATTTTTTTTGTATTTTTAATTATTCATCCAACTATGTCAAAACTAGTTATTGCTATAAAATGAGCAGTCAAAGAATGCTAACATTTTCTAAAGTACTTATCTGATTTGAACTCAACCATGTGGGAAAGGATTCACCACTGCTAATGAGTAAGCCTAAGAACAAACGATGGGTCAGTGTATTTTATATACAGTTGCTTTAAATAATAAGACTGACAATGCTCCTGATGTTCTAAAGGCTACTCACAGAGAATGGCATTTAATATTTTAGCTTTCAGTTCATATAATCTCAAGTAAATGTTTTCAAAATCATGCTTTGTGTTCAAACTGATCCCCAGTCCTTCTTAAGAATTGTTAGATATGTGGATTCTCCAACCAAGAGAAAAGCAAACAAACCAAAAACTAAGTACCATGTTTAGATGACAGGACAATATTAACTGTAGTTTTCAAAAACCAGAAGGTGGAATATTATCAGAAGATGGTAAGATCATCATCATTTTTTAAAACATTGTGTTTAGGTGCCTAAACTAAGACAACAAAATATTTGTTGAATGTTTCCTTTTAATTGGAACAAAATTCTAAATAACTTCCTAGAGCAAAGTAAAATACAATTTTTAAAATGCCAGCATTACAAAAATCCTATAGAGTTATATTAAAACATTATTTTTTTATCAAATCATAATTTAAAGAAGTGAAAATATTCTCCTGGTATAAAAAAGACTTTCCTTTTTGGAGACATTAAGTAAATGCTTACTAAATAGTCACACTTAGTGATATTGTCACCTGAAAATGTTCCAGTTGCATGTGCTTTTTTTTTTTTTAAACACAGTGAGTGAATTTAATTAAAATGGGAATTATAAATTAAAAAATGAAGGTGTATGGAGAAATATGAGAAATAGAGTTACAGAGGATGGAAAAAGTGGAGCAAGTAGGACAGAGGACGGAGAAAGAGAGAAAGAGAAAATGGTACATTTAGTGGACAGTAGTGAAATCAGTGACAGGCTGCCTAATGTTCTTTTAATTAATTTAAAAGTTTTTGGATTATCCTTCATGTTTTCAAATCTATTGTGTAGTTAGCATTGACATTAACATAGTAATTGCAAAATATTAAGTGAAATGGAAGGTGGTGGGGGGAGATTTGAAATACAGCTTTACAAATTAAAATAATAACTTCTGCTCTAGTCTTTAAGGACAAATTTATGAAATAAGCTCTAGCAGTATTTTTGGCTGCTTTGCTAATGACAGATTGAAAAACTGTTAGGATGCATTTGGTGGAACAAACGCTGTGTAGAAAAGCTGTGATTTGGGTGCAGTGTCCAGCAGGACCAGCTCAAAGGCTGTCTGATCACTGTGCACACGCAGGACACAGCTTCAAGGAACTCCAGAGAATGCACCCAACAATCCATCTTGCTTGTGAAAAGGGCACCTTAATTTCTGTCATGTTTCAAAATAGTAATTTCCCTTAGTGGAGAAACATCAATTTTGTGTTAATGCAAGAATCTGTTCACTGGTGGAGACTGGTTATAATAACTAGACATAAAAATAAAAATTTTAAAGAACTTCTTTATATAATCAGAAGCCCCCAGAATTACAGTCTGAAAAGTGAGAATGCAATAACCTCTACAAGAGAAAATTGTACTTTTTAATGCATATAAAAGCACTAAAAGAAAAAAACACTATGATTTTAGACTAAGTAAAAGTGGAAAAAATAATTATGTGTGTTCTAAACAAGATAGTTATATTAACTTTTCTCCATTGAGAATACACCTATTTCACTGCACATCTTTGGTGTTTCATTTGTGACAGTTGTAAGGTTTAATCAGAGATGTAAGACTTAACCCGACCAAAACCAATAAGTTGACCAAGACAAGCAGATTAAAAGTGAAAAATCGCTTTTATTGAAAGCTCTCGGGTGAGGTCCCGCGGTCCGAGAGCACAGGCCGGGGGAGTCACACTTATTCACCACAGTGGGTTCACCGGTGGGCTTAGAGAAAATGAATTCAAATTCTAAGCAAAGCTACAAGCAGAACTTCCCTTTTTATTAAAGAGCCAGCCCTATGTGCACTTAGTGGTTATCTCGCTGCTGGCCTTGAAAACAACACAGTTCTATCCAATTAAAAAATGCACCTGGCATGGCATTGAAATTATGGGCATATCTAGTCTCTGGCCTACAAGGACAGACAGCTTAAGTTTATTTTCCTCATTATTCAAGCAGGCTAAAGCAGGCTAGAAAGCAAAGTTTGTAAAGTTCCTGCTTTCCCAGCCCCAGACCTTACAACAGTATCTAAGATAAAAAAATTCTGTCCGCCGGGTAATATAAGGAAGGAATCACAACAGGCCAACAGTGGTCTCATAATTACACTATGAATACCAGCAACAGATGCATAAGACATTAAGGTTTGCTATAAAAAGGACAGATTTCTTAATTTTTTTAAAAAAAACAAGAAGGTAAGCTCTTTCTATACTCCTAAAGGAGTATTTTAAATGGTAAAGATTTCAGGAAACATGACGTGTTATTCTCTCTTGGAAAAGGGAAATTTGGCTTAAATTCCTTCCATCCTTCCAGCGAGTATTTTCCCCATCTGATATTTCTACTCACTCATGAGGTTTTTGGGGAGGGGAGGAGAGGAAACAACTAGATTATCTGATGGCATGGATACTATAGAGATATGACTTGCTTTTTATTTACTTAAAAAGTAAATGCTGACAAATATGTCTATAGTGTTCTTTTTCTTTTTGAATTTGAGGTGATAGCACTTTAACTTGGGAATGGCTGACTACTACTATAACCATTGTTATCATTACTATTATTATTATTACCATACAAATCTGATGTTCCTTCTGGACAGCCTATTCTTCACATGCCTTGGTCTCATTAATATTTCCATTGTTACCCAGTAAAGAAAGGCAACGCTTCATTTCCTCCCTTAATTTTACATTTCAATATTGCTTCCCAAATATAAGAACAAACCCAGTTGTTTATCCATTAAAGATTCATTGAATACCTACTAACTGCTAACTATATTTGCTAGGTGTCAGTACTACAAACTTGCGTAAGATCTAGTCCTGAAAACCTTCAGACTTAATTGTGAATATGAACATGCAAACAAATAATTGCAAAATTACAGTGTAAACACTGTAAGTATTGTTTATTTAAGTCAGCACTTCTCAGATAATTGTGGATTATAATCATCTTGAAGATGACTAGGCCTGGCTGGGTAGCAAAGTTAGTTAGAGCATCATCACAATACACAAAGGTTACAGGATCAACCTCAGGTCAGGGCACATACAAGAATCAACCAATGAATGCATAAATAAATAAGTGGGATATCTATAAATCAATTAACAGGGGTTGTTTTTTGGTCTTGAAATTATAAAACGTACATGTTTTAAAAGGGGAAACTACGTGCACTAATGGTGTTTGTAAATTCAGGGGTGCTCAAAGATCTCAGGGCATCGTCTCTGAGGAAGTCAAAGGCACATGTTAACCTTACCAGACTACAGGGGTCCATTTGCCTGGGAGCATTAAAACCCAATCAAACGCAAACAGGAGTTTACAGCCAAGAAAGGAAACATTTATTTTTAAGGAAATAGTGCCATGCCCAGAGTCATAGGTGAGCTTTTGCTCCAAGACGTGGCTCCCAGGGCTTCCTGGGAATGAGTTAGGTTTGTGGGTTCTGCTGATTGGTTGGGGCCAGGGTAGGCTCTTTGTGTCGGGTCCTGACTCAGCCATGGCATCCTTCTGTCTGGTTCAGGAGGGTGTGGTTCCTAGGGTCATTCTGTTTTCCTTGGCCTGGGACTGAAACACAACTGTAATCAACAGACCTGAGGCTTTGTTTTAAAGACAGTTTGATGCTAACCAGAATCCAATGTCCTAAGGGCTTGCTGATTAAGGAGAGAGTGGACTGCATGGACAGAAAGGAGAAAAGGTCATGTTAAAGAAACAGTTTCTATGTGGTTACATTACCATAATGAATACATTTTTCTCTCCTCCCACACCTGAGAGCACTCCTGATATCTGCCACTAGTAAGTTTGTTGTAAATCCTGGGAAATTTCAGGTAGTCAAGAAAACATCTTTTTATTCCATGCAGTAGTTGTAGGGTCTGAATACCCCAAAGCACAAAACTAGTCATAAAATAATAAGCATCCAGAAATGTACCATTTAACTCTGGATTATAAATAATGAAAGATTCAGTTAAGTGCAATAGTTACTTTACTGCTCCCCATCCTTAAGCAATATGCTTAAGTGATAATGCATTAGGTCTTAATGAGTTTACATTCATAATCACTAAAAATGGTTTCCTCCCTTGGGCTAATTAGATAATTATCTGAGAAAAATAGTGATTTTAAAATTAATTATATTTTCTTAAACTAATTATTTTGTTCTAACTAGTTTATACAAATCATCACATAAAATACTAATTATAGAAACACCTCCTGTCCAAATTAAATTATTAATATTTGTCATGTCTAATTTCACTTGTCACTAACTCAAAATTTACATACAAATAAGTACATTTGAGCTTTATAAATGCATTTCATTCATTAACCCTATGAGGACATTATAGTTGTATCATAGTTTGTTTCCTCTTTTCTGTTAACCAAAATATATTTCATGATCATCTCATTGACTTTTCATCTCTTTATGCTATTAAGTTAGAGATGGTTTTAGTCTAAGTTTCTGGATTCTGGAAACATAGTAGAGACAGTGTTACAGAACAGAAGGACTTTATCCACCCATGCTGGCTGAGGCTAGCACTAGAAACAAGAATTGCAGAGGAAAAATATTGGAGATATTATTATTATTATTTTCTATACTACATGGTGCTGAGATAAGCTACCAAAACCTTTTTTTTTTCCCTTAAATATATTTTATGGACTTTTAGAGTTAGAGGAAGGGAGGAGAGAGAGAAAGAAGCAGAAAAAACTAGGTCTGTGAGGGAGGGAGGTAGGGAGAGAGGGAAGGAGGAAGGGAGGGAGGGAGAGAGAGAGAGAGATTTTTTTCTAGAACTAGAATTTAAAACTAAATATAATAAAAGTCATAAGGACCCTCGGCTTCACCAAAATGCACTTAGAGGTTGTGTTCTTAATAACTCTGAATTTGCCCTCCATTACTAAACAGAAGGAAAATACAGCTTCCTATGTTAGTTAAGGTTCTATGACTATTTACAGTATATATCCTTCCTCCCATTATCAGCTTTATTTCTTGTCACCTTTCCCCAAATTCTACTTGTGTTTGTGGGGAAAACACTTCTCTTGTCAATAAAAGAAGGAAAAATCACTCAAAACTCCACACCATTTTGTCTGCAAGTACATCACATGTACCTTCTCCCTTATTGTCATAAATTGGTGAAATATATCATTTTTTAGTGCTCACCAGGTTATTTCCTATGAAATTATTATTTAAATAAAGGACAACCTTTATTTATTGTGATTATCCTGCTACCCTGTAATCATGTTTTAAACTAACCCCCTCTGTGGTTCCAAAAAGGTTCCTTTAGAGCATGGTTAAGTTGCTAATCTATCTTAACACTCCCAGCATCTAATATGATGCAGAGTATACAATAGATGCTCAGTAATTGCTTATTTAATGAATGAATGGAACCTGCATGTCAGATTCCATGGAACATTTTATCATTTAATTTAGCATTATTTTGTAGGCTAGAATTTTGTAAGTAGTATCTATTACTGAATACCCAACTAGTTATTCATAGTAATGCTAAGTTAGATGTCAGAGAAGGTAGGCAGAGGTACAGTAAGAAAGTGTTGAGGATCAAGGTAAGTATGAGCAAAGCCTGCACAGGTTCCTAAATCACTGCTCCCTGTTGAGATTATTGTCAGAATTGTTCCTTCTAAAAAAAGTATCCACAGTCAAGTTACATGTTACAAAATATGTATTTGTTTAGTAGACTGAGTAATTCCAAGGTACTTTTACCAGAAATAAGTCTGCATGCTTACTATTGCAGTTTTCTTAATTCTCAAATTAGACTAGCTCTTACTGAATTCACACTTTATCACTGACTTTTCTATCTGAGTTTCAAACTGTTGTCTTATGATGATAAATGTGGGATACCAAATGCTAATTCTAGTACATTAAAATTCCCTCAAATGTAGTAAAAACATAGAAATAATAATTTTTTCTTTCGTATCCATTATTTAGGGACAATTTTTAAGTTGAAGACATGCAATATATTTAAAATAACGAGCTCTTTACTTTCATTGAACACAACCACTTGTGCAAAGACACAATTCAATTCTGATTCCTTTCTCACATGAATGCAAATACACTCTTTTTGGTCTTCATTTTCAGTAAATTTCTACATGGGTTGTCATGTAAAATTTGTGAAGGAGTTTTTATTTTTACAAACAATGTTACTGGGAATCTTAGCAGTAATTAAGCTTTCTTATTCCTGTCTTCCTCTCTTCATGCATTAAAGACTCCTTAAAATCATTGTGAAATATATATGGAATTATGTAATCAGAATTATCTGATATAAATGATATGATTAACAACATTTTAAACTCTAGATTGATTGCCTTGTAAACAGAATTGGAAAGAATATTTAGTAACAAATAAATGTTAGAAATATGAACTGCGGTTTCAATACTTCAGTCGGGGTAATTGCCCATGGTGATTCAACAGCAGATATAACTGCAATTTTTGATATGGATTTATTTGTTCCTGGATTTGTTTCTGTCTGTTCGGGACTACAATTGCAGATTAATTGATCCAAATCTCATTTAAAAAATCAGTCAAAGAGTATGTTTGATTGCAAAGGGCATAATTTTATAAAATCTATACTCATGAAGCTGAAAATGACTTTTTTGATTCCCTTGGATAAGCATGGGAAAATACTTTCCAACATTTTTACAAAAATTATTTTTTGTTGATTTTCACTAATAACCTATTGATTATCATTTATAAAGAAGTAAACACTAACTCTTAAGACATTTTAAAATTATTTAATACTCAGAGGTTTATTTGTATAAGTAAAAAAGTGTCTATAAAATATGAACTACATGACTTTCAAATGTTTCTGTTTTATTTTCTTAGTACACATAAAAAATGGGTGCAAAGAAATGAGAGGCCATTAACATATGACTTCTCCTGCTTATCTGTTTACCTCATCACCTTATTTCCCTGAAATAATCTTATTCAACAGATTAGCTGGTTCAACTCAATTATTTCTAGAAAAATAGAAGGGAATTTGTTTTGTACTCCCTAAATCTCTGCTAGTACTAATTTATCCAATAGACAAGTGATTTTATTACTTACAAAAATAATTTATGTTCATTATAAAAATTGTGGAAATGCAAGAAAGTATAAGGAAGAACATACAAATCAGTAAAAATCTCATAATCAAAATAACCACTGCTAATAGTTGACATATTTTCTTTTTGTCATTTTTCTCTGTGATTATATACTTAGGAGAATTTTAACTTTCAAAATTGTTATTACATAGTTTATAAGAATTTGTATCACTTTTCAGAATATATATATGTTTACTGTTTCAGAGAGGAAGGGAGAGGGAGAGAGAGATAATCAATAATGAGAGATAATCATTGATTGGCTGCCTCCTGTATACCCCCTACTAGGGATTGAGCCTGCAACCCAGGCATATGCCCTGACCAGGAATCGAACCGTGACCTGGTTCATAGGTCTATGCTTAACTACCAAGCCACACTGGTCGGGCCTGTATCATTTTTGTTTCAGAAGGAAACAACATGGTCAAGGAGTGAAGTAATATATGAGATATTGTCATAATTTAGGAATTAGGTTTTATGTATTTTTTATGAAATGAATACATATGTGTGTGTGTGTGTGTGTGTGTGTGTGTGTGTGTGTGTGTATACTAGAGGCCCAGTGCAAGAAATTCTGCTGCGTGGGTAGGGTCCCTAGGCCTGGCTAGCTATCAGGGCTGATCTGTGAGGTGACCAGCAGGGTTATTGGGGGACTCCCGCTGGCACCTGCCTTGGCTGGCCTGGGGCCTGCGGGCTGGGGTCAGCTCCTGCTTTGAGCATCTGCCCCCAGGTGGTCAGTGCACATCATAGCAACCAGTTGTTCCACCGGTTGTTCCGCTATTTGGTTGATTTGCATATTGGGCTTTTATTATAGAGGATAATTTCGGAGTGGTGACTGCTTAAAACTGTAAATTAAAAGTAGATAATAAACATTTGCTTTATTAAAGATAAAAATCCTATACAATAAAAGGCTAATATGCAAATCAACTGAATGGAGGAACAACCGGTCGCTAGAACATGCACTGACCACCAGGGGGCAGACACTCAGTGCAGGAGCTGCCTCCTGGTAGTCAGTGCGCTCCCACAGGGGGAGCACTGCTCAGCCAGAAGCCCTGAGCAGAGCTCAAGGCTGGCAAGTGCAGCAGCCTTGGCAGGAGCCTCTCCCGCATCCACGGCAAAGCTAAGGATGTCCGACTCCTGGCGGGGAGCAGGCCTGAGCTATCAGTCAGACATCCCCCGAGGGCTCCGGGACTGTGAGAGGGCGCAGGCCAGGCTGAGGGACCCCCCAGTGCACGATTTTTGTGCACCAGACCTCTAGTATCTTAATAATATGTAATACATTCAATGTTTAAAACAATGTTTTGGCCAAAAGAAAATCAAACAATGATTTTCTTTAAGTCTTTAAATGAATTGTTTAAGAAAATCTTTTGTATTTTGTATGCTTTTATTCCTTTATGTTGAAAAGCAAATTATCAATGTAAAAATAATGGAAGTGTTTTGAATTATATCATTATCTTCCTATCAGAAATAACTGATTTCATACATTGCACAATACTTTTCAGGTCTCGATAAGATACTTATTTTTCTTCTTTCTGATTATATTTGGAGAACAAGTCTTACTTGTAATTATATTTTAAAATTTTTACATATAATATATTAAAATATATCTCATGAATTAAAAATTCCATTCTTTATGAAGGAAGAAGGAACCAGCTGATATGAATGAAATAGTAAATGACTTTTAGTCATTTTACTGAAAACATTTTGCAACTACAATTTCATTTTATTTTCACAGTAAATTATTATTATTTTTTATTTTGGGGTTTTTATGAATTTTTATTTTTGTTTTACAGTAGGAGAGATTTAGGCTGGGAGTTAAAAAAAGAATTTAAGTATAATCACAGAGCTACTTAATGTTTAGTGGCATAAAAATTCAAAAGTTATGGGGCGTTCCAAAGTCATTGCTCTTCACATATGCAGTTAAATCTTGTTCACGTAATATTCTTATTGCCACAATGTAAAATGTAGTTTTAATGACCCAGATATTCAATTTTAATAATTTAATATGCATGATTTAAGCAGTCATTATTTGAAAGTTACTTACTTTATTATCATTAAATATTCTTAGCAATTGGTTTGGATTCCTGTCCTGAACCACAAACTCCCAGCAATGGAATTAAAATTGGAGACCGATACATGGTTGGTGATGTGGTATCATTTCAGTGTGATCAAGGCTATTCTTTGCAGGTAAGTTTATTTTAAAAGCATAGTTTTTATTTTCATTACTCTTTCAGGATATTTTAACAAACCAATTATTATTATCTTCAAGTTTTAAAGCTATATTGATCTTGGGCTTTATTAGCCTGAAGTCAAATGGCATTCAATTTTTCAATAAAACATATGTGTGAGAGAAATTTGCTGAAATGAAATAAATTTGTTTTAATTGCAACTAATGAAAAATGAATTTTGAATTAAAATTAATTATTCACTTTTCTCTATTCACATAGGATGTCACAACTGAACTCCTGGATTTTAGAATGTGAAAATAAAAATGAAGTTCTACTTAAATCATTAAATGACATTTTCATGACAATAAATTCCCCAAATTAGTGAAAATCAACCACAAATATATTTTCCTAAAGAAGTGGATTGGCAATGTATATTCAGATATTTTTTTTGTATTTATATTGATCCTCTGTTACATGTTTTTTGAAGGGTCTCAAAATTATGGTCTCATAAAAATCTCCCTAAAGAATAGACTTATTAAGAAATTAAAAGAAAAGAAGCACAAACTATTTCACATATTAAGTAAATAAATTTCTTAGAGGAAGCTAAATTAAAAATTAATAATTTATAGTCTTTATGGTTGTGTCACAAGTGATTAGTCTCAGAAGTGCAATCAGGTCTATCTGGATGTTATATATCAATTTAAAATTTAATATACCTCAACACCTGTTTTAATATTTTTATGAAAGAATTTTATCATTATTTAATCTCATCTTGAATAGTACAGCAATTTATTATAAACCACTATATATGGCCATTTCACTTATGTAATCATTGTAGTAGAATGTTTTGATAAAAAATATAAAATACAATTCTAATGTAATATGGAGTCTTAATTTTTCTATCTGGACCTTTTTTTAAAAAAATTATCAAAAGTATATATAATTACCTTTCTTATTCCAAATAATATACTAAGATTTACAGTAAAAGTTAAAATCTATAAAAGTGACAATATGTATTTAAGCTTGTTTTCATAATAGTCTTTCACTATACTATGTTCAATCTAACTTTTATAAGCTATACGGAACACGGCCTCAGTGGCTCAGTGGCTCAATGGTTGAACATCAACCTATGAACCAGAAGGTCACAGTTCGATTCCTGGCCAGGGCATATGCTTGGGTTGCTAGCTTGATCCCCCATGTGGGGTGTGCAGAAGGCAGCCGATCAATGATTCTCTTTCATCATTGATGTTTCTATCTCTCTCTCCCTCTCCCGTCCTCTCTGAAATCAATTAAAAAATAAAATAAAATAAAAAATAAAAAGCTGTACTGAACTGCATTGTCCTATTTACACAGGGTCATTCTCACATAACATGTATGCCTGGACCTGTAAGAAGATGGAATTACCCTATCCCAATTTGTTTGGGTAAGTTAAAGAAATATAAAATAGTTATAAGGTTCATGAAATTTTAAAGTTACATTCTTTATATGGTATTGTTCAAACATATAGTTTGCCTTTTGTCAAGTTTTATGGAAAAAATACTTTGAGATAAATGTTTCATTTTTTTTATTTTAAATTTTTACAGTTCTTTTTTTTTTTTTTTTTTTTACCCCAATTCAATATCAATGAATGACTTTAAACTTTAGAAAATTGAGAAAAGACATTAGGCTTTTTGATTCCCCCGGAGAGTTTTTTTTTTCAGTATAACTTGATAGGAGTACCCAGGGATCAGGAAAATAGGAAATACCCTATTGCTTATTACTGAGCCAGTGTAGATAAGGAATCTGGAGACTCCCAAAGGGAACATGACCCTCCAGGGGATGTCTTCAGTGGTGACAGGCAATGGAGATATGGGATGTATGTCAAAAGAGCATTAGGGGCTTTGAAAATAGGGGCATAAACGTTTGCCCTTACTTAATGCTGCTTCCAAATATTTCTATCTCCTTCTTTATTATTTTTCTGTTCCTCATTTCTGTTATCTGTATGCAACCATTAGTATACTGTGTTCTACAGAGTATGAAAAATATGTGGGGTAGGATCTGTATCATTAACATATCCATTTACCATTTAGAGTGGTAGAAATAAGAGAAATAAAATAAGAGTAATTTAGTATTAAATTATACCATTGATTACATGATGCAATTTCATAAATATGAGACTGGTATTGACTGAACTGGTGTTGGCTGAGAAATTAGTCAGCCCGTTTTATTTATACAGTTTTGGATGGTTTGTGTTATTAAGATAAATGGATAAAGAAGAAAGCCCTTTCTGAATAGCAAGAAGGGCAAAATCAAAAGAATTGATGTGATTTTTATACCTACATATATAAAGCTAGAGGCCCGGTGTACGGATTCGTGCACCAGTGGGGTCCCTCGACCTGACCTGCGCCCTCTTGCAATCCAGGACCCCTCGGGGGAGGGATGTCAGACTGCCGGTTTCAGCCCGATCCCTGCAGGCCAGGCTGAGGGACCCCACTGGTGCACGAATCCATGCACCGGGCCTCTAGTATGCATACAAGATCTTTGGTTAATCTCTTCCCGCCCTCCTCCCTTCCCCTTTTCCTCTGAGAGTCATTAGTCTGTTCCATGTTTCCATGCCTATGCATTGAGTGTCTTCCCCCTGGTGGTCAGTGCGCATCATAGTTAACAGTCGAACAGTCGCTTCGGCTTTTATATATATAGACATACATAATGCCTATTGTAAAAATTTATATATACAGATAGTATCAATTATGTGTGTGCTATGTGTGGGGTGTGTATTTATGTGTGTATCCAATTGAGTATAAAAAATAGGGGACATAATGAAGTATAAAAACAAAATAAATATTATTATCAGAACAGAGAGTGAAGATCTTTTGTTCATCACTATATTGCCAATGCCTAGAAAAGTTCTCATCTTAAATATCTAATGAATATTATTTAATGAACAAATTAATATAAAGTTTTGGGATTCTACACTATGTGTATATTTTTATAATGTTTCTCTTCTTGACAGTAACTTAGAAAAATTTCCCATGCCATAACATATTTTAAAAAATCGGATTTTTAAAGTTTCTTCATGGCATATAGCATAAGTCTAATTTGTGCAGTTTTTCTCTTTTTCTTAGAGGTTAGTTTCACATTTAAGTCCTTTTCACAAGCCTTCATGCACACTTCTAATTGTTTACTTGAGATTTTACCTAAGTAGACTAATTATGTCATTGTATATAATGCTTAAAAGCTTTGAAAAAAATTGCCAAATTGCTTTTAGAAAATTGTATTATGTTAAATACCACCCAGCATTATATGATGATTTCCATCTTGTTATATTAGTGGAACCAATTATTACTCTTAATGAATGGTTAATTTTTAGGTAAAGTATTGCATTTTGATTAACTATGCATTCCCTATTGTATATTAGTAATGAGAGAAGTATTCAATGGAAATGATATTTTAATAAAACTTGGCTAGAAAATTTAAATTGTATTACATAGGGGTACATTGGTATGAAACTACAAGGAATACGTAACAGATTTTGATGTCCAACATATCTATATTCAAATCTCAGCTAGGGTGCATTAGGTATGTCCAGTGAGAGTTTTATTCTTTGCACTACTGTTTGCTCACCTGTTAAATGGAATAATATGTTTGTCGCCCAGGCTTATTGTAAGAATTAAAGGAGATAATCTGTTTAAAATATTTATCACTGAACCTGGAACACAAAGGACATTCAGAATATTTGTTATTATAGTGAAAAATAGATAACTATATGGTCTTAATTTCATTATATAGGTACACGTATAAACACACCTGCATATATATATTTCTGTAGAGAAAAAGAAATATAAAGTTGTATGTGAGTAGTGGAATTATAATGCATTTTTATTTCTTTTCTACTCATCTTATTTTTGAACAAGTTTGTATGATATTTGATTGACAAAGTATTTGAATTGCCATCATGGCTTTATAAGGAGAAACTGAAGGCAATGGGGCTGATTCAGAGAGTATCTTGAAACTCTAGTTACCCAGAAACAAGGTTACAGCGTCATGAACTGTAAAACAATCTGCCAGATATTTGATGGAAGAAAGAAAAGTCACTTGAGATTTTTAGGTAATAGAGACAAATTAGAAGGAAGAATCAAAGATGATTTTATCTTGGAGGACTATGCTATGGTTATGTCCTTAACAAAAAGTGTAATGGGGCACAAAAGTCCAATACAAAGCCACTGAAGAATGGGAAGGTATACAGGTATATCTTTAGCTCTCAATGATAATCACATTTGGAAAAAAAAAAAAAAGCTTTGTATGCAGATTGACTGCAAGGTTATATATATATCCCCCTAGTAAAATCAGCTTGATACATACTTTATTCAGTTCACATAAAGAGAGCAGCCAAACTTGTTATTGCTATCCTACAGAACATGGATAGACTTTCTACCTAGCTTTCCTTTCTGATAGACTAGCATATCCTGAAGTTTGATTATCTATCAGTTACTTTCTTAACATGAAATTATTAACAAATGAGATTTTTAGTCCTTTTATGATGAAATGATAAAAATACTCAGAAGAATTAGCTTCCAAAATGCAATTGCTCTTTCAATGCGTGTTAAATAGTTCTATTTAATGATTCAAAAATTAGAACTTGGGTAATTATCTGTCCCTATAAATGTTACTTAGCTTATCAATAGTAAATCAGTATAACAGATTCTAAAACAAGCACATTGATAAATTATGCCTACATTGTCAAAATTGGCTGCATCATTTTATGCCTTATACTTCCCTATTCTCTGTTTAAATTATTTTAGGATAAAGACCATATCCCATATGTGATATGTAAATTCCTCACACATTACCATTAGAAACCAATATTTTTCTTAAAATTCTTTATTTAGCCTTCTTACAAAAAAAGGAAAAGGAGGCAAGATTTTGAAAACAGTTCCTTCTTGAGTGTGGTACTTAGAACTGATGTTGTTGGCTTGATTTTATTCTAAATTATGTCATCTTTGGAGTGAATCAAAACATTACTAGAATCCTTAAGGCTGAGAAGTAAACTGCCCGCTGTGGAGAAGGACATGTGCTTCTTGTCTGATTGCATTCAGGGCACATGAGCTACTCCTTGCGGTGCTGTAATTGTTTTTACTTGCAGTTATTGCTGAGAAAGAGAGTACCTTGTCTTTTTATGCTATTTTAGAAAATGCATTGTCAATTGATTATATTTCATTACTAGTGTGTGGTGAATGAGAGTTGGCAATATTCAAATTTATGTCATACAGTTTTACTTCAGAGATTTGCTTAAGACTTGAAATGATTTCAATCTGTTTTTAATGTAGTCAACTATTCCACTACTCTGGCTTACTGGGGACCTCAATTATCTTGCAGCTCAGTGCGGTGGTGCTATGTCAGATTTCAGTGGTGTGATTCTCAGCCCTGGGTTTCCTGGAAACTACCCCAGCAGTTTAGATTGCACGTGGACAGTAAAGCTGCCTGTAGGTTTTGGTATGTATATTAAAAACAGGTGAAAATGTTTTCAATATCATTAGAAGTATCCTTAAAAAATATCAATGTCTAACATAATATATTCACAAATTATAGTTTAATTTGGGTTACATACAGTTATATAAATTGAGGAGTGCAATTGGGATAATTGTTGATAAGCCAAATACATTTCAACTGGAATACTTGGATAATGGAAAGAATATGGGTATTTTTTAATTTGATAGGTGGGTAGATAGGTAGGTAGATAACTTCATATTTTCTATTTGATATGTATGGATGTAGCTTGAGTTAGATGTGTGTGGCAATGATAAATTCAACCTAATTTTTATGTATAATTGTTTTTGTAATTCTCCACTTTGTAACCAAGTAGTACATAGAAAAATTATTCTCTAGTAATCTATTCAATTCATTTAATATTAATTGTAAATAAATAAAACTTTACATTTGAAAAATAATATAAATTTTCAAATGTTAGGTTTAAATACCCTTGTGAATATAATACCTTTTTAATTCTAATAATATAATTGCTAGTGTTTTGGATATATTGCATTTAATAAATTCTTTCTCACTCATATCACAAATATATTCTCTTGTAGCTTCTTCATATCCCATGTATCTTAAATGCATAAATAGAAGTGCTAGATTGAGGATCAGATTGTTCATTAAATTTCAGAAGACTAGGATGAGTAGATACTTCCTTAAACAGAAACCTAGTGGATTTAGAGCATTTAAGAAATTCTGTACTATCTCACTTATTGAGGACTGAATTTAAGTACCTGATTACTCAAAAACATCTATAGCCTCAGAATACAAATTCATATTTAAATGTTTTACGTGAATTTACAGATACTCATACTTTTAATAATTCTTTACTGAGTACATATTATTCTATAGGTACTATGCTAAGTACTGGGGATAAAATGCCTAGTAGAATGGACTTTGTACTTATCTCCAAATAAGTTACAGTCACAATGAAAAGACAGAGAGCTACCTATTCTTTTTATTATTATTATTACATTTATTGGGTTGGAATTGGTTAATAGGTTCATATAGGTTTCAATTGTACATTGCTATGAAACATGACCTGTATATTGTATTGTGTACCCACCCCCATAGTCCAGTTATCTACCATCACCATATATTCGGCCCCCTTTACCTTCTACAAAGTATAATAAAGAGTATAGGGTTGTACTTAGTGCAGACATCCAGCCTGGTCCAGTACATGTAGAGATGTCTAGCCTGAGGAAGTGATACCTGAACTGTGGATTTAAAGAGACAGTCCTGCAAAGAGGATTAGTCTTATGAGGAATGGGAAATAAATTCTAGATAAATAGATTGACACATTGAAAGATACAGATGAGAAATCGAAAGAAATTTAATAAGCCTAAACACTGTATTATTGGACTGAGGTTTTGAGAGAACAGGAAGCCACTGAAGGATTTAGTGGCTTTCTAATGAGTATTACTCTGGCTACAAAGTGTAAACACTATTTGTAATTGTCAAGTTCTATGGCCATGTATTGAAAGAGAGTACTGACATGTCTGAATAATAGATGTGAACCAGTATGGTTATTCTTATATGTCTTTTACTAGTTACTTGAGAAGGCTCATCCCTTGTTGCTTGTGGAGCTAAATAAATTATGTTAAAATAAATTATTAAGCAAATTTTCAATAGTGTCATTATTTCTGCTGCTAATGCTGCCTTGATTTTTAAGAAACAAGTTCATTAAACATTTTTATCAACACTTCTAATAAAAAGAAGAAATATCTTGGTTTGAGCATCATCCGTATACTTAAAAGGTTGTGGGTTTGATTCCTGGTTGGGCACATACAGGAGGCAACCAATTGATGTTTCTCTCATATCTGTTTTTCACATCAATGTTTCTATCTCTTTTCTTTCCTATCTCTAAAAAATGAATAAACATATCCTCAGGTAAGGGATTAAAAAAATAAAAAGAAGACATCTTTATTTTAGAAATGAAAACATAAGAGACTTTCTGAGTTGATTACATTTAAATAATCTGTTTTACTTGAGCTTGGGTTAAATAAAATGTTAGTTCTAATATATTTGAACAAGTGCTTTATAATTTTTTAAAAATAAAATTGAATATAGAGCAACAATTATAGAATCATATTCTTATGCTTATGAAACAATTATTGACAAAATAATTTATGAAAAGGGAACTCGGAAAATTTTTAGAAAAAATATGCACATATATTAAGATATCATGTCCAAATTCTAAGAAGTTTATCTGATTGTACAGGAATGTGTTTAATATTTTAAAGCATGTTTTTAGTATTTCCTATCTTTACTGTCCATGGAACTCTTTTTCCATGGGACTCTTTTTCGAGTAACACTATACTTCACTTGAGAACCCAATGTAATTATTATGAGCAAAAGCTCAAGAGCTAGTGTTTTTCAGCTTTTTTAAGTTGCTGTGTAAACTTACCATATTTGTCTAGCTTTTCTGTCTTCAGCTTCCTCATTTCCATGAGTAATTGTTGGTATTAAATAGTGTATACAAACTCTTAAAACAGTGCCCAGGAAATAGAAACATTCAATATGTCACATTTATTATTAACAATTGGAGAATGGTAGTTGTAAGAAAAGGATCAAATTTACTGAAATTGAATATTAATTGAATTACCAAACATACCCTATTGAGGCTTTTATTGCATTTATTTCATCCCAGAGACATTTTACTTTCTCATACTTTAGTTTTATTTATAAAGATATTAAGACTGTTTTCCAATTTGATAACACTTAACACTGATCACTAGATTTTATTGAAATTATTTCATAAAATTTAGCATTATCTTCTGAAAAGCAAAGTGCTAAAAGAGCACATTGATAAATTAATGCCCCAAAATGATATTTTAGAGAAGTTAATTTATCCCCTATAGATAAATGACTAATTTTTAACACCATTATGGAATCTGATTCCATTATTAGATATAAACTTTGCCTTCAAATTGACATTTTACAAAATATAAATTATTGAGTGGCTTTTTACCTTTAAAAGTTAGTTGATATAATTTTACTTTTTTTAAGAAAAATTTTCCAAATTTATTTATTTATTAAATTTACTTTTATCATTAACAGTATTAGAGATATCTCCTATTTTTCCCTCTTTGCCCTCCTCCTCTGTGGCCCTGCCCCACCCCAGGCCTTCACTAGCACTATTGTCTGTGTCCATGAGCTGTGCATATGTGCATATATATTCTTTAGCTAATCTCTTCCCCTGCCCGCCCCCATTCCCTCTGAGATCTGTCAATCTGTTACAGGCTTTCATGTTTCTGGACTGATTTTGTTCATCAGTTTATTTTGTTCATTAGTGAGATCATATGGTATTTGTCTTTCTATGATTAGCTGATATAATTTTAAATAATATTAAAAAGCAAGAAATCCACTTTCCTGATTAGCTTGCTATGGGACATTGTAGTAAAATAAAAGACATTTTCTCATGTGACAAATAGTGGGCATTTGAGAGCACTAGTGTTACTTTGAAGTTAAAAGTCCTGGGCAGACAGCAAGCCCATGGTCCAGGTCCTGAGCGTATGCCTCTCAACCTAAATGGAAATATATCTAAGTGCATTACAGTGAGTGTGTGCATTTAATTTGGTGAAACATAAAGTAATATTGCTTGCTTTTCTTCTTTAGGTGTACATCTCCAGTTTGTAAATTTTTCTACAGAAACTATACATGATTATTTGGAAGTAAGAAGTGGAACCTCAGAAACTAGCACTGTTATTGGCCGACTTAGTGGTCCTCAAATCCCATCATCCTTGTTCAGCACGACTCATGAAACCAGCCTGTACTTTCATAGTGACTATTCACAAAACAAACAAGGGTTCCACATCGTATACCAAGGTGAGATGGGTAATAAAATGTGAAAGTTTATTTAGCCCAAATCAGTTATTAGCAATCTAACTCTAAATATTTTCTGTATTTTGTTTTAGAAATAAAAAGAACCTAAACCAAACAAACTTCAATTAGAAAGATCTTTTTTTAATGCAGTTTTCAGGCAGCTATATAGGGGAAATGATGTCTTTCTGTGGCCTTAGAAAATCTTGATTCTGAAAAAAGAATTGAGTTAGTCTTAGTGCACAGTGAAATTAAGCATGTCAAGGCAAGGTAGTTAAGCAAGGCAAGCTAGATAACAAAGTTTTATATTTGCATGATGGAGTTAGTATCTCTCAGATAAGTTGCTTTGAACTTTATATGATAAAATTAATGTAAAATATATATGGTATACATCATTGAATTTTAGCTGTTATTATTATTACATTATTCCAGCTCTGAAGTCTAAAATTTAAAATCAAATATTTAAATTTATGATATTTTACACAAATAATGTAATTCCAATGACTTGGATATTTAATCCAAATACCTTAACATTTTATTACATCTCTGTCCTAATTATTAAAGGATTTCAGAAGTATATAATACCTTTTTATTGTGATTTCTAAGCAGTGATCTCTGTATTGTTCCTTGATGCATCTCAAGTGCCTAGGACAATAATAGCACAATAAATACTTTCTGAATACCTAAGAGGATATTTAAATATAGTTAAAATAGACATTGTAACACCCAACTACATGGGTCTAAATAATTAAAATTTGTGGTATATTTGCAGACATAATATAAGAGCACTACATTACACATCATCCTTTACATAAAATAGGAGTCATTTCTACCACCTCACAATACAGAATTAACTGCTCCCAAAGAATTTAATTATTCAAGAAACAATGGGGCAACGACTGATTTTCTTTGTTGTTGCTAAAAGACTCAGAACTATATTGTGGTCCTTCTATAGCAAGTATACAGAGCCTTATGCCAACACTCTGGTATTTAACTCAAACCTGACTTCATGTTCTTATTCCTGCCCTCATTTTCTTCTCCCTCTCAAAATAAAGTTCATATTTGAATGATATAAAACTGGAATTTGAACTTTATTAATTGCATTTTTAGTCAATATGTCCTTGAAAAATATTTATTTACATAATAAAAGCATAAAAATGTAGAATTTATTACTCATTGATCTAATAGTAATATTATTGACATAAGCCACAATGTATTATAATCATGAGTACATATTTTTTGTAAGTTATATTGAATTTTAAAACTATCTCTTCTTTTACTGCATTGATATTGAGCTGATGCCATTTTTGAGAAATAAGTTAATTTATATAGACTCACAGAACCAATGTTATTTTTAAATGATCTTGCAATTAGACTTGAAGCACTTTCTGAATTTTGGAAAAGTGCATAGTGTACACTGTTTATAGGCTCAAAATTTATTCAGCAGTGTTTATTAAGCACTTACTATGTGATGGGCAATGGACAAGGCTTTTAGGATACAATGATAAACAAAACAAATAGGAACGATGATCTCATGTAGAATGTAGAACAAAAGGAATATGAGTAAATGAACACATTGTTATACTGCAGTGCCAAAAATATAGTGTTAACTAAAGTACAAAATTTATACTAGGAGGAAAATGTTTCCTAGTATTTCATATTATTACATAACTACTTTGGAGAAACTCAACAGTGGCTTATTCTTTTTAAAGAGAAAATAAATAAAATAAAATTCAGAAGGCTCAGAATGAAGCTTACATGTGTTTATTTTATTCTATGTATGTGCAGTGTAACCAGGAAGCTATTGTACTCTATGTAAAGGAATCAGAATATGTTTGATTAAAACTGTGGTGGTAATAGTAGCTTACATTTTCATTAAAACTTACAATTTAGATAGATTACATAAGTGGGTGAAGAAACTGAATGCATTTTTGTAAATTATACTAACATTTAATGGAAAAGTATAGACATGAAAAGCAATTCATATCATACTCTGATTAATATCATCTATCATAAACCTGAATTGCTATTTGTAACCAAATACAAGGAGCAGTGCATCTATATTTCAAGTTCCGAATAGTACCCATCTGTGGTCTTTCAAAATTCAGAAAGGAAACACATTTTTCTTTTTCCCCTTTTGCAGCCTATCAGTTGCAAAGCTGTCCTGATCCACGCCCATTTCGCAATGGCTTTGTAATTGGCAGTGATTTTACTGTGGGTCAAACCGTTTCATTTGAATGTTTCCCTGGATACACGCTAATTGGACATTCAGCTCTCACTTGCCTTCATGGAGTGAGTCGCAATTGGAATCATCCACTTCCAAGGTGTGAAGGTATGCGTCATCTATGTTTAATCATTTTTGTTTGGGCACTATTTTGTCTTCCTCTTCAAATAGCATGTGAAACATACAGTCTCTCTTTCAGTTGGATAATTATAGTTAGTATACAGGTTAAACCTTTAAGGGTCCATAATGAATAACTGATTTTATTATTATTGGTAGAAGCCCTAATCTTCTCCATTGCCAGTAAACATAAAGTTTATAATTTAGAGCACCTCCTATACGTGTTTCTGTGTAGCTGTATGTGCGTATGTTTAATAATCACTCTGATAAAAAACAATAGCCCAGATACTGCTACTGAATTTGGGTACATTTCCTCTTAAAAAACCTTTTAAATAAAAATTCCTGAACCTCTTTAAGGCCATCTATATATACGGTATAAGACAAATAAGAGTTGAACAGTGTAAATATATATTGATAAAATATTTGGAAAGACAGAAGAAAAGGTAATTTACTAATCTAGTAATAGTTAATAATAACTAGGCAGCATGCTTCATATAGAAAAATAAATACAAGCTAACAATATTTTGTTTATTGTTTCCAACTTTATTTTATATACCTAACTGAAGTAAAAACATAATACAGATGGATTTCATACTGCTTAAGTATTAAATGTGCACCTCTTTCTTTATAATCAATTCATTGTTATTTATCTTAACATTTTGTTTTGTGTCTTTTCTGTAGCTCTTTGTGGAGGGAATATAACTGCTATGAATGGCACCATTTATTCTCCTGGTTATCCAGATGAATACCCCAACTTTCAAGACTGTTTTTGGCTTGTACGAGTACCCCCTGGGAATGGAATCTACATCAATTTCACTGTCCTTCAAACAGAGCCAGTCTATGATTTCATTACTGTATGGTAAGCCAGGACCATTATTAGTTATTGATTCAACAAGGTAGGAATGAAAATATATCATAGTCCTCTGTAAACAGAAATTGCCATCTGGTGTGACTGAGGGTGACAGTATGTGGTTTGTAGAATGAGACAAGAAGAGAAATAGATTTAGATTTTGACCATAAAGTAAGTAAACACTGAACAAAAACTTTACATATGGAAAAATATTTTAATTTATTATTAAACTGATATGCAAAAACAAGGAATTAATATCAGGGTAAGTTTATGGTAAGAAAGTTATATATTTACAAAACTAGTGAAAATTTTTAAAAGCTTATGTACAAATCATAATGATTTAATATAACTTTTGAATTTCTCTCATAATAATTTGTTATAAAATATATTTGTATCATTATCCTATTAATTGAAACATCTTTATTTAAAAATATATTATAAATAAACTACCTGAATTAATTGCTGACAATTGGTTAATAGAACTACTGTGTGAGTTCTATGATTCCTTCTAAATTTACTCAAGATTAATTTGAAGAAAATAGAAGGAGGGCAAACCTCAAGAATTTAGGAAGCTCGGGTTGTAGTCAGGAAACCAAAGATAGTGTCATCGATTACAACTAATATGAGTGTATTTCAGTTAGGTAAAAATCTGGTCTATTTTTATACTTTACATTTTTAAATGTTATCACTTATATAAACACAAATATGATATGGCACTCATTGGTTATTTCATCTTCTGTATCAGATCTTATGTAATGCCTTTATTAAACTTTGTGGAAAACTCATCTAAAAAATTAGTCTTAATCTTTCTCCCCTCTCTGCTCTGTCTCTCTCTAATAGGGATGGACCAGATCAAAACTCACCTCAGATTGGGCAGTTCAGTGGCAATACTGCTTTGGAGTCAGTCTATAGCACTTCAAATCAGATTCTAATCAAATTCCACAGTGATTTCACAACAAGTGGCTTTTTTGTGCTCAGTTATCATGGTTCGTATTATCTAATAGTTTATGTTTCATTTGGTACTGTTTAAAATTGTCCTGGAAAATTGACTGCAAGATATATTTAACCAATGATTGAAAAGGTATTAAATTGTGACACTTAAGAAAATTATTTCAAATACATTTACTTGCAAAGAATAACCTCTTATAAGCATTTAGGAACATTAGAATTTAAACAAATGGAAACAAGATATAAATCACTCAGTAATTACCCAGTAGAAAATATTTTTTCTACATGAAAACCAATAAGAGAGAACCAGCTGTTCATATTTTATTGCATGTGACTTTGAGACATTAATAGACTTTTCAATAGAAAATGTTTAATCTATTCAACCTGCTGTGAGTCTTTCTAAAACTAGCATCCAATATCTTTTTGCTTTGAATCATATTACTCAATCATTTATACTTTGTTTCAAAACTATAGCTAGTCTAGAATATTACAGTTTTCAGTGACTATTCCAGATTATTAAGTTCATAGCTTTTATGCCTGTGGAATAATTTATGAAGAATTGCAACCTTAATTCTTTATATACTTCTGGGTCTTCTCTTCATAATGGTAATTTCTTGAGAAAAACATTCAGATGGTTTCACAGCCTTTAAATATTTTTATTTTATCTCAAATTGATTTTATTTCATTATAAACAAGAAAATGTTCATTTATTTCTAATGATTATATACCTTTATCTGCTATGACCACATCTCCATGAAACACGCTTTGCCTCATGTAACTTCATTGGACCAATTCCATGAGTATTTCACAGAATCAATACCTACTGAATTAAATTTGCAGGTTATATAAAAACTTGCAACATGAGCATGTGCTTTGTCCTTTACATTAATATACAATTTAATGTTTTTATCTCTTTAAACACAATGTAAAGCTTTGATACCCACATCTTATATTCCATGAAAAATATGGTTATGCTCACACTTAAAACACATCAGGTTTAGATATATACTCAGAGCACAGGCCAGAAAATATCTGGTTTGCTTTATCTCAGCATTTATCCGCCAGTAGACAGTACCCACTTTGCACTTCCCCAGAGCCCACAGCTGCATGTACCTCCAGCACAGCCGTTAGAAAGGGACATTCAGCTAGGTAACTTTTGTTCAGGCTTTTTACAAAATAACTCATTTGCCTTGTTTACTGACTTGGACATTGCTACTGGCATTATGTAGATATAGTCTAAGACCATAACAATAATTTTATTACTTTCATAACTAATCATAACTCAGGAACCAATAACTTAAGTAATAGTTAAAGTTGAAAAATAAATTTGTTGCTTAACTGCATTTGTACATTTTATCTTTCACGGATCCTTGCATAAATTTTTATTATTTTGTGTCCTGCCAGAACAAATGACAAAGAAGGGACTAGTTCATTGATGGACTATAAATATCCATAAGATGACCTTGTAGGGAATGTACAATTCTTGTAAAATGTAGGGTAAATATCAAAAGGGAAATACTGTCAGAGAAAAAATATCTGTGTATGTGTATTCATATAGAAAACATTAGGATTACAGAATGTATATGTGTACACACAAAGCGTGAATGTGGATTTACATAGACACTTATGTGAATATATATCTATATCTGTATCTATATTTATATCTATCTATCTATCTATCTATATGTGTGTGTATATATATATATATATATATATGTATATATATATATATATATATATATAGAGAGAGAGAGAGAGAGAGAGAGAGAGAGAGAGAGAGAGGGGAAGCCTAAGCGACTGAATGACCGACCGGTCGCTGTGATGCACACTGACCACCAGGGGGCAGATGCTCAATGCAGGAGCTGCCCCCTGGTGGTCAGTGCTGCTCAGCTGACCTACCCGTCCCGGCGGCCCGCCAGCCCAGGCAGCAGTGGCAGCAGGAGCAGCAGGTGGCATTGGACTGCTGGTTTCGGCCCAATCCCCACAGGCCATGCTGAGGGACACCACCTGTGCACGAATTTGTGCACTGGGCCTCTAGTATATATTAGTATATATATTCTGTATATATATTCAAAATGCTTCATCTGTTGTGCAAATAGGTTTTGAGTCACGTATGATAATAACAGAATTAGTTTAGGAATACGGTAAAATAGATTAAGTATTTATTTAGTGCTTAGTTTTCCAATTAACTTTGGACAGGTTACCTGTTGATATTCACTTATCCTATATAATAAATGGCTAATATGCAGATCGACTGAACATTGGAATGACCGGTCGCTATGATGCACACTGACCACCAGGGGGCAAATGCTCAACACAGGAGCTGCCCCCTAGTGGTAATTGTGCTCCCACAGGGAGAGCACTGCTCAGCCAGAAGCCAGGCTCATGGCTGGTGAGTGCAGCAGCGGTGACAGGAGCAGTACCCGTAAGGACCCCTTGGCGGACATCCCCCGAGGGGTCCCGGACTGCGAGAGGGCACAGGCCAGGCTGAGGGGACCCCCCCGCACCCAGTGCAAGAATGTCGTGCACCTGGCCTTTAGTTTTAGCTATAAAACATCATGGTAGGATTGCTGAGATTAATGAGATATGTATATATAGAAAGTACTTCAATTACTGGCATAAATTAGATTGAACAATATGAAATTTTTGGTAAAAAATGCTCAATATTGCATTGCTCAACCCAAATAATTGCTGTCATTGCTACTATTATCAGCATTATATTGCAGAGATTATATAAGAATTGGAGACAATGGATAATGTACAGTTATTATAGTGCCTGACAGAGTAGATGTTCAGTAAGTGCTCCTTTCCTTATCATACCTTATTTCACATTTTACATTTTCTGATAGAGCATTTATTTTATGCTTTAAATTTCATAATAAGGCAAAATTACCAGAACCTAGAGAATCCTAACATTTGAATCAACATCTCTGGAAATTTTATTTCTGGAAATCTTAAAATGACCTTGAAATTTGAGCTCGGGCTCATTTTAAAATTGACAGATGCCTTGCAGTCCAGCAGCTCACTCAGGGTAGTTTTCCTAAGCACTGCTTTCATCTGGACCCTCCTTTCAAGAATGCACGATGCCCACATTAAATCAAATTTATATCTCCCCTATAATCTGGTTCACTGAACCTCACTCCCCAGTGTCTATCTACCCTGACTCCAGGCAGATTTGTTCTCTTACTTCCTGCTAAACTTCAGTTCCTAAATGGTTTCTTACTCATCTTTAGTTCTTTAAGTCTCCCCATCTTAAGTCCCATCACCTCCTTCATTTCTTGATAATTCACACTCATAGGCAGGCGTCCTCAAACTACGGCCCGTTGGCCACATGCGGCCCGCCGAGGACATTTATCCGGCCCGCCGGGTGCTGCTGCCTGTCCTGCTTAGCAGCCGACTCGTCCTGAGCCCGCAGTGCACATAGGAATTTGTTCATAGTTTTTTTTTAAACTATAGTCTGGCCCTCCAATGGTCTGAGGGACAGTGAACTGGCCCCCTGTTTAAAAAGTTTGAGGACCCCTGCTCATAGGTATCGCTACCATCTTCTCTATGATGCACTTACTCTTTTTGCCAAACCTTGGAGAACTTAATGATGGCATGGTGTATTATTTTATAAGCCTGGGAGTTTAATAATAGCAAATGCATTTTTGAAGACACATCATATTTCTGCTTTGTAACCCTTTTGTATTTTTACTAGAGGCCCGTTGCACGAAATTCGTGCACTGGGCGGGGGGGTCCCCTCAGCCCGGCCTGCAGTCCTGGACCCCTCGGGGGATGGCAGTCAGACATCCCTCTCGCAGTCCAGGACCACTCGCTCCTTACTGCCCGCCTGCAGCGGAGGCAGGAGAGGCTCCCGCCACTGTTGCTGCGCTCGCCAGCCATTAGCCCGGCTTCTGGCTGAGCAGCACTCCCCCTTGGGAGCATACTGACCACCATGGGGCAGCTCCTGCATTGAGTGTCTGCCCCCTGGTGGTCAGTGCGCGTCATAGTGACCCGGTCATTCCGCCGGTCATTCCGCCATTTGGTCAATTTGCATATTAGGGTTTTATTATATAGGATTATTGACTGATTGGGATTGACTATGTTTTGGTCTTACAGTAGGAAGTGTGTTCACATTGTTTTAAAAAAGTTGTTTATTGAATTTTTTAGCTATACTAGTGACAACTTTTGAAAAGATTATTTTACAATATGTAGATGTGTACCTCTTCCCTCACACAGCAACAAAAACGATGTGTGTTTTCAAATTAGTATTAATACAACTAATATAATTTAATACATCTAAAATATAATATTCCTATTCTGGGCCCATATTCAGTACCTATAGCTTAGTGCCAAAGTGAACTCTTGTAATGATAAAAAAAAATTGTTCAAGTCATTTTGTGTTTGTAAAAATAAACCAGTAGACAATTTATTATTTAACACTTATTGTAAGATGGTTGAGTATAGCTAAGCTTAGAATGGTTTACTCCACATTCAATTTTCTTTAAATTCTCTTAGTGATTTAATAGCTCCTTCCGTTATGCCCTGACCTGTTAAGTCAGGAGTGGTTTTCTTAGGACTTGTGTATTTATTTTATAAATCTGACAGATCTATACTTTCATATATTTTCTTAAGGTCACATTTATCATTTAAATTTTACTTATTAAGATATCTTAAATACGTTTGAAAAGAGAAAAAAAGTGTTTTCCCCCCTCTCTCTAACCTGACTTCTTTTATGAGACCCAGCTAGCCATCTGTCTTTTATAAAATAGCACTTTCAAAAGCCTTTCCTGATCAAAAATAACATTCATAAAAGGCTTCGCAAAATGCAATTTCTGTGCAATGAAAAAATAGGACAGGGGTAAATGTTGTGGCACTTTATCTCATCTATCATATTTCTTCTTCATCTGAGGAAATGTTTTTTTCTCTCTCAGTATTGCTGAATTTTCTTGATATATGCCATAGAGTCAAGATGGGTTGGATTATAATAAATAGTAACAACTTTCAGTCCTAATCAGTGACTCTTTGAAAGTAAACTACACAAAACCTTTTTAGCTACATGTTTTTGCAGACACTGACTTTGTATGATGGTCACTGTAATAGCTATAGCTGCCATTTACAGAAAACTTAATATGCCCAGTGCTATGCTAGGTACTTTCCATGTATTATTGCTAATTTTTGTAATAACTCTGCAAGGTAAGCCTTATGATCCCCATTTTAATAATGAAAGAACTGAATAAAAATTTTGTAGCCTACATAAAACCAGAGAACTAATAAATAGAAGGGCTGCCTGGAATTCAAATAGGTCTGTCTGACTCCAAAGAGTGACCTCTTTTTAAATAATGCAAACAGCTGCAGCAATAAAATGAGTGCTGGGCAATGTCCTAAACCTGTACTAACTAATGCATAGATAATACTTAATGGTATGTAAATCTATGTTTTCCTTAAAAATTTAGCAAAAATTACTTTCATTTTTGGCAAGATGATAGGTCATCTTATGTTCTAGAAAATACCCCTGCTGATTACAACTTGAAGCTTCACACTTCTTAGTGCTTTTCCCCCAGGACCTACAAGCTAACTGCAATATGTTGGTAGGTTTATCGCAACTTAGTATGTTTTCTTCATAGTTCCCCAAATGATCCATGGTCACTGTGTGAAGAGAAAATACCTTTTATTGAGGGTCTGACTTATGCCAATCAAAACAACCAGAAGGCTATAGTATTGAACACATATTTATTAACTTAGGAGAGAAGGTATCATTTTAATGTTTAAATCCATTGTCCAGGTCACTCTCTTTCTAATACCAGAGTATTAGGGTACCTCAGTTCACACTCAGACTTTTCCTCTTAATTAGAACTATGAGAACATTTATTTAAGTTCACCCACAAGTGGAGCTTATCTCACACAACTTCTAACATTGCCGCAATTACATAACTGAACATGTAGTTTACCAATCCTTTTTCTCCCCCAGTTTTCCCCCAAATCATGAAATTATCATTCTTGAACTAATCTGGGTCACCACAGAAGTCTGCCGGTGACTATAGAGATTTTAGAGTTTATGAGAGAACAGAGACCACTATTATTATTATTTTTTCCTCTGTAAGAAATAGTGCCCTTACCTGACTGAAAGGTTGTGCACTTACGCTTTTTTGGTTCAGAGGAGGAATGGTAATTTGCCAGTGTTCTATTCTGTCTTTTTTTTTTTTTTTGAAGACGCCTTTAATAGTTCAGTTGAACTGAAGTAGGTAAATGCAGCACTCTTTTCTGGAATTAGGTTGGATATTTCATGACAAAGAAGATAGGAAATTAAAATTAACAAAAAAATATTGCCAGAATCAAACCCTAAAGTAATCTCAAGAAGCAGGAACCAGAGAGCTACACACATTTGCACAAAAACAGGGTACAATTCAAATGATAGTCATCCTCAAAAGATACTGACATGTAGTCTGGCCAGTGTGGCTCTGTTGATTGAGCATTGTCTTGTGCACCAGGAGGTTGTGGGTTTGATTCCAGGTCAGGGTACATGCCAGGTTGCGGGCTCGATCTTTAGCAGGGCACCTGAAGGAGGCAGCTGATCTATGATGTTTCTCTCTCATTGATGTTTCTATCTCTCTCTCCCTCTCTTTTCCTCTGTCTAAAATAAATAAAAACATATATATTAGAAAAAAGATACTGACATGTAGAATATGATGACCTCATTCAGTTATTAAATCATAAATGGTATTTTAAAGCTGAATGACATCAAATAAATGATTCTTCTAAAGATAATACAGAGTTAGATCAAATGTGTAGATATATCGTACACAGCTTTTTCATTAATGGTCATAACTCTGAAGCTGTTTCTAAATAGAAGAATCCATAAAAAGCATGTACTAAAATATATGCTAATACTATTTAAAATTTAAATGACAGAATTTAAAAGTTTCACTTCTCATACTTCACTTTGCTAGGTCACCTTCTCCCTCCACTACATCAAAAGAAAGATATTAGAATAGGTGATTTATTAGGTGACTTTCAGATCAAACAACCTATGATTCTAACCTGTACAATATTGGATATATCCATCCTAGATCTGTTTGTTTTCTTCCAAAGTAACCAAAGTATATACAATATACAGGATGAGATATTGTTTTAATTCAATTCATCATCAGTTGGTATTTATTGAATATTATTCCCAGGGCATTGTGCTAGCAGTTTTGTTATATATCATACAGGACTTTGACATAGGTTGCTGAACTCAAGGATTTTATATTACAGTATAATGTACATTAATGAAAAATACATAAGTAATCTCTGCATTTGCAAAGTATAGCCAATTTAAATAAGAATAGAAACAAAACAACTTGTTTGATATGTTGTGGGAAGTCCCATGGGCACTAGCCTTAGGAATTACATTGGGTGTGAATAAGGTCAGTAATTGAGATTATATGTATTCAGGACACAGCTGCCATCCCAGCAGCCATGTTAACCTTATATAAGCAGGGAATGTGCTTTCTCTTTGAAATAGGTGTCAGGCACTCTTCTAAGCTCATTACAATCTATCAGCTCAGTCTAAGTTTTGTGTTTATTTTGCAGACGAGAAAACTGAAGCACAGAGTCTTAACAGTTTGCCTAAGGCCATGGAGCCAGCAGGACTGAGATGGGGGCACATGCAGCCTGCTTCCAGAGTAAATAGCAGCATAGGCTATTATGTGCACAAAAGTAATGAATAACCAGCACAAATTGGCAGACATATATTTTCCAGGGATGCTCATTGCTTTGATAGAAACATGTCCAGAAAGGGATGTGGAGCTATAGTGTTTAATTCCTCACTATGGCCTTCATTTGATACATCCCACCACAAACCATTGCCTTTTATGCCCTGATCCTGCCAACAAGGATAACATACCTAAATTTTGCTTGGAATTATTTCAGTAATTACCAAAGCAAAAAGTCATTCATGAATAAACAGGGAAACTTGGGAACAGCAGAAAGTATTATTTTAACAAATGTTTTTATTTATCTCTGAACACCAGCTATCTGGAAGGAATGGTATTCCAATTTGATATAATAAGGACTTACTCTTATAATGTGCTACTATGTGCCAGGCACTACTCCATGTTCTTTGTATATATAAACATGTTGATCCTTATAGATACCTTTTGAAGTGGCATAAAATTATTACTGTTATCATTACTATTTTACAAATGAGGAAAAATGAGGCAGACAATAGACAACTTGTCCAAGATTTCCCAATTTGTCAGCCTTAGAAACAAGACTTAAATCCAAAGAGTTTATACTCAATATCATAGAAAATACTTTATATATATATATATATATATATATATATATATATATATATATATACACACACACACACACACACACATACACACACACACACACACACACATACACATACTAGAGGCCTGGTGCATGAAATCCATGCACTCGGTGGGGGGTGCGGTCCCTCAGCTTGGCCTGTGCCCTCTTACAGTCCGGAAGCCCTTGGGGGATGTCCAACCGACAGCTTAGGCCCCCTCCCCTGTGGAGAGTGGGCCTAAGCCTGCAGGCAAACATTCTTAGCACTGCTGCGGAGGTGAGAGAGGCTCCCGCCACTGCCGCTGCACTCGCCAGCCATGAGCCTGGCTTCTGGCTGAGAGGCGCTCCCCCTGTGGAAGCGCACTGACCACCAGGGGGCAGCTCTTGCATTGAGCATCTGCCCCCTGGAGGTCAGTGCGCATCATAGCAACCAGTCATTCTGCAGTTCAGTCAATTTGCATATTAGCCTTTTATTTTATAGGATACTCACCATTTATTCTTTGATTTTTTAATAATTCAGTCACTCAGCAATATTCATTGGATATTGTTATGTTAGTTACTATATTATGCCCTTAGGAGTTAGAACTTAACAATATAAACACAAGTCCCTGCCCTCACACAGCTTACATTCTAGTGCAAGAAAATGGACAGTAAACAAATAATTCTTACAGATTCTGAAAACTGCCAGATGGAATTAGAGAGATGTGAAATGGAGTAATTGTGAGGAGTTAACTCCAGGTAGTATGATCAGTGAAAATGTCTCTATTTCAGTCATCTGAGAACAAAGTTTAAAAAGAGAAAGGAAGATAGGTTTCAAAAAGGCAAAGCCGATTTAAAAAATTACAGAGAACTTAAAGTTTTAGCTGCATGATCAAATGTTACACCACCAACCATTTCAGAGCTATGTTGATTAGAGAAGAGAAGGGATTACAGTAAGGGGTAGAGTGTAGACAGGTTTCATTTTTCAAAGTTTATTTTGAAAAAGTGAAGAGAGGTGGTTTAATATTTTTGTGTGCGGTGAAAATGGCATCGTCGCAGGGTGAAGCAACAAATCAGGTCCTTGAGTTTTAAGCGGAGGAGAGGAACTACCTGTTTATTTGCAGCTGAAAATATAAACTGGTTAATATGTGGGGCTAAAGTTTATTAACCAAAGTGAGAGACTGTTGGAGGTCATAATCAAAACTTTTAATATCATGTCATCTGTGGACACCTGTGAGCTTTTTAGAATCCATCAACAATTGTTTATTGAACACCCACAGCTATGTAGAGTCTAGGTATCCACCTTTGTCCCCTTCCAACTGTGTGTATTTTTCCTACTGCAACCAGTGTTATTTTTTTTTTTTTAAAGAAATCTGATCACGTTACTCTCAGACTGAAAACTCTTCCCAGGTTTCCCACTGGCCTCACATTAAACCAATCATGAGCCCAGCGCATAGACTCGGTTAAACTCAGCCTTAGTTTACCTTTTTTTCTCATGACTTCTCATTCTCCCCAGGGTTCTCTCTCAAGCAAGCCTCCCTGGCCTCTTTGTTGATTTTATACAAAATTCTGCTGATCCTTTGCAGAATCTTTGGCACACAGTGGATTTCCTGTAAATACTGTCTTAATTCCCTTCCACCACTTTACTTGTGTGTAGGGAGGATTGTACAAAAAAAAACACAGAAACCAAGTAACAGCCTGTAGGCCAATTTAATAATATAGGAGCATTAGTTTCCTAGGGTTACTGTAATGAAGTACCCCAACTGGGCAGCTTAAGAAAACAGATTTTTCTCTCTCACAGTTCTGGAGGCAAGAAGTATGAAATCAGTGTATCGAGAGGATCATGCTGTCTCTGAAGGCTGTGGTAGCTTCTGGTGGTAACCAGACAGCATTGGCATTCCTTAGCTTGCAGATAAATTACTCCAATCTCTGTCCCCATCGTCACATGTCTTCCCTGTGTGTCAGTCTCTATCTCTTCTCTTCTTATAAGGACAGCAGTCATACTGGTTTAAGGGCTCACCTTAATTCAGTGTGACCTCAACTTAACTTATTAGATCTGAAACAACCCCATTTCCAAATAACATTTTGGGATTTCAAGAAAGACATACATTTTGGAGGACGCTATTCAGCCCAGTATAAAAACTATGAAATGACAGGGGTTCACACTAAAATGTTGTCAGCAAGAACGAGAGGACACTGGACAAATTTTGAAGTTATTTTTAACAGACTTGTAGACATTACAAAAATTGAAAAACAGAATTGTTGGTAGCTGTTTATGATTTAACTTTTTGTAATTCTTTGCCTTCAAGGGTCTGAAGAAAAACAGACACAAAGGGTGTGGTTTTTAAATCCTTTATATTATAATCAGAATTATATAGTTAAATGCTGAAAAACATCTCAGGCAGGTCCTATTTAGATCCCAATCTCTAGCACCCTGACCCAAAATTGCCCCTATTTCCTCACCATTTGCAGTTTTAGAGATGAGAGTTATCTTAGGTAAGACTATGTGTTTAGAGACTATGTTCTGTATGTTATTTGGCAAATATTTGTTGGATAATAAGCATAGTGATAGGAGCTAATGACTTAACTGTGAAAAAGTCTCATTCCTTATGTTACTTAAAGTCAAGATAGAAGCACAAACAATGAACAAGCAAGTCAATAGATGAACAGTAATAGATTTTGAAACAAATCATGATTACATGTGCCATAAAACAGTTCTATGATTAGAAAGTAACAGTAAGGGGTAAGGGAAGGTAGGCAGTCAAGAGTTCAGAAGAAATGATTATCCTGGTAATCTAAAATTGGGATTTGAAACATGAATTCAGATTTGAAATCAAAACAATCCATGAGCCCTAGCTGATTTGGCTCAATGGATAGAACATCAGCCCACGGACTGATGGGTCCCGGGTTTGATTCCAGTCAAGGGCACATGCCCAGGTTGCAGGCTTGATCCCCAGTAGGGGTCATGCAGGAAGCAGCCGATCAATGATTCTCTTTCATCATTGATGTTTCTATCTGTCTCCCTCTCTCTTCCTCTCTGAAATCAATAAAAAAGTATTTTTTAAAAAAACATCAATGAAATCACTTAGGTGCAGACTAGAAAATTGTTTCAAAGGAAAGTTATTTAGAATTCAAAACTTTAAAACTAATCCAAATAGAATTGTTCTTACTGAGGTAGAGGTAGCAGGGGAAGGACAATATGCCTCCTTAGACCCTCCATGACTCCAAGGTAATTAATTTTCCTTGGCTCTAGAGACAGTTGGTAAAAGTGCTAGTGATGGTCAGTGACAGAGAATGAGACAGAATTTAGCTCACAGCACCCAGGTGGTCTTGGGAAAATAACATATCTCTGAGCATCATATTTCTAATTAATAACAATTTATAAACTCTGGTCTTTTAAACTCTGCAAATGAGTTATCTAAGTCATTCTAAGCATGTTCTATATATGCAATAGTCGTGGGTTCCTCAATGATAAAAATGTGCTTCTTTTACAATAAGAAAATAACATGATTATCGTGAAGATTAAAAATAACTTTATAGGCAAACAAAAGTTAAATAATTTACATGTGGGCATCTCTACACTTCTCTGACTTCTGAGTTGACCTCTATTCTACTTAAGATCCAATAAAATGCTATTCTTGAAAGCCTAGTTTTAAAAGGATTTCTCCATGTTAAGGCTCTCTGTATCTCCTCCCCTTTCTCTTACCTCTTTGTTATTTCTAAGGTCTAAGTTCAGGAAAATGATTTTCAAAATCGCTAATGTTATTCTCAACTAAACTCTTTCTCAAAGATCTAGGCTAGACTTCTCTGCCCTGGGCTTCTTTCCCAGCAAGTCTTCTAGTGGGGACTCTTCTGTGCAGAGCTGTGTTTGCCTTGCAAATGAGCTTCCCTGCACAGTGAGTGATTTTATAAACAGGTTAAAGTACTGAAAGGAAGATGTTTGAAGAGACAGACAACGATTAACAGCAGGATATTGAAAACAAATTTTCCTTGATTTATCCTTATTTGTCTACAGTTTGAAATTTTTTTCTTTGTCCTTAATAACATGGAAGTTTATTAGACTGTTAACCACTTATAAACAGGTTTTTGTTATCTAATGATGGATTTGGTACTCAACTGTTTGCCTGTTTTCTCCTACATCTGAAATGCTCTTATGCCCATGATTACCCTTCAGAATTGGAAATACCTTACTCTTTTAAAAAATTTATCTATTTTTTCCTTTTTTATTTACATTTAAATTCTTTATTGTTTGAGGTATTACATATGTCTCCCTTTTCCCCAATTGACCTCTCCCTGGCCACTCGCACCCCCTAACACATGCCCTCACCCCGCTACTGTCTGTGTCCATTGGTTATCTCATTCATCTCCTTTCCTAGGAGTCTCATTAACTGGCCTAATTGATGTACCTCAGTACTCTCATAAAATCTCTAATGATAGAGAAAGCACTGAAGGTATGGCCTTTGAAGGTAGGGGACCTACTAGCTCTGTACTAGTTGTTTGATCACAGATGATTCACTGTGTCTTTTTTTTTTAAATATATTTTATTGATTTTTTACAGAGAGGAAGGGAGAGGGATAGAGAGCTAGAAACATCGATGAGAGAGAAACATCGAACAGCTGCCTCCTGCACAGCCCCTACTGGGGATGTACCCACAACCAAGGTACATGCCCTTGACCGGAATCGAACCTGGGACCCTTGAGTCCGCAAGCCGACGCTCTATCCACTGAGCCAAACCGGTTAGGGCTTCACTGTGTCTTTTAAGTCTTATTCTCTCATATCTGAGCATGGAGGTACATACATAACTTAACTCCTAAGTTTAAGTGATAAAATTAAACATATAAAACACATTTTATTCAAATGTTATAATAGTTTGAAATGTGTTCTTGAATGAACAAGAGTACATTTTTTAAAATACTTCAATGAAAACAGGAGTTAATCAAGCAAATGATTATGATGTAAGTATATTGAGCTAGTAGTCATGATGCTTGGATTCATAGAGATATTTGGGGGAGTGGTATTTAAATTATACCAAATAGGAATCTATCTAATCTGATGGGATGACCTGTTTAAAAGATATCAATAATTAGAAAGATGAAATTTAAAGTATGTATATTTTGTAAACATGCTAATATAGCATGGTTAGAGAGGGCTCTGGGACCAGACTGTCTAGGTTCAAATTCCAGCTCTACCACATCATAGAATTTAGACCAAATTCTAAACTCCACTTTAACAGTTTTCTTTTTTATAAAATAGGGATAATTATAAAAATAGTTATGTAAATGGAGCAATACAATAAATAATTCATAAGGACTAATATAATTACTATATGTAAAGTGCTCATAATATTTTCTGGAATAGAGGAAGCATGAAGTACTTGTTTGTAGTTATGACTGTATGCCAGGCACTTCTGTTGGTGCTGGGGGTTCTCTGTTGAGCCTTGGGGAAGATAGCATTGAGCATATAAACAGGCATGAATATGTAATTCCAAATAGTGATCACTCCAAGAAAAAAATAGCAGGTGTTTGAAGCATATAATAAAAAGCAATAGAACAAGAGTAATATTAAGGATTTTAAATGTAAGCATTCTTACTATGGGATAATATTTTGGCATCTAAAGAATGATTTATTTTTCCTCAACGTTATAGAATTTTTTAAAGTAAATAATTGAAACTTTAAAAATTCTACCATTTATTGTCATTCTTATATAAAATCCTTGCATAATTTTCTTGCATGTGTCAGTATATATATAGCTGCTCAGAGAAGGAAAAAAATATATATTGTCTCTTTTCATAGCATATCAACTAAGAGTGTGCCAACCTCCACCACCCATACCCAATGCTGAAATTTTGACAGAAGATGATGAATTTGAAATAGGTAAAGTCTGTTATATTACTTTCAAAGAAAGTACACTGTTAACAGAGGTATTTGCTTCAAAAGAAACAAAAATAAAGAATAGAAACAGCCTGTCTTAGAGGCTCTTTCCTCTATGATGGGGATTGCTTAGCATTCTTAAGAATGGAGAGCAGTGGAAAGAGGAAAGAAGTATTAAGCAAGAAGAAGGAATTCTATATTTCCAGGGTGTACAGTTAGAAAACTGTGGGAATTTGAATAATATAACTGAATAATGTTGCCATAGTAAACTTTTATTATTATCCTATTTATTTTGGTTGAGAAATATAAGAAAATATCAATGACCAATGTAAGTCAAATCTTAATATAAAAGCAGTAACTATAGATAATTTTACTTGCCTGATACAGTTTTAATGACTACCTTACCTGTACTGACCAGATTATTTCTTTACTATTACTGCTTATATACAACTGGCATGCACCAGTGCAGTCTCACTGGTAGTTTACTCTTGACTTCAGTTTTGATTGGTCAGTGCCTATGAAGTACTAGTAGTTCAATATTTTGAATATCAGCCCTACTTACTGTTAACAGGATTTTTATACTGATTAAAAATTAACAGATGTATGTATTGCTTTAGAAACATCTCTTAATTTTCACCTTGTTTCTCATCTGAAGCCACCTCTGCCTGTTCTTTTATTAACAGGTGATATCATTAGGTATCAGTGTCTTCCAGGATTTTCTTTGGTGGGCAATGCAATTCTCACATGCAGATTAGGAGAACGACTCCAGATGGATGGAGCACCTCCAGTTTGTCAAGGTACCAATTATTATGATTATTGATTCCTAAATATCTATTTTATGTTTAACTCAATACCAGGAATAATTTTAACTATTTAATATTTAACAGGCAGTAAAAAGCTATACAACTCACTTATGGTATTTTTAAAATTCCATTATTTCTCATATTTAATTTTAAACATTTTTTCTTCTTCCAAGTTTTAATTTTTTCTAGTTTATTCCAAAGTCAGTTCCAACTTATTTTCTTTCTTTTTTTTTTTTTTTGCCAAGAGGTGGAAAATACGATAAATCACTTTAAATAAAGGAACCAATGTTGATTGCCTTAACTTGAAAGTAGTTTCTGATCTAAACACTACATTCATTAAACTTGATTGAGCATCTTTAAAGTATGAGGATCTGAGGAAAAAACAAAAAATAAAAACACAAGTTATAGATGGTCCCGTCTATGAAGGCAACATAGCCTAAGGGTTATGGCAGGGCCTATAGAATCATATAATGTGTAACTATTTATGGGGCAGTGAGAGCTTGAAGGGGACATTGCCCTGAGTCATGGGTTCCAAATTACAAGTGAGACTTACTCTGTTACAATAGAGATGGCCCAAATGACAGATGTATTTGTAAAGACACAGAAGTGAAAAGCAGTAGGGTGTGGATTACGAAGAATTCCCCCTGCTACGAGGCAAGACCATGATGGACCTTGAATAATGTGCTAGAGTGTAGTGCTCAGGAATCATCTATTGTTCATTGTGCAGCTTCTAGGATCCAGAAAAGTATATAACACATAGTAACTAATTATAACTGTGCCTAATTCAAATAAAATTATAATTGAATTTAATTATCCTTTTCAAATTTTCTTGGATTATTTTCTTCATTGAGGTTCATTCTGAGGAATGGAAACCTAGTGCCTGGGCACAATATTTACGGTTATTATAAGGCTAAAACAAAAGTGATGTTGATTATGTCAAATGTGCTATAAGTAAGAATTAACATTTGATTTTCTATGTCATTGGAGATCTTACAAAAAGATGGAAGTATTTTCATAAGGGGCTTTTACAGTAGGAAAAAGAAAAACTTGGTTGGAGGTATAAGCCAGTGCCAATGTGACCAATCCATTGTTCTTAGTCAGTGGTTTTAGAACATCTTAAAGTTGGTAGAGTATTTTGAAATCTATCATGTATATTCCTGATAGTTAGATGTCATTTACTTAGATATCATTTATTCAACTTCCTTTTTTTATATTCAATTAATTTTGGGGGTATTTACAATAAATTATTTAGGATTCAGATTCAGATGTTTAGACATGTGAATGGAGAAGATAGATTCTCAGTCATTTGGGGGAATTATGCATGGGAGAATTGCTTGGGCAGACACAGGAAGGTGTAAAAAAGCAATTATATACCAGGACATTTTTCTTGACCCTAATATACACACTGCATTGTGGACTCTTGGAGGGGAATGCTTCTTTTTTATATTTGGATCCAAATTTAATAATTTTTAAGAAATAAAATAAATAAAACAATTTGGTTAACCTAGATATTTCACAATCCCTCATCTTTTAGACTTCCAACATCTTATTTTTAAAATCCAAATTTCCTATAGGTTACTAATTGCACCTCTTTTTAATCTATCTGCTGTGGAGAATACAAAAAAAGACAATACGTTTTCATCTCATAATAACATCAGACACTTGCTAACAGTTAATAAAACCTACCTCAGAATGAGTTCATTCTGAGTTACTATGTTAATTAATGGACCAGATGCGTAAGCAAAGTAGCTGACTATACATTTTAATTTGTGTTTACAAGCTTGCTAAAAAGTCAGTTGTTTGGAATATTTTAAAACTAATCTCCATTGTTTTTAGTCTATTTTAAATTATTTGATTTTTTTCCACTTTTTCTAAATGGGGATGCATTATTATTATTATTATTTTAATTCTTCTCTGGATCCACTTTAAGTTTCAATCTCACAGTTAAAATATGGAAAGCAATTGTAAATGTGATACATTTAAAACAGTTTGATACAAATAAAATATAATGGAGGATTTCATTTGGTGGTTAAAAATATGGGTTCCATCTAGTTGAGTCTGTGAGACCTTGTGGACTTTAAACTTTCTGAGTTTCCTCATATGAATAATATGGAGAAAAATTGTACACACTTCTTAAAGCTGTTTTGACAAATAAGTGAGATACTACACAAAAGGTGTTTAACAGTATCTAACATAGAGTCACAATCAAAAGTATGTATTTACTTTTAATATTGATGATTGTCAGGCTTCTTGGTATATGTTGAATTGTATGAGAATGGGTTATTTTATAGATTCTCAATGAATTATGATGGATCATATCAGTGTTTTGAAAGTAATATGGAATATTTACTCAGCTCAGAACATTGGCACCAAAACCTTACATAGGACATGACACTTACTTTTCAATAATCATAGCCTAGAAAGATAGCCCCCAAAATCTTACCTAATAATAGACAAACATGTAAATTGACCGTACCTCCACTACACCCACAGCCAATCAGACTGAGGATGCAAATTAGAAGGCCAAAGATGGTGGCCCCCAGCTGCTCCAGGCTTGGAGTGGCCAGGTGGGGCAGGGCGTCTGCTTTGAGAGGGAGGGTGGCGGGGGTGGGGGGAGGGGGCGCGAAGGGATCTACAGGAGTGGAGTGCCGCAACAAAGACAAGACTGCAGACACTAGAGCAGGGGTGGGCAAACTTTTTGACTCGAGGGCCACAATGGGTTCTTAAACTGGACCGGAGGGCCAGAACAAAAGCATGGATGGAGTGTTTGTGTGAACTGATATAAATTCAAAGTAAAGGAGTGGAGGGGGGAGCAAGAGAACCGGATAGAACAGCCGGATCCGGCCCGCGCGTCGTAGTTTGCCCACGGCTGCGCTAGAGTCTGCAGCGAAGATGACGAAGGCAGACTCTGGCCGGAGCGAAGGCCTGGGTCCCGGGTGCCGGAGGAAAACCGGTGCTGGAAGCCAAGGGAAGGAAGGCCTATTGCATGAATCTCTTCATGCAACGGGCCTCTAGTAAGTAAATAAAAGCCATAAAATTGCTAATGCAGTAACAGAAGCATGCATTACAGAGACCCTGAGAAGGAAACCTGCAATTCTGCTTGGGTTGATGGAGAGGTTCAGGGATTGTTTCAAAGAGGAGACTTTACATCTGGGCCTTGAAATGCACTAACACTTCAAATGCAGCAGACAAGAGAATGGCATTTGAAACAGAAACATGAAGGAATGTGCTGAGTTCAAAATATCTGATTTGAGGGGAGAATACACTAAGAAAGGAAGGAAAGGGAAAGTGCAAAGACAGACAAGACAGACAGAGGGGAAAGGGCATAAGAAGATGGGAAAAGGCAAGGACTGGATGCAAAGAAACAGAAGGAAACAGATGCCTCATATTTTCATTATTTATTTATTGTCCAGAAAAGTAAAGCATCTTCTATGTAATAAAAAACATGGAAATCAATACCATAAATTTTTAGGTCCTTCTTCCATGTTTTGAACTGCAAGCTCAATACAAGTTGTTTCTTCTAACACATAATTCAAGGTATTGTCTCCTTTCTAGTATTGAACACGAGCAGAGTATCCACTATTTAAAGTGCAGTTTTCACATAGGCCTACACACTAACTTTATTTAATGGTATCTTTCTTTGACAGTTCTCTGTCCCGCCAATGAATTGCGGCTAGATTCCACGGGAGTCATATTGAGCCCTGGATATCCTGACAGTTACCCAAATCTTCAGATGTGTGCCTGGAGCATTTCTGTAGAAAAGGGATATAATATCAGCATGTTTGTAGAATTCTTCCAGACAGAAAAGGAATTTGATGTTCTTCAGGTGTATGATGGTAACCATGGTTATATTTATTGGATATTCATAAATTCAGCCCAAATACTGTATTATGCACTCAGACCTTCAGTATAAAAAACTGCTTATATGATTTTATATTATATATATTTTTAGAGTATCATCAAATTTGCTTATATACCATATGAAAATTGTACTTAACTTGGTTATTGTTTTACAAATTGCAGATTCTTTAGTATGAAATTAAAATGTGTAAAATAAACATTTTATATTGTGTTTTAAATTATTGTCAATGAGGTAGATTGTTTGTGGAGCAATTTCATCATATTTAATACTATTCTAAAGATATAAAATACTAAAGATTAATTGGAACATAATTTTTCAGTTGTATCTAAATTGTTTTATTTTCTTTCCAAAGGACCAAATATTCAAAGTCCCGTGCTTATTTCCCTCAGTGGCGATTATTCATCTGCTTTTAATATAACAAGCAATGGTCATGAAGTATTTCTTCAATGGTCAGCAGATCATGGCAATAACAAAAAAGGCTTTCGGATCAGATATATAGGTATGTGATACATATACTAGTACATATAACTTCAGTACAGATCTCAGCTCCATCCTCAGTATGGTTGTGATTAAAGAGCACAGACACCAACACTAATGAATTAGACATGAATTTAAATCCCAGCTCCTTCATTGATGATTCTTGAGCAATTTATATATCACCCCCTTTCAGTTTCCTCATTACTACTTGGTCATATGACTTTTTGAAAGGATTAAAGCACTTAGAATATTTATGTCTTATATACATTAATTATAAATTAAACTGATATTTTTTTAATATATTTTATTGATATTTTACAGAGAGGAAGGGAGAGGGATAGAGAGCTAGAAACATCGATGAGAGAGAAACATCGACCAGCTGCCTCCTGCACACCTCCCACTGGGGATGTGCCCGCAACCAAGGTACATGCCCTTGACCGAAATCGAACCCGGGACCCTTCAGTCCGCAGGCCGACGCTCTATCCACTGAGCCAAACCGGTTTCGGCTAAACTGATATTTTAATGCTTTTTTATAATAGATTTCTTTCTTTTGAATTCTCACACATTAGTAGTGTTGCTCAATTGTGTATATCTGATCTATTTAAGAACTCCTTTAAATGACCAGTTTAAACAAAAGATAAAAATCTTTGTTTTCATTATTATTAATTTGTGATACTTTCTAAACATATTAAATATTGAAAGAATGATGAACACATTATTTAAAAACTTTAAAAAATATATTCTTCTAGTCATTACTACTTTTCATTCAGTAATATTTAGAAAGATAGGGGCTGAAAATACTACCAACATGGAACAGTCTTTTCTAAATGCCTTTCTGTTGATAAGGTCTACTGTTACTGAATCAATAATTTCCTTATCAAGTAAGTATACATAAATAGTTCTCCACTATGTGAAGGTTGTATTCCATTGTTGTTGCCATCCTATTCATGTCAGATGCCATGAGTATATGCTCCATAAACGAATACTTCAGAATTAGTCAGTCATCTCTTTCTGTACAGTGTTAAGATATGTTTCCCTAAGTCATGGGTCATTATTGATTAGCTCAACTGAAAATTACTTTCAGAAATATTTTATAAACAATTGTGACACAACAGTTATAGTCATAGCCTTAAATAAGTTTTCATTTTCAGTTCTAAAAATAGACTCTCAAATTTTACTCATTAAGATACATTTGTATAAGTACATAATATACAATAAAACAATTTTGTCTATCCACTTTGATTTTAAAACCACCTGATGATAGTTTTATTTTAATTTATTAACAATTTTTCTTTTGTATATTAGAAGTAACTTATTGCTAGCATCACATTACTAATATGTATAGGTTTTATCCCACGATAGATTTTTAAAAATGTTTTTAGACTTGCAAAGGAGAAATATTATAAAAATATATTATTCAGTCATAACATATGCATTAGTCCTTAAGATTTTTCATATTTGAATCTATGTTTAGATCATATGAACAATATAAATTTTTGTATTAATGTTGTGCCCAAATATTGCATTTAAAACTGAGCACATTAAATTATATTTTTAAATACCATAATAACTTAAAGAGAAACCATTCAAATCAAACAATTATAATCATTAGATTATGTTCTATAATTTATAACAAATTTGGATATAAATATAATGAGAGCACCACTTTTAACCCCCAAAACAGTTTGACATGTTGAAGAACCATGAATTTTTCCTTTAGAAGTAATAGGCTATGACATAAATATTCTAAGTCTAATCTATTTCCTACCATTTATCCATAAAGTCTCATTTTCCTAAGATGAATATATTAAAGTTTCAAAGGGTAAATGGATTCTGCCAGGCTGAATATTCTCAAAGTACATATATACGAAAAAGCCATTTGACATTATCTTGTGACATTTCAGACTTCCGGAGATGAAAAAAGTTTATTTTATTGGCTTTTTAAAAATCTTCATATGTAAGCACTTTTGACAGCATGGAAACTCTTTAATAAACTGGGAGAAAGGATTATGGAATGTAGGGGATCTTTTTTAGACATCAAATGCATGATCTAACATGATATAGGTGTCTGGAGATAACTTCAAAGTGACATGTAAACAACATGCTCTAAAATATGCCTACCAAGGCTGTGACATTTAGGCCCTTCAAATGACAGGAAATATAGCTCCCAAATTCACTGAAATATTTGTGGGGCTTTTGAACCCCTAGGTTGTTAAGAAAATATGACATTTTAATTTAGAAGGCATCTTTGGTGACAATAAGAATTAAAAGAAGAGTCCAGGGATAGTTATGTCTCATAAAAGTTATGTCAATAGATTGTCAAGAGGACAGGAAATAACCTGGCTGGTGTGACTCAGTGGTTCAGGGTTGACCCATGAACCAGGAGATCACTGGTTCAATTCCCAGTCAGGGCACATGCTTGGGTTGCAGGCTTGATCCCCGTAAGAGTCATGCAGGAAGCAGCCAATCAGTGATTCTCTCTCATTGATGTTTCTATCTCTTTATCCCTCTCCTTTCATCTCTCTCTAAAATCAATAAACGCATATGTTTTTTAAAAAAAGAGGATAGGAAATAATATAATCATAATAAACAAAATTCATATGATGGCCTATTTTTAAGTCTGATATTCACATATAAATTTTTATAACTCTGTGTTGTAAAGAAGTTCTGGTTAATTAAATATACAGTGATAATTTTTCTTTTGAAAAGCTTTCTACTGTAGTACACCAGAATCCCCACCTCATGGATACATCATCAGTCAGACAGGTGGACAGCTTAATAGCGTGGTCCGCTGGGCCTGTGACCGAGGATTCCGACTTGTTGGGAAAAGCAGTGCCGTGTGCAGGAAGTCTTCCTATGGGTATCATGCATGGGATGCGCCTGTCCCTGCTTGTCAAGGTACAGTATTTTATTCAAGAAGAGATAAATCCTATCGAATAAGGAGGGAATATGCTAATTGACCCTCACGTCATCACAAAGATGGTGGCGCCCACAGCCAGTAAGGAGGGAATATGCTAATTGACTGCCTCACCCTCAAAGATGGCAGTGCCCACAACCAATAAGGAGGAAATATGCTAATTGACTGCCCCACCCTCAAAGATGGCAGCGCCCAGTTTACTCAGCCCCACAACTGCCCAGGGCTGGCCCAAGGTGCAGGCAAGCCTCGGCTGTCAGCTGCCCAGCCGCCCAGTGACGCCCAAGACACAGGCAAGCCTCCGATGGTGGCTGCCCAGCCGCCCAGGGCCGCCTGAGGCTCAGGTAACCAGGGCCAGCAGAGGCTTGCACTGCCGGTGGTGGCAGCAGCAGAGGTGTGATGGGGCGTCGCCTTCCCCTGATCACTGGGTCGCCTCCCGCCCCTGAGGCTCCCAGACTGTGAGAGGGGGCAGGCCAGGCTGAGGGACCCCCCCTCCAATGCATGAATTTTCATGCACTGGGCCTCTAGTACATTAATAAAAGATTAACCCTTCTTACTTCTTAATTTGGAACACTGTAATTTCCAAATATATAGATATTCAGAAGCATATTATTGATGCTTCTCATGAAAATAAGGCTTAAATACATAGAATGATAAATTTAAGACTTTGACACATTGTTTTAAATTCATTTGTTGTAGTGTGGTTTATGCCTTTACTCTATTCACTGTTATACATACTTGGCTCATATGTCTACCACTTCCATTCCTTTGTTGTCAGAAAATGATTGACCCTGAGCTGGAGAGTGTTACTGTGGAGTCTTCAGAAAGAATAGAGAGGATAAGAGAGGCCAAGTTCACTGACAACTTTCACTCTGAGTATGCAAAAATGTACTCTCAGAGCAACACATTTATCAGGGGAAGATACAGCTAACCACCCCATTATTTCTTCTTCACAGCTTAGCTAACTCAACAGAGATATCTCTTTTATTTTCATTTCAGTTTTGTTAAGAAGTGAGGCATGGTTTGAGCAGTGCATGCTGCTATAGCAAACAGAATGACAAGCTACTTAATAAACAAATGGCACATTTTTAGAGCTTTGTACTAAGTCTTGTTTTAAAAAGCTGTTGAGTCTCTTGTAGCTTGGTATAGACATAAAGACAAATTCAGCATCAGGAAGATCTTATGTCATTGGAATTTGAATATTTTTAATTATTTGACATATCACATTATTTTGTCAATATGAAATTTCATTTTATATTTGATTTAGTCTACCCAGAATGTGGAGGTGTATATCACAACTATGAACCCTCACATTAAAATATACATAACACTCTTAGTTAATAAATAATGGTTCTTATTTATAATCTAAGGGAGATAATTTTTATAAAATAAATAAAATGTAAAATAGATCAATTAAAATTTATAATTAAACAACAGCAAGTTAAAATGAGCAGAGAATACATATTACCTGACATCCAAAATGGCTTTACATACGTATTAAACTGTGATTTCTAATTCATGAAAAGGTAAATCTCATAGGCATGTATAAATTAATGAGAAATGAAAGAATTATTTCTTTGTTTTATTGATGCAGGAAACATTAACCACTTATTAGAATTCTGAGAAGTGTCATAACCTTACTGGATTGCAAACACTGAAGGTGCTGACTTCATGTAGAGTATCCTATATAATAAAAGCCTAATATGCAAATCAACCAAACAACAGGTCACTATGATGTGCACTGACAACCAGGGGGAAGGCACTCAATGCAGGAGCTGCCCAGGCCAGCCAAGGCAGATGCCAGTGGGAGGCCCCCCGATCACCCTGCCAGTCGCCCTGCAGAGGAAGGCGACCGGCAGTGGTGGTGGCGGCAGGACAGGGCCACCGAGTGAGTGGTGCCATGCTGGCCAAGGTGGGTGCCAGCGGGGACCCCACGATTGCCTTGCCGGTCACCCCACAGATCGGCCCTGATTGCCAGCCAGGCCTAGGGACCCTACCTGTGTGTGAATTTCATGCACCAGGCCTCTAGTATATTAATAAATGTGAAAATCTCTGCTTTCCATTGACCAATGAATATCAGGAACATTTACCAATTCTTAGTATTAAATAATTTCTAGGAACTGGTTTGGTAAAATTTCTTTGAACTCATAATTTTAGAATCATAGGAATTTAAAATATCCTATATAATAAAAGGCTAATATGCAAATCAAGCAAACAGTGAAACAAAGGTTGCTGTGACATGCGCTGACCTCCAGCTCAACGCAGGAGCTGCCCCCTGGTGGTCAGTGCGCTCCCACAGGGGGACCCCTGCTCAACTAGAAGCCCTGAGCAGGGCTCACAGCTGGCGCACACAGAGGTGGTGGCGAGGGCCTCTCCTGCCTCTGCAGCAGCGCTAAGGATGTCTGACTAACACCTTAGGCCGTCCCCCAAGGGCTCCCGGACTGCGAAAAGGCACAGGCTGGGCTGGGCTGAGGGCCCTCCCGAATGCACGAATCTTGTGCACCGGGCCTCTAGTATATAATAACCTCTAAATCATATAGAATTTGAATAAACATTAAAATAAATTTAAATAAACATCTAATTAATTATTTTTCTGTTTCTATGATTTTGTATGTATGTATGTATTCTAGCAATTTCCTGTGGGATTCCTAAAGCTCCAACAAATGGAGGAATACTCACAACAGACTACTTGGTAGGAACCCGAGTTACCTATTTTTGTCATGATGGATACAGATTGTCATCTAAGGAACTTACCACTGCTGTATGTCAATCAGATGGAACTTGGAGCAATCATAACAAGACCCCTCGCTGTGTTGGTATGTGTGCTACTGAAATTTCATCATTTCTGTTTCTATTGGCATCTTACATGATTTGAAATTATATGTATTGTTTAAGTTTTAGAACTAATCCCTGAAATCTTGGAGTATGATATCTAAGAGGAAAAAGGTAATTTGACTATCTTACATAACAAAGTTTAATTTAATTTGCAAAAAGTCGTCCGTCAATCAACATGTGTTTTAATGTCATGGAAAAAGTGTTTTAGGCTTTCATTAGTAAAATTATATTTCAATACATTCAACCCTGATTTTTAGAAGGATAAATAAATCCTCTGACATGATCCATAATTTTTGACTTTGTTAGTATTCTTTAGGTTACTTATATTTAGAATATTTTCCATTGCTGCCATTACTACATTAAAAGGTAAATGAGTATTATATAATGGTAATATAATATACTTCTGGTAAAATATTTGGTAGCAAAAGGATTAGAGAATATTTGGGTTAAATAAGCTCTTTAATTTGTCTCTATATTTTGATTTTTTTTCCTTTAGTACTAAAATTAGCTGTGATTTCATTTAAAATGAGGGTGTTTTTTTCTATCTTAGCATGTGTCTAACAGTGCTTCTACTTATATTGAGCAGTTTTTGAATTAGCCAAAGTTTATATCACAACTCTTGCATAAGAAGACCATACTTGTAAAAAAATTTTTTCTCAAAATATAGTCCCTTCAAAACTTCTGAAGAAATAAGAGAATAGGTTGTTTCCATATCTTGCCTATCATGACTAATGCTGCAATGAACATGAGACTGCAGATATCTCTTCGAGATCCTGACTCATTTCCTTTGGATATATACCTAGAAGGGGGATTGCTGAATCATATGGTAGTTCTACTTTTAATTTTTTTAGGAACCTCTTTACTAGCTGTATGTATGTAGTCCATAATGGCTGTACCAGGTTAAATTCTCACCAACTTGTATAAGGATTCCCTTATTCCACATTCTGTCAATTATACTTCTATAAAGCCGTACAAAGACTTTGAAGTGTGAAATAACAGGACATATTCAACTTCAAGCTCTACCACAGAACTGTGGAGTGGAAAAGCTTACATGGAAAAGAAATAGAAAGCAAACACTAAAGGACATTGTATGGCACCAGAGTGAATGAATTAAAGCAGTGGTGATGTAAATGATGGAATAGACATGAGGTATGATTAAGAGGTAGAATAAACATGACTGACTTATTCACATTTATGTTCTTGGTTTTTATATAGTTGTCACATGTCCAAGCATCAATTCCTTTACCTTGGAACATGGAAGATGGCGAATTGTGAATGGCTCCCACTATGAATACAAAACCAAGGTAGTTTTCAGCTGTGACCCTGGTTATCATGGACTAGGTCCTGCTTCTATTGAATGCCTTCCTAATGGTACCTGGAGCTGGAGAAATGAAAGACCATATTGCCAAAGTAAGTATGCACTCTGCTCAACTTATTTCATAAGCTATCTTTGGTGATTGATAGTCACTTGATCACTTCCTTTTCCAAACACACTAGAGCAATGACATAATATAATTTTTAAGAGGTCATTTATTCTCATTACATTTACATTTTTTCTAACTTATTTTTTCCTTATTAAGTACTTATGAAAAAGGAATTGGCTTTGAATTCAGAAATCTGTGCATGAATTCTTGGTCTGTTGCTTACTACAACAACTAGAAAATACTGCATATGAACAATTTGCCAGGCACTGCTTTTAGCCCCTTGCATGTATTGATTATTCCTTAGTTCCCATACTATAAATTAGTTGATATTATATCCATTTTCTCAAAAAGGAACCTATGCCCCAGATTTTATCATTTTGCACTACTCACAGAACCTATAAATGGTGGAGAAATGGGACTCAATCCAAGCAGTCTGACTCTAACCCCATCTTCTGTTCACTACCTATATAATAAAAGCCTAAGTGACCCTTACAGCGGAACGACCAGAAAGACCAGTTGCTATGATGCACACTGACCACCAGGGAGCAGACGCTCAAAGCAGGAGCTGCCTCCTGGGTGGTCAGTGCACTCTCACAGGGGGAGAGCTGCTCAGCCAGAAGCCAGGTTTACAGCTGGCGAGCGCAGCGGCAGTGGCTGGAGCCTCTCCCGCATCCGTGGCAGTCCTAAGGACCAGCAAGCCGAGCAGTAAGGAGCTGCAAGCAGGCGGGCAGTAAGGAACAAGGGGTCCTGGACTGCTAGAGGGTGCAGACCTGGCTGAGGGAGCCTCTCCAGTTTACAGATTTTGTGCACTGGGCCTCTAGTGTCTTATGTTACTTACTCCTTTTAATTCAATTTTTAAAATAATAAAATTATGATAATGCATATCTCATAGTTATTTAAAAATTTAATGGTATGATGTCTTGAAAAATGTCAGCTAGAACTTGATTCACAGCAAGAGCTCAATAAAGATTTATTGAATCAAATTGAACATACTGTCGTTCTATGCGTTCTTATAAATGTATTATTTAGAGCAACTAACTATACATAGAATATTGAGATGAAATATCTCAAACTCCCTTTGAAGTCGTTTCCTTCAGTGCATTTATTGTTTACTTAGTGCCAGGAAATATGCTAGGCTGAAAATTAACCTTTTTATTTTGTGTCCAACACAACTCTATGCTGCCTATGGCATACACACATATTTTATAAATAAACTGATAAAGAAATCAGAAGTCTAATGATGAGTGAGAAGTTTAACATAGCAGACAACTATCTATGTGTAAAAAGTACATACTTACATAGTTTTCTTCTACTTATATTTTATAATTTATTTTTAATCTCTATGTAAACATCGGACTTTGGGGTTGTACTTTTATAAGATAGATTAAAATCCATAAAATAGATATCTAAATTTTAGTTGATATTCTAAAAATATGGCATCTGTATTTGTAAATTCTTACCCTATTTCTTAGGGTTTTCTCCCAGGATCTTACCCTGCCTTCACCCTCATTTTTAAAAACAGAATTTCATTAAAAAGGCACATAACGTAGAGATATTTCAAAGAGTAGGAAAAATGATCTACAGCAGGAACAATAATCTTTCAATAGACGTTTGGTTCCTTTGTGCTCAATCCTCAATTATGTAGAAGGTTTAATTGATCAAAATGATCAGGTTCCTGCCCACAGCTACGAATGGGGAGCGACAAGGACTCTTAACAAGTGCAGCTCATTGAGAAAATAGAGAAAATAATAATGTTCTGGTCCATTATTTACTCATCATTTAAATTAAAACAATATACATTAATATTAATGTTCATAAATAATATAGCTACCTCAAAGGGTTATTTGGAGATTAGTTCAAAACAATCAATACATTATTGGTTTTATATGCAACTATTTAAAGTTTGCAAATTTTCTATTTGTCTGTCTCATGGCTATCTAAAGCCTGGAGTTGAAAGCCAGAGCTGGAGCCAGAATAAAGTATATGGGCAGATGGCGAAGTGTTGGGTTTGGAGTTAGACTGCTGGACTTACATTTTGATTTAGTATTTACAGGCTGTGTGACCTTATGATTTAATTTCTATGTGCTCATATCATATCCTAATGTATGCAGTTCAGTCAATGGCTGAATCTACCTTAGAGTTCTTCTGAGAATTACATAAATGAAAAGACTCATAATATTTTCTGGTACAAAATAAGGACTCAATAAACATAATCCATTTTTCTTTTCTAGAAAGAGACTTCATTTGTAATCTTTAAATATGACAGAGTCATAAGAGCTGGGTTCTAAATGACCTAGCAAGTGAGTTAATCTCTCTTTTTCAATTTTAAAACCTACAAATACAATGTGAAATATAATTATATCTAATGGTTCTTGTGAGAACCAAATGCTTCACATATAAAGCATTCTTTATAAACTACAGGGCCCTCAACAAAAGTAACTATAATTACCCTTTTAGCATTGTTTCGATGATGAAGAAACTTTGGCTCAGGTAAGTCAAAGGGATTGCTCAGTGTCACTGGATAAGTCAGAGAAAGATCTAATGATCTTTCCACCCCTCTAAAACCAGGTTGGCTAAGTAAAAGGTGCAAATAAAACAGCTTCATCACATGTCACTGTAGCTTATAAGACTTTTATGGGAAGTTAAAGGGGATCAACTTCTAATTATGCCATCTATTTTATCTACAATTGCACATTCATTCAAACATGGTTTATAGATGTCAGATTCATTGTAAATATGTGAAATCATAGGAAATTCAAAATGCTAAAAGCATGGTTTTGTTACAAGTGTTTATTAACTATGTATTTAAGAGTTTTCCATTTTTATTGTTTTGTAGTTATTTCCTGCGGAGAACTACCTACACCTCCAAATGGGAATAAGATTGGAACTCAAACCTCATATGGCTCCACAGCCATCTTTACCTGTGATGCGGGATTCATTCTTGTGGGCTCTGCAGTACGGGAATGCCTTTCGTCGGGTCTCTGGAGTGGATCTGAGACCAGATGCCTAGGTACAGCATTTTAAATCATTTTAACCAAACATTGTGTCCCCCCTCTGGAAAAGGGGAAACTTTCATTCACTCAGTAAGGATTCTAAAAAACTAGAAACTATTCAACTTTAAAAATGTCTTATGGTAGAAAAGCTATTAAACAGATAACTCGGAAAGTTAATCAACTAGTATGGCAAATAGTAAAGACTCACGTCATTAAGGAGAGACACATTGTATTCCCGGCATGGTGGAAATAAAAAGGAGAACGCGAATTTCTGAAAGTCATATGTCTGCCTACTCAGCTGCATTAATCGTTGTAGCAATTAATTCATTCTAAACCATAGTTTCACTCACCTATTTGCTTAAGGATAATGACTAAAGAAGAAAAATAATTTCCACATTTAAATATCTTTCTCCTTTTTAATTTTACAATTTCAACATGTGTAATATTACTTTCTATCAAAACTTTAAAATATCTATTTTTTCAAACCTGATTTTAGGACAAATAGGATTTTTCCCCTTAAGTTTCTTTGAATTTATTATTAAAACACACACACACACACACAAAAACAAACAAACAAACAAACAAACAAAAACAACAACTATGTAGTAAAATAAACTGAACTAGCCCTGGCCAGGTAGCTTAGTTGGTTGGAGTGTTGTCCAATACACCAAAAGGTTGCGGGTTGGATTCCCAGTCAGGGCACATATCTAGTTGTGGGTTAGATCCCCCATTGGACTTGTGCGGGAGGCAAGGAGGCAACTGATCCACATCAATGTTTCTCTCTCTCTGTCTCCCCCTTCCCTTCTACTTTCTCTAAGAATCAATGGAAAAATATCCTCAGTGAGGATTAACAAAATAAATGAATAAATAAACAAACAAACAAACAAATAAATAAAATTCACACTGTTTTGATAACAAGTTTGAAAATATTCATGGTAATAAGATGACAACTTGAAATTGCAAATGTTTGGTTAGAAGTTTTTTAAAATTCCTCCCCCCGGACATATTTGTTAAAACACAGCAACAACAGTTCCTTTATAAGAGTACATACATTTAATGTGCTATATGAATACTGTATAAAAAGAAAATAGTAAATAATTATATCTTTATGTATTAATATAGGGTTAAATAATCAAATAAAAATGTTTCCTAACAATTCCTAAACTGTATTTGGATATGCTGATTTCAAGTACGGATTATTTAGTTTACTTATATATTTGAAAATTCATATGAAAATTAAAATTAAAATATTATATTTTATGCCTCTATGCCTTATGAGCTGTTATTGTATATTACTTATTGATTATTGCCTATAGGGCAGGGGTGGGGAACCTTTTTTCTGCCAAGAGCCATTTGGTTTTTTATAACATCTTTCACGGGCCTACAAAATTATCAGCTTAAAAATTAGCCTGCTATATTTGGTCAAACATTTAATTAACTCACCACTAATGCATTGGCAGGGCCAGACCAAATGATTTTGTGGGCCTTATATACCCCCCACCCCTCCACCCCCAGCTATAGAGGGAGGTTTTATTCATCTATTTAGAATCCTGATTCTGTTCTCTGAAGAGACAGGGAATAAAAGGAATATTTATGAAAAAACATTGTCTCTCCGTCTGTGAAGACAACTCATCATCCATTGCAGAGGACATAGTGTTGGCATCAGATATAAATTTAAAAGGCTGTTGGTAGGAGAAAGTGCAGTTGCCAAACAAGCAAATCCTAGCTTCTTATGCTTACAGTGACCTTACAGATTCATGTAGTCCCGTCGTTCTCCTCATGTTTGAAAACAACTTGTCCTTAAAGCCCCAGACACTTTTGGCTTGGAATGACACTAGAATATGCTTATAATTGTTTATCTAAATATAATGCATTTACTTCCAAACCCCAGCATTTTATTATGCATTTTTCAATTGAAAGACTTAACTTTGAACCCTCACATGCCCACCCTCTAGTCTCGATTCTACAAGTAGCATGTTGTTGTATTTGCTTATTACCTATCTATTATCCTTTCAAGCCTCTATCAATCCATCAATTCATTTTATTTTTTGATGCATTTTGAAGTAAGTTGCAGAAATTGGTACACTTCATTGCGAAACATTTCAGCATGCATATCATTAGCCAGAGTTCAATAATTCCTTAACATTCTCTTTTCTTTCCTTTTTACTGTGATAAATTGTATATACAATGAAATGCACATATCATAAGTACACGTTAGATAAGTTTTGACAAGTATGGACTCCTGTGTAACTCAAATCACAGTATAGTTATAGAGCATTACCCTTACCTCAGAAAGGTTCCCATGGCCCTTCACAGACAGTCAGCAGCTCTTCTCCCCAACCCTGAGACAATAACTATTCTGATTTTTTTCATGTCTGTTAGTTCTTCCTGTTCTAGAAATTCATTTGAATGGATTCCTAAAATATATACCCTTTTTGTGTAAGGCTTCTTTCATCTATGCTGACATGTGTATCAGTAATTTTTCTCCTATCACTGGGTAGAATTCCATTGTATGAATCTGCCATAATTATCCATTCCTCTGTTGATGGACACCTGGGCTCTGGTCAGTTTGGGACTATTATTATTAAAGCTTCTATAAATATTCATGTAAAACTGATTAAAGCTGCTATGAATATTTGTATAAAACTCTTATTATAGGTATATGCATTTATTTTTTTGGATATTCAGGTGTAACATTCCTGGTAGAGTTCTGGTGGTCTCACAATTTCTCCAGCATATAGTATAGTCAGTTTTTTAACTTTATTCATTCTGTTGGGTGCATAAAGCTATTTTACAATATTTTAATTTGCATTATATTGATAACTACTGATGTAGTACAGTTTCTTAGGCTTATTGGCCATTTATAAATTTTCCTTTGTGTAGTGGTAAAGTATCTTTTATATTGAATTGCCTTTTATTATGAACTGTAAGAGTTCTCTGTATATTCTGGTTGCAAGGTGTTCATCATTATGTGTTTCCTGAATATTTCCTCCCAGTCTGTGACTTGTGTATTCATTTCATAATGGTATTTTTGATGTGCAGAAGTTTTAAATTTAGATAAAGTTTATCTTACCTTTTTTTTTTCTTTTTGGTTATTGCTTTCTGTATCTTGTCGAGAAAACCTTTGCTCAACCATAAGTCACTACGATTTTCTTTCACGTTTTCCTCTAGAAATTTTAGTTTTGGTCTTACTTTTATACCTATGATCTATTTTAAGTTATTGCTGTTGAGGTGTTTGTGTGTGTGTGTGTGTGTGTGTGTGTGTGTGTGTGTGTAGAAAGAGTTTTAAGAATATAAATATTTTTAATAGATAAAGAACTAGTCAATTTTTTTTATTTTGTGTTCACTTTGGTATGATATCATTTTCAAAGAATTTGTCTTCTTCTGAACTGTTAAATCAAGCTCTTCTTTATATTTTCGTATAATTTTATTTTTGGTAAGGTTATAGTGGTAACACTTCATTCATTCCTGTTTTTGGTAATTTTGTTATCTCTAATTTTGTGTTCATGAGATTAGCCAGGGGTTTTACAACTTCGTTGCTGTTTTTTAAAAAAATAATTTTTAGTTTAGATGACATTCTCTATAGTTTTTCTGTCTTATTATTTTTGTGATTTCCTTAACTGTCTTTAATGTACTCTTCCATCTACCTACTTTAGTTTTACTTTCTTTTCTTTTTTATTTTACTCCTCTTTTCCCTCTTATTAAGGTAGAATTTTAGATCATTGATTATATATCTTCCTTTCTAATAAAAGCACTTAATCATATAAATTCCCCCACAGAGCACTGCTTTATCTGTATTTCTCAAATTTTGATGTTACATTTTAATTTTTAGATTGAAATTCTAATTTCTTATAGACCCAAGTGTTACTAGAAGTGTTTGTTTAAATTCCCTAATACATGGCATTTTACTGAGTATCTTATGTCATATAATCATATTTGCATTATATATGTCATGCTTCTAAGTAAACTTTAAAAGTTTATTAATGTTACATATGTATATACATACACAAATAAAATGTAGATCACAGTATTAAAAATATTACTTCCTGACCATTTCAGCGGGTCACTGTGGAATTCCAGAACTCATTGTGAATGGTCAAGTCATTGGAGAAAATTATGGATACAGAGACACAGTTGTTTATCAATGTAATCCTGGTTTTCGATTGATTGGTTCTTCAGTGAGAATATGTCAGCAGGATCACAATTGGTCTGGTCAGCTCCCATCCTGTGTGCGTAAGTAAGCATGGCAGAAGTAATTAGAGACCTCTGTTCTCATGCAATAACCAGTACATTTTTTTCTTAATTAAGTTATATAAGAACACACACACACACACACACACACACACACACTTGTATATGTATATGTAAATTCTGTTACATATCCTTACACCACTGAATCCCCAACAGTACATAATAGTTTCATATCATACTCTGTCCTTTTTTGGACCTAAAAGTCATTATCAATGGGATTCTTATTTTTTTCTCCTAAGTATTTCCTTTCCCAATTACTGACATTTATATTAAAACTGATGTTAGAAAATGAGAACAAACACTGCAAATAAGTTGTAACTGTAACATGATAGGATCATGCAATTGAGATTTGGGCAGCTTCAGATAAATAATGCACGTTACTTTTAGTGTGTATGCACAGAAAATATTTATTCTATAACTAATTACATCCATATGTATAAATTTCATCATTGTCAATTTTTATCCAATCAACAGAAATTCTAGTTTCATGTAAAATACTTTGTGTGTTGAGCTTTAATAAGATAATACAGCATATATTTAACAATTAAAATTACTTTTCTAAGGTTTACACCCCCCCCATATACACAAACACTGAATGTCTGATGATGACTTACAGACAGTAAAATTATGTTTGTGCCTTTCCTAGATTTTTTTTTCATTTATATTCAAGCATAGCCAACTAATACCACTATTTTTCTTTTTGAATAATTGAAACTATAAGTGAAAATTGGCCCTTGGGGTAAAACAGATTTCTTTATCAATAATTTTAACAAGAATAAGATGCAGTTAAACTTCCAAATGAGTAGCTTGACATTACAATACAGCTGAAGAATTACTGCTCTTGAGTAATTTCAAAGATACTAAAAGTGACTTGTTTTTCACTGTGCCCAATTATGAAGGACTATTACTGGAGTTGCTCTGATTATAGAGTGAGATGATGCAGTGCAATAGTTCATAGAAATATGGAGTGTTTGGGAAAAGCCAGCCCTGTATAAAATCAGGAATGGAACTGTAACACTAAAAGGATTTAAATAATTCATTAATAGATACCATTATTTACAAACAAAATTGTGCTAAATTGTCCAATATCAATTGTGAAGAAAATAAACCAGTAAGAATTCTAATACAGCATCATTTTTATGGTTCACATTTTATAGTCACATTAAATTATTCTTCAAACACAACTTTGCTTATCAATCTATTATTTGTAAAAATTAATGGTATAAATATTAAAATAAATAATTTCAAAGTTAAATACAAAAAACTGCCTTCAACTATCTTTCAATTCTTGACTGGAAAAGGAAAAGTGGTTCAGTTTCATTCCTTTCTGATACTAATGACTTCGGTCGTGCCCAGATTTATAAATTGCAGTATTTTCTCCTCCTTCCCACCCCCAAATAAAGAGAATAAAAGTTACCATGAAACTCTAAACATTGTGCACCACAATAGCAAATGATTGTCTAGTTATTAATGTAGTATTCCTTTTAGAGTAGATTGTTTTACCATTCTAAATTGTTCCTTTACATTAGTAAAAGTACTTTAGATATGTCTTCTCATAAAAAGTCTCTTCTTTCTACAGTGTTTGAAATGGTTAAGGGTAGTTGTTGTGATTACTGATAACCAAATATTGTTTTGTGTTTCCCCTGCCCCAACTTATTACTCTTAGCTGTCAGCTGTGGTCACCCTGGTAGTCCGATTTATGGAAGAACAAGTGGAAATGGATTCAACTTTAATGATGTGGTAACATTCTCTTGCAATATCGGGTATCTCATGCAAGGGCCAACAAAGGCACAGTGTCAGGCCAACAGACAGTGGAGCCATCCCCCACCAGTGTGCAAAGGTAAGAGTCTAACTGTGGTCCGGCTTCGAGCACAGTAATAATGTGTCTGTGTAAACGTAGATGATAACATGTGAAACAGCTGGGGTAGAACAGCGGACAGTTTTCAGCTACTGAAACAAAAGGATTTAATGTTAATATCATCTCATTACCAATGCTTTCTGTTTTCCTTACTTTTTAACTTATTTCTTTTTAAAGTTAAAACTGGAAGGCTTAATTTCAGCTGCTTAACTTTAATATATTTTACCTATTTTGTGACTACATATAAAAATATATGATTCTTTTACCTCCGATTTACTCCATAATTAATGGAATTTACGTATGGCATTTATTTTTTTTCATATTTTGGAAAAATATATTTGAGGCCTGAATTACCATGATACCTGAATTGGGAGTGGGTTTATTTATTGTTCTCTGCATAGAAACCGATTAAAGATAATCTTTTGGTGTTTTTTCATTTTGCAAAGAAGTATGGTATACTTCATATTGTCTGATAAAATTCAACTAAATCATCATATTCTTTACATTATTTTATGGTTTAACTACAGTTTAACAGGTATCATTTTTAAAATTTGTACTCAGCATAATGCTTATGGAGTGGCTGTTAAAAATATTTGCAAAAAAGTTTTCTTTTCCTCTTTATTTTAAAAACCTCCCAGATTTTATTTCATTATCTTAGTTAGTCAATATATTAATTTTATTTCTGGAATCTTTAATTTGCTTTATTAAATGTACCTTTACCGCTAAATTTCTTATAATAATCTATGTTAGTATATACATGTTATTTCAAAATACCTTTTAAATTTGTTTATTTGTTTAGTGGTGAACTGTTCTGATCCTGGAATTCCACCCAATTCCAAAAGAGAAAGTAAAATAGAACATGGAAACTTCACCTATGGTACTGTTGTATTCTATGACTGCAATCCTGGATATTTTTTATTTGGATCTTCAGTTTTGATATGTCAACCAAATGGACAATGGGACAAACCTTTACCGGAATGTATCAGTAAGTAGATAATGTGAATTCTTCCTTCAAAAATGCCATGTAAGCAACATGGATATTTATTATCTTAGAAAATATCTAGAGCTATATATCAGAAGGATTTTGTTTTTAATTTACTTTTTATTTTATTATTTCATTGTTTTGAAATTACACTTTCCTACAGTCTTCCAGTTCAATTCCTAGATGTCATTCTTATTAATATTAATGTGCTGAATAGCTCTGTCATTCTTTGACTTTAAATTTTGATAGAGCAGATAGAATATGAAAAGCACACACCTTTCATATTCATCCCAAAAGGGCAACTACATTTTGATTGTCTTTGGTACTACTATTTCAGATTTCATTTAAGGTAATAGTATTCTTAATATAAACAACCACTAGGGCTTCAGAATACTTGAGGACTTAAACAAAAGTATTACTTAAAACGTACTGACCGTAAATATTTACCATATTTAGGTTCATACACATATGGATGCAGTATGTATTAATAAATAAAATCTTTCAAGTCAGTGAATATTTAGTGAGTATATTTTGTTAAATGTTATGTTGGAGTTGTAGAATATAAATAAGATAAATTATAGCAGATATGCATATATCTATAATGATATAATAGTGAGAAAATAATTTAACAGAAATAAATAAAAATTATGAAAGGACATAGGGAAGTGAACATAAATTCTAGGAATTAAGTAAGTATAGCTAAGTTTCTCAAAGTATTGGTAAATCTTGGACATGATAGGAAAGATAACTTTATAGATTGAAGAAGTATTGTGTCAAAAAGTCATTGTGGCCCAGACAGCATGGCTCAGTGGTTGAGCTTTGACCCATGAACCAGAAGGTCACAGTTCGATTCCTGGTCAGGGCACATGCCCGGGTTTCAGGCTCAATCCCCAGGATGGGGTATAGGAGGCAGCCGATCAATGATTCTCTGTCATCATTGATGTTTCTCTCTCTCTCCCTTCCTCTCTGAAATCAATAAAAATATGTTTTTTAAAAGTCATTGTGCACAATAAAGAAAAAGAAAAAAAAGGAAAAAAATCTATGAAAAAAATAAAAAAATGGAAAAAAGTCCTTGTGCAAATAATTTTTGATTATGCTTAATTTTTAAATTATAAAAATATTTTATGGTCATGTTTTATTTAGAGGCCCTTTCTTCATGGGGTGGGATTTCAAAAAATTGTAGCACCATTCATGCACTGATGAATAAATAAAAATTTATGCAATGTCTATTAAATTTGAGATTCTATGTAAATAAGTCAATTATTATTCCTTTTCTTAAAGTGCATTTGGCTTTCTTATTGTGCACTCACTGGTCTAATAGCTTGACTAATTTAGTTACTTGACCTTGTGTGGCTATAACATTCAAGTTAAAATATTTTGTAGGACATGGAAACATGAACTTCGGATTTTCATAGCTCTCATATACTGTTTTGCCTTTCTTTGTTTTATATAGCACTCCCTGATAGTGTGGGATTTATTAAGTTTGTATCTACTGTGTGCTATTTAATATTCTAGATTATTATTGTGTTCAGTATTTTTTCAAGTTCGTTTTATTGGGAGCATACAGTAAGTTCCCAAACCACCTCTACATTATAAAGAAAATTCAGCCTCGAAATTCTTCCTTTTTAACTGCTGTATGGGCTCATTTCAAATCTTATTGGCATCCTATGCCCTTAATTAGCTAACCCACACATAGTCTTCTCACTAATTTGTACAACCTTGTTTAGGCACATAAGTATTTCAAACCCATGCACACGTGCATATGAACATAGGGTCACCACCCCCGTACATGCAGACTTATACTCATTCAATCATGTATGCTTACTTACATTGTTCCTGTTAAACGCACGCTCACTGTGAGTGGCATAACAGAATTGCTCCTATAGTTCCAGCTTCCATTTTATATTTTTAAGTCAGCTTTCACATAGATGTTTGATATCTGGTGGTTGTATTTATTGAAATAGATCATTTACTTTTGGTTTATTTTCTAGAAAGTTGGTGCAGGTTGTTCGATAGGAGATATAAAAAAATTTTATATTCAATAATTATGTATTGTAGTGATTGACTGTGGACACCCTGGCGTTCCTCCTAATGCAGTCCTGTCTGGGGAGAAGTATACCTTTGGGTCCACTGTTCACTATTCCTGCACAGGAAAGCGTAGCCTTCTAGGCCATTCGTCAAGGACCTGCCAGTTAAATGGCCATTGGAGTGGATCACAACCTCACTGTTCAGGTACCACTTAGAAAATTGGACAATGTATGTTGGAAATTACATTATTAGTATTAGTATTATTAGAAATATATGCACAAAAGAAATAAAATACTACATTTGTTTTGTAAATATCTGAGAGAAGCTATAACATTATTTGTACCTTTATAGTAATACTTCTTAAGGTAATATAAATTCATAGCCTAAATTAATTCTAATCCTGTAGGTAGTAAGTGACAGATACATGTTTTGAATTGTGGCTAATATAAAGAATTATTGGTTTTAAAATGCAATTTTGTGTAAAGTGCTTATGTTCATTTAATGGCGAACTACTGAAGTTTATGTAGCTATTCTATTTTAGTGGATAGCAAATAAAATTTTTCCCAGAAGGTGATGTTACTTCAGTGATTTTCTTTTAGAATTTGTGTCCATTAAAATTTCTAAACAATTGGTCGCTTAATAGCATACTTTAAAATAAAGACTTAAATGTTTTCTTCAATTAATCTAAGCCAAGTTTTATGAAATACATTTATCTTTCCTAACTTTCTTTTTCACTAACAGGGAACATAAAACTTCTGAGCTTCCATAGCCCCACGTTGCTCTGTTATTACTATCTTAGAATAAGTGAATATTAGGCATATTTTTAATTAATAATTTGTTTGCAGAGTGAGTGTTTGATAAATCTTTCTTGAGTTGTTTAAACTAATACTTTTCTCAAAATATCATTTAAGTTTTATATCTATGATGTCTTCCTATTTGATCCTCCCTATTGGATCCACTAACCAGATAGTGGTGCTTATTTTTCTGTCTGTTTTTCTTTATATATTTCCATTATCTTTATATTATTTTATATCTGTGGAGAGCATGGTGAACACTTATTAGGATTTCTTTTTACATTGTTTTTCATGTAGGGTTATTTATTTCAGAATCTCCTTGTAACTAGTGGTTAATATCTATGAAGTAACTTTATGGGACTTCAAATTTAATCTATAGACTTTTAAAACTATCAGATAACTGATTATACATACTCACATAACCTTACACATATACACCCCAATGTATTTGGAAATTTCTGCTTAATTGCTAAAAATAAAATGTACATAGATATTTAAAGGTGAAATACTTATCTTAAAGTTTGTGTGGTGGTTAATATTACATCTCAGGAAAATGAGGAAGTGTAAAGAAGGATTCCAAATACACAGGGCTTGTCAAAAGGCAAGTACATAGAAAGAGAGCATTTCCAGTACTTAAGAAATTTAAGAATCTCTCTCTCTCTCTTCCTTTTCCTTCCTTCCCTCCTTCTTTCCCTCCTTCCTTCCTTCCTTCCTTCCTTCCTTCCTTCCTTCCTTCCTTCCTTCCTTCCTCCTTCCCTCCCTCCCTCCCTCCCTCTCTCTACCTCCCTCCTTCCCTCCTTCTCTCTCTCTTAATATATACCGATACTGCAGCAATTTTGATTAGAATTATTTAAGAAATGATAAGGGACTAAGTAAATTCTTAAGATTAGCATAAAAAGGTGAATACCTAGTCATGAACAAAATCCTTATTAGAACTTACATCAGAGTTTCTAATCTTTGATTATTTGCAATTTATTTTTGTATTTCATTAATGAGATTTATGCAGCTCATTTATCTTGGTCAATTTTCCAGAGAAAATTAGAGAGTGAAATTTTAGTGTTACAGGAAATACTGTATTGTAACATCAATATTTTCTGGTACATTATAATCCTAATTTAACAACAATAAAATGATTGTCAGTAATTAGAAAATTCAGAGAAGAACACATGAAAATTACCAAATCCAGTTCTTTAATTTTAGTTTTGTAAACCCATTGTCAAACAGAATTGTCAGTTGTAAATTTTCCAATAACCTGATTATTGACCAAGTTCTGAAAATACTAACCAAATGACATTAACCTATTTAATAGGTCTAAAATATCACTGCTAAGGAAAACACCATACTCTGCAACTACTTTCTTTTTCATTTAGGCTTTTTCTTATGACTGGACTCAGATGGGAAATATGAATTATGATTCTACCTAGTCAACTTACCACATTAAAAACAACTTGCACAAAATCCATACCTATAAGAATATTGGACAAAAACATGAACATTGTAAATGCTTATAGAAATAAATTAACTTGTACTGTACTGAATTACAGGTGATGCTACTGGTACATGTGGGGATCCAGGTACCCCTGGTCATGGTTCTAGACAGGAAAGCAATTTCAGAACACAGAGTTCTGTACATTTTGCTTGTGATACTGGCTATATCCTTCATGGTTCAGAAGAAAGAACATGTTTGGCCAATGGCAGTTGGACTGGAAGGCAGCCAGAATGCAAAGGTAAGCTCAAGCAGAAATTAAATAGATTGAAATTGCTGGAATTTAATGTGTACCCAAATTCAATTTGTTAGTATTACTGAAATTACTCTTACTAATGCTTTGTGTCCATAACCATAGAATAAAAGCAGGAATATTTCAATTTTACTGACAGCATCCTATATATGATAGGTTACAATTTTAAAAAATATTTCTGATGGGTCATTTATATACAGACATTGATCACATCTTAGCAAACATCTGAGTTGAAAAGTTAAACATATTTGTTTAAAAGTTTTATCTTTTCCCCTTTATCAGAGGGCTCTATTGTAGACACTTTCAGGGAAAACAATTGGTTGTTCTTAAATCAACATTACCTCAAGATCTATTTTAGTTTTTGGGTTTGTAGAAACGGAAAGATATAAAGATGCCTAACTGTAAGTGAGATTTTTATTCATAGATTACATTGTTTGAAACTAGAATTTTTAAAATGTAGCATGCTTGAATAAAATTTTTAATTGTTCTGACTGACATATTTAACATAGTTAAATCTTTACAAGAATGGATAGAAAATGAAATGTTGCTGGAAATTTATTCTTACAATTTAAATGTTCTTTTCAAGATAATTTTAGAGTAAAAACTCAACATGCAGAGGTATTTTTGAAACTTACTTAATATCATATCAAGATGTATTGGTTTTATAAATAGTAAATAATTCCCAACAGAATATCTTGACAGTTTTTGATTGATTGTATTTCAGAAACTTTTTATTGTGTTTAAAATTAGGATCCATATTCTAGGAAAGATAGTTATCCATTTTTAAAATGGACCAAATTTAGAAATTTTAATTCAGAGAGCATTACAACTCAGTTGCTATTATAGGGAAAGCAGTTGCTAGAGAAAGTTGTTGAGCAAAAGACAATAAGACTTAACTATTCACTTTATTACTCAAACTGACTTTGCAAAGGCAAAGTCTCTATAATGGTGTCATACATTAGGAAGCTAGCCCTTTGTTCAACTTAACTGCAAAATAGTTTTTAGATAGAATACAATCTGGTGCTGAATTTTTATCTGTAAAGTGCACTTTATAAATAAAAAATAACAAGGAATTATAAAAAATAGCAGAATTAATATTTTTCTCATAAATGGTGCTCATACAAATAATTTAGAAAAACAGATTCTAGTAGATAAATGGACAAAGAAAATAAACAGAAAATAAAGTAGAGCACAAAATGCAAACTATTGAGAAATATTCAACATATCTACTAATCAGAAAATTATAATTAAACATAATTTTACCTGTTTTAATATCAAAGTCTTGTGTATATGCAACAAAACTAGAACTTTAAAACATTTCTAGAGGTATTGTTATAGTAAATTTATAGTAATTTGACAAAAATGTGTATATATTCATAGAGTGTAAATGGTTTTGTTTTATTAATTGGAATTTTGAGGATTTCTTTCCTACAGAAAAATAAAATATTAAAGAAAACACATAATAGTAAAGTTGCAACTTTTATGTCTAATTGATTAAAATAAGCAACAACAGGAAATAATTTTAACAATGAGGAGACAGAGGAAGCTAGACAGATAGGGGTGAGACCATGGGGAAGGAAGTAGAACTGGGAACCCAACTAGGAGGAGTTACTAAGGCACCCCAATGGGGCAGGTAAGGAAGGGCACTCACAAGAAGCATGACCTTTAAAATGTATGGCTATTGCTAAGACAGGCAGCGTGCAAATAACCAATCACAAGGCATTAAGGCGTATAAACCAACGCAAAGGATATTGTCAAGACAGAATTATTTGAAAAGACCAATTAGGAGCTAGCAAGACTACCCACCCTAAATTAAATCCCTCTCTCTTTTCTCCCTGACAAACAATGGGTTCCTGACGTTCCTGACGTTCCTGTGGTGGGGGAGCACATCCCTGAGCCCAGGTGGCTTATGGCCATGTGGGCCTCCACAGGTGAACTAGTAGACTTTAATTAGCCTGGATATTAAACTACTAACATGAAAAGAAAGCTCTGGATACTGGTATGCTCCTGGAACCTGAGCTACACCTTTTCCAGGACTGGCTTCTCCCAATGAACTTTGCTCCCGTTAATTGTTTTTGTCCACAACTTCATGCTTTGATTTTCATGAGATAAGAACTCGATTCAACAGCACCCACATTTTCTGGTATCAACAATACTAGAAATAATCCTATATAATAAAAGCCCAGTGACCATAATGGTGTAATGACCATAACGACTGCTTGACCAGTTGCTATGAGATGCATTGACCACCTCTCAGTCCCTCCCCCGCAACCCCCGGCCGATAGGATAGGCTCCTATTGCCGGGATGGCAAATGGGAAACCGGGGTGGGTGATGGCAAGGCGGGACTGGGACTGGTGAGCGGGCAGAACAGCTGACCTCTTGGTCCCTCCCCCTGGCCTACAGGCTCCAATCACCAAATGGCAAACGGGGAACTGGGGTGGGTGGATGCAGGGCGGGACTGGGGACTGGCACGCAGGCAGAAGATGGCCCTGATCACAGGCTAGGCTTAGGGACCCTACCTGCACACAATTTCATGCTCTGGGCCTCTAGTATTACATGAGCAAGTGTATATTTATATGACATAATAGCATATAGTCAATAAGATATTAGAATAAAGACCATGGAGCAATATGAGAAAATGTAAATCACATAAAACATAGTTAAAATAAGATTCAAAAGTTTGCACTCTATTAAAACCATGGGAAATGATATTCATTTGAGAGAAAGTTTATAAAAGATGGTACACAAAATATGATAGAACAGAGTGGTGAAATTTGAAGTACTTTTACTCTTATTTTTCCAAATGCTCTGAAATATTATATTACTTTAGTAATTTATCATAAACTATAATATCTTTCCTATAATGTAATGGATAAAACATGTGAAAATAAAACTATCAAATGAATGTGTTTAAATTAATTAAATTAATAATAAATTTTAACAGGCAAATTTAAAGAATATATCATTTTATTACAAACTGACAAGGTTTTTAAAATTATTGCACATAGCATTGATGAGGATTTATGAAAACAAGCAAACTTCTACATTATTGATCTAACTGTGTATTATGACAATATCTTTGGTAATTCTATATAAAAATATTTTTCAAAAATGAAAATTATCCAGAACTTCCATTCTCAGAAATTTATCTTAAAATAGAATCAATGTACACACTTGTATTAATAAGCTAGAGTATATTATAAACAAAAATGATAAAGAAATAAAACTAAACTAAATTTTGTGTTTATCAACAGGGGATTGGATAGGTAAATTATGAATATACATAAAATGGAAAAATATCCCATTACTGAACTTTATAAAAGAAAGATGCCCTAGTTGTTATGTTAAGTAAGGAGAATGAGATTATAAAACAGCATGCATAACATAGTTCTGTTTTTAAAAATGGTAATTGTTCACTGTTGTATACTCTTTGCTTTACACGTTGCCTAAAATACACATCAGAATGAATATGTATTCATATATATATATATATATAAATATTTTATCAACTTAGTTATTTGTTTATTTATAAATGATCTTTAATTTCTTCATTATGCTTCCATTTATTTTTGTCTTTTCAGAGAAGTCACCTTGATAAAAATAAAAAAAATGGTCCCCTAATTAAAAAATTATCTCTAGAAATATATAAGGCAAATATAAAATACTCTTTCTATCATGCTTTGGATACAAAAATAATCAATTGACAAAAATATGTTATATTTGAGCCATTTTCTAGCCTGAATAAGATCCAATACTTTCATTATATGCTGTCAGAATCTTCTGAGGAATTTGTACTATATGAAACTGTGCCATGAACTAGCTGTGGGACCTTGGAGAACTAATTTATTCTCTCTGTGCTTCTATTCCCAACCAATATATGGTGTTGAAATTAATATCAACTCATAGTATTTATTGTGAGATTAAGAATATTGAAAATATGGCTATCATAGTGAGTTATCAGTGAATATTACGTGTCTTTTATATTAGGTTAGGTCAATTGACAGCTGAGAAATTACTCTTTCTAAGAGAGATGGCATTGTCAGCTAATATTAACATAAATGGGGCTGTGTTCACAGGTATCAATAAAGCCATTTCCCCCCAAATGTCCACATTACACAGCCAAAGTATTTGCTGCTGCTTTTCATTGTGTCCACAAAGCTTTTAGCCCTCACTCATGATAGGCGATGCACTTGTCTCTTTTCATTTAAAGTTATTTTTACTTGTGTTTAATTCAAATAATTCTCTTGATAAGAAAAATGTGTCTACTAAGGGTGGAGGAATTAGAGACAAGGGGACAGAAGTGGCAGTGTTATTTGTCCATATCTGTAAACCATCCTAACTGGAGAAGTTCTCAATTTTTATGAAGTGCAAAAAAATAAAAATCACCTGATGTTGTAAAACAAGGATGATATTTTTCAAATCCTACTTGGATTGTTTCAAGATTATGGATCATGACACATGAATAAATATGACTGGATTGTTATTTTAGGCAGGTGCTAATATAGAAGAGGATACTTACTCTAAACAACTGAAGCAAACATTTTTTTAAATACTATATGTTCTTCTGAAAATTTTACCTCGAGTTTGATCTTGTAAGTGTTTACAATGTGTAAGCCTCCACTCCAGCCGGTTCGCTCAGTGGATAGAGTGTAGGCCCCTCAGGCTGGAGGGCGGTGGGTTTCAATTCCGCTCAAGGGCATGTACTTCGGTTGCAGGCTCCATCCCCAGGGAGCCTGCAGGAGGCAACCAATTGATGTCTCTCTCACATCGATATTTCTCTCTCTCCCCGTCTCTCCCCTTCCCTTCCACTCTCTCTAAAAATCAGTGGAAAAATATCTTCAGGTGAGGATTAACAACAAAAAAAATAATAAAATGTGTAAGTCTCCTGTCTCTACACAAACATAGACACATGTAACACCACTGTAAAGGAAGGATAGGCAAAATTAAATATTTTAGATGCCGCAAGTGATATAGATGGTACTATCTGAAACTATAATTACACATTATATTCATAGAGATATCTTTAAACATTTATGTTACAACAAATTTTAGTAATAGGGTGACATAGGCTCACTTTTAGGATATTTTAAAAATTTACCATGGTATTGATGGCAAGTAGTTAAACATAATACAGAGGGTAATACAGTGGGTATTGTGTTTGTGACTCCTGTTTATGATATGTTGAAAACTTAATGAAAACCATTTCTAGATTTTGTTTTTATTCAGTTTATTTATTTGTATGCCTTGGTCCAGAAATAGAGGTTATACAATTTTAATTCAGATCAATGATATATGCTTATATAAATAAAAATATACATGGATTCTTAAAATATTTAAATTGTTTATTTCATATCTGTCCTCCTATATAGTAAATTTCTGTTGCATCTCATTGTTTCATATCTTTCCATTTCACTTTATTTGTTTTTTAGGCAGAGACTCTTGTAATCATTCTTTGAAAGATTTTGTGGTACCCATAGGCAACACTCTGGAGTAATTACTTTACTTTCTGAAGTTTTTACCATAGCTACTAACAAAAACTTTAAAAAAATAGCTGTTGTCTGATTTGTATTCTAGTAATTAAACTAATAAAATTAATATAAATTTATCTTGAATGTCAGCCATTGTAAAAGATAATTCAATGTTTATTTTAGAGGATTTTATAGCTCCTTTGGATATTTTAAAAAAAATCAGTCATTAACTTTTTGTGAGAAGATTTCTAATTACAATATTTTTATAAATACTCTTAACTATTATTATTGTTTATTCTTTTTGTAGCTGTACAGTGTGGTAACCCAGGAACAACAGCCAATGGAAAGGTCTTTCGGATTGATGGCACAACATTTTCCAGTTCTATAATTTATTCCTGCATGGAGGGATATATCTTGTCTGGACCTTCAGTTAGACAGTGCACAGCCAATGGAACGTGGTCTGGAACTTTGCCTAACTGTACAAGTATGTTTCTTATCAATATTTTTAAACATCACTAGTTATGTAAAACTATTTGAGTATATTCATCTATACGTGTAACTTGTAGTCGATCAAACCATGCAAGATATTGAATATTTGTATTGTATTTCAGATTAAAAGTTTATAGTATTCTATGGTTAGAGTTTATACTAGTGACTTTACGAATCAGTTCGCAGCTCTAGCTGGTTTGGCTCAGTGGATAGAGTGTAGGCCCATGGACTGAAGGATCCCAGGTTTGATTCCAGTCAAGGGCATGTACATTGATCCCCAACCCTGGTTGGGGGTGTGTGCGGCATGCAACCAATCACTGTGTCTCTCTCACATGGATGTTTCTCTCTGTCTGTCTCTCCCCTCCCACTCACTAAAAATCAATGGAAAATTATTCTCTGGTTAAAATTAACAAAAAAATAATTACTTGGCAGAGGAAAGAAGGATCACTGAAAATCATCTTAAGTGAAATTTAATAGCATCTAAAGAATAGAGATTAATTATAGCAGTAACCAAGATTAATACAAAGAATGCAATTTTATTTTGCCAATCTAACACATATCAATAACTACTTGGTTTTTTATTTCATTATATATTTATTTTTATGTTTTTATTTTTTTAACTTGATTATAGAGAGAGCAGGAGAGAAAGAGAGGGAGAGAGAGAAACATTGGTTGGTTGCTTCCTACACTTGCCCTGACTAGGGATTGAACCTGCAACCTGGGTAAGTGCCCTGACCATGAATCGAACTGCCACCTTTTGGTATACAGGACAATGCTCCAACCAACTGAGCCACGTTGGCCATGGCCTGACTAGGCTTATCTATCATCTATCATCTATCTATCTATTTATTAAGTTTATTAGGCTGACATTGGTTAATATAATCATTCAGGTTTGGGTGTGGGTTTCTATGTTATACGATCTGTATATTACACTGTGAGCCTACCATCCAAAGTCACATCTCTTATCACCATATATTAGGACCCCGTTCACCCCACCCTCTGCCCCTTGGCAGCCACCACACTGCTCTTTGTGTCCACGACTTTCAGTTTTATATCCCACTTATGAGTGAAATGATATGGTTCTTGGCGTTCTTCTGACAGACTTATTTCACTTACCATAATATTCTCAAGGTCATCCATGTTGTTGCAAATGGCAGTATTCCATCCTTTCTGATGGCTGAGTAGCATTCCATTGTGTATATGTACCACATATTCTTTATCCAGTCCTCTATTGCAAAACAATGGGCAGAGGACCTGAACAGACACCTCTCCCAAGAAGACATACAAACAACCAATAGATATATAAAGAGATGTTCAACCTGACTTGTGGGCTAATGAGTCATCTCTAATAGGTTTTACTGGTTTTATACTGCACCAACTCATCTGAGCCTTAAAGTTCTTACTGGTACCTTTTAAATATCAGTTGTTTTTGTTTTTTTGTTTTTCTTTAAATTCTTTGTATTTGTTTATCCTGAATAAGTGGGTCAAATTAATCTACTCAGTGGAGGATGTCATCAGAGTAATAGCATTTCATGCCTGTAATTCTGGAGAATATTGGTTGTAGTTAATATCTTGCCTGCACCAAATTGTGTGGACAACAGGGCTGTTGACTTATCCCATGTGCATTGTGTCTCTTCAAAGGTGAAGGCAAATATGGCTAAAAGGCTGTTGAAATAAGCACTGAATAGAACATAGCAGCCACATCCTATATAATAAAAGCCTAATATACTAAGTGTACAGTCGTCACGTCGGCCATTCAACCAATCATAGCATAATATGCTAATGATATGCTAAGGCCACTCAACCCCTTGCTATGATGTGCACTGACCACCAGGGTGCAGACAGTTGACCAGTTGACCAGTTGCTATGAAGCACACTGACCACCAGGGGGCCGACACTCAATGCAGGAGCTTCCCCCTGGTGGTCAGTACACTCCCACAGGGGGAGAGCCACTCAGCCAGAAGCCAGGCTCACGGCTGGGGAGCACAGCGGCAGTGGCAGAAGCCTCTCCCGACTCCATGGCAGCACTAAGGAGGCCCTCGGGGAGTGGGCCTAAGCCATCAGTTGGACATTCCCCTGAGGGCTCTTGGACTGCGAGAGGGCGCAGGCCGGGCTGAGGGACCCCCGTCCCGAGTGCATGAATTCTGTGCATCGGGCCTCTAAGTATGTAATATAACAGCAAGACATGTCCCAGTTGTTGATCAGAATCAGTACAAGTAATATTTCTGGCTCTGTGTCTGCACCAAATGCTGTCACAGCTAATCTTTCAGTAGTTCTTTACCTCACCATAGGCAGTTTCCTCACCGGCTGGCCAGTATTCTACTGAACACCCGGGAGTTCTCTCCCTGGATCTCCAGAGCCCTCTTTCAGTGCGTGTCCTCTTTGGCACTGTCTCTTTATTCTCTCCTGGTGAAGAGTCATGTCTCCACCCAGGGAGCTGGTGGGCTCTGCAGGGGGCTCCCTGTGCTGCAGCCTAAAAACGCTCTGGAAGCAGTGCGAAGTGGCAGTTTTAGGACTCATCTCATTTGTTTCCTGTCACTCAAGGACCACTGTGCTTTGCTGCCTTTGAAACCTGTTTTTCAGTTGTTGTTATTTTTGTTTTGATATTGTGTCCCATTTATTTATTCATTTATTTATTTTGGTTGTTTCAAATGGAGAGTAAAGTCTTCTCTATTTCTCCATCTTGAAGGAAAGAAGTCCTCCTATTTGCTTTGAAAATGTCTCAATTTTGCAAGACTGAACAACTTAACAATTAACAAATAGCCTCTGCTGGTTTCCTACTACACCAACCCATCCAAGCCCTAAAATTCTTACTGGTACCTTTTAAGTATCAGCGGAAATGGCACCCATTTGGCAAAAGCCTTTCAGGACACTTCTTCCTCGTATCGCTTTTAGCTAAAAGTGACCTCTCTGTACTGTATAATTCTTCTAGCAGTTACCTATATGCTAACCTATAAACTTCATACAGCATTGGTAACCTGGTCTGTTTCTCTCTCTCAAATCAATGAAAACATTTTTCTTTAAGTATATATCATGAGATCAAGGTCATGGATTCAAATATCATGCACACTTTGACAGAGGAACTATAAATATTAAGAAACATTCACAGCCTTGAGTGCCTACTCTCCTTGAGGGCAAACATAATGTTCCTCTTCTTGGGATTTACCATCTTATTTCATACTCATATAGATACTTTTCAATGTCAGACACGATCTATCACATTGACTTCTAACTTGGAAGATGAAGCTTTACCTTTCTTTTGCCTTGTCGCATAATGCACACACCTTCTTATGTCTTCATCCACTCAATAATTTTATTTATGCCAACACTTGCATTGTGTTTAAATAATTATGAATATGCAAATGCTGTTCATGTATTGAACCATGTAGTGTAACTTAATAAATTTTCCACTTTAATATTTTGTCTAATATTTTGTCTTTGCTAGAGTTTATAATTGTTTATTTTAAAAATATTGTTGTTATTTACTATCTACATACTTATCACTGAATTTGAAATTGCATCTTCTTAGTAATACAAGCCTTATGATGTGCTCAAAAAAAAAAAAAAAGAAAGAAAGAAACATTCACAGAACTAAAACAAACAAAAGGAAAGATATTTGCCGTAATACTATAGTAGGGAGCTCATAACAGTACACTAATTATATAATTTGCTTAAGCTATTTTCTGTGATGTTCATACTGAAAGAAAATATTTAAAAACGAAGCACAGGTAAATATTCAGAGATACAGAGTTTTGTTGTTACTGTTATTTGTTTTCTGTTTTTGTTTTGTTTTGTTTTATTTTTCAGCACAAAAACCCCTCGGGTATAAATAGTACAGGATCCTTACCTTGTGCTGTCCAACAGGCAGGTCACCTCTGAAACCAAAAGCACACAGTGCTCAGAGTGTTTTGGGGAAAAGATACAATCTGCCTAAGGACAGGGCTTGTCAAATGGAGTAACAATTGACTTTCAGGTCTAAAACGAAATATGTGCTTCTATTACTGGGGTTTTTAAATCTCCCAGAACTTCTTCCAAAGTGATCACTACTCTGCATCTGGCAGGTCTTGTCATTTGAGTCAGGTATGATATACTTGATCAGATCCAGTGATAAATGAACCTAAGGCTTTTGTTACAAGTGGTCAGCACAGAAATGGCCCTCACTGAATCTTTGTGACCAACATGAGAATTCTCAAAGTTTTTGTTTGTTGGTTGTTTGGTTTTCTTTAGAAGATAGGCCAGGGAAATGGGGATATTTTCATACAAGAGAAATCTGGGGGCTATCCCAGCATGAAACTGGGTGAAGTGAGGCTAAAACGTCATCTAAATCTCCTCAAGGGAAGAGGGCTATCACTAAACGCAGTGGTTCTTAAACAAGGGCGCTTTTGCTTCCCAGGAGACATCTGATAATGCCTGGGGACACGTGGCTGTCACAGTGCAGGTGAGTGGAGGGGCTGTCAGTATAGCAGGTAGAGGTCAATGCTAAATACCTTTAGTGATAAAGCAACCTCACGTGATCAAGAATGAATTGGTCCCAAATGTCTATAGTGCCAAAATTAAGGTAAATGAAATCTCCCTTACTGATATCTAAAAAGAAAACCAACTTTTGAATTGAGAGATTGGATCACCTTTCTGGAACTTCATTCTGCTATAGTAGAATTTTATTCTGGGCTTGAAACCTGGCAAAGCAAATGTATAGGATGCCTGAGCTAGCATGTATATTGCTATATTGTCTCTAATAGGAAAACAATGGGATAACTCAAACATCAATCCACAGGGGTTTGGTTTCATGAATTATATTGCATGTATATACATGTAAGAGAATATTATGTCATTAAAATGTTACATGGATCTATGTGTATTTACATGCAAAATACCAATTAGATATTTAGTAAAAAATGAATTACGTTATAAAAGTGTGGGTAGTATGATCCTATTTATTTAAAAATGCATATTTTTTTAATTGTTTGAAGTATTACAAATAGTAGTACATATGTCTCCTTTTTTTTTTCCTTCCCCATTGACCTTTCCCCGGCCTCCCCTTCCCCCCAGTACATGCCTTTACCTGCCCCCTCCCCCCAGTGTTTTTTATCCATTGGTTATGCTTAAATGCATGCGTACAAGTCCTTCGGTTGATCTCTTACAGCGCCCCCCCCCCCCCCCGCAAGCTCCTCTGCCTTCCCACTGTAGTTTGACAGTCTGTTCAATGCTTCTTTGCCTCTGTATCTATTTTTTTCCCCATTTCATTCCTTTAAAAAATCTTGCCTCTGCAGACTAGAAATAAACATATAATAACAAAAAATGTTTGAGTCCCAATTTCCATGTCCAACAGTTCTGAGTCCCCATTTCAATGTCAAACAGTTCCTTATGTGTACATGTCAGCAATGATATCTGGATGGTGGGCACATGGTGGCAATGCAGGTCCAACCCTCTCTGGTTTGGTCCTAGGCAACCTGTTGCGTCGCACAGCTGCTGACTGCTAGCGTGGCAAGGTGTCATCAGCGTCTTCCATCTCTGGACAGTTTCTCCTCTTGTCTTCGTGGTTGGAGCAGACCTGTCAATTCCTCTCTGTTGCAGGAATCCACATGGTCTTGGAGTTGTTTTCTGGAATTAAGGCATTGGGAAGGCACTTGAGCATTCTATATTGGCCCCTCTTGCCTTTTGTGCCAAGAGGGACCCTCTTCTCACAATCCAATTGCTCTCAGCTGTTGCCTGAGCTTTCTGTTCATGCTGAGCTTGAAGCCTCGTGGTGGCTGGTACCATGGATCTGTCTCTCGCCCAATTGGGTGAGCTGGGCCCTCCCTGGAGAAGAAACCTGAGTTCCCCGAGATATGTGATCAGTGCTGAGGCCCCACCAGCAGGCCAGGGGATCCCAAGGCAGGTACTGAGCGTGGAGGCCACGGGGGCATAGGCTACCAAGGAGACAGAACTGAACCTCACATCACCCTGCTTGGCCCCGGAGGATGACTGGTTAGCCAGAGACGGGTAAGATTCCTCAGGGAAGGAACAACCTAAGACAGGCACAGTCACAGAGGGGCCATCAGAAGAGAACTTGGGGATCAACAGAGGTGGGGCACAGACCCTCACCCCCCCAACCTTGCAGGGGCCTGAACCCTCACCCCGTCTGAGGGAGGTCTCCTGCCCCCATGGCTGCTTTACTTCCCACGCCCAGCTCAGATCGGGACACAGGTGACAGACAGTGTGACTTGGCCCAGCTCAGATCGGGACACAGGTAACAGACAGAGACTTGGCAGACAGCAGCTGCCCTATATCTAAATCCAGCCTAGCACCAGGAATGCTCAGGGCCTACTCAAGAATGCAAATAATCCTTTCCACTAATATTTACAGGGTAAATTAAAAATGCATATTTATAATGCTCTTTTAAGAAGTTAAAAGTTTTGAAGTGGCATAAATCAATTTACTAAATTATGTTTTCTTTTTAGCATAGCGGTTTATATGCTTTAATTTATTATAAATGATGCCAAATGGACATTAATTACATGATAGAAGCTAATGAGAATACCTCCCATGAAAACAAATTTATTTGTTTATTTGTTTGTTTATTGCTGTTGTTAATTGTAAACCAAGAATATTTTTCCATTTTTTTTAGAGAGCGTAGAAAGGAGGGAGAGAGGGGAAGAGAGAGAGACAGATAGACAGACAGAAATGTGAGAGAGACACATCAATTTGTTGCCTCCTGCACACGACCTGATCAGGGCCAGGAAATGAACCTGCAACTCAGGTACATGCCCTTGACTGGGAATCCAACCCGTGACCCTTAGGTGTAAGGGCCAACACTCTAACCACAGACCCACACAGGTCAGGACAAAAACAAACTTAAACCTTTAAATAATATATGTGTTTTTGTGAATTTGAGCTATTTAATCATTCCTTATTCATTCATTTGCTGATTTATTCTTTAAACAGTATTTACTTTATGTCTTATGATGTACTAGAGAAGGTTGTGAGAATACATCAGTGTAGAAAAAAACAAAACATCTGTCTTGGTGGAGTTTATTGGTGTGTGTGTGTGTGTGTGTGTGTGTGTATGCTTATGTGTGTACATAAGTGCTGTGTCCTTAAGGATTTTGGTGACTTTAGAAAAGATTTTCTTGCAATAAACCATAGCACTCTGTTGTCACACACTGGTGTCTCTGAATTTTAAGGTAAAGCTCTAAAGAGCTACTATTCTAAGGTTTTGCTCGAAAAGACCAAAAGCCTCTTTTTGTTGTTGAAAACAAGCTGGTGTAATGAATGAATTGACTTGTGGAGCAGGTGCTGTTTACAGAGATCGTTGCTATTGGAAACTGTCTCTTTGACTGGCCTTTGCTTCCTTAGAAAGTCACCAAACAAATCCTTCTGAAGCTGTTGTCCCGAGTTCCATTCATGATGCTGCCTTGCTACGCAGAACTCTTTCCCAGCGCCTCTGCAGAATAACCCCTCTGTCCTCCCTGTTGGTGGCTGCCTCTCAGCTCCTGTGCCTTCCCCACGCAGTTAGCTGGTCTTTCTTGCCAGGATTCGAATTCAGTCCGTAAAGCGCTGTCCACAAAATAGCAGTTTGTGGGTGTTCTCTTTAATTTTCCTCCTCTTAATTGGAATCTAGATTAAAAATGTAAAATAACATAAAGTAAAATAAAACAAAATACATTGAAGGGTATACTCACTTTCAGGAATTGTGAAACTGCAAATAAAATAACATATTTTTTGGTAAATAAGCTGGATTTGATTTACTATCCAACTCAGTTATATAATTTAAAAAAAATCTTTTCATCATCAATAATCAAAAGAACAAAAATCATTGTATATGCAAAATTCTTATTAGGAGTCGATAGGAACACTCAGAATGTTAGTTCAGCAAACTGGGTCCAGGGTTCTGAAGGCTAGAAGGGGGGGAGGGCTGTGAATATTGCTCTTTAATTTAATTGCGGTTATTCTTGGTCCTAAAAACTTGCTAGACTCAACAGATTAGAGTAATATGAAAGAAATGTTGAGATTCATCATTTTAAATGGTAAGTTAATAAATACAATGTAATTAAAGTACTATTAAGGTCTCCCATGACTTAATTTATTTTTAATTTTTAACCCTAGACTTTCACATTTCTGGGAAGAATTACTTAAAAATAAAAATGAGGGAATATAACTCAGATTCACCTGGTATAATTTTATACTCTTTTATAAACAAAAAGATTCAAATGGCAAAAATGATAGTAAAAGGCAAGTATGCCACATTTCTTTTATCTCCAGAAAAGAAAAAGTGTAAGCTGGTATGTTTTTTTCTTTTTCTTCTCTTCTCTTAGCTGCAAGAAAGCTTTTAGCCAACTCATTGCCCAAATCATGTTTAAATCATGTACTCAAAACAGCAAGTGCTTTAGTGGCCTTTATATAATTTCTGTTATGCCTTATTCTTAAATGTCATAGTAGGGTTGATTTTTTTATGTTCTATGCCGTTTTAAGTCTTCTTGAAAGTTTTGGGTGGCATCCTAAGTAATAATATACGTAATCAGAGCCAGCTTTATGGATGAGTGTAGTTGACAGAACCTCATGCCCGAGGGCCTGTGCTTGGGCTGTCTCAGCATCATCGATAATGTTATCTTTGAAGTGTGATTTGTACCTGAAGTCCCCTGGGACGCTGGAGTATGTGATGAGGGTTTGGAGCCTCTGCTGCACATGTACTCTGTCAGCCTCCCTGCCTCCTGTCTTCCTAGGCTGGGTTCATGGGCCATTTGCCCCCACCACCTGGTACCCCTGTCCCTGCCGGGCCTCTCCACTGCCACCAACTGCTTTGCTCAGCGGTTCCATCCTGTAATCAGCAGAGGGAGGCTCACCCTGCAGCTGTGCTCTCCACCCTGTTTGAGAGGCCTGGATGTAGCATGGGGCAAGTCAGAGCTTGGTGTATCCATGAAGTCTTGGTGCAGAGTGGGTAGCATCTATTGCTGCCCTGGGTTGGTCTTGCTGAATTTTATATATATATATATATTGTTGTTGTTGTTCAGAAGGGCCTTTATTTATTTTTTAATTAATTTCTTTATTGATTAAGGTATCACATATTTGTCCTCATCCCCCATTCCCATCCCAAACCCCTCCCCACGCATGCCCCCACCCCCCTGTTGTCCGTGACCACTGGTTAGGCTTATATGTATGCATACAAGTCCTTTGGTTGATCTCTCCCCCTTACCCCCACCCTCCCCTACCTTCCCTCTGAGGTTTGACAGTCTGATCGATGCTTCCCTGTCTCCGGGTCTGTTTTTGTTCATCAGTTTGTTGTTCATTATTTCCCCTAGATGAGTGAGATCATGTGATACTAGAAATACACTTATAAGAACCAAAAATGAGACAAGCAATAATGGTTATGCTGAGAGGCAAATGAATCAGTCTGTAGTGAGTTTCTTTCTGGGCCAACAGTTCTTTTGAGTCCCAAAAATATTTAGCAAGCACTTGACATAAGCCTTGACGGAAGCCCTTCATTCACACCCAATCCAGGAAGCAAGTGGATTCTAGAACAGAGGTTCCCATTTTTTTCTGGGTTGTTCTTTTACCTGGGTTGCCATTGAGTTAGTGGAAATGGGAAATTTAACTCTGTCCCTAGCTATAGCATTTTTACTTTATACTGAGCCTCACAAAGTATGTATCCCACCTGTAGAAAGGAGGGAGAGAGGGGAAGAGAGAGAGACATAAATTCACACTTTATAGTTCATTCATACTTTTATTTATTCAATAAAAAGTATTCTTTTTATACCTATCATTGTTTTAGTTTTTAAGTATTATAATAGAAAATTGAGTGACACTGTGCAGAAAATACTCTCTCAATCCACCAAGTCTACTAAATCAGAAACTTCAATAGCCATATATAAGAATATGGATTTTAAATATTACATTAGAAATCTTGATTCTATAGGATGGCTTCTTCATGATCACTTAATACACATTAAATGAGATTACCATGTCACAGTTTCCTGCAATATAATAGCATATTAACCTTTTCAAAGTCTAAATGGCAATTTCTGAACCATGTGTATAGAATCTGTAATAAGCATACCTGGTCATAATCAAGAATTGCTAGGATGTGGTTTAAGTATGCTTATGTTTTATGATTAAAAAAGAACATGATAATTAATTTTCCCTACTGATACATTAAGAATGCCATATGCTTACTATTCTTCTCTATTAAATATATGCCACATTAACCATCTGCTTTTTGAATCCAATATTGATAGTAATCAGTTGTGGAGACCCAGGCGTACCAGCCAATGGACTGAGATATGGAGATGATTATGTGGTTGGACACAATGTTTCGTACATGTGCCAGCCAGGCTATACCATGGAATTGAATGGTTCCAGAATCAGGACTTGTACAACTAATGGCACATGGAGTGGAGTAATGCCAACCTGTAGAGGTATAATAATTTCTTAATTATTTATGTTATCACTACCACATAAATGAAGATTTAAAGTATATATAAATAGTGTTTTATGTATTGTTTCACTTTTTTGAAAGAAAAAAAAATGATAGCTTCAGTTTTTATTTTTAAACCATACAGATGATAATAATATATAGAATGTAAAGATATTTCAAAAAATCATTTATTTTATTGTGAGTAGTGACAGTGAACTTTAATGCAACCCAAACAACAAAAATATCATGTACTCTGCTATTTATATTAACTTATGAATATTTAAAAGATAATATAACCTTTATGATTTAGAACAGCAATTTCCAACCATTTATGTCATGGCACACATAAACTGATTACAAAAATTCTGTGGCATTCCAAAAAATAGATAGTATTTTTTGCCAATCTGAAAATATATATATACATATATATATATATATATATATATATATATATATATAGTTTTGATTGATTTACAAAAAAATAATAATAGTAGTTATATACTCTTTTTGCTCCAAAGTGACTTTTTTTAAAAAATCAGGTGCCTATACGTGTATATAAGGATTTCTGGTTCCAATAATTAACCAACCAGATGCAACCTTATTATGGGACATGACCAATAAAATGCAATCTATTATATGACCTATGTATTTATAGTTCAAGACAAGCTATTCACACTGGATGGCTAATGTTGTGTTGGTTGTTGGCATTTTTTTAATTTGACAATCTAAGGGAAAAGTGGTCAGTGCCCCTGATGAAATAGTCAGGTATTACATGTTTGTAAAATTCTTGTGCATGCCAATTTAAAATCACAGTCAGAATTTTAATTTGATAGTCCACTTTGGTCAAGTAGTTCATGGATAGGGAGAAAACCTTTCAGTAGTTTGAGAATAGTCAATTGGAATTACAAAACTGTAATTTTTTTTTAAAGAGGAGAAACTGTTTATTTAAAGAATGTAATCTATAATTCATATTTTAGTCAATATAGGCATAGATTTGCTACCTTACACTCTTTGTTTTTTATTGAAAACATTTTCATGTTTTTCTGCCAATTTTTCTGATTACTTGTGGAATAGTGTAGATGCAATGTAAGGTAATTTATATTGTATAATAACAGTATTGATTCTTTAATGATTGAGATTTCTCATTCAGGTGTCTATAAACATCTATAAATTGACAGTTTAGTATCTCCCTGACATCTAAAAAAAATCTATCAAAAAAGAATAATTTTGATGTGTATTTTTCTTTTTGATTTCACAGTTTCTGAATCAGATCATTGTACATAGTACATAAAAATATGTAACAGATATTTTATATTTTAGAAGTTATTTCATACACAATTAATTGATCCTGGTAATGGCAGTGTTATACAATTCCAAAGATTATTCAGATATGTTGCTAGTCATCAGAATGTAACCACTCCTCATTTTGAAATTTTGTAGTTGGTACCCTTCTTTTTCCTCTCATCTCTGTCATCTCATCCAACCTATCTCTGCTTGAGGACATTTTAAAAGAATTTAAAAAAATGAATGTTTAAAACTTTGATAATAAACTTAAAATTCTACAGTAAATTTTAACATATGAGTCTAAGTGTTTAATAGAACCAATTTGGATATTTTAATGAGATACATGATTTATGTTTTCAGAAATATCACAGAATTACTACCAAATTCCTTGCCACAGTGCTGATACACTGTGTATCGCCAAATAACCCAGTCTGTCTAAAAGTCATTGGAAAACAATATAAAACCAATAATTTATCAATTACAATACTGGTTAGAAGATCAGACTTTATTTCCCTTATATATCAGGCAGCTTGATATTTTGTAAGAGAATCTCAACCAGTAGCCATTATGTTGTCAAGAAATAGTCGTATTGTAGAGGGATTAATTCTAGGGATGTTTCAGGGATACAACCAGGAGAATAAAACGTGTCACACCATATTGTCCTTCAAAAGGTTAAGTTAGCACATATGCTTCTCCTAATGATATTTGTTCATTTGTTTTCCATACCCAGGATATCTCAACAGCTGTGTCTAATCACTTTCCATGTAATTTCAGCTGTTACCTGTGCAACTCCTCCCCAGATCTCCAATGGAAGGTTGGAAGGAACAAATTTCGACTGGGGCTTTAGTATTAGCTACATCTGTTCTCCAGGCTATGAGCTATCCTTTCCTGCTGTTTTGACCTGTGTAGGGAATGGCACCTGGAGTGGGGAAGTACCACAGTGCTTACGTAAGTATAATTTCCATCCTTAAAATTCTATTTTCCTTTTTTCTCTCTCTTAGAACTGCTTTCCTGAGTTTACAACTGTTATTTAAATTTTTCAAGTTTTGCCGGAATAAATATGAGATTGTTAAACTCCTTCCAATGTGTGAAGTTTAGTGAAAAATCAGTATTTACCAATGTAGCCACTTTTCATCCAACCATTATGTGCCTTCTGCTTGAACTCTAAAGTTTAGGCTAAATTGCTTTGTTTGTAAACTTTACTTAATTTTCAAAATTATTCCTCAAAATAGAAACCTTCTCAGCTGAATCTGCCAGAAAATTATTCTTAAGTCCAGTGTATCTCAGCTGAATGTTCTAATTTAACCCCAAATATCTTTCTGCAATAAATTCATGTCACTTCTACATGTTTATTCAAATTGAGTTCTTATTATGGTATTTGCCATGATGATGATTGTAATTATACATCAAAAATTACTAAGGTAAGTGTAGAGGTAAGAGATTTTTTTTTTTTTTTACAGAGGTTGCTGTATACTATATATCCCTTCAAGACTAATTTGGAAGATTACAAAACAAAAAGAGCCAGATTTCCATTTTACATAAATTATTGTAACACATGATATGGGCAATACTCACTCAGAAACATCCAGTGCTATCTTGTTCCTAGTCTTTTCCTTCCCAGCATGTGGTAGGAAGAAGAGTGCTCAAGCTGTCCCCATGGTCTTGGAGTGAGCCAGAGCTAACCAACAAAACCGCACAGAATCCTTAGTCTTCTCACCTCATTCAGAGTAGAAGCCAGATTGCCTATAGGCTCATGCAAACGTTTTATTTTTCCCTGATCTCATCATATCCTGTTCTCCCCCTCACCCACTCTACTCCAGGCACACGGGCTTCCGTACTTTTACTTTGTATTGTTGACAGTATTACAGATGTCCCCCATCCCCCCTCTTCCTGCTCCTCTCCACCCAGCTCCCACTCCAGGCCTTCCCCACACTATTGTCTCTGTCCATGAGTTATGTGTATATGCATGTATGATCTCTGGTTAATCTCTTCCTTTCCTCTCCAACCCCCCCTCTCTACTGAGATCTGTTACTCTGTTCCATACATCTGTGCCTCTGGACCTACTTTTTCATCAGTTTATTTTGTTCATTAGATTCCACATGTAAGTGAGATCATATGAAAGACAAATACCACAGGCTTCCTTACTTTTAATTGAGCACTCAGCCTTGCTTTGACATCAGAGATTTTTGTATTCACTATTTACTTTGTCTAGAAATTTCCTTTTATTCTTTTAGCTTTTAACTCAGAGTCCCTCTTCTCAGTATTGTCTTCTCTCATCACCATAATTAAAATTTTATATGTAGGTATATAACACTGCCCTTTTAGACTTTATTTTTCTCCTTACTAGTCTCCTATCATTCCTTCTTTTTTCTCCTTATAACAACTACACATTTTACTAATCTTGTTTATGTGAATGAGGCCCTCCATTCAGATTTATGCTCCTTAGAGATTATGTTTTCACTCACTGCTGTATTGGGTATGCAGTGCAGCCCTCTGCAGGAATCAAAACTGAGGATGCTATAGTAGTTGAGACAGTTTGGTATTGGTGCAGGAATGGAAAGTAAAGCAGCATAATAAAGAAGACAGAATCATTAATTGATACTTGGTACATTATAGAGCAAAGCAGTGGGGGGAAAGAATGGACATTGCAGTCAATCATCCTTTCTTTATGACCCCTTTTAATTTTAACTGTTTAAAAAGGGAAAAGGTTTCTAAAATGAGGTCTGAAAATTTAACTTTCTTCTAGTACCTTAAATTTCAGGGAAGATCTTTCTTTGACCATTGAGCTTACAGCTGAAGTATTCTATAATTAGGTATTCATCCATTCCAGTTCACCTGCAGCATTCCTAGTTTACACCTGTTGTCCTCGTAGTCATCTGATCTGGTTAGAATCCTCCTTTCACTCACAAAGTGCCTTGGCTGGGATAATGCACTTTATGGTCACTCAAACTATAGCCATCTGAAGGCAGAATTTATAATGTTTGGTTGTTGCTGTTTGTTTTATAGGGAAGTAAGTTTTTAGGTGCTGAATGTACAAATTAAAAAAAAATTGAGCACATGTAAGGATAGCTAAAATGGTAATTTATGTATTTTTATTATAACAAAATAAATTGGAAGCATAGCATATATGTACCTTCACCTCGGTTATCTACTAGCTTTGAAACCATCTGGTTTCACCCCCTGTTAGACTTCTGCAAGCTCACTGTGCTCCAGCCACACTGGCCTTCTTCTCCCGATGTGCCAGCAGGCCCCCATGGGGCTGGCAATGCTCTTTCCTCTGTCGGGACGCTCTCCCTTGGGATATCTGCATGGCCCAATGCTTTGTTTCCTCCAAATCTTTTCTCAGTTAGCGACAGCCTTGCCACCTTATTTAAAATCCACTCTCTCCCCTCGCCATTAGCTCATCCACACATTCCCCAGTCCTGATCTTCGCCTACACTGCCTTTCCTCTGAAGACTTATCACCTTCACACATTCTAACTTTTTACTTGTTTCTTTGTGCTTTTCTCACAAATGCATACAACCTACAAGGGCAAGAATCTTAGTTTGTTTACTAATAAGTCCAAGTAACTAAAACTACCTAAAATAGTTCTGTCTTTTAATAGTTAAAATAGATAGATAGATAGATAGATAGATAGATGATAGATAGATAGATAGATAGATAGATAGATAGATAGATAGATGATAAATAGATAGATGATAGATATTGAATGGAGTCATCTAATCAATTTATTTAGAAATCCTGTCAACTTAATCTCTCCAGAGGTTGTTGTAAACCATTGAGATTCCTTAGTTTTGTCTAGTGTTAGACTCTGATGGTTTCCTTTTCTCTTAAAAACACAGCACTCACAATCCTTCACAGTGCTCTCACCGGTGTTGCTAAGTGGTTAGAGTGTCAGTCCCATGCACTGAAGGGTCTCAGGTTTGATTTCAGGTCAAGGGCACATACGTGGGTTGTGGTTAGCTCCCCACCCCCAGTGAGGGTGCTTACAGGAGGCAACCAACCAACATGTCCCTCACATCCATGTTTCTCTCTCTCCCTCCTCCTCTCCCTCATTCCCGCCCTTCACCTCTCTGTAAAGCAATTGAAAAATAATATACTCGGGTGAGGATTAATAAAAAAAAAAAACACACAATTTTAAATCATTCCTCAGAGAATTTTAAAGAGGAAGGAACAAAATACCACGGTATGTGCTCTGACTGTTCAACAGAGTAGAACAAAACAAGTAAGTATGTATTTTATAAACCCAGCAATACGGAGGGGACAAACTGCACATGATGGGTTGGTTTTCTCTGGCAGAGCCATCTGTGAATCACATGTCTGTTCAGGGTTACATTTCACCTCCGCAGCCCATATACACAAATGCTGTGTGGCTTGATTCTGGCCAATATTTTTTTTAGAAACCGAAATTATTAGTACTACCAGGTGGAAAATATCTGAATCAGACTAATTTTTAAAATATTACACTGAGTCGAACATGCAGCTAAATCATTGGAATAGACTAACATGGATTCCATGTCACTTTAGTCTAATATTCCAGTTCTCACCATTTTTCTAAACAGTTTACTCTGATGAATCCTAAATCTTTATCATCATTGTCTTTCTTTTCACTTCCAGCCAAGTTCTGTGGTGACCCTGGTACACCTGCCCAAGGAAAACGAGAAGGCAAAAGCTTTATCTACCAGTCGGAGGTTGCATTCAGCTGCAATTCTCCCTTCATATTAGTGGGAGCAAGTACTAGGATTTGCCAAGCGGATGGCACTTGGAGTGGTTCCTCACCTCACTGCATAGGTAATATCAATGGAAGGTTGATTACGCTCAGTAATTCTGGTTATAATAGGTAGTGGTGACATTTAATGGTTTTCCTATAAACTATAGTTGACTAAATGTGGAAAACAAATGTAAAATATAGAAGCAATTAGAAACACTGAAAATGAATATCAGTAAAACATAGGATGTTATTTTTAGCACGCAAAACTTCCAGAAGAAACATTTGAAATATTTTTTATCAATAAAGTGAAAAAGTAAAAAAGCTTTTATATTAATAGCATTATTAAGTACTAACATTAGTATAGATCTTTAGCATTAATAAAACATATTCAAATGAAATTAAACTTGCTCCAAAAATACACAAAAGATATAGTGATTTAAAATGGCTCTGTTTATTTTCTTATTTTAAGATTTTTTAAATAGATTTTTAGAAAGAGAGAGAGAGAGAGAAACATCAATTGGCTGCCTCCTGTATGCCCCCTACAAAGGACTGAGCCCACAACCTGGGCATGTGCCCAGACTGGGAATCGAATGGCAACCTTTCAGTGCAAGGGATGACTCCCAACCAACTGAGCCACACCGGCCAGGGCACTTCATTTCTTTCTTTTTAAGTTTATTTTTAAATTACTTTCGACATACACTGTTATATTAGTTTGAGGTGTACAACATAGTGATTAGACATTGATGTACCTCAGGAAGTGATCAACCCCAAGAAGCCTAGTATCTGTTTGGCAGCATACGTAGTTATTGCATTATTATTGACTACTTCCTTTGCTTACTTGACATGCCTGAGACTATTTTTATAACTGGCAGGTTGTCAAAGTACATTACTACAATCATAAAACTAAATGACACATTTGGTAAACTAACCAGATAATCTGTCATGCAAACTAGCCACCTCAGGGATGACCAGCCCTACCATTCCTATGTCTGAATCTCCTACAGCTATCAGTGAAAACTCCAAGTAACTAAGTCCTGTGTGTGGGAAAAACTCTTACTTCTTGAGGGGACTATGATTCTACCTGAGATTATAATGTACCAAAGTCCTTGGGCAAATATTTTATGCATGTGTTCCTCTTTCATATCCTTCATTTTTCTTTAAATTTTTATTCACAGAGTTAGTTGCAAATACAGGCTTCAGAGTTCAATAATTGCATCATTTATATAAAATGCAGTTAAACTGAATTTCTTGCTTTAGGATTAGTAGGCTTTGTCCACAGTGACATGCTATTAGATTTACACCCTTTATTATTACCCAAGGCCATTTCATTACAGTTGATATCACTTAAAATTGTTTTGTATGAGAAAAAATACTCTGTGTAAACACTATTTATTGATGAGAAATAAAATGATCAACAAAATTGAAAAAAATATTGATAAATATAGTAGTAAATTTTGAAGAAATATTATGTTTTTAATCTTCATTTTAGAACCAACTCGTACGTCATGTGAAAACCCAGGGGTGCCCCGGCATGGATCTCAGAACAGTACATTTGGATTTCAAGTGAGTGCTTTAAATAAATATTTCTGTTTAGTATAAAACTGTATCATTAGGCTTCTTTGGTTCATGTGCATTTAGCCCTGTTGATTCAAACAGAAGAAAAGTTATGTTTATAACTGCATTTGTAAACATATTATAAAAAGGTAACAGGCAACAAAAGATTGGACATAAAAGGAAATCAAGAGAAGAAAAATATGCTTCAAGAATAGTAGCCTAACTGACCATAAAGATGAAAGAAAAGAAAAGGTGGACATAGCTGTGAGCACAGGAAAATACATAAGCAATAGGTAGTACATAAGAGAGGGTAAGTAAGAGTATGTGAGGTATAAATGAATAAACTCTACAAGAAGATGTGGGGGCAGTGGGAGAAAATAAAGATGAAACAGGTTAAAGGAGAGACAACTGAGACAAGAGCTCGCTATTACATAAAATGTGATTGTTCAATAAGGCAAAAAGACTAAAATGGTTTTGCTTTATAATGCACATATAATACATATTTTTTACATATTGTCATTGATGTGGGAAATATCTGAAAAAATAATTTAACCATAACCTATTGTTACACAACACATAGTTAGACTGTTCTATTACAATTCTTTAGCATGCCCAGCCATGTGTGGCTGACTTTCTTGTTCTCTCGTTTTCCCATTTAGATTTTATGTAGAGATTCAGCGAGTTTTTCATTACAGGGCCTAAGGGGAGCCAAAGTGCATACTGATTCTAAAAGGAAATTGTCAATTTACACATTACCCAGTTGCCTTGTTTTACAGGCTTTTCTAAGCTGTGCTATTTTATGTGAAATTCAGTGTGAACCTGAAGAACATCTATTTCTAAAGAAAGTATTCATCAAAGGTGCCATATTTTTGTTGCTAAAAATAGTTTTCGTTTACCTACAGTTCAGGCTCAGTATGAACATTGATTTGATAGCATTTCCAATTCTCCCAGTTGGCCTCAGGCCTCCCTAGATAATACAAAAGTGTAAAAAAGTGTCTCAGTCTCTATTATATTGGTGTTTTTAGAAAACTTTAGATTCATAAGTACATAAAAGGTTTTATCAGTTGATCTAAATCCTGAAAATTGGACAACTAGCTAAACAGCATTAGTCCTCATTATACAGACAAAGAAACTGAAACAGTTGTGACTCGGCTTTGATCACAAGTCATTGGCAATATCCTGAAAGAATACAGAATTGTGATGTTAATGTCTGTGCATCATATCAGGTGTTTTTTCTGAAAAACATGTGTCCTTTCTAATAAATACCTTTTAAGATCATGGAAATAGAAATGAGTAAAATTGAGTTTGGAATAGCTATCCAATGAAATTAATAGAATTATTAATTGAATTTTAAGAATTCTATTATAATCATTAAAAATGTTGTTACAGCACTAGCCAGTTTGGCTCACAGGATAGAGTATTGGCCCAAGAACTGAAGAGTCCTAGGTTCAATTCCGGTCAAGAGAACATACCTTGGTTGCAGGCTTGATTCCTGGCCCTAGTCGGAATGCATGCAGGAGGCAACCAATCGATGTGTTTCTCTTGTATCAATGTTTCCTTCTCTCTCTCTCCCTCCCTTCCACACTCTCTGAAAATCAATGGGAAAATGTACTCAGGTGAGGGTTAAGAAAAAAAGGTTGTTACAAACTTAACCTAGCCCCAAATTCATATTATTTGGCTAATAAAACTATATTAGATTATTATATTCAATCTAGGTAAATATGAATTTGACTAGATTTCAAATATGGTTAGGTATACATATAATTATATTAATTGCTATTATAATTGCAAATGATATATTGAGTATATTAAATTAAAGACATCAACTTTTGCCCAGCTGATGTTGCTCATTTGGTTGAGCATCAACCTATGAACCTGGAGACCATGGTTCGAGATTCCCAGTCAGGGCACATGCCCAGGTTGCAGGCTTGATCCCCAGTGTGGGGTAGGCAACCAGTCAATGATTCTCTCTCATCATCGATGTTTCTCTCTCTCTCCCCCCCTCTCCCTTCCTCTCTGAAATCAATAAAGATACATATTTTTTTAAAGACATTAACTTTTGCACATGCATATGGCTGGTATGTGAGTGTGTGTGTGTGTGTGTGTGTGTGTGTGTGTGTATATATATATATATATATATATATATACTAATTATATTTACTACTAGAGGCCCAGTGCATGAAAATTTATGCACTCGCGGGGGTGGGGGGTCCCCTCAGCCCAGTCTGCGCCCTCTTGCAGTCTGGGAGCCCTCGGGGGATGTCCACCTGCCAGCTTAGGCCTGCTCCCTGGGGAATTGGGCCTAAGCTGGCAGTCATACATCCCTCTGGCAGCCCAGGAGTCCTTGGGGGATGTCCACCTGCCAGCTTAGGCCCGCTTCCAGGCGGACATTCTTAGCACTGCCAAGGAGGCGGGAGAGGCTCCTGCTACCACACCTGTGCTCGCAGCCCTCAGCCCGGCTTGTGACTGAGCAGAGTTCCCCCTGTGGGAGCGCACTGACCACCAGAGGACAGCTCCTGTGTTGAGTGTCTGCCCCCTGGTGGTCAGTGTGCATCATAGCAACCAGTAGTTCCCCTGTTAGGGTCAATTTGCATATTACCCTTTTATTATATAGGACAGTGGTTGGCAAACTGCGGCTCGCTTGCTGCAGTTTGCTGCTCTGTTGACTAATGAGTTTGCCGACCACTGGGATAGGGGCTTAATCACAAGGAACAGCAACAGCCTGTAATTATTGGAATCGAGAGTCTAGGTCAGTGGTCGGCAAACTCATTAGTCAACAGAGCGTCAAATCGCGGCTTCCGAGCCGCAGTTTGCCGACCACTGATATAGGATAAGTGTATAATTATATTTACTAAATCTGTATAGAGCTAACAGAATTTTAAAAATTCTAGTTCTAACTAATATCAATTTATTGGTAGATTGTAATGAATATGGTCAGATGTAACTAGGAAAGGCATCTTTATCAGTTGAGAAAAACTCTTGCAAATAATATGTGGTTTTGAGCTAGCTTAAGCCTAAAGGCACTACGAATCAAATTTCGGGTATGTCTGAGACACAGAGAAGGAATTAAGTGAGAGTCATCAAGCCCAGAATTTAGGAACTGGACTACAGTACTCAGTCCTCACTCTCTGTGTTTACCACATTTTCTCTCTCTGCAGATTGGCCATATGGCCAGGGGTGCGTCATTTCTGTTAACATCTCAACCACATAGAGAAGTGATTAATTGCCTCAATCTCAGTTCCAAATTTCCAGAGAATCAGAATAGTACACCTTTTGTATCTATCTCTTGTTTTATCAGGTGGCCAATGGTGAGTTAAGTAAAAACAGCTATAGTAACCCCACTTCTGGGAGGGACAAGAGAAAGGAGAAAGTTATTAATTGCAATGGCATTTTCTTAATTTTCTCTTTAATGTGTTAATTTATTCACTTTCCTTTTCTACATAGATTTATAATAGATTTTTTGGACATAAATATAATTATTAATATATAAGAATAAATTACCTCTTGATAGAGATGATGATAACTCTAGTATTGAAAAATAATAATGAATATAATTTATCTTTTTATCTAAGATATTGGAAATTGGAACAATTTTTTTCTGGAAATAGATTGCTAGTGAAGGGAGCAGCTGTCAAAATGATTGATACAACACCTAGATTAATTATGGGATAAATGCCAAATACATATTTCTTTAACTATTTGACTAAAAGTAAGTGGCTAATGATGATGCTAGGGATATGGCCAGTGGTCAGATTATGGAGGCTTTTATCTGCTAAGGTAACACAAAGTAACTGTTTTCTCTGGGTGATAAGTCAATGAAGATTTAAGGATAATGATAAGGTCAAACTTTTAAGTTAAATCGATCACTGATTTGAGTGTGGAAAAGACATTTAATGGGGCCAAGAGTGGAGAAATAGAGACAAGTTAGATGATTATGATAATTGTCTATGCCAGTCTTTTTCGAAGTGTGGTTCATGACCAAGCAGCAGCAGCGTTACCTGGAAACTGGTTGGAAACGCAGATTCTTCCCTGTCAGAAAATTTAGAGGAGTGCTCAGCTACCTTTGTGTTTGAAGTCCCCCTGGTTATTATGACATCTGCTAAAGTTTGAGATCCAAAACTTGTAGAAAAGATGTTGAGGACTAAAACTGGTTATATAACTGGGAGAGAGAGAAAAGGGACACCTTGAGAAAAATTTAGGAGGTAAAATTGTCCAAATTTGGTGGTAGATGAAATGAGGGAAGATTTATGGGTGAAACGTGGCACCGTTAACTGAGATCTAGCCTAAAGTAGAATTGTAGGATGGATAGAGGTTTGAAGAACAGAATTGAAAAATCTACAATGATCAGTTACAGAATCCAGGCCATAGGAGAAAGTAAAAATCTGTAGCACCATATTGTACAACCTCAGGGAGTATGTAAACGGCATGCTCTGAGATATAAATGAAGGCCACTGTTTATATGGAATACAGCATTCTGGCATTGGGCAATACAGCAGCCTTGGACAATATGGGGCATTCGGGGGGTAAGAGATCTCCTAAAGGCTAAAGTGAATGTGTTATGAGAGACACAATACTAGGAAACTAGAAAGATAAAGGTTGTTATAAGAGAATGACTATTGGAATTGAATGTTTCTGGTGTAGCATGGTTCTGGCAGATAATGAGAGTGTGAGAAATAGTGGATTTAGCTAGTCTCAAGGTCCAAACAGAATCTTGTATTAAATTATGTCACATTAGGCTTAGCCTCATGTTGCTTGGGAGTAGGAACTAAGGGGGAAGCAGAAAGCAGGTATCTGTGTTAAGTACTAAGGCAGCGATTGAGCATTCTCAGCTTCCAGTTGTTGGGGAAGAATAAAGTGGCAGACCCTAACTATTCCTCCATCTCTAATCACTTAATAAATCATGGGGGTTTTTCTTGTAATTTATTTTGGGTAAACAACTTCCTTCCCCCATGTACTTCCACACGTTAGTCCAGCTTTTATCCACTCATTTCTAAAATGTTAGTGTCTGCCTTGCAATCAGAACTGCCATTCATCATTCATTTTGTTTAATAGTTTCTTCATACAATTTTCAGTTAATTTTCCAAAGATATTACTTTCTACATAACTTTTCACTTGCTCTTAAAGCTTTAGCAACGTTGCTTCTATTTAAAAAGGATTTCAAATGTCATGGCTTGCCATTTGAGACCCTTGATTCTTACTTATGTCTCTGACTTAATACTTATAGCTAGAATTTATTTAAAACTTATGTGCCATCCCTGTGTGGAGTAGATTATCTATCCTATTTTATTTAATCCTTAAAACAAATCTCAAGACAAATATTATCATCTTTATTTATAGATGGGAGGTTAAATCTCAAAGATGAGATATTTCTTATTTAAGTAAGATCAGATCTAAAGTAAAGCCAAGCATGGATTAGTCTGGGTTCTGTTTTCTTTTTTCTTTCTTTCTTTTAACATTTTTTATTTATTTTAGAGAGAAAGGGAGAGGAAGAGAGAGAGAGATAGAAACATCAGTGATGAGAGAGAATCATTTGATTGGTGCCTCTTGCATGCCCCCTACCGGGCATCAAGCCTGCAACTGGGGCACATGCCCTGACTGGGAATCGAACCCTGACTTCCTGGTCCATAGGTCGACACTCAACCACTCAGCCACACTGGCCAGGCTCTGTTTTCTTTTTAACTATATTTCATTGCATCCCATTTTAGCCCAGCTGTGTGAACTCTCCATGTCAACCAATGAAATGTACTCTCATTTCTCATAAACTACATGATGTATATTTTAATTTCCATACATTTTTCTCATCATTTTCTTACACTGTTTAATTTTATATCAGTTGCTCTCAAACTTTAATATTCGTTAAAATCACCTAGGAGGGCCCTGGCCAGTGTGGCTCAGTCAGTTGGGACATTGTCCCTTATACCACCAAGTGATCATGGGTTTGATTCCCCATCAGGGCACATGCCTAGGTTGCAGGTTCAATCCCTTATTGGGGAGTGTGTGGGAGGCAACCAGTTGATGTTTCAATCTCACATCAATATTCCTCTTTCTTTCTCTTTTCCTCTCTCTCCCATTCTCTCTCTCTAAAATCAATAAAAGCATGTTCTCAGGTGAGAATTTAAAAAAAATCACTTAGAAGGTTTGTTAAAATACAGATTGATAATCCCTACCCTAAGAGTTTCTGATTCAGTGGGTCTAGGGTAAGGTCCCAAAATTTTCATTTCTAACAAGTTCCTAGGTGATGGTAAGGTTACTGGTCTGGGGACCACACTTTTGAGAACCATTGTTGTATCTATTTATCTCTATCCCACATCCTTGAAAACTCAGTGGAAACTGCATGTCTTCCATTGCATATTTCTGTCGCCTTTACAATGTTCAGTAAACACTTTTATGTCTAATATCATATTGCATTTACTGTCCCCATATTCATTTTCCTCTTATGTTGTTAGTAATCTTTATTTCCATATCTATTTTTATCCACCTTAATTTATCTTTCTTAACCCTCTGTCTGTCTGTCTGTTATTCTATCCTGTATTCATATGTAACTTACTAGAGGCCTGGTGCATGAAATTCATGCACTGTGGGGGGGGGGGGGGTTGTCCCTTAGCCAAGCCTGCACCCTCTCCATTCTGGGACCCCCTGTGGGATTGGGCCTACACCGGCAGTCAGACACCTCTCTCACACCTGAGAATGCTGGCTCCCAACCGCTCACCTGCCTGCCAGCCTGATCACCCCCTAACTACTCCCCTGCCAGCCTGATGGACACCTGTTTCCCTGCCAGCCCGATTGCCCCCAACTGCCCTGCCCCGCAGGCCCGGTCACCCCCAACTGCCCTTCCCTGCCAGCCTGTTTGCCCCTAACTGCCCTGCCCTGCAGGCTAGTCACCCCCAACTGCCCTGCCCCGCAGGCCTGGTCGCCCCAACTGCCCTGCCCTGCAGGCCTGGTTGCCCCCAACTGCCCTCTCCTGCCGGCCTGGTCTCCCCTAACTTCCCTCCCTTGCCAGTCCAGTTGCCCCTAACTTCCCTCCCCTGCCAGCCTGGTCTCCCCTAACTTCCCTCCCTTGCCAGTCCAGTTGCCCCTAACTTCCCTCCCCTGCTGGCCTGGTCGCCTCTCACTGCCCTCCCCTGCAGGCTTGGTCGCCCTAACTGACCTCCCCTGCTGACCTGATTGCCCACAACTACCCTCCCCTGCTGGCCATCTTTTGGTGGCCATCTTTGACCACATGGGGGCGGCCATCTTGTGCAATGGAGTGAGGGTCAATTTGTATATTACCCTTTTATTAGATAGGATTGACTTTTTGGTACCTATATATCTTCTTCATATTTCGGCAAAAAGTTTGGCATCTTTGTATACTTTGGGTACTCAAATATTTGATGATGTTATATACACAAAGAGATCTATGCTTTTTTCTTTAGCCTTGATTTCCCCCCCAATTTTATTTTAAATCAGATTTCAATTTCTTTTTCCTCCAACTTTTATGATGCATAATTTCTTTTGAAAACATTTTCTCATTCAAACTTCTTTTTTTAACCATATTTGAAGTTGCATTGGAACATTTGTTGTTGTTTCTTTTTTCTTCTGTAATTTTCTGCAGGTAGGGAGTGTTGTACAGTTTCATTGCAAAAAAGGACACCTTCTCCAGGGGTCTACGACACGCACCTGCCTGCCAGACCTCACGTGGAGTGGAATTCAGCCCGAGTGCATACGTAAGTATTGTGGCTAAGAAATTATACTTATCACAGAAGAATTTATATGCATTTTCCTTCTAATTGTGAAAATAAATATATATCCATACCATACATGCATCACATTGATGCTTTAGACTACTATAAAACATAATTCATGTATATATGTTTATTACTATATCATAACCCTATGTCCATCGGGAAGCATTCTTTCTAAAGAAGGCAGAAGGCATGAGGTATAATTTTATTCTTCTCTAAAAGCTCCTGTAACTGTGTTCAGTTTAGTCACCTGGTAATTTTAAATGATGATTATTTTTTAGATTTATAGATCTACACTGTGAATCTGAAATACTCAGATATAGGAGGCTCCTACATAGTGACTCTTAATCTTATCACTTGTGAAACTCTCTGAGCATCTGAGGAATGCTAAAACAAAAACACGTAAGGAAATGTACACCTTGACCATGAATTTGAATATTATTTCAGGATTTCCTGGAGCTGGTAAATGTGCACTGACTCTAAATTGAGAACAGTTGCTGTACAAATTAAATTAGAATGAAATTCAAAGTCACTAAACAATCTTTTCTAACAGTTAGTAATAAATTTTAGCTGATGAGTTATTTATCTCTTCTTTCCCTCCCACCTCCTTTTTTATCTCCTCCTCCATCTTTATACATTCTGATCCTCTTGGGGAAAGAAAAAAGAGTGAGAGGAAGGAGAATGGTAGATAACTTTTAGGATTTGCTGAAGTTAAATAAAAACCTACAAATGTACTCTAGCCCTGTTCTTAGCCACTCAAATGATCACGGGAGCCCCTGTGGACCTGAAGCTTGCTGAAAAGCACCCAAACACTCCAATGAGTCGTGTCATAAGCTGCTTGGTTTATATTTAAATATGGAAAATCTCTTAAAAAAGAATTCCTCAGTGTGTACGTTAGAACAGCTGTGTGGGATGTAGCTAGGTATTTCATAGTAAATCAAGATTCTCTGATGACCTACATTTAGAACATGATGATTTAAATGAAGATAAACAGCTTCGGTTACTGCAAAGCATCTCAGAATTTTAATATGTGCTTAATGTGGGGGTTAAGAATGTAGCAGAGAGAGAAACCAAGATGGTGGCATAGGTAAACACCTAAACTGCTGCCTTGCACAACAATTTCAAAACTACAACTAAAAGACAAAATGGACATCATCCAGAACCACAGGAAGGCTGGCTGAGTGGAAATTCTACAACTAGAAGGAAAGAGGAAAGCACACTGAGACTCAGAAGAGCTGCAGGAGGCAGAGGTACTGAGATGCACGTGCAGAGAGGACTGGCAACTGAGTGTGCGGCTGGCCTTCTCAAGCGGGAGGGAGACAAAAGCTCCCAACTGCACTGAACTCCAGTTCCGGGTGAAACTCTGGGGACCCAGACTCATATGGGGAGAAACTGGACTGTCTGGGAGCAGGTGGAACTCGAGGACGGCTTTCTCTCAGAGGTGCTTGCAGCGATTACCACAGGACACTGAGACACAGGGGCCTATTAGGGCAGGGCTGATGGGAAACCAATGCTGTCTGCTCCGCCCTGAGACTCCACCCCATCCAAGCTGAGCACAGAGGCTTTTGCAAGTCTTGTCTCATAAGGGTATCTTCAGCACAGAAGTTCTCCCAGCATAGACACAGCTGATCCTCACAGCCAATTGGCCTGGATGTCAATTCCTCCCAGTGACACCAACAACAATCAAGGCTTAACTACAACAAGGCTGTGCACACAGCCCACAAAAGGGTGCACCAAGAGTGTCCACCTTAGGTAACTGGGGAGGCTGAGTCACTGGGCCATATAGGACACCTAGCACACAAAGCCACTCTATCAACTCAGGGAAGCAGCCAAAATATGAAGACAAAGAAACAGGTCACAAATGAAAGAAATGGAGGAAAGCAAATGACTGGATATAGAGTTCAAAACCACGGTTATAAGGTTTTTCAAGAATTTCCTAGAAAAAGCCGATAAATTTAGTGAGACCCTCGAGGATATGAAAAAGGACCAACTAGAAATTAAGCATACACTGACTGAAATAAAAAATATTATACAGAGATCTAAAAGCAGACTAGAGGATTGCAAGAATCAAGTCAAAGATTTGAAATACAAAGAAGCAAAAAACACTCAACCGGAAAAGCAAAAAGCAAAAGAATCCAAAAATGTGAAGATAGTGTAAGGAGCCTCTGGGACAACTTGAAGCATACCAACATCAGAATTATGGGGGTGCCAGAAGAAGAGAGAGAGCAAAATACTGAAAACCTATTTGAAGAAATAATGCCTGAAAACTTCCCCCACCTGGTGAAAGAAATAGACTTACAAGTCCAGGAAGCGCACAGAACCCCAAACAAAAGGAATCCAAAGAGGACCACACCAAGACACATCATAATTAAAATGCCAAGAGCAAAAGACAAAGAGAGAATATTAAAAGCAGCAAGAGAAAAACAGTTAGTTACCTACAAGGGAGCACCCATACGACTGTCAGCTGATTTCTCAACAGAAACTATGCAGGCCAGGCAGGAGTGGCAAGAAATATTCAAAGAGATGAATAGCAAGAACCTACAACCAAGATTACTCTACCCAGCAAAGCTATCATTCAGAATTGAAGGTCAGATAAAGAGCTTCACAGATAAGAAAAAGCTAAAGGAGTTCATCACCACCAAACCAGTATTATATGAAATGCTGAAAGGTATTCTTTAAGAAGAGGAAGAAGAAGAAAAAGGTAAAGATAAAAATTATTAACAACAAATACATATCTATCAACAAGTGAATCTAAAAATCAAGTGAATAAAAAAATCTGATGAACAGAATAAACTGGTGAATATAATAGAATCGGGCATAGAAAGGGAGTGGACTGACAATTCTCGGGGGGAAAGGGGTGTGGGGGGTTCGGGAAGAGACTGGACAAAAATCATACACCTATGGATGAGGACAGTGTGGGGGAGGGTAAGGGCATGGGGTGGGGTGGGAACTGGGTGGAGGAGAGCTATGGGGGAAAAAAGAGGAACAATTGTAATAATCAGAACAATAAAGATTTATTAAATTAAAAAAAAAAGAATGTAGCAGAGACAGACTTTGTGTTTACCCTTAGCAATCCCCCTTGAGGATTAAATTTCATTAACTGAATTGAATTAAATATAAACCATGTAATACAATGTTTATCACAGTGTTAAAAAATGTTATTTATAGCTTTGTAAATCTCCTTTGGGAAATTTATTTTCCAAACAAACTTGTCCCCAGGATACTTTTCTCAGAGACCACCTTTAAGAATTTTTATCCATGAACAAGTGATCAGAATTGTTTTATTTAGGGAAAAAATTCTTGTAGCATCTATTTCTGATTGAGAAAGGCATGGTCTTTAAAATACACAAAACAGGTGAACTGGGGGTCAGGGCCAAGAAGTGCCGTAAGTATAGGTGGAGTGGAATCAAGGTAGAGAATAGGAGTGAGAGGAAATGAAAAAAGGAGACAAAAAATTAAATGATTGAAAAAATACTGCTAGCATATAAATAAAAAATATGACCAGAAAAGTTCATATGTAGAAAAAATGTTGAATTGTACTTTCTACATTAGGAATTAGTAATATCAGAATGACATAATAAGCTGTGGTTGGATTTAACTTTAGGAAAAAATGTTTAAAGTAAATGTAATACATTTTAAAAATAATAAAGTAATATTTTATAAACTGGCATAGAAAATTTGAGTTTGAGAAACTTTAAGAAGTATTTTACGCCGGAACCGGTTTGGCTCAGTGGATAGAGCGTTGGCCTGCGGACTGAAGGGTCCCGGGTTCGATTCCGGTCAAGGGCATGTACCTTGGTTGCGGGCACATCCCCAGTGGGGGGTGTGCAGGAGGCAGCTGATCGATGTATCTCTCTCATCGATGTTTCTAGCTATCTATCCTCTCCCTTTCCTCTCTGTAAAAAATCAATAAAATATATTTAAAAAAAAAAAAGAAGTATTTTACCATGAGACCTTTAAAATGTTAATATGTATTGTGACTCTCTAAAATGATGATGTAGTCTACATTTATGAGCTTAATTATCCACAGTCTTTTTCCCCCTCAGTTTACCTATTAACATAATGTTCAACAGAAGATTGTTTAGAAAATGCTAGTCTATGAAATCAGAATGTATATTTACATTCATGTATTTCCTTTGATTCATTAAGTAATTATTTTAAACTATATTTATATAAAGGCATTGACATGCCCTTAAAAATATATCATGACTCCAGACTCAAAATTTTCTTAACATGTCTATAAAAATGAACATTTTTCTCTTTTTTTAATATAGCCCACAGCTGTAAGCAGCCAGAAACTCCTGTTCATGCAAATGTAGTAGGAATGGACCTTCCATCCCATGGGTATACACTAGTTTATACCTGTCAGCCTGGCTTCTTCTTAGCAGGTGGAACAGAACATAGGGTGTGTAGATCTGATAACACCTGGACTGGAAAAGTTCCTGTTTGTGAAGGTAAGTTTTTTTCCTATAAAACCTTTCACAGAAGATATCGTATTATTTTGATCTCCCTCAGATAAAAGAGACAGAAAGCATATAAATTAAATTAGCTTAGGAGCAAGGGAAATTTGTTGGCCAACTCTAAGGAAAGGAGTGATCTACATACTTCTGATCCCAGAGGCACAAAAATATTATTCAGGTCTTTATAGCTTCTTTTCCATGTTCTGGTGTTTGTTTTTGCCCTTATTACTTCTAGTTTTCTATTCATGGTAGGTGTACTAGTTTCATAGGGCTAACCATAACAAAATACCACAAGCTGGGTGGCTTGAAAGACTAGAAATTTATTCTGTCACACTTCTGGAGGTTAGAAGTCCAAAATCAGTAGGCCCAAGTGCCCTCTGCAGGCTCTAAGGAGAATCATTCCTTACCTCTTCTAAACTGATGGCTTCTGGCTATTCTTGGCATTCCTTGGCTCAGACCTGCCTCATCTCAATTTCTGCTTTCATCACATGGCCTGTTCTTTGTATCCCTGTATGTCCTCTCTTCTTATTATAAATACATCAGTCATTTGATTTAGGGATTATTTCACCTTAAGAGCCCAAAATAATTATATAAGCAAAGGCCTGCTTTCCAAATAAGGTCATATTCTGAGGTTACTGGTGAACATACAATTGGGGAGATACATGCTTCAACCCACCACAGTGAAAAAAAATGCTTCCAGCATTCCTGGCCTCATACACTTCTGGCTCACACCCTGGTAAAAAAGAATCTTTCCCAAAGCTTGGTCATGAAAGCACTATTAAGGAGTTCCATTGTCACCGTTTTGAACAGAGTCCATTTCCAAGTCCATTACTCAGCCCAAGTGATATGGTATGTTGACCTTTTCTAGGTATAGTGTCAACCGCTCTTGCTGCTTTGTCAGGACAGTCCCCATCTAGACAAGATCTGAGGAATTTATGGGAGGGAATAGGGTTAGGTTTCCAAAAGAAGGAGCAAAGGAAATTTTTTTTCAGATTTTTTGATAAAGTTATCAATAAACTATCTTTTTCTTTTATTTTTCATTTTTTTTCAGACCTTCTAAATCTTGATCTCTTGCAGCATTCACAAATGTTAATGACTTTATCCTTCTTGAAATGTTTTTACTCTCTTTTAGCTAGAACATTACTGTTTTTAATTTTTTATGGTAGAAATCTCTACAGTGTGAGATAATATTATTTTGTTTACTTGTCATTGTGTTTCTTCACTCTCTGCCCTTTCATCTGCTCCTCCCCAACTAGAATATAATATCAATAAAAACTTTACTTTTTACAACTGTGATTTTAACATCTAGATCAGTTCCTTGCATGTGAAGGTGTTAAAGAATATTTGAGTAAATAAATATATTATTCTCTCATAATTATGGCTGTCTGGTCTCCATTTCTCTTATTATTTTGTATCCATGATTTTCTAAAGGCTTGGTTCTTAGCCATCTCTTTGTTTTACTCTATATTCTCTCCCTAGATAAGGTCATTTAAGCCAATGGCTTCAACAGTCTCCTTTATGGAGATTATTTGCAGATTAATATTTATAGTTTATGTTTCTTCCCTTTGCTTCAGAATTTATATTCACTTGCTTACTTGATGTGTCTTCTTGAATTCCTCAGAGACATTTCAATACTCAATATATGCAAATCTAAACCCATAAATTTTTTTCACCGAAGTCTTCATTTGGTATTCTCTATCTTAGTGGTACCATCGTCATATAGTACATAGACATCTAGTAGTCAGCTTTGACACCTTCTTATCCCTTTAAACCCACCAGTATTTCAATAGTTTTTTATTTTATCTGCTTTTCTGTTTTATCTTCACTACTACTGTAGTCTCACTAAAGATTATCTCTACTGGGACCATTGCTGCAGCCTTCTAACTTCCCTGCCCATGTCTATATCCACTTCTTTCCAAATTGTTCTCCATCTTTCAGCCAGAGTGATGTTCAACCACATAACCTCCCACTCAAACCTTTTAAAGACATTGCATTGTCCTTAGTTTTTATGGCCTGCAATCACTACCTTTCATCATTCTTATAGCTTTCCAGGCACATCGAACTCCACACAGGATTTGTTTGGTTTTTGGGCTACCTGTGGTGTGACTTAAAGTTTAGTTTTAAGTTTTCTCCATTGAGCCTACCCAATTTCTTATGACTCTATGTGCTATCTCAACATTGTTTTATTATTTGTAAACAAATGATTTCTGCCTTTTTGCAACAGGAACATACTCTCAGCCCTCAGCTTTTATGTTGGAATCAACTGCTTCCATGATGGATATGCCCCTAAAATAACAAATAGCATCCATCATGTGGCAGCACTAATCTCCCCCTTGTTTCTCTGGACCATAGGAGGGGTAATTACTGCAACTGCTGGCTCTAAAACAGGAGTGTTGAGTGGAGACAGACATACTATGATGAACAGGACATATTGGAGAAAAGTATATGATATGTCAGAGAATAAATTTGACAGGGGATCACGTTTTGGGGGGTGTATGTAAGTGTTATTAATTATATTAACTTTTATAAACATTTTTTATTTCTATCCATAGCTGGTTCCAAAATATTGGTGAAAGACCCCAGACCTGCACTCGGAACACCCAGCCCGAAGTTAAGTGGTTAGTAACTTCAGTTGTTTTTCTAAAAGCCATGATACCTAAAATGACTATTTGTTTATAAGAATAAATTTCAGTATTGAAAACTATGTATTTGACAATTTGGAATTTGATAGCTTGTGTTATGAGATATTGAATTTCCAGCAGTATAATACTATGACATGTTACAATAATAGCAATTATTTTATTTAAAATGTTTAATAAATGGAATGTTATATAAAATTTTTAATTATAGATTTTTAACAAAATGCACTTGTTATGTGATTAAAAGTTTAGGAACTTCTAGTACTCATTCAGTTTGTTTTCAGTTATTAGATTTAAAAAGCGAATTTTTAAAACCTGGCATAGTCATTAAAACATGGACTTGGAAGTCTAACAACATTAATGTAATTCCTATGTTATACACTCCCTACCCTATGGCTTTGGAGAAGACTCTAAAGATCAATGGAAAAAATATCCTTGGGTGAGGATAAAAAAAAATAGTAAGGGGTCATATATGAAAGCTTCTCTTTTAGTATTAGTCAATATCTTATTTATGTTGATATAAATGAAAAGCTACTAATAAAATTAAAGGCTAAGAGTCTAATCTTTACCTTGGAGATAGATTGGCCCAGTTGTATTGAATCAGGAAGAGTGATAGGATCTCATTTTAGTTGGGTTCAGAAATTCTCAATGTACATGTTACAAAACTGGAGTGCTCCCAAAACTCTAAGACACTGATTTATTCAATACTCAACAGTAACAGACAGAATGTCACTAAGGCAGTCAAATAGTACCTATATATATAAAAAGGCAGCTACCATAACGGCCATAACAACCTAACAACCAGTTGCTAAGATGCCTACTGTGACCAGTGAACCGGCCCAATCAGGGGGTGGGGCTGGTGGCCAGGGGCCATCCTCTCGGCCCCTCCCTGCTGCCGGCCTGCCCCTGATCAGACTCTTCCACACCGATCAAGAGTGGGGCCTGCTGGCCAAATGCCCCCTCCCTTCCCCCCTGGCCAGCCATGCCCCTGATCACCACCCCACCTCAATAGGGGGCAGGGCTGGCCAGCCAACCTCCTGGAGCCCCTCCCCCCAGCTGGCCACGCCCCCTATGAGCCCCCCACCATCCTGATCGGCCCCCAACCCCTCTCCCTGGCCAGCCCCACCCCTGATCGTCCCCCCCACCATGATAGGGGGCGGGGCTGGCCGGCCAATCTCCTGCAGCCCCTCCCCCCACTCACCCTCACCCCAGATCAGCCCCTCCACCCTAATCAGAGGCAGGGCCGGCTGGCCAACCACTCATGGCCCCTCCCCCAGGCTGCTGGCCCCCAATCAGGACCCCCCACCCATCCCATTTGGGGGCAGGGCTGGCCAGCCCACTGCCCACAGCCCCTCCCCATGACCTGCCCTGCTCCCAATCAGCCCCCCAACCCAATTGGGGTCAGGGCCAACTGGCCAATCTCCCACGGCCCCTTCCCCCAGCCAGCCTGGCCCTGATCGGGGGCCCTGATTGGGCCCTGATCCAGTCGGGCTGACTGGCCAAACTCCCGCCATCTCCTCCTCCTGACAGGCCCAGCCCCTATCTGCCCCGATTGGGGCTGGGCCGGCCGTACCCCACCCATGCAAGAATTTGTGTACTGGGCCTCTAGTGTCAACATAAGAGAGGAAGGTGAGCAATAGAGTCAGACAACCATAATGGTCAATCAATGCACAGAATTTCCCAAGAGAAATGCTTTATTGGGGAGCAGATGGATGCTCTGAATAATAACTCCAGCACATCAAGTATAAATCTGGACTGTCCTGGACAAAACATTACAGTGATGACCAATAAATAAATCAGGCAGACAAAATAAAACAATATGGAAGAACTAAATACCATAATGAGTTCAACTAATATTCAATAGTAAAGATTTCTGCATTAAACAATTATAGAATATATGCTTTCCTCAAAGGCACATAGGACAGCTATAACAATTAATCATATATTAAGTAATAAATAAATCTACACAAATTTCAAAACACAATCTTTTCTGATCATGATACAGTTAAAAGTTAATAAGAAAATGAATACATTTTAAAAATTCTTGAATGCTTGGAAATTAAGAACAGAATTTATGCCGATGAATAAATCATGAAGTAAAGATGAAATTAAAATGAAAAACGTAACACTAGAGTTTAGTTATTTTGAAATCTAAATATCTGAATTTGGGCACTGAAGCAAAAGAAGAGTTGTGAAGGGAATTCATACACTTTAATCCTTCCATTAGAAAAGAAGAAAGCCTCAGAATTAGTGAGTTAAGTGATTCTGTTAAGAAGATATAAAAATTTTAACAGAAAAACCAAAAGAAAGCATAAATCAAGGCAATAAAAATGAACAAATAAACCCCAAAAATATAGTAGAAAAATCTAAACCAAGCCAAAGGTACTTGTTTGAAAAAACAAAGTGAAAATTTTCTGGTAAGATGGATCAAGAAAATAAATAATATAATAAAACTAAGTGTGAACATAACTACAGAGAGTAGATAAATGAGAAATACATTAATCAAAAAGTATCAAAACTTTCTTTATAAAAATTAAACAAAATGAATAAATTACTAGAAAAGTATATTTTATCAGATCTAACTAATAAACCTGAGTAATTCTATAACAAAATAGTAGTTAAAACTATTTCCACAAAGAAAAAACAGATGTATATGGCTCTGCTGATGAGTTATACCAAATTTTAAAGGAACAGAACAGATCGTCCAGTTTTACAAAAACTCATCCAGTCAATAAAACTCATTCTATGGTTACCACAAAACTACTAACTCAGTAAATACATAAAAAAGAAAAACTACTGACCCATTTGACTCAAGATTAAAGATGAAAAAAAATTCTGCACAAAATCTTAGCAAATAAAATACATTATAATAAAGATGACACATCCAATTGGGGTCATGATAAACATACATAAATATGTTTATGTTAAATAATTCTTAAATGTAATCTATCACCTTAAGTGATTAACATGTGCCCAGCTAGTGTGGTTCATTGGTTCAGTGTCAACCCATGAACCAGTAGGTCATGGTTTGATTCCCAGTCAGGACACATGCCTGAGTTGCAGGTTCAATCCCTGGTGGAGGACATGAAGGAGGCAGCTGATTGATGGTTCTCTTTCATCATTGATGTTTCTATCTCTCCCTTACTCTCTCTAAAATAAATTTTTTTAAAAGAGAGATTAACATGCAAAAAATATGATCATTATAATAATTGTACCAAAAATACTTTCTGAGATTTTACATATATTTATGCTTTTTTAAAACCTTTTAATAAATTAAAAGGAAAGGAATTTCTTTAACTCAAGTAAAGGTATCTATAGCACTAGAGCGATGTCATCCTAAGTGGCAAAATATTAGAAGCATTTCATTTAAAGTCATGAATGAGTCAAAGTGATTAGATTGCTAAAAAGAAACATTCTATGCAGGCTGATACCTGGGCTGAGTGGGGGGTGGAGGGATTGAGCAAAAAAGGAAAAAAAAAAGGGGGACATTAGTGTGGGGATTGCTGGAGGAGGGCATAGGAGGATTAATGGTGATGGATGGAGACTTGGAGTGGTGAGCACACAATACAATGTACAGATGATCTGTTATGGAATTGTGCACTGAAACCTGGATAATTTTCTTAACCAGTGCCACCCCAATAAATTCAATAAAAAGGGGAAAAATGAAGGAAATGTGTCAGTGGTTCAAAGTCAGGAGCATAGCACTCTATTTGGCAAAGACGTGAAGCCTCTGAAGAAAAGTTTATATTCAAATGTGTTGGAAGAAAGGATCATGACTATCATTGTTTTCCTCCTTTTCATTGATAACCACATCAATGGTAGTTGGATGACACTTTAGAGTTTATAAAGAACTACCAAATACACAATCACATTTAAATCTCAAAATAAACTTAACAATAGAAAGTATTATCATTCCCATGTACATAAGGATTTAGATGAACAAATAGTGTCTGTCTCTCCTGCCCTATAATGAGTTATATTTCTCAGTTATGTATGGGGTAGGGGGTGGGGGAGAGGTGGTGCTGGCATGCTGGAGTTTGCAAGTTCAGGGTTACCATAGCCAATTTTTAAAAAATACATTTTTATTGATTTCAGAGAGGAAGGGAGAGGGAGAGAGAGAGAGAATCATTGATTGGCTGCCTCCTGCACACCCCTAACTGGGGATCGAACCCACAACTCAGGCATGTGCCCTTGACCAGAATCAAAACCAGGACCCTTCAGTCCTCAGGCTGATGCTCTATCCACTGAGCAAAATCAGCTAGGGCTCACCATAGCCAATTCTGTGCATTCTTCCTAACTACAATCAGTGCTGTCTTGTTCATAGTTTGAAATCTGCCATTATGGGAATATTTACACTATAGAAATCAGTAAATACTACAAATCTTTTGTTGTTGCTGTTCTGGAGAGTCAGGTATTAAACATTTACTACCACATCAATGATTAATCCTGATGCAGTGTGCTTTGCTGCAGCTGCTACCTGCCTCTTTCTATTGCTGTTTCTCCTGTCACTAGATTCTCTTTATCTCCTTCAACCAACACTCCTTAATTTTTCTAAGCACCATGCACAAGATCATTAGGTGTAGCAGATTTTCATTAAAGGGTCAGGGGGGCAGAGTAATCACAGTGTGGGGCAGGGGAAATGAGCAATCACAGGCGACAACAACACGTATGTTTTGAGTGCGTACTATTTGCCAGAACACTTCCCCTTACTCCTGTTATCTCTACAACTCAGAGTCTGTTATTCCAAATTCCTGATTTTTGTAATGCAGGACAATTTAGCTCCTTACTCACTCCTGCAAACTTGTTCTAGGTATACTGCTTTGTTTTAAATCTGATCACTTTAATGCTTTTTATTGATTTTTTTTGAGAGAGAGAGAGAGACATCGATTTGTTGTTCCACTTATGTATGCATTTATGGGTTGATTCTTGTATGTGTCCTGATTAGGATTGAACCTGCAACCTTGGTGTATCTGGACAGTGCTCTACCAACTGAGCTACCCAGTCATGGCTCGATATACTTTTTTAAGTTAAAAACTCGTTATGGTGCTTAGTGAAATCAGGGGCTTTGTCCATATTCGCTGTATCAAATTTTTAGGCAAGGTCTGCCTATGCATACAGAGCATAACTGTGTAGTGTGAGGTTTGGAGAGAAAATGCCACTAGAAGGATGACTTGGCAAAGTTCACAGGGTCAGGAGCATGGATTTTTTCATGATATTAACTACATGTCTGCCAAATGTATGTTTTATTAGCAACTACGCAGTGAGGTATAATATCTAAAGTTTCTCTATTTTATCTTCATAATAGTACTAATAATAGAGAAGATTAGATGAAAAATGTGAATGACTTAAGTAAAGAAAGAAAGCTTTTCCCTAAATCCATGCCATTCACTCACTCACCAAACAGCCAAGGTTCCATTGAATAGCTGATTTCTGGGAGGGCTGGGGCAGGGAGGGGGGCTTTATTCTGATGTATAGGATTAATGGAAATTTCGCTAACACAAAGAGTGTTTTTTCTTTAGATGAAAGTTTTATAACATTGAGAATGTTCTTTGGTTCTGCTACAATTTGTCTCTCTCCCAAAGAAAGACAATTCTAGTGACAGTTCTTTATCCTCAGAGCTGTGAATATGGTGGAGCCAGCTCTTCCTCAGGAGCATCCGTTGTTGGAATAACTGAACTAGCATTCTGTTTAGGGGACAAAGGCATGTCCCTCCTGACAGTCTTCCAGGGCTATTTTGCAAGGAGGGTTTAATCTCTATGTCCTTCCTCCAATGAATCTATTCCCACTGCTAGGAGAAGAGCAGTCCTCTTGGGACTGGTATATAGACTGACTTGACTCAATAAAATCATTATTCTTCCTGAAATAAATATATTATTATAGGAGACTAAATATAAGTAAACTTGATACTTATCTGGACTGTAAGTATAAGTCTCATGTCTTTTATTGTTGGTGTTTATTTTTTATTGATGACTCATGTAAAAATCTATGTTATTGCAATTTTGGTTTCTTCTAAAATAATGGAAACATTTATTTTATAATACACATTCCACATTATTGTGTATTTATCAAATATCACTATCCAATAGACTACTCTTCATTAACCCACTGTTTAAGGCTTGTATTTATAGGACATCATAAGATTAATGTGTGTTTGTTTAATCTATTCACAGTTCCTGATGACGTGTTTGCCCAAAATTATATATGGAAAGGTTCTTACAATTTCAAAGGAAGGAAACAACCCATGACGTTGACAGTTACTAGTTTCAATGCTTCCACTGGGAGAGTCAATGCCACACTCAGCAATAGCAACATGGAACTGTTACTTTCAGGTATTACCTTAAAGAACAACAAATAATGCCTTCATTTCCGTCATTTTTATTAGTGATTTTTATACTGTGAGGTATTTGTTACTTTTTTATGACATAATTCATTCAGAAAAAAGGCTTTCTGTGTTTTTGTTGTTGTTGTATTGATGCACAAATATTTCTACACACGTATAAAACTCTGTGATACCAAATAAAGCTCCCTTGGGAATATTATTATGTACCGTAACTAGAACGAGACGTCATGAAATAGAACAGAACTTTAATTTGAATATAACTAACTCTTCCTCTGTTCTCATGACACCAAAAAGACTGGATTTGTGATTTGCCATCTGTTTTATGGTCACAAAATTATGTCTTCAAATGAAAATGTTTAGGGCACCATAAGTTAAGACAGAAGAGGTAGAGCTACACTACTGTAAACAGGCATAAGGGACCCACACCACTGTCCATCTGCTTGGCCTTGTCAGTTTTCTATTTTCTCTATCTAGTGCACGCTTCTCTCATTATCCTTGATTACTGTTTTTTCAGACATTCAGATGTTTTCTCAGATGTCATCTTGTCAACAGTATGCCTGATGAGCCTTCTAAAGTAGCCTTCACACTACAAACACAGTCAGACCATATCTCAGAGGTCAGAACAGCATCTGAAACAAAATAGGCCTAAAATATTGTCAAAGTAATGAATTTGAATTATTGCTCTCAATAAAAATATTTTTAAAATATTAACATTACAAATATGAAATATATATAGTTTTAAACACCTTGACAGTACACATATTCTAAATACAGTAGTTCCCCCTTTTCTGTGGCTTCACCTTCCATGGTTTCAGTTACCCAAGGTCAATTGTGGTCCAAAAATATTATATGGGAAATTCCAGAAATGAACACTTCATAGTTTTCAATTGCAAGCCATCTGTGTAGCATGATGAAATATCACTCTATCTTGCTCCATCCCTCCAAGCCAGGAAGTGATTCATCCCTTCGTTTAGTGTAACCAAGCTTATGCTACTTAACCTTAGTCACTTAGTATATCAACAGAACTGTCAACAGTAACCTCATGCTAAGTCACAATGCCTGTATCCTTCTCACTTCATCTCATTACATAGGCATCCTGTCATCTCACATTATAAAAAAAAAAAAAAAAAAGAGGTGACTACAGTGCAATAAGATAGCTTGAGAGAGAGGCATGCACTCAACATTTATTAGAGCATCCTAATATATATAAAGAGCTAGGTGGCGTCACGACCGAACAGGCTACCAGTCACCATGAAGTGCATGGAGCACCTCTTGGTCCCCCCTCTCCCCAGCCCCTGAGCGGCTCACCATGACGGGGGGCTGGTGGCTGGTGGGGCGAGACTGGGGACTGTTGAGCGGTGGTGGCGGGCTGCTTCGCGGGGTGGCTGTGAGCTTAGTGGAGCAGTCACCCAGGCAGCAGTGAGTTTTGCAAAGCACTCACGGGGCGGGGGAGTTTCGCGGAGCAGTTGCGGGGTCGGGGAGCCTTGTGGAGCAGTGGAGGGGCGGGGGGGTTTCTTGGAGTGTCCAGCGTCGAGCTTCACAGGGTGGCAGCAAGCTTCGCAGAGCAGTCGAGGGGCAGGGGGAGCCTTGCGGAGCAGTCGAGGGGCTGCAAGCATCATGGAGTGTCCCGGGGCGGGAGCTTCACATAGCATCGCAGGGCGGCAGAGGCCATGTGACAGAGGCCAGGCTAGGCCTAGGGACCCTAACCGTGCACGATTTCATGCACGCTGGGCCTCTAGCATTGTTATAATTGTCCTGTTTTATAGTTATTATTGTTAATATCTTACAGTGCCTAATTAGTAATTTAAACTTTATCATAGGTATTTATGTTTAAAAAAACATAATATATATAGAGTTCTGTACTATCTGTAATTTTATACATCCACGGGGATCTTGGAAGTATACTCCATGATTAGAAGAACTATCAAGCATCATTTAAAAGAATTGAATGATCCCGTAAACCTAGAGTAAAAGTATTAGGAGTAAATAAACATGTATTATATTTTTAAAATTATAGATAGTTGAGCCTGGCCAGAGTGGCCCAGTTAGTTATGCATCGCCCTGTGAACTGAAAGTTTGTGAATTCAATTCCCGGTCAGGGCACATACCTGAGTTATGGGTTTGGTGCCTGGTTGCAGGCATGTATGGAAGACAACCAATCAGTGTTTCTCCATCAATACTTCTCTCTCTCCCTTTCTCTCTTTACGCATGTCCTGGGTGAGGCTTTAAAAATATTATTGATAATTGCATGATATACACAAGAGAAATGCCTTTAAATTGTGACTACTGATTTATGCAACTTTGAAACAATTTTTAAAAATTTTTCTTTAAAAGTGTTATCACCAAATAAATGTATATTGCTGACCCTTGAGCAACACGGATTAGAACCACATAGGTTCACTTATACATGGATTTTTTTTCCCCGATTGACCTGTGCAGTTTAAACCCAAGTTGTTCAAGGGTCAACTAGCAGTTGAAGTCTGCCAGTGTAGAGGGCAGACTTCAGTTATACACAGACTTTCGATGGCATGAGGGCAGTCAGTGCCTCTAACTCCCGTGTTGTTCTAGGGTCAACTGTACTTGTTCTAATCTAGAAATTTTTCTAAACAAATTTTTACAAATATGGAAAATAAAACATGAACAATTAGATTAGTTTGCTGTCACTGTCTCTGTATATATCACTTATAACATTTACCAGCAATATTATTTTTATTACCCTTATGTCTTTTTCCTATTAATTATAATTTACATTATATCAATTATGTCAAGTTCTACTAATCATTATCATTGTATTCACAGCATATTCTTATGATACATAGGCATAATATTAAGTGAATGAACGATTGAGTCAAATTTCAACCATCAGTTAATCACAAAATTTTAACTTAGACCTTTATTTATTTCTAGAGGCCTGGTGCACAATATTCATGCACTGTGGGGGTGGTCCCTCAGCCTAGCCTATGCCCTCTCACGGTCCGGGACCCCAAGGGGTCCTTAGCACTGCCACAGAGGTGAGAGAGGCTCCCACCCCCGCCTCTGCACTCGCCAGCCTTGAGCCTGGCTTCTGGCTCAGTGGTGCTCCCCCGTGGGACACACTGACCACCAGGGGGCAGCTCCTGCATTGATCGTCTGCCCCCTGGTGGTCAGGTGGTCAGTGAGTGTCATAGTGACTGGTCATTCTGCTGTTTGGTCAATTTGCATATTAGCCTTTTATTACATAGGATTATTACACTGAACACATTTATATTCCAGCTTATTTCACTATTAAAATATTTACCATTTTAAAAAAACAAAACAACAAAACAAAACATTGTTTATATTTTGGCTTCTCTCTTTTATGCCATTGCCTTCATTGACCTTCTTGAACTAAAAATCCTACTTGATTTCTCTAGACCCAGCTAAATGCTTTTAAAAAATAAGAATTTCCTGATGACTCCAGTGTGAAATAATCCCTCTCCTTTCTGGGTTCTTATTTATCATATTCTCTCATGTATTTTAGTTAACGTATACATTGACTTATATCTCTTACTTAATGGGAAATGCTTTGAAGCATTGTATCTTTATTTATAGGAACAACATATATTCATCCAGTTGCATCTAGAATACTGTCTATCACATGGTTGGTACCCAATTTATTTTAAGAAAAATATAAACAATTTAAAAATTTGATTCATATTTTTAAATATGTTTAATGTCTTTAGGGGAAGAAATAATTTTGCTTGTAATATAATGGAATGATGTTATTAAGGACAGTAATACTTAATTTTAATAGCATAGGTCATTTAAACCCACAATGAAGATTTACTAGTCAGTTGAGAATTTCAGCTGAAAGAGAAATCAAATGTACATTGTAGGATTTGTGACTAGCATCACAGATAAAACTGGCCTTGACTTGGCCTTGTTTTATTTTTTTTCCTGTCTAATCCATTACATGATATATATAAGGAGTTATAGATAATAAAATGAAGCATAACTGTTTTTACAGGTGTATATAAAAGCCAGGAAGCTCGCCTAATGTTACACATCTATCTTATTAAAGTACCAGCTCATGCTTCTGTGAAGAAAATGAAGGAGGAAAATTGGGCTATGGATGGCTTTGTAAGTATAGTTCTTTAAAAGTCTGCTGCTGATTTTAATAACAAATTTGTGCTTAGATCTGTCATTAAAATTCCAGAAAAAGGTAATATTCTAAATTTTGCTAATTATGAACACACACACATATATAAAAAAATGACAAAATTACTATTATGAGTATTTTTTTAAATAAATGACTGAGTTTATTTAGTAATCTAGAGGCTAAGCATAGGGGTTTTTGGATTCTGATGAGCTTTGCTTACTTTGTAATATGTATGTGTACAGGAGCATATAGTTCTTTATTGCTCTCATTAAATGTATTTTGTCTACAGTCAGTACTATGATAAATAAATCTGAATAAAATATAATTCAGTCTTTGTCTGGAACCACTATTTAAAGCATATGCAACATATTAATAAAAGGCTTCAGAAAAATTAAGTATACCCATTCAATTTAAGTACAGATTTAGAATATTTTCTAAAATTGTCTATGAACAGGAAGTTATGTAAATCGCTTCATGTGGGGAGATAGTTGCCATAGTTTCACCATGGAGTCACCCTGTCCCATTCAGCCACTTATGTGAATGGAGTTTCTAAATTGGGAGTTGGGAACAAGTCTTATATCCATATACTACCCAGGAGCTTTTGTTGAAAAATGAGCATGAGAGAAAGAGCTCTGACCATATTCTCTTAAGCAACAAGCCTTCTTTTACCAGAAAGACCTAGCAGGGAAGAAGATATATAGTAAGTCATAGGCTTCAATAAGTTTGGTTCCTGAGGAAAAAATGTCCATTCTGTCTCCCTATCTGTGTCTTATTCATGGAGGTGGAGACTAAATCTTGTCTTCAATGCATTTAGGCTGTTTAACTGTATTATTTCATCTAGGAAACAAAATTAATGCATTTTAATATTAGAGTTTGAGCTATTACTTTAAGAAGTATTTCATTTTTAAACACTGCCATGCCCAGCCCCAGCCGGTTTGGCTCAGTGGATAGAGAATCAGACTATGGACTGAAGGGTCCCAGATTTGATTCCTGTCCAGGGCACATGCCTGGGTGGCAGGCTCAATCCCCAGTAGGGGGCGTGCAGGAAGCAGCCAATCAGTGATTCTCTCTCATCATAGATGTTTCTATCTCTCTCTCCCTCTCCATTCCTCTCTGAAATCAATAAAAATATTTTAAATAAATAAATAAATAAATAAATAAATAAATAAATAAATAAATAAAAATAAAAACTGCCATGTTCAGAGTATGATGTCTGATAATAAAAAGTAAATTTTACCACTTGTGCTATATCAGACTTGTGTGGATGGTTTGATACGCTATTTTGCTTTAAAGAGAGACAGTCAAGTTTTTGGTGGTTGTTTTGTTTTACAACTTTTATAATAATATACATGACTTAGGTGGCCAATTGCAGCTAATGAGAACAAACATCAGAGTTAATCATTATTATTACTTAGCAGGAAGATTGAAATGTTTAAATTCCTATTTTATGTCTGAGATCAAATGATCCTACCCATATACAGTCTTTTTAAAATATGTTAATAATCAGCATTTACAGCATTAGACATAGCCACACAATCTCAGAGTCACTGAATCAGGATTTAGTTCTTGCTCATGTGTCTGAAGTTGGTTGTGGCTAGACCTATTGTCATTGTCGCCCACATTCTATTAGAAGCCATGACAGCATGTTCAGGTCTGGTCCAGGAGTCTGTTCTGGGGCCCAGGCGGGAGCTGCAGCAGCTCCCTGAAGCTTACTAGTATTCTTTTTGTCCCGTCAGAAGCACCGAGGCACGTGTGGAAAATGCACCTCCTTGTTTAACAGCTCTGTTGAAATATAATTCACATAGCCTACACTTCAACCATTTATAGTGTTGTCTTCCATGACTTTTAGTATATTTGCAAATGTTTAACCATCACCACAGTGGATTTTAGAATACTTTTCACCTCAAAAAGAAATTCTATATCCTTTAGCTATCATCTCACCCAGCCAATCCCTATCACCACCCCACCCCTAGGCAGTCACAAATCTATTTTCTATCTCTACAGATTTCCCTGTTCTGGACTTTCATATTCATGGAATCACACTATATGTGGCCTTTTGTGACTGCCTTACTTAACTTATTATAAAGGGAAACATGCCTCTTAAGACCTAGGCTAGGAACTGACCTTGTCAATTCCACCCACATTCTATTGGTCAAAGGAAGTCACAGAACCAAACCCAACTCAATGAGATGCAAATATACTCTTCCTATGAAGGTCATGGGAGTGAGGAGAAGTGCATGCTGAAGAGTAATTTAATCTGAAAACATGGCATTTTCATACTTTGAGTATTTTCCTCTTGTTTCATCATATCTTTGCTCTTTTCTTTGACAGTTGCTTTCCTAACATAAAAGAAATCTATAAATCTATATCATAATATTAATAATCAGCCTTACCTTTTTTAATAACATAATTATTTACAAATTAAAATTTTGCTTTTGTTTTAATGATGGCAAATTTATACAATGTTCTGTTGTTTATATTGGACAATGATAGAAGAAGGAACTTTGCCTAATATTCATTTCAGAATAACATTTAATATTTATTAAGGCTGGGAAAATATAGCTGTGGGCAGTCTTCACATTTAATCACATTATAAATATTTTTAGGTTTCTGCTGAGCCTGATGGAGCTACTTATGTGTTTCAAGGATTTATTCAGGGCAAAGATTATGGGCAATTTGGACTCCAAAGACTGGGTAATGTATTCATTTTCATTTTCATGTAGTTTACTTATACTCCAGACATCATAAGAAAATATAGTAGATTCTCTATATTAGGCACACTTACTACATTTTGAATTTTGCATTGTCAGGTCTATACATTGATCCATTTTGATAGCCTTTTAAATAATCTCATTCTTCAAAATATTGGTTCTCTATGTACCACCTCTGTACAGTCTGGTTTTTCATCATATGTCCAATAAACATGATAAACTATCTTCCCCTTAAGCAAGTAAAAAGGAGAAAAAGTGGTATAGATATAAAGGAAAATATTAAACTGTAAATTATATTATCTTATCTCATGAGAACTGGGATACTTCTCTTCAGTTTGAATATTATTGCAATTTTCTTTCTTTGAGAATGTAGTGGCACTTTGAGAAACTCTTGGGTCTGGAAAGGGAAAATAACTTTGAGAAATGGGCCTAGCATCGGGGCTTTGCGGCTCTTCAGATACGTAAATTTGCTGTGGGAGGTACAGGGTTTGTCATTCTTATTTCCAATTCTGCTAAAATGTGTGTAAACACGTAATGGCCTTGCCTGAAATGTATTTATTAACGTGGCTTTGGATGTATAAGTTTTTCGGGGTATAACATAGTTTGGGGGTATAGTTTTCTCTTTGGGGGGGTTGTATAATTTTCTTCAGTTATACTGTCTGCCATTATCTTGTGTTGTTGCTACATAAAGAATATATTCTGGCTCTAAAAAACTACTATTTGACATTTTCTTAGAAATTCAATTACTTTGAACTTTTACATAAATATTCTGAGTCCCTGGAAAAATATGTATAGAATAAGGTAATAACTTTTTTTAACCTGACCTGAGGAATTATATAGTTGAATATAACTATCAAAAAGTGAAATTAGCTTTCTCTAAATGAGCAATAATGGTAAGTAATTTCAGATAACGTCTTACCTAAAATTGTGTTATTTTTAAAAACAGGATAAAACATTAACATGATACAGTAAAACAGTTGTGTAATTAAATGCACAATGTTATCATGTCATATTTCCAAAAGCATCTCAAACACTACATAACTAAAACAACCTATAAAAAGGGAACTGAAAAATAATTGTTATTAGTTCCTCTTGACACATGTGCCAATGTGTGGACAAACCTGACTTTTCTCATGTTCGGACTGCTACTGTCATCACCATGTACTCAGCCCTGACTAAAGCACTCTAATTCTATGCCTTAACCTCTTTCCTGTGGTACACAAACAAGTTCTGCTGGTTTTAACTCCAAAATGTTCCCCTAAGCCTATCCTCTTCCTAGAGTTTTAATTCACATCTTAATTTTGTTTTATCTGGGTTGTTACTGCAACCTTTAAATTACTCTGGCTTCTGGTCTGGACCCCTTCAAGTCCATCCCAAAGCAGTCACTGTTCTAAATCATGTCTTATCACCAGACCTTTCATTACTGAACACCTTCCGTTATCCCTCACTGTTAGTGAGCAGTAAGTTTGAACTCTTTGGACTATTTATGCCTTTTCAAAGTTTAATCATAGCTAACCATTTTAGCCTCCTATTTCTACCACAGTCATTTCCACACATCTATGCCTAATGCTTGTCACATCCCATAAATATGCCACCAATCTTCCCATTTCTAGGTTATTGATGGTCCTGCTTCCTCCTCCATTCATTGTTCTACTCATTCTTCAAGGCCAACCTCATATAGTACATCCTCCAGAAACATTCTTACATACCACCAGATGGAATTTCTCCTTCCCTTCCTAAAGATCATTGCTCATTAATTCATGCCCGATGCATCCACTTACTTATGTCTCAGTTTTCTCACAGTTATATAAACTCTTCAGTTCAAAGACACTGTATCCTTTCCTGAGAAAATATTTTATGCATAATAGGCATTGTGCAAAATTGTGTGGAAATGAGTTGAAGGAGTTTCATTAATTATTTTTTATACTATGTACATTTCCAAGAAAGAGAAATTATTTGGTTCAGAAAATAAAAATTGATTGTGATAAATTGAGTTGATTATGTACTTATAATTTTATTTTATTTTATAGGATTGAATATGTCAGAGGGTTTAAATTCTTCAAATCAACCTCATGGTACAAATAGTAGTTCTGTGGCCATTGCTATTCTTGTGCCTTTTTTTGCACTTATATTTGCAGGATTTGGATTTTATCTTTATAAACAAAGGTAAGTTTGTTGACTTTAACTACAAATATTTCCCTAATCTATATTCATGTTCTTTTTACTACTCTACATCAAATTTCAATTTCCATTTTTTTTCTGGGTTGTTGCAATATCTGTGTGCTAAATGTTACCACAGTTGTTGAAAACCTTATTTTCCCTGCCTTCCTCTTCACCAACCTTATATACACACAATAAAAATAGCTTTGTTAACTTGCACAAGCATTCAACTTAACCCTTTCTTCTTTCGTCTATCAATGTCCTAGTACATAACTAGTTGTCCAAGTTATTTTTAAATTACCCATAATGAGACTTTAGGGTTATGAAATCTAGGTTAAGTTTTAAATTAAAGAGGTGATATCTATTGTCAGACTTATTTAGAAAACCAGGAAGAACTGTATGATCAAAGCCCTTTCTTCACATGACAATATTGACCAATTTCACCCAGGCAGGCAGTTGGTAGAACCCTCTAATCTTCTTGAGTACCTGCTTTTGCTTTAAGAAGATTATGCAATTAATGTGTCATATTTGTGACATATCAAGTACAGGATTATACATAGTATTATTGGTCCTTCTTGACTATATCCATTACAATATCTTGGTGAGAAAGGCTTTACTATGAATTCTCCACTATTTAGAACCATCACTTATCAAGAAAAAAAATTTTAGGTAATCAGATCATTAAATGAATATTACCTAAATGCATTTTCCCCAAACTGATATTTTGTTATAAATGTCAGTCTCTGTTTTATCTAAGAATAACTTATTTAATATTACATACATGTATATTAATTGTGTATAAGCAGCTGTTTAAAAAAATAAAATGACTTCAGGTTTTCTCACTGCACAGAATATAGTCAAACACTGCTATAGTTAAATATTTTACTCTTTGTTCTTCCTGCATGATCTATAATAATAATCTGCTTCATGTTGATATTTACTGCTGTGTTGCTGACAATTACCTGAAAGAGAAGTTGGGGTGCTTCACTGGGCTGGAAAAAGTTTAGCTAAATCAGAAAGCAGGTCTAATTAAACCAGTTTATTCTATATATATAAAAGGCTAAGTTGACTCACACATGCGCCAATCGCACTCATGTGTTTTGATGTCATTGTCAATCCTGAATTTGCTTGACACTTCTATTATTCTATTATAGAGAAAGGGTGAATATTAAAATATTTCTTCTAATTAATTTCCTTTCAATGTGCATGAATCTGTGCACAGGGCCACTAGTTTCATATAATTGGAATCATACAGGACATGATATTTTGCATCTGGCTTCTTTTTTTTCTTTAATCTTTATTAAATATATGCATATATATTTTTATATCTTTATATATTGTTGATGCCTCCCACCCCAGGCATTCACCACCCTATTGACATATATATATATGATCTCTTCCCACCCACCCATCCTCCCTTGCCTTCCCTCTTAGGTTTGAAAATCTGTTCCATGCTTCTGTGTCTCTGGATCTATTTTGTTCATCAGTTTATTTTGTTCATTAGATGCCACATATGAGTGAGATCATGTGATACTTATCTTTCTCTAGCTGGTTTATTTCGCTTAGCATAATAACATAGTTTTAAGTTTCATCCATGTAATAGCCTCAATACTTTATTCATTGATAAGACTGAATAATATTTCATTGTATGTTTGAATGTGTTCTGTTTGAATATGTCCATTCATCAACTGATGGACATTTGGATGGTTCCTAGCACTTGGGTACTGGGAATGGTGCTGCTATACACATTTGACATAGGTTTTAGTTTGGATTCCTATTTCAGTTCTCCACATCTTTGCCAAAGCTTGTTATTGTCTGCTTTCTTCTTTTTTTAAAAAATTATAGCTATCCTTGTGTATGTGAAGTGGTGTCTTACTGTGGTTTGATTTGTATTTCCTTAATTACTATTGACATTGAGCATTTTTCAGATGCTTTTGACTATTTGTCTTTTTGGAGAAATGTGTATTCAAGTACTTTGCCCATTTTGTAATTGGCTTGTTTGTCTTTTTGTTGAGTTGTAATAATGCTTTATATATCCTATTAGACTGTTAACAGTTATATGGTTTGCAAATATCTCTCCCTTTCTGTGGGTTGTATTTTCACCCTCTTAAAAAATGATTTTTAAAATTGATTTTTAGAGAAAGAGGATGGAAGAGGGAGAGAGAGAAACATGTATGTAAGAGCGAAACATCAGTAGGCTGCCTCCTGCATGCCTCTTATGAAACCCAAGCATGTGCCTTGACTGGGAATCAAACTGAACCAGCAACCTTTCGGTGCACAGGACAACATACAACCAACTGAGCAACACTGGCCAGAGTGTATTTCCACTCTCTCTCTCTTTTACATGTTTTTATTGATTTTCTTAGAGAGAGAGGAAATGAGGAGATAGAGAGATAGAGAAACATCGATGAGAGATAACGATCAGCTGCCTCCTGCACACCCCTATTGGGGATTGATCCCACAACCCGGGCATGTGTCCTGACCAGGAATCAAACCGGTGATCTCTTGGTGCATGGGATCGTGCAACCACTGAACTATACCAGCTGGGTTCCTCTCTCTCTCTCTCTCTCTCTCTCTCTCTCTCTCTCTCTTTCTCTCTTTATTTTTAAAATTATGTTTGTATTGATTTCAGAGAGGAAGAGAGAGGGAGAGAGATGAAAACATCAATGAAGAGAGAGAATCTTAATGGTGTCCTTTCAGTACAAAAGTTTTTCATTTTTGATGAAATCCGATTTATCTATTATTTCTTTTGTGACTTGTTATTTTAGTGTCATATCTAAGAAACCACTGCCAAATTCAGGGTCATGAGGATTTACTTGTATGTTCTCTCCTAAGAGTTTTATAGAGTTAGCTCTTACATTTAGAACTTGGATTCATTTCAACTTAATTTTTGTTGATGGTAAAAACTTTTCTTTTGTAAAGCTTGATGATATTATCTGAAGCTGTTGCTCAATATTAGCAAAAGGAAATTTCTTTACATCTTTATGATTCTTACCCTTTTGTAAGGAAATTATGCTGCTTTTGGTTTTTTATTGTGAATCTAGTTTGAAAAAAAAGAGAGACATATCTGACTCTATGCACCTGGGAAGAGTAAGTGTAAGCAATATAACTATATAGGTGATGCCTCTGAAAGAAACGTAAGATAGCTCTTCATTTGTGTGGTGTGTGTTTTTTTTTGTTTGTTTGTTTTTTAATATTGTCTTGCAAATTACCTAACAATTTTCAGTTTAGGAAAAAAGTTCAGAAAATGCATTAGGGATAGTAAAGCAATGTAATGTCAAATATAAATTATGATAAAATATAGTTTAAATTTGTGGTGCTTGGTATAAACAAAAGAGTTGAGAAACATTTATTTTAATGTATATCTTTTTTAGGAATTAGGTCTCAGAAACAAGTAGGGGCAAGTCTGCTTCTGTTCCATTACAAATGTCAGCAAATTATGCAGTGGCATGTGGGAAAGAGAAACTAGAAATAAGCATTAGTCAAAGGTGAGAGAAATTAAAAAAAAAAAAATGAAGCAGGAATGCAAAACAGCAACTTACACTAGCCAGCCTAGACTCTACATGCTTTATTAACTAAAGACAAATTTTCAGTCCTCAATAACTCTTTGGAAACTATTTTCATGACTTGAGTATCAGTCTAGCCTTTCTGCTTTGAGATTGTGAAGGTACATGCTCTAATATAGAACATTTTTAAACAAATCACTTATTTCTGTCTTATAGACACTCCAAATACCTTCCCAGTTCAGGCCCCAGCATCAGTTGTCTGCCCTCCTGGAGTCCCCTGCTGTTTAGTGCAGAACCAGCTCCTCTGGTCCTTCAAGTCCCAGATTAAACTTTACCTCCTGGGGCTCCCAGTTACTTCCTATTAGAACAACCTTTTTTCTTTTCATCAGAATAATTCTGATTAGCTATTATTTTTTGTTTTATGTATTTTTAATTTTTTCTGTCACTACAATATGAGCTCCATGAGAGCAATGATTATGCCTAGGATCACACCTAGCATTTTATAGATGCTCAATAAATATTTGATGAATGAATGGATAGTAATGCGATTTAAATTCATCATCATCATCACAATGTATTTATATTATATATACTAATTCATAATGATAATAATTATAAGAAAATGTATGATAGCCATAATATATCATTTATTTATACTTGTATTGCTCAATTCAGTACTGTATATAAATAGGTATTATGTGTAAATAAAGCCACTCAGGATTTTAAAAGTGTCAGGTAGGTTATTCAAATCTGATGTATTGAATTTATGACTTGTCAGTAAATAATTTTAAGTTACATTGTCCATTAACCATGAAAACTCAAGAATATTATGTTTGAGCTCCACGCTGCTGTTCCTAGAAGGAAGCTGGCACGTAGCTAACCAATGTTCTCATCAACAGGACTGCGCCCAAAACACAGTACACGGGATGCTCGGTCCATGAAAATAACAATGGTCAAGCAGCTTTTGAAAATCCCATGTACGACACCAACGCCAAGTCCGTGGAAGGGAAGGCTGTGCGATTCGACCCCAATTTGAACACGGTCTGCACAATGGTGTAACATGGCAACCCTCTGCCTTCTTCAGGAGCTTGGAAGCCGACACACAGAACAGTGCACATTAGTCCACTGGGAAAAAATAAAGCACACTTTTCAGGACTTGCTGGGTCACCTTTTCCCGAGGAATGATAGAGAAGAGTGTTTTTTCATAAACTGGACCACAATTCTTCTTCATGTTTACCATGGAGAGTTTTACAGAAATCCGCTGCACTCTGAGAGTGCTTACTCACAGTTTATTTGCTTTTTTAAAAAAGGAGATTATTCTAAAACATAAACTTATTTGCATATATTGGAGGAGCATCCATATCAGTATTTCTGTGCTTTATAAACTATATTAGAGGGACTGGGTTTTAAAGAAAAAGACATAGGGTAGACAATAAGAGCTATACTTACAAGAGTCGGTAGATCACTGACTTCCCTTTAACCATCCTGCGCTGCATCACACCCATTAAGTCTGTATTTCACACCACTCCATCAGCTATGTGTTCTTGTCAATTGAGTCATTATTTTCCTTATTTCCATGAATATGTGAGATTGAGTCAAGCCCTGAAATGTTTATGAGCTAATTTATGCCACAGAAGAGATAAGATTGCCCACTCTGATTTGACGCTTTCTAGTTTTTGTTCTTTAGGATCTTATTGCTATTCTTGTTTTTATAATTTCTGCAAATGGCAAGATCATCATGCCATCCTCCTGATTTCCCTTGTTTTGTTGTGACCGATAGTATTCAGTGAGCCATCGGGATAGTGTTTAACTCCTTGTTTCAATCCATTTTGTCACCCGGAAACTACTTTAGCTGGCAAAAATTATCTCTAATAATGATGATTTTGCAGTTATCTGAGACACCAAGCTTATCATCCTTAAACAAACTTTCCAATGTTTATGAAAGACCAAATAAAACATATTAATCTATTGTAATTAGTTTATAACATTTATATTTGTCCTCCCAGTTGAGCCTTCAAATTTATTTAACATTGTTTTGAACTTTTATGTAATGAGGTAGACATATATTTGGATGAGCCCCTAAACATAATGAAAAAAAATAAAATCTACTCTTTCAAATCACCAATATCATTTTTCACCCTAAAGTTGTGGATTTACCAGGTTTCTCTCACTGTCAAATTAAGACATGCATTTGCAAGTTATTGGTGTCTCATTTACAACTGTATCACCATAATGCCAGCATTTTTGTTTAATAGGTCATTGTCCTCCTTCAATAGCATGTTTTAATTCATTGGATAAATTATGTACCCGGTGTGAATTCTCTGTTGTTGTCCCTTTCAAGTATGGATAACTCTGTAAACAGTCTTGACTCTTTGTATCATGAGACAGAGTGCCTAAGAGAAATCATCCCACCCGGAGCGCTGCTTGGATCTATCTCTACCACATTTAGTGAATTTCTTGTAAACCACTTTGAGATACTTTGTTTTGGAAATTCATACAATTTTCTCAACATTGTACTCTACTGACAGGATGCTGTTTTAAATTTTATGCCATCAGTTATTTATTCTTGTTTATTCAAATGACTGCAATAACAATGATTCATTCATTAATGTTAAGGTTAATACATTTAAGATCTTGTTTAAACAATGTTTCTTCTGCAACTGGCTACTCCTCTTATATTAATGCATACACTTTTGTAAAGAAGTATATTTTTATGAAAAAAAACTTTGTAAAAGTATGATGTAAATTTTCAGTGCAATGTAAACAAAAATAAAAATGGATAATTGCTTTTGTAAAATGTGTATTCTTTTAAAAAATTGCCTGACAGTGTACTGGTCGGTAAAAGGAATGAACAGCCCATATTTATTTGATATTTTAAGGTTCCAGAAATACATATTTCATATACTTAGCAACCTAGCAATGAAATATAAGTGTTTTTCTTCTTTATATTCTATTGTTCCCCAACTGTGACACTCTTTTAGAAGTGCATAGATTCCCAGTTAAAATAAGGGCCTTATCTCTGAATTTTTCTTGAATGTAAAGATTTTAATAATACTATCTGAATTTAGGTATATCTGATATTTCTAATATTTCTGTAGTATATTTTCTTAGAGATACTTCTGTTTAGTATGCTTCATAAGTACAAACACAGCAACCATTACACTAATGCTCAAAAACAAATATATCTTGTCAGGATGGAACATGTAACATTTTATACTGAAGAAAGTTATCAAATTTCTATAAAGTGCAAATCACAAGTTATTTAAGTTCAATTTTATTAGCAAACTCTTTTTTCACAAAATATATAGTGCTATCTTTTTATTTCAAAACCTCAAACTCCATTTAAAGTCTGTCTCTGGTTATTACACTTTCATTTTAGAAATAAATTGTTCTTGATGTAATTTTAGTTTCTAGTTTTATTTTATTAACTATATTACCTCCAGCTTTCACTCTTTTCATATCTTCTATATTTTCCCTGGTTGTTCTTAGTCCTTATTTTTTTTCTATCTCTAGGTGTGTTTTTTTCTCCACTTTTTCTTCCTTTTTTGTTTTCTAATTTTTGTTCTCTCACTTCTGATGTTTTTCTTAATATTATTTCTTTGTTTTACATGTCTTCTTCTTTTTAAACTTTTATAGTTTATCTTTTACTATGATCTTTATTCTTAACCCTCTTACAAGTTAGAAATAAGGTTAGTGGAAGCAGGTTTACTTTTATCCCAACTTTATTGAAGTATAATTAACAAAATTATAAGTTATTTTTAAAGTGTAAAACTTGATGATTCAATAAATGTATACTTTTTTTGTGAGAAGTTTGCTACTTTCTTAGCAAATTTCAATTAAGAAAGTAGGTTCAAAGAGTCTACCTGTACTCCCCTTATATGTAAAAACATTAAAACTATAGGTTCCACCCAGGATATTGATACTGGAGCCTGATGGTAATGACTGTGAAAATGGACCAAAGAGTCAGATTGATTTTGCCCTTCCTTTTCACTTACAAGTGAGGGGAGAAAAAGAACATAACACTGGCTAAAAGAGTCAATAAAAACAACTAGGTGATTCTCTAAGAGAATAAGAGAATGCATTGCTTGTCAAAAGTATTAATCTGTGAATATCTATAAATTTAAAATAATAGTTAAAGTAACATAGAAGTATAGAAGCCATGTGTCTAAGAAGTAATTTAGAATAGGTAGTTTGAAATTTAGCTGAAAGTAATATTGATTTGCTGCTTCTTATTTTTTTTAGGATGACTTTGGAGGAGAGGGAATATTGATCTAAGAAGATTATACATGTCATAAAAATCCAAGAAATATTTTTCTGCCATCACTTTATAAGCTTGGTATTCTAAAGTAATTTAAGAGCAAATGTAAAAGCTACTGGGGAGGAGAAGTGGTCACAGGACATCAGATTTCATTCTTTAGTATGCAAAGCAATGGACATAGTGAACACCTGACACTTTCCAAACTTTTAATAAGTTCCCATGTGTAATCATTTTATTCATCTCAAAAAAGAAGTATATTCTATACATTCAAATTCATAGCCATAAATTGTATTGCAAAACACAATATAAGAAATCTGTGTTTAAACTCTCATAAAAATCCAAAACTTGCTTGTAACTGTTAGCATATCTATGAAAATAGGAAGGAACCCACGTGCTTTGGCAGAACCAATGCGATAGATGGATGTTGAGAAAAACAGAAAACCATCCACATGGTGTAAAGTCAAAGAGCCCAAAGGGCCTTTCTCTTGGCCTTGGGTTAAGATTTTGCATCTCCTAGAGGAACTTGTTAGAATGAGATGTTATCTGGAGAATATCACAGGATATGATCGTAATCCCAGTAAGCAGATTAACACATTTATTACAGAGCAAGTCAATAAAATATGCATTCCTAATATTTTTATTTTTAAAACCGGGCTTTCCCACACTATGGCACTCTTAAACATGATGTTTTAAAATGCATAAAAGGAAATACAAAATAAATTAGTCATAATAAAATAGTTACAAATTTTTTATTTTTATTTTTTTTATTGATTTCAGAGAGGAAGGGAGAGGGAGAGAGAGAAAGAAACATCAATGATGAGAGAGAATCAGTGATTGGCTGCCTCCTGCATGCCCCCTGCTGGGGATCGAGCCCACAACCCGGGCATGTGCCCTTGACTGGAATCGAACCTGGGACCCTTCCACAGGCTGATGCTCTATCCACTGAGCCAAACCAGCTAGGGTGTTACAAATTTTTTAAAATATTTTAACATATATACTAATATACATATATATGAATATGTAAAATTATATACAAAGATATACTAATACATATATATGCATTCTTCTGATGCATTACATAATCAGTGGAGCTAATACTTTCTGTAACTTTGAAAAGTATCATAATCAATACTTTGAGATATTCATAATATTTGACATGAAAATATCTGTGATTTTTTATTGGTGACAAAGGCAGAGATTATTTTTGCCCAACTTTTTACTAAAGGAAATACTATATTTTAATACAAGATTAGGGAGGATCAGAGTATAATTTTTTTCTCATCCAACTTCACAAACTTTGAATTCTGTCTGCATACCAGATTAAGAACCTTGCCTTAGAGGTTTGAATTTACAGCAAGTACATTGAGATGGGCAGGAAAGAATATATTGCTTGCTCTCTGGTACTATTGGCAATAGAAATATAGTGCTTAATGTGGACTTTGATTACCAAATAACAGTATAAAGTCTAAGAAGAAATCCCCAATATGAAGGAGTAAGTATAAATAGTAAAATGCCACTAATCAGCCCTGGCTGGTTTGTCTCAGTGATTAGAGTGTCGGCCCAAGGAACGAAGGGTCACAGGTTCAATTTTGGGTCAAGGGTACGTACCTTGGTTGCAGGTTCAATTACCAGCCCTGCTTGGGGCGCATACGATAGGCAACCACTCCATGTGTCTCTCTCACATGGATGTTTCTGCCTCCCTCTCCTCCCTTCTCCCTCCCTCCAAATCTCTAAAAAAATCAATGGAAAAAATATCCTCAGTTGAGAATTAAAACAAAACAACCAAAAAATGTCACTAATCAATTTGTTAATGAAACAAATATTTCTTAACAAACTTGTGTATACTACTATCTATGAAGTATAATGGATATTGGATGAATAAAAAAGTAAGAAACATATGGATCTTATCCTGAAGTAATTTCTTGTCAAGCTATAAAAAATTCTTAAAGTATATCTAAAATATGCCACATATTAATTCTGTTATCTATTGTATATGTATTTTTTCACTTACTACTTTCTATTAATTAAAATAGGCTTTTATGAAATTACAAGCCCAATAGTTTTAAAATTATAGTCTGTTGAATAAGGTGCTACTTTTTTGTCTAATGATTAAGGGGTAAAATATTTAGATTGTATGGCATTAATACATACTCTTCAGAATATTCAAAATTTGATAGATTTTATTTTAAAATTGCATATTAGGTCAATTTAATTATATGGAAAACTTGGCATTTCTTGAATGGCTCTTCTCAGTTTGGAGAATGTGTGTTTTACCTTTTATTTAATTTGCATATGTTTTCTTAGGAATCTTTATTAGTTGAAGCTTTAGCTATAAAATATTATTTGCAGTTTATTTTAAGAGAAAAAAACACACCAAGAATATCGATTGAAATCAATTAGACAAGACAAGATAAAGGTCAAGTGTGTATTGAAAAATATATTATCTTCTGGGTGAGCAAAATCAGTATTCTTTTTCACCTAGTAAATCTACTTAATAGGTCATCCAAAAGAAATAAGCAGAGAGGGCTTTTCAAATCATGATTGATTATGATTTTAATCCTCATTGGAGGACATGGTTAGAGAGAGAGAGAGAGAGAGAGAGAGAGAGAGAGAGAAACATCAACATGAGAGGGAAACTGAGCAGTTGCCTCCTGTAAGCTCCCCAACTGGGGATCAAACCCAAAACCTAGGTATGTGCCCTGTCAAGGAATCCAACAGAAAACCTTTTGGTGGACAATGGTCAAAATGAGTTACTCCAGCCAGGAAAATTATGCATTATTTATACACGGTGAAAGAAAATCACTAGTTACAAATGTTTGCAATACAAATAAATGTTCACTGGTCTGAGATTGTATTAGAAATGACCATACATTTATAACTAATTTTTAAAACTTATGCTCAAAGTTTAATGATGTGGAGACTTCAGTATTCAAAACAAAAATGACTGTTTCTTTTTCTCTCCATTTTTCTCTCCTTTTCTTTCAACTACACACATATACAAACAAAAATGTCTTGAAGCAGAGAAAATGTAAACAGTAGATTGGTTTATCAGGAGTGTATGTGAATAATTATAATTTTCCTGTTTTATTCTTTTCCAGAGTACATATATTAATTTCATTATAAAAATAATAGCTTTAAATAAAAAATAGTTTGAAATTTAAAATGTAGATTTTACTTTGATGATAACTTTGCATAGATAAATATGCAGCTCTAGAAGCAATTGAAGAACCTGAGTTTAGGCGAATCATATCAATTGTGTCAATATGAGAAATAATAATAAAAATCTAATAATTAAACAGCAAATTATTTAAATGAGTTAAAGAAATGAAAAATTAATAAATATATTGAATAATTAATTACCTAAATATTTTCACTTTTCTTTAGCTGTTTGCAGTGCATAAAATTTACTCAGAATATTATTGGACAAACAGGTAATTTTTTTTCTCATGAAAACTAAACTTCTTCTAAAAATGTAACTACAGTATTAAAAAGAAGCTGAACCAACATTTCTATGTAGATTCTATGTAATTTAGAAAACAAGTACTTCTCCAAATAACTTTAACAGCATATTTTTGCCTAATAACATTTTTTAAATGTTAAAAACCTTAAAATATACCTGACCAGAAGTTGGCTTTTTTATGATTAGTCCTTTGAGCCTATGGAGTTAATGGATCTCTTTTTTCTTAAAGCAATTACACTATCCAACCTAATTTTTAATTGCATTTTCTATACTCTGGTTCTCTTCAGATTGTATGTATCTTTTGCCTTTTACATTGAATTTTCTGTTACTAAGATACACTTACAATACTTTTACCTTGAAGAATGCCATGTAATTAACTAAGTGCATCATTATTAAGTGACACTTAAAATATTTCTAAGCACTGTCAAGAAGCAGAAACCATATTATTTCTGCAGTAATTTAATCGGTTTCTTTATTTAAAGAAAATATTAGGTCTTCATAATTCCCTCCACCCCTACCTATTTCATGATGCATTTAATGGCAAAATTTAGTAGCAATTGATTTTGGAAAGCAAGCTTCTATTTTTTCACATATAAAGAATCTTATGCACTATTTTAGTGATGAGGAGGTCTTAAGCCTAATATTAAATATATTTAGTCTCTGGGATTCAGTCATATTTCAAATAAGTAGTTAGAAATATGGATCATACTAGAGTAGATGAATTGGGACAGCATTTTTATTTGGGAGACCATTTATATTAATATATGTATAGCATATTAGAGGCCCAGTGCATGAAATTTGTGCATGGGCGGGGGGGGGGGAAAGGTCCCTCAGCCCAGATTGCGAGAGGGCGCAGGCCAGGCCAAGGGACCCCACTGGTGCATGATAGGGGCCGGGGAGGGACGTGGAGGGGTTGGCCAGCTGGGAAGGGACCATGGAAGGGCTCCAGGGCATGTCCAGACCATCTCGCTCAGTCCCAATTGGCTGGACCCCAGTAGCAAGCTAACCTACTGGTCAGAGCATCTGCTCCCTGGTAGTCAGTGCATGTCATAGTGAGCAGTTCAGCGGCCTTAGCATATCATTAGCATATTATGCTTTGATTGGTTGAATGGCCAACCAGATGACCGGACACTTAGCATATTAGGCTTTTATTATATAGGATGTTTAATCTCCTGTAATTATATATTTGTAGGAGTTAAAGGTTGGGTAGGGTTTTCTATGAGAATATGGAAAGAAGGTGGTTAAGACAGACAACTTTTATTTATGAGCAACTCGTCTGGAATGATTTCACAATGTTTTACATTTGCACTTTTTATTCTTTTTTGTACTTTTTATTCTTTTTCTATTTTTATTTTTGAGGTTTGTTTAGTTTTTGTTTTAACACCAATGTATTTCAACTCTCCTCAAGGAAAAGGAGAAAGACCACTTTCTGTAACAAAGCAATAGAAGCCATATGAAACTAAAGCCCCAGGAGCCTGCAAGTTTGTGAAAACTAAAATCGAACTTAGAGAATTCGAAGAAACAAATTTTAAATTCAGTTTAGAAAGTTAGGACATTTTATCTGATTTCTTTTTTTCCTGTCTAGTAGATTCTCTTACCAGGGTGAAATAACTTCAAAAGTAAGCAGACTTATTTTAAATTATTGCTCTACTTTTATCAGGTAAGTTCTTAAAGGTGATTGACAACTTATATCCTAAAAATATGGGTATCTACACTATAATTACAAGCAAGCTTACAAAATCTTTTTCAATTAGCCTGGTTTTCACATATAGATTTAAAAAGCCCTCATATATATGGATATAGTATATGTATTACATATAATTGTATATGTACATTTATTGTACATTTCCTGGAGATCTAAGCATAATGTAAAGCATGGAGTAGCTACCCAATAAATATTGCACAATTGCTTATTTGATTATCAATTAATTCTAGCCCATCAACTCCACATTTGAGGACAGAAAACTTAAATTATGGTTCATAACCTCTAATAGACTTAAAGGTGCAGTTAGGAAACTGCAGATGAGACTTAAAAAATGCTTTGTAGGGAGAATGAGGAAATATGTCAAATGAAAGAGAAATAATGATCAATGTGGAAGAAAAATGAAGTAAATAGAAAATAGAAAAGTTAATAAATTAAACTATTTGGTTTTAAATGGAGTTCAGTTTAATTTTCATCCATTCTTAGACTACTAATTTGTGAACAAAAGCAAACTAATGAATAAGATAACTTCTTCAAAATGTTTTCTTTAAAATATGTGTGAGAGTAGTTCAAAGTATGGTGGTATCTTTGACTTGATGGGAATGTGTACTTTAAGAACTTTAATCATTTATAAGAGGATATGTACCTGGCTCTTTGAACTACTATATGGTTTAAATAGGTTAGTGCAGTGGTCAGCAAACTGCGGCTCGCGAGCCACATGCGGCTCTTTGGCCCCTTGAGTTGGCTCTTCCACAAAATACCATGGCCTGGGCGAGTCTATTTTGAAGAAGTGGCGTTAGAAAAAGTTTAAGTTTAAAAAATTTGGCTCTCAAAAGAAATTTCAATCGTTGTACTGTTGATATTTGGCTCTGTTGACTAATGAGTTTGCCAACCACTGGGTTAGTGCCAGTAATGCGCTTAGACTAATGCCAGTTATTTCTTTATCATCACAGTATTACATGAAATGTACATCTAGATATGTATTATCTCTAAAGCAGTGACTACCTTTCTTAGTTATTTACATTAGTGATTGTTTATTTCCTTTTTAGAAGCAGGCATTTATTTGATGAAAACAACAATTTAGCCTCCATAGTTATTATGAATTAATGATGCAAATTCACCATGTGCCTCAAAATTAGTCCTGCAAAATTGTAAATGTTATGAGAATAGAAGTCTTAATGAGTTTTTTATTCTTTACTGAGGGAAACATTTTCTTTGACAATATATATATATATATATATATATATATATATATATATATATATATAATGTTTTTAACAGAGTGATACTCATTTTGACTGGCCCTTACCAGAGAAACAGAGGATTTGGTTTCTTTAATTATTTTGAAGATTGCTAGAATGTGTAGAGAATAAAATGCCTTTGGTCAGGCATTGTCCAACATGGAATATTTGAGGATCCAACAAAGATTTGAGATTCATCAAGTGTAAGTGCAGCTATATGTCCAAGTATCATTTTCTAATGTACCCTCCTGTTTGCTTTAAAGATTGTATTAAAATGATCATAATGGTATTTACCTCTTAGATTAGCTCTTTTTTTTATGGTGGAGCTTATAATTTATAACTTTCATACTGCCTAGCCCAGTGCCTGATTACAACGAAATCCATTAATCCCCTCTACCTCACCAAATAAATGTAGTGAAGACTTGTTTCTTTTTATGTAAAACTAGAAGCCTAGTGCACAAAATTTGTGCACTGGTAGGGTTCCTAGCGGCTGCCAACTGCTGGCCAGGGCCTCCCTCCCTTACCCTGGCTGGCCCCACCCCCTAGTCGAATTCCCAGATGAACTCATGGTAGAGGGGACAATTTGCATACTACGCTTTTATTATATAGGCTATCCTTAAGACTTGTTTCTTTTTACGTAAAATTATTACTTGAAAGTAACTTAAAATGTTCATGGCAGCAACTTTAGTAACATTTTAGTATTCACATATATAATACATTATGGACTGAATCACTTAACAGTAATTTAAATATTCTAATACTTTCTATGTAGTCTACAACCCTGTAATTCTGCTAAAATCAGAATTGAAACTGTTAACTTGTAGCTGATTTAATTCTGTCCTAAGCAATTTTCAAGTAGTCCTGGATCACAGAATGCTTTCTTTCCAATTTATATCTAAATAATGTGATTTGACTCTTTGATTCATTGGCTCCATGGACACATTCACTCACTTGATTCAGTTAGTGGACATCTACTGAACAGCTCAATGACTGGCATACGATAATCACAGAACTCACTTCAGGGTCTATAAAGCAAAATAAACTCACTCTGGACATGCCTACAATCCGGGAAGAGTAAACAGGAAAAGACATGAATGCAGCTAGAAAAAAAATATTATTGAGGTTAAGATATAAATGTGTAGCCAAGTAAAATAGGAGTGATTCGTTTTAAGAAAAGGGAGGAAAAGAATGTGAGCTACATAAAGCTAGTCTGAGAGGCAGAATTAGGTCACAGAGGATACCCGTTAGGACCATACAGAAGTCCACACTCCACATAGTTCCTATTATTCTTATTCTTATGCACATTTGTGTGTGTGTGTGTGTGTGTGTGTGTGTTAGTCATAGCAGCTTAACTGTTGGCTGCCCTTTTTCTAATCTGTTCACGTGGTTATAATTACTCTGGTATTTAGGAGTATTTGGGATTCTTATTTTGTTATTGCCACAAGGAGAATCTCATAGTAACTGCATTACACAAAAATACTGTCAGTATTCTCCAATATTTAAGTAGGTGGAACAATGGCCCTCTCCGGAAATCCATGCATTAATCCCTGGCAGAGGATAAAGACGGTTACAGATGAAGTTCCTTTGGCTGATGAGCAGACTTCACGGAGAGTCATCTGGGTTATCCAGGTGAGGCCAATGTAAATCAGGCGAGTATTTAAAGGTGAAAGAAGGCGTCAAGAGAGAACAAGATGGCAGCATAGGCCGGCGTCCGTGTCACTGAGCCCTGAAGCTGGGCAAGGAGCCACGGGCCAAGGTAAGCAGGTAGCTTCTGGGAGCTGGGAAATACGAGGAAAAGACTTCTTCCCTAGATCCTCCAGAAAGTAATGCAGGCCTGCCTCCGTCTTGACTTTAGGGCTCTGAGACCATGTCAGCTTCCTCATCTACAGAACAGTAAAATGACAAATGTGTTGAGTTCCACATGTGAAATAACTTGTTACGGCAGCTATAGAAAATTAATAGAGCTATCTTAGATAACTTCCTCTCTTAGGGACTGAAGTGCATTTTTGTTGACTTATACCCCCTCCCAACCCCTAAAATAGTGTAGGCTTACCTGGTTAAGTGTGATTTAGTCGGCAGGTATCTCTGGGGCCCTCCTCTCCTGGAGCTCAAAGTCTGCCGGGGGAGCAGGATGAAGCAGCAGACAATGACTGTCCGCTAGGAAGATCAACTACAGAAAAGCCCCAGGTGCAATCCGCAGTGAGAACCACAGGACCTGGTTGGAGAAGAGTTAGAAACGTTTGCAAGGAAAACTGATTTTTAAGTCGTGACCTCAGTGACGAATAGAAAGTCTCTGAAAGTGTTTCGGAGTGGTTTTCAGAATTTTGGAAATCGGGAACCGAGTATAATTCCCTCAAGTGGGAAGCAGGTACAGATTTCCGTTCAGGGAGGTGAAAGGACCCCCTCCCCCCCCCCTCCCCACATAGCTCCTTGAGGAGCCTTCGCTAAAATCTTCCCTGGGCATTGTTTTCTGCCCGTCTGCTTAGAACACCCCTCACTCCTCACGGTCATAATAGTTTATCTGCTTTTCCAGGTCTGTGAGGGAAGCCATCGCCTCTCATATTTCACAGCTGGAAACGATCATTTTGTCTACTTCTGCAGCACTATCTGTTCCTCTCTGGCATTTACCACTCCGTGGTGGCATAGTTATTTTGAGCATGTCTTCCTTCCCGGGCTAGACTGTGGATTTTAGCTTTTCAAGTGTTCTTGGAAAGTGTGAAAGTGCGGGAGGCAGCATATGGTGTGACAGCACTGGGTGTGATGCGGACATGGAGTCTGAGAAAATGTTGGAAGGCTGAAAAACATGAGCACGCTGGAGAGGAATAGGAGCTGAATGGAGACACGGGTAGCATTTTAGCCTTTTCCATTTCTCACACGCCCTGTAGCCACATACGGGTAATGATTTCTCAGTGAAGCAATTGCTATGACTGCTATTTCCAGTCTTGTGCCAATTACTTCAATCCGGAGATAAATTACAGTGATCTATTTAAGTAAAATGCATCTGAAGGATTTGCAACTCTTTGCCACTCAGTGAGCTTGGCATGCTGTAGTCTCAAGCATATACCCAATGTGAGACCATATGGAAGAAACGGAAAAAAATAGTTAACTGAGTTTTCGCTGCTTAGCACAGAATATCTGAATATTTGAAAACACTCCCAAATTGCATGGAGATATTTTAGTGATGGGCAAATTTTGAAGTCATACTTATAAAACTCTTCTGTAAGATATTGTGCAATATCTTACTATATATGTCAGGATATGTTATGTTGTAATAAAACTAAAAAAAAATTTTAGAGCAATAAAAACAATTTCTCACTTGCACTACATATAATTCAAAAGTTGCATGGGATCTAATCATCCAACACCAGGAGAGGAAGCCCCACTAGCCAGAGAGAGAATGTTTGTTATGACTGTGGAGAGAGAGAAAGCATAGCAACTCCTTTCCAAGTACCTCTCAACTGCATCTTATTAACCTAATCTCATCTGATCAGGTTACCCTGCACTTCAAGGGAGTGAGGAATGCAGCCCTCTTCACAGAACCAGAAGATGGATAGCAGAGATATTGGTGAGGGTGAGTAGCAATATTTACTATGTTTATTTATTGATATACACTCTTATGACTGTTACCCAAGTGACTTCTACTGAAAAATGGTAATTAATGGTAAGAATTAAGTACATCTTCTAACTTTTTAATGAAAACCATATTGGATATAAAAAAAAAAAAAAAAGGCCACAGTTGATAAAGGAAGTCCTTGACCCAAGAATGCGAACTAATAATTATAGAAAGAATATCACTAAGCAATTGGTAGTTTACAACACTAACAAAATGATTGACACAAGAAAGGAAGGCAGTGGTGATATAACCAGTAGAGGAGAGGTTGACTGGACCTGGATGTTCCCATGAAAACAGATTTTCACCACACAGATAACTGAGAAATGTGGCTTCACAATGCAGGGAGCTAGCTCTTTCTAAGCTCTTTCTTTCTTAACCCTGTCTTATTGCTAACAGTAGAAAATATCAGATGTCTTCATTATTCAGGTCACCTGTGCACTTTTCTTGCTAAGTGTGTTTCACCTGTGTCTAATAGTGTTTAATCTAGTTAAGTTTGTATATTGCTCAGAAAATAGAAATAGGAGTTAAATGGCAAAATAAATAACACATTTATTTATTTAGACAACTTCAGAAGGTGAGATATCCTACAGGATAACTAGCCCAGCCTCAACAAACAAATGTCATAGGAAAAGAAAACTTAGAGGAGAAGGGTTTATTCTAGATGAAAAGATAGTTAAGAGATTATAATATACCAAATGCAAACTATGTGGTCTTTGATTGAATCCTGTTTTAAACAAACTAACTTAGGTCAATTGAGGAAATTCAAATATATACTCTGCTACTGAGTAACTGTTGCTAACTTTTATGAATTATAAGGGTTTAATGGTTATGTAATAGAAGTAGAGCAACATTGTTTTATAGAGATACACACTAATAATTTTAGGAATCAAATGAAATGGTGTATTTAATCTATTTTAAAATATTTCAGCAAAATGAAGTCAATATGGGAAAATGTTGCAACAATTGTTATTTTGCACTCTAAGAGGAGGTTTAATGGGTCTTTTGACTAAAAAGATTGAGAAAATTGTCCAAGCCTGAGTCTTGTCCTCACTTGAGGATGGGGTAAGTGGTCGGTTCAAAATATAAATGGATTCTGGAAAAGGAAAATAACATTATAAACTGGTTTGGGTCAGATCCATGATTAAAATGTAGGTTTGTTGAGGTGGTGGTGGGGGGGAGGGGGATTGAAAAAAAAAATCCTTCTGACTCCGAATACCACATTTTTCCAACCACTCTAGACTATGGAATTAATCACTCCCTCCTTGTTCTTCCATATCCCTTTGACTATAATGAATAGACCTTGACACTATCTTTTGTTGTACACATTTCCTCTGTTAGATTACATGTGAGTAGAAACTGAGTCTATTTATCTTTATATACTCCGCATCTAGCATGTGAGTAGTATACAGTGGTATCCAGTGATGTATGTTAGAGTGAATGAGTTGGTACTGGCACTGAATGAATTGTTAGACTAAAAAAGAATAAATGAGATAATTCAAATGAATGATATGTTAAACTCTTACAGTGAGTGGCTTGTAATATTAAATTCACATACTGTTAATAAAAATGTTTTAGAGTTATTTGGTAGATTCGGCAACTTTGTTTTCACCACAGTGAAATATGGGATTTAATACTATTTGGTGAAAACTTTAAGATGTCCCATTCAGTGGGTTATCATTTCATTTTGTTGGTTTCCTTTGCTGTGAAGAAACTTCTTAAGTTTGATGCAGTCCCATTTTTTTTTTTTTGTTTCCCTTGCCTGAGGTGACATATCAGAAAAAACATATTGCTACAAGAAATGTCTGAGATTTTACTGCCTGTTTTCTTCCAGGGTGTTCATGGTTTTGAGTCTAACATTTAAGTCCTTAATCCATTTTCAGTTTATTCTTGTATGTGATGTAAGAAGGCGTCTAGTTTTATTATTTTTGCACGCATCTGTCCAATTCCCCCCAGCACCATTTATCTCTGGGCTCTCTATTTTGTCCCGGTGATTTATATGTCTGTTTTCATGCCAGTACCATACTGTTTTGATTACCATGGCCGTGTAGTATAGTTTGATATCAGATAGCGTGATTCCTCCAACTTTGTTCTTTCTCATAATTGCTGTGGCTGTTTGGAGTCTTTTGTGGCTCCATATAAGTTGTTGGAATATTTGTTCTAGTTTTGTAAATTATGCCACTGACACTTTAATAGGAATTACACTGAATCTATACATTGCTTTGGGTTAGTATGGACATTTTAATGATGTCAATTTTTCCTACCCATGAATTCACATGGTATAAGCTTCCACTTATTTGTATTTTCTTCAATTAAATTTTTCAGTGCCTTATAATTTTTTGAGTACAGTTCTTTTACATCATTGGTTAAATTTTTTTCTAGATATTTTTTTAAATGCAATTGTAAGTGGGATTGTTTCCTTAGTTTCTCTTTGTGATAGTTCATTATTGGTGTGTAAAACGCTTGACAATTTTAATCGCATAAGCTTTTCTTCAAAATTTGAATTAACGGCCTTTGGTATCACTCAATGTTTATGAAACTGTCTACAGAAATTTATTTAATTTTATGTTTGGGGGAGTAAGCATGAATAAAGTATAATTGTCCTTATCAACATGTCTAATCTTAACATTCTAAGAGGTTTACTTCTCTCTAACAAGCCTATATATAATTTAGCAAATTCATGAACTAATCTACACATTTTATTTATTCTGTCATACCAAAACAACTTTGATAGGGCATACTTTTGCTTTTATATTACCCTAATATTTGATCTGAAGTTTAAGTGAAGGTGCATCCATGACCATATCAGACCTTTTCTGATAGCATCAGATAAGCTGGCCTAAACTGGTTAACACTTGTATTGCAATAAATAAATAACATGTCTTCACTAGCTTCTGATTTAATTCTTTTCTATCTCAGCAAGTATCATAAATAAAATATTACTTACAAAATAACACCTATCACTGTTTACTCAGTCATCTAATGTTCACAAAAACCTGAAGAAGCATTTACTTCCCCTTTTACAGAAGCAGAAATGTATATACAGTTATAGAAATGTATATAACTTCATTCAGAGTCCCTCAGCGTCTGAGTTCCGGGTGGCTGAAAGCCTTCATGCTCAGCTCGTAAAAGCTCGGGTTTTTCTAATAGGCAAGCAAGTAGTCACTGCTCCCACAAGTGGTGACCTAGGTTTGGTGGTGGAGGTGCTGGCCAAAGCCAACAGGGAAGAGCTGGTTGGGTAGCGAGGGCTGTTCAGCTGATGTGCCAGCCCCCATCAGTGCAGCAGGAGATGTGGTAGCCCAACAGGGGAAGGGCAGTAGCAGAACCCCCAGCAGCCCCTTTGTTTTAAGCACAAGTGGCACCCTCTCTGGAGTCTCCTGATATATGTGGCAGACTTCACAGGTGAATGTGGTTCTGGCTGAGCAGGTAGAGGGAAAGCCATCAAAATCCCACCGTTCTGTTACTATCATCTCTTCCAAAAGCATAGGAGTTACAGTTAATATTGGTGTGTTCTAAACAGAATATGCTGTTAGTCAATAAGTATGTCTTAACTTCTGTCTTAGTTAAATTAATCTCTAGAATTCTTCTAAAATAGAAGCATCCCATAGGGTTGTGAGATTTTGGGTCGTTTTGTTTTGTTTGTTTTATATGTTTACAGAAGGGAAAGGCTATTAGGTAGAAATGAATGGAAGAAGTTAGGAAAGTACTGGAAACCATGCAAAAGAAGGATTTAAGATAGAACTTTCGGGACCCAACAAGATAATTTTGAAATTAAATACAGATAGTCCCCAACTTACAATGGTTCAACTTGTGGTGTTTTGCAATTTAAAAAGGTGTGAACTTTGCATGCGTTCAGTAGAATCCATGGTTCTAATTCGGAATGTTGATCTCTCCCTAGTCTAGTTATAGGCAGTGTGATAACTCTGTCGTGATGCTGAGCAGCGGCTGTAGCTCCCAGTCAGTCACTCCATCAGGATGGTGAGCAACTCCCTACAGTGTAGTATTAAATGCATTTTCAACTTGATATAATATTTTCAACTTACAATGTGTCTATTGGGATAGAACCCCATTGTAAATCAAAGAACATCTGTAGTTCCCTTACCACATGAAGTGACTTAGCCTTGCCCAAACATCCTAAATATCATGTGATTATGTTAAATCAGGAATTGTTCATTTTCATTTAATTACTTATACCTACTTGCCAAATTATTTCCTTTTCTCCTTTAAAAGGCTACATTTATGTGTATCTATTTAGATAACAAGTGATCTAGAATTAGAAATTTTCTCATTATTTACCTAAAATAACATCCATTCCTTTAATAGGAGATCTTGGTCTCATTTTTAACTAGCCCTAAGTCTATACCTGGGTCTCTAGCTAGATTTTAGCCCCATGCAAAATTACTGAGCAAAGAAAAAATATAAAAACCTTTATTCTATAAATGATAAACAATTTTAATGATTACTTTAAAATGAATAATTATATACAGTACTCAGTATAAAGTACAATAATATTGAATTATTAATAGTTATTTAACTGGAAGTTTAATGTATACAATAACAAAGATTAATTCTTGAACAGAGGAAATAGAACAGAGGAAAGTAAAGGCATGAAAATCCTGAGATATACTTTATATCAGTAATAAGTAATCTTTTGGTTTAGAAAAAAAAAACACATAAAAATACACTATATTCAGACTTACATAATTTACATAATACTGGGGGAGAGGCTGGATATACTGTGATCAGTGAAAACATTAAAGACCTTCATAAATGAGGCTCATTGAGTGTTGTTCTTGTTTCACATATGTTCAAAATTCTTTACAATAAAAGTATTTAATGATCATATTCCTTTTAAACTCTTTCAGAAAAATGTGAGATAAGGTACCGTAAAGGTTCTCAGATAACCTAAAAGTTTTGAAATTGTCTGGCTCTGTCACTATCTGTGGATTTCATTTGGGAACATTCTGAATACTTCTTTGATAAATCATTATAAACATGTGAAGAGGTCTGTTGTAAATCTCTATTGTTGTAATCAAAATGCTTATTTTTATTTATATCTTGGGTGTAAAGAAAAACTCAACAGGAGTTTTAGAAATTGTAACACAATTTATAAGGGTGAAGTTGAGCAATTATATAATTTCCATGTAGCTTGCAAAATTATTAGTGCATTGCATGATAAACAAATGGTGCTAGCCCTGGCCCAGTGGCTCAGTTGTTTAGAACATCATCCCATACACCATCGAGGTTGTGGGTTCAAATCCCTGTCTGGTTGCAGGTTCAACCCCTGGTCGGGGCAAGTACAGGAAGCAACTGATATCTCTCTCTCTTTCTCTCTCTCTCTCTCTCTCTCTCTCCCTCCCTCTCTCCTTCTCTTTGTAAAATCAATAAAACCATATCCTCAGGTGAGGATTAAGACAACAAATGGTGCTTAACTTAGCAATTCATAGTGAACAACTTAAAGAGCCACAACTAATCATAAAAAATAAATAAATAAAACAGCCTCTTTAACTCAGCCTTGTCCAGCATAGACTTTTTAAAAAATAATGTCAGTATTTTTATTTCCTATTTGTTTTCACACTACCATTAAAAATCAGGGTTGAGCAACAACATAAAATGTGTGTAATTTAAGAAAACAAATTGATTTTAAAAATTGTATAAGTTCTCCAATCAGCATTGCAAATAAAGTTATATATAAACTTCAAAGTAATAAAAAGTTCCTTAAAAGTAAAACAACTTCCTAAACCAGGCATTTCTCTTGACTCATTCAGTTCTCTCTTCCTAGAAGTTAGAATAAATAACCATTGCTATATTTATGTTGTCATATATATTTTATTTAGAAACTATATTGAAAATTTGATCATTTCTAATAAATATTGTAAAATTAGAAGACATAAGAATGCTAAAAACACAATTTTTTTAAAGTTCTCTACTTGTCTCTGAATCTTACAGTGCAAAATGTTTTCCCATAATCTCTAAGTTATTTCCTTATTCCACCAATATTATCAAATATCTGCTATATGCCAGGCATGATTTAGATGTTAGATAATAAACAGGGTGCAAAACCAAGTTCTGACCTCACACAACTTACATTCATTCTAGTGGTAAAGACAGATAAGAAACCACATAATAATATTTTTTTAAATTAATGTCAGGATTTTTATTTCATATTTGTTTTCACACTATCATTAAATAATCAGTAATGTACACTTTAAATACATTGTTAAGTGTAGTTTATCTCAAACCTTGAGGGAAACATTTAGAGTAGAAAAGCATGTATGGAATAAGGGAGACCAAAGGATTCAACAAGAGGTTTGAATCTAGAAGATTTGAGTTAGCATAGTAATAGTGGATATTGAAAAGTGCTCAGATGTAGATCGAGGAAATACTCAAAGACCAAAGCAAAGGGTCTGGCTGATATGGGGTGGAAGGAAGAGACCAAAGACAAAGTTACTGAAGATTTTTTGAGCTGAGTAGTTGAATGTGCCATTTACTGGGCTTGGGGGAAGCCAGGGGGAGATTATCAGTGATGGAGAATCAAGAATTCTGTTTTGGAGATGTTAAATCCAAGATAGTAATCCAAGTCATGATTAAATAGGCTGTTGGGTTCATGTGTCTGGCATTCAGGTAGGTGGGGAGAACTAAAGATATGCATTTCAGTAATCAGCATATTTAGGCTTTTCTGTGTAATTCCTGTAGAAGACTAATTCACATTTCCTTCACATTGGTTTTTGAATTTTAACCTTTGTCTTGTATCTGCATGGTTGCAGGATCAGGTAATATCCTTTTCTTTTCACCAATTCAAGTCCTGCATAACCTCCAAGGACTGAAAAATTCTAAGCCTTCTGCCTCATAAATCTTCTTTTCTATCCTTTCCTATTGAGGACAGGATTTCAACACAACTGAAGGACAAATAGGCATAATACTTTTTGAGAAATAGTTGAGAAATAAATGAATAGTTCATTGTTTAATGAACAACATCCCCAAACATGAAATGTTAATGTTCTTTTTAAAAATACACCACTGTAAAAATAGAGTCAATCTGGTGTTTAAGCTTATATAAACTTATAAATCAAAACATTTGGAAGCTGCATTAAGTCATTAATATTTAAAAGTGTTCTTTGTCAGGTTAATGGGAACTAATTATTCTTAATTATACACATTCTTTTCCAAAACTCCTCTGATCATTGGCACATATTGATAAATTGATGCTTATAGCTAGGGAGGAAAATTTTAGTTACTAATAAAGTATTTATATATCAAAGGTTTATTTTTGAACTCCTTATTTCAGTTATCCCTGTTATACATAAAAATAACATAGTTTAATAGGTATTGTATAATCTGTAATCATCCAAGTTCACATCATCATCTCTAGGCATGGGAAAGAGATTATATTGCTTTTAGCACTCATTATGTGAATGTCAAGGTTCATCCAGTAACCCAAAAATGTTTCCTGAGCATCTACTCTGGGTTGAAGACTGTTTTCAAAATACATCAGGATGAAATCATATCCAAAAGCAATTTACTTTACAAGAAAATCTCATTCACCATGGCAGCAAATGTATACAGTATCTAGGAATACATGTTACAAATTTTGTTCAAGACATTTATAAGTATTATAAAACTCAGTGGAATAAAAGAAACTAAATACATGTAGACATGTACCATGTTAAATGATGTGATGACTTAATTTGTTAAAGAATCATTCATTCTTAAAATATTCTATAAATGGAATTAAAATTAAATAGAGCATATGTGTGTTTACATATATGTAACATGCAAAGCTGCTTTTGACAGGTATGCAGAAGGTATATATCTTCCTAGAAGATAGCTAATTAGGCTCTCTTTTTCATAATATAAACAAAGATACATTCTATGTTGATTAATGTTCTAAATGTGAACAGCACTTCATTGAAACATTTCTTCACAAAACGTATGTTAATCATATAGAAAATTAGTCTTATTTAAAATGAAAACTTATGTACCACAAAAACACCAGTATCAATGTTAAACACACACACACCACTAAAACACAGCAAGAACAAAACAAAAACAAGTCATAAACTAGCAGATGGTGGGGTTTTTTGTTTTTTTGGTTTTTTTTTTTTTTTAATATATTGATTTCAGAGAGGAAGAGAGGGTGAGAGAGAGATAGAAACATCAATGATGAGAATCATCGATTGGTTGCCTCCCGCATTCCCCACACTGGAGATCCAGCCCAAAACCTGGGCACGTACCTTGACCAGAAATCAAACCGTGATTTCCTGGTTTAGGGCGATGATCAACCACTGAGCCAGGCTGGCCAGGCAGCTAGCAGATGGTTTTAATGTATTTATAAAGGACAATAGACTCAGAATCCCACCAATCAAAAAAAAAAAAAGCAGCCACATTACCATTTCAAACATTGCAAATATATGAATAGGCAATTCACAAAAGAGGAAACAGGAAAGGCCAAAAATGTGGCAATCTTGCTATTTTGCATGAAGGGTGAATTTAAATAATTACATGGTATTTTCCATGGAACAGATTGATACAATTAGATAGCGTTAATATCAAATGCTGGTGAGGCTGAAGGGAAATAAGAATGCAAATCTGGCACTTGGACATTTCTGGATCATCAGTGGCTTCCTCCTGAGAGGGTGTATTTCACACAGTCCTCAGGATATACAGAGAACTCCATCTCAGTGAATTTACAACTTTTTATTGTGTGAATGTCATGCTTTGATTTTTAAAAACTTCAAAACAAAGCTATAATTTGTCTTTTGAAAGCACTTCCTGTCATACAAATTTAAAGGGTTTATCTTTCTAGAATCATAATACTTAAAAAACATTAAGAGCATTCTAAATGAACAGGGAATTACGAACTAAAATGACCAAGCATGCTTCTGATTAGATCATATACATAACATAATTTCTTCACATTTGATATTTTGTCCTCATTTTTAATGTTATTTCTTGTTTCAAGATTTACATTTCAGGAATGAATAACCACCCGAACATCAGCAAATAGATGTAAAGAATATTCATATTCTATGATCAGATAATATACTATGCACAAACTATAATTTGTATATAAATATATCAAATATATGTTGTATTTTATTAAATATAGTGAATTTACATTACATTTGTTATAAATCAGGCTTCAGTCCAAAGAAGATAAAGATCAAATAGATCAGACATTTCCGCTATGCTAATTAGTTGTGTGAATTGTTGCAAGGTCTCACAAAAGCATGTTGAACTTTCACTGAAGAATCACTTAATACCACTGCAAGATCAACACTCTAGTTAGAAATGCCAGTTGATAAACTTAGTGATAGTTGAACTCAGAGTTGCTTATAATTTTCTCACATTGAATTTTTCTGAATATGAAAATTATACTTTATGCCTTTTCTATGAAACTAGTAGACATGGCTCAAATATTTGTGGATCTACTTTAACTATATATTAAAGCTTAAGGAAAAGACTCAAACAGGAAGATACTTTTACTTTCTGAAGAACAGCATGAAAATTATAATAGCAAGCGCTACAGGTTTTAATGTAAAAAAAAAAAAAAAAAAAAAGAACAGAGGTTGAATTCTGACTTCACTACTGAAACCAAAATGCTGGATGTTGAGTCCGAGTTCTTATCTCCTGAAATGAAGAATGAAGTTACAGACAAAAACAGTGGAAGCAAAGTTAACTGAGAGCATCCATGCGAATTAAAGTCTGTTAGTCCATGTGTAGAGTCCAATGGGGAGCACATCTCCTGCCATTAACCTAGGGTGGGAGTAGTTTGGGATCCAAGCTAATTAAAGTCTAATAGTCCATGTGTGGAGGCCCACATGGCCATAAGTCACGTGGGCACCGGATGTGCTCCCTGGCAACGGGAATGTCAGGTCTCCATTGTGCGCTGTGCCTAGAGAGAGGAGAAGAGGAAGCAAGCTCTTGCATTTTTGTACATATGCTTGTTAGTTCCTGACTGGCTACCTGTAAGTTGCCTGTCTTAGCAATATCCGTACATTTTAAAGTTCATGCCTCCGCCCAGCTGGCGTGGCTCAGTGGTTGAGCTTTGGCCTATGAACCAGGAGGTAATGGTTTGATTCCAGGTCAGGGCATGTGCCTGGATTGCAGGCTCACTGCCCAGTGTGGAGGTGGGGGAGGCAGCCAATCAAAGGTTCTCTCTCCTCAGTGATGTTTCCATCTCTTACTATCCCTTCTTCTCTGAAATCGATGGATTTTTGGAGGACATTGTTCAATCCAATACAAATTCCTTGCACTTTTAATATGAATAGACATAATAAAATCACGGGGCATTTGAGGAAATCATGAAGAAAAACATAGACCTGGAAAACCAAAATGAGGTGGGTGGGGAGGGTGGAGGAGCATGAGAAATGCATAAGCATAAGAAAAACAAAGCCAATTATTTTTAGAGATGGAAGTGAAGATATTAAAATTACAAAATAACCAAATGCTATTAAAATATAGAACAAGGTCTTGAAATTATAAATGGTAGTAAAACACATTTTTAAAATCAGTTAATGTTTGATAAAGTTGTGTGAGTTCCCCAGAAAATAGATGAAAAGGAGAAGAAAAAAATTAGAAATAAAAAGGAGAAATTTAGATAATCAAGGTAGTTTAAGTATTTGATAAGACTTCAAAAAAAATGGTAGGAATATTTGTTTTTCAGAAAAATGAATAAAAGCTTAATAAGTGCACAACATTATTAAAAGAGACATAGCAGTATAAAAGTTAGAAAATGGAAAACAAAAGCATGACCCTGAAAGATTTGTTAGGGTACGGGGAATAGGGTATGTGGTGGGGACTGATCATCAGGTTGATAACAAACGGATTCAGAGCAACACTGGAAGCTAGAAAGGCATTACAGAAATGTTCTCAATATTTTGAGCAGGAATAATTTCAGATCTATAATTCTAGACCACCATGCCATTAATCAAGTGTGAAGGCTGCATTGATAATGGATATAGATGTGGGTATACAGGTATGAATGTGGATATAGACGATATAGATATGGATATGTAGATGCAGATATCTGTCCATCTATTCTAATATGTATGGTCTCAAACATCTACTTCTCTAGGCATGCCTTCTCAAACTGCTAAAGCTCTCTTCTACCAAAATAAGGCACATATTATTAATTGATTAAATGTGAAAGTAAACAGACAGTATTGCTTAAACTAGAAGAAACTTCGAGGTAAACATTTTAGCACAGCTGGGTCTAACCTCTAAATTTTAACAGGACTCCGTCTCTACGTGGTTTGTCAGTTGACTGCTTTCCCTCCTTTGGCTTTGTTCTCGGGTAGACTCCTCTCCTCGCTTAGAAGGTTCCTCCCTCAGTGTCCTCCAGAAAGGACAATTGCTGGTTCCCTTGAGGTCACATGTCTCCCTGAATCTCTCTCCCCTCTCCTCTCTCCTCCCACTCCCACCCCCCCCCAAAAAAAAAATAATCACTGGTAGTTTCTAATTTTGTTCAACTGTATCTTTTAATAGAGGGGTGAGATCATGTGATTGACAGATAAAAGCAGGTCCATAAAAAGAAAGAGATGAATTCTGCGCAGAAAAACACAAAAACAATCTAATCAAATAAATACAGAAAAACAGATGCCTGCTAGAACAACTTTTGCTTCTATAAAATTTTATAGCGAAAGCATATTTATCCAGGAAATAATAAAGTATTCTATTGTATTACAAATACTTGTGGCAGATGTGACTGATGTTTACTAAGATTTGCATTTATCAAAAATTTGTGCCATTTTCATCTTCTCTGTGAGAAATAGAATGTAATGGATGTACTGATTTAAAACCAGAGTGAAACGTACTTGAAACACATGACTTCAGCAACTTACAAAAATACCTTCCCTCAGCTGTAATATAAAGATATGTTCTTTATTTCTGAATACATTATAGATTTAAGAATTAACCATTCAACAAATTTGGTTCAGAGATTATGTTTGAAAATAGAGACAAACTATCATTTAATGTGTGTTTTCACAAAAACCTTACTTTATTTTATTCCCTAGGAAAATATCAAACAAGCAGAAAAGCAAGTGCACATAATTTGTTTTTGAAAGAATGAAAACAAACATACAGATTTAACTTCCCTCCCCATATCTCCTAGAAATCTAAACTCAAAAGCACAATTCTTATTGCTGACAATATCCATTTCATTCTGGCTGTTTCCAATATGGTTTGTGTTTTATATTTCAAGGTATTGTTATGCTAGAATGAATCTATGATGGTATAATTGTTACAAATAGAGTTTTAATGTATCTTGGGCTCCTAATACTTTTATAATCTAAATGTGACTTAAACCTAAGCTTCAGTGTTTTGATGATAAAAGAGGTGTAATAATGTCTACCTTACCAGAGTATTGTGAGAAATTAATGAGATAATGTAGTTACAGCATTTAGCTCTATGACAGACATGTCCATTCATTGTTATGCATACTAATTCCCTAAAACTTATCAAACATGTGTTGCATATCAGTTATTATGTTATCATTTGTAGATGCAAAGTTGAATGAACAGACAAAAAATAGAGAACAGATGTAAACTGTGATCTCATGAACTCTGTCATTAAATGCCTAATAAATGGGGGTTACAATTTCTAAAACTGTAGCTATGAAGACACATGCTACTTTAAAAGGACCCACATTATATCACCTTATTTAGAAAACCATGAAATTGAGCTTCATTTGCTTCAGATTAATTGGGTTATTTTTATGAATCTACATACACCATATAGGTCATATCTCCATTACTTGACCAGCCATGTCTTTTTAGATGTATTTATCATTGACACAAGTTTTAAATTATGCTATATCAAGCTGAGCAATAAAACAGAACAGATGGAAATCCTTCCTACTGTAACTTTAGTGTAGCATAACTAGCCTGAGGCACCCTTGTGTCCGCACGCACATACTGCTGCAAGGTCATTGGGAATCCATTGAAATGAGTCACGTATATCTTTGAGTCCAACAAAGTGGTAAGCACAGTGTTTCATATTCCAAATAAGTATTTCTGGAATGGAAATGAAGCATACCTCTAAGGACTGAGTGTTCAGTCACCACTATCATCCTAATTGAGCAGGTTCCTTAATTTTCTTGATTGCAAAATGAAAAGGTTACACAAGATGATCCTGCACTTCCCTGTGCTGTCCACAACCGCACTTCAATTTACCTTTTTCATTGTTCTCATTACATGCTGTTATATTTCCATTAGATAGTAAAAAAATCTGATCTATCATTTCATGTATAGTGCCTATTTGACACATTCAGACTCCCAGTAAATATTTGTTGAATACGTAAATAACCCGAATCCTTATTATGTTTACAATACACATTATAGTAATTTAATGCATTAATTACACCATGCCTTATGTTTATTATTGAGTTGTACTCATTTTCTCCTAAAGCATTTGGGAATGCATAATGCGTGATTGGGGAAATGTAGTATTTTTATGAGGGTTGTTTGATAAATTATGGAGTGGGGACTTTTAGCACACCTGCACAAACTCATGTGAGAGCAGAAGATAAGAGTTGTTTGCCCCTAGCGGAAAAGTGCCACCACGCTAAAACAAAGGATCTCTGTTCTGTTTCGTTTCCAGATGGTCTAATGTTACAAGAGTTGAGTCCCACTAAATTATAGTGGAAATGTGTGTTCTTTAAAAATAAATCTGCATAAATTACTTCTAAAATTCAAGGGACTGAGTTTGCACTATTCATACAAATAAATCGCACAACCAACAGTGACGTTCAAATTAAATATCAGTGACTTCTCTTCTCCTTTGGTCATGAAGAAAATTAGGAAATCTTCCTTTGAAAAGAGCAGCCTGTCCAGTATATCATACGTTCTAATTTTCAAGTCAAAGTGATGGAACTGGTTAACATGAGGAAACGTGTTTGAGAATGCAGAAAGGTTTGTGAATTAAAACAATATCCATCACTTTAAAGAATTATTGAAAAGCATATTTATATGAATATCTGATGAAGTTCGTAAGGCAAAAGCTATATTTTAAAGGAAAGAAATGTAGGTTTTCTTTTATTTGTTCTGATACTCTTTTACCACCATTGGGTGGTGTATGAGGATTCTAACTGCTGATAAAAATAAGCCCGACAATTTCAAGGACTTCAGCCAGCAGGCGTGTATTTCTTCATCATGTAATTGTTCAATATGAGAAAGTTCCTAGTTCATAAGTAGCTTTCTACTTCATGGCTGGTTAGGGGCCCAGACTCCTCCTATTCTGAACTTTAGCTCTGCCCTAGGGTTTCAGAATATTCTGCATCCAGCTGGCTGATGGGGGCATAGAGGGCACATGATATATACACAGGTGGTCCCGTATAGGTGCAAGGCACCTGGACATGTAGTGCCTGGAAAGACAGCTACTTCCCGATGGTGTCACTGTACTGTGGACAGGGGAGCACACATTTACGGTAGAAAATCAATCATCTCTGCTTCATGCGTTCAGGGTCATTCTCACATTGGAAATGAAACCATAGTCTTGCTTGTCTCAAAGTATCACTTCATCATTCTGTCTTGAAACTCCATAAAAGTTCATTTTGTGTTGATTTTTTTTAATTGGGGCTGGAAGGCTGGTAGAATGATAAACACAAAAACATTTTATAAGCAAATAGTCAATAGGTAAAAATATTTCCATAAATCGGTTGAGATTGGAGACTGCTGATCCATACTTTTTTATAACACACAGAATCTCCATATTTACAAAGAAATGTTGCTAATATCTGTAGTATAAATAGTAGTATTCAGTTAATGTTTTCAGTTTTTTAATAAAATGCACTCACATTCACTTCATTGTTCCTCCCTGTGACCGTCTTTAGGAAATATAGGTAAGAGATTACAGCCTATATCCAATAAATAACAACTCTCTATTTCTACCTTCTTCCAAGATCTTGGTGACCACAATTCTACTTTCTGTTTCTGTGTATTTAACTACTCTAGAAACCTCATATTGTTACCAGAAAGTGGAGCTGGCCCTGGGTGGCTCTGCCTAGGGCTGGCAGGTATGTGTGGGTTCTTGACCAAGCATGATATAAAATAAGAACTCCATATTTTGTTTGTTTCTTAAATTCCCCACTTTATTGTCATCTGAGCAAATATTGTATCCTGTTTATATGTTAATCATTCTTCTTTGACCTCTGCATAAATCTTGGTCAAAAGAGAAGGAAACCATACAGTGTTTTGAACATAGATGATACAAAGAATATTTGACTGCAATAGGAAAATGGAGTAATGCAGGACTGGCTCAGAAGCAGTAAAGGAATCTTTAAAGAATATAGGAATAGCAAGTATATAAACTAATATCGGGTGTACAACATAACATAAGCCACCACCCTTAGGGCTGAGATGGAGCGCATGAGGAAGTTTTCCTCACCGGAAATGAGAGCCAGACAGTGTTGGGGAGGGCATGACTGTGACTTGCTGGGTGATGGAGAGATTGCTGTGGTCCCAGCAGAACTTGCGGGAAGTCCACTCTGAAGGAGGCCAGGAGAGGCTTTGCACCGGGAGGTGCCTCATCAGATGTCTTCACCATCGCGTTGTCCAAGGCGGTTGCAGGCAGAGGTGATGGCTTTTGGGCGATGCTGGCTGCTGTAATTATAGGAGCCAGGCACCAGCAAAACCATGATGTGCCCCGCAGGAAACGCGTGCTGGAGAAGCCGCTGGAGCCGCACAGGCAGCCGCGTGAGCGCACCTACAACAGGAAACGAACCCTTTCCTCCTGGGGTGTCTCCCATCTCCCTGGACTGATAGAACTTAGCAACGTGGCAGCTGGAAAAAGAAGAAAAAGTAAAGAACCAAGATTCGTTTTCATAGAGCAGGCAAAAAGGGTGAACTTGGAGCTGAGAGTCAATGAATTATTACCTTGGCAAAGCCTTTTTCTGGTGGTTCTTCCCTTTTGAGTGATCACAGGACAGAGAGCTCCCCCTCCCCCCTTCCAAATTTTGCCTGACATTTCTTATCACTGTACTACATTAGAAAAGTGACTGGTTCCACTGTGTGCCCCTCGACTTGCAAAGCGTAGGGAATATTGAAAGAACTCAGTAGTTTTCACGTTAGTGAGTAAACGCTGAATAAGGTAACACCCACCGCTAAATCCCGCCACGATGCTTTCCCTGAGCTACTGGGCACGTGCACCTGAATGTCCTACAGGTCCTGAGGCCTGAACTCCTCTTCTACGACCTCTGTATTAGTAAAGGGTCATTTCCTGCTCAGTGACCCTACTTAGACACCTGGAAATCTCCCTTTCTCCCCCCTCCCCCCACTCTTCATATTAAATCAATTTATCAGGGCTTCGCTGCACTATTTCTCACTTGTTGATTATGCTCCCTACTGAGATAGTCTAGGTTCAGGCTCCTGTGATAGCTCTTTGGATATTGTGGGATCTTTCCTGCTGGCCTTGTTCTGCCTTCAGTTTTGCAAGCCTCCGATTTAACCTTTATACTGTTGTCCTTGTTATCTAATAAAATGCAAATCTCATCATGGACAGTAACTGCTTTGTTTGATCCTTCTGAGGTTTTCTGTTGCTTAAAGCAATGCTTTTCAGCTTGTGCTCTTAGGAAACCCTAGGTGAATACAGTGACCTTTAGGTGTTGTGAAAAAGAAAAGAAACAGAGAAAAAGATTCTGGGACCCACTTTTTTGTTTCTTACTGAGCAGCTTAACACTCTCTCTTGTATGTGTTTTTATAAGATTTTCATTTGAATAATGTGTTTCACTTCAGGCAACTATAACAAAATTGCAATGAAACAATTTTGAAAACAGTTGAAGTGTAAGATAAGTTAACAAATCTTTGATATGGCATAAGTGATCATCTACAACCTGGATTTTGACTAATTTTCAGGCTGATCTAATACTTCATACCCTGACAAGGAAGAAAAAAATCAAACATAGATATACTCAATTATTCAAAGTTCCCTGAATATGCCACATGTTTATTCACTCTTCCAAAAAATAACTTGAGTGTCTACTGTGTGTCAGCTATTATACCAAATGCTGGGGACATAATGGTGATAAAAATTTCAAAAATCCAATCCGTTAACTATTAAAATATAGAATAGAAGTATATGAGAAGCACTCTGGAATTAAAAAAAAAAAAAAAAAAAACTAGAAAAGAGAGGGAGTTTGAGGGATATTGTTTTAATTATTAACATGATGGCCAGAGACATTCTAACAGGGTGTGGAATATGAGTAGCCAGAGACATTCTAACAGGGTGTGGAATATGAGTAAAGTGTCCAAGTTGGTGAGCAAAGCAAGCAGTCTAGATCTCTGAGGGAAGAGCTTTTCAAGCAGGGAACATAAAATGCCAGTTCCTGCAAGGAAGAGTATGTCTAGAATGTTGGAGAAACACCAAAATAAATAAATAAATAAATAAATAAATAAATAAATAAAGCCAGTGTGGCTAGAGTAGAGAGAACTAGACAATGTAGTGGGAGATGAGATCCTGGACAAGATGGGAACCAAAGTGTAAAGACCAAGTAGGTCACTGTAATTATTTTGGTTTTTTTCTCAGGATGTAGTTTCCTAGGGCTGCATCAACAAAGCAGCACAAGTTGGGTGGATTATGTAAAACAACATATATTTATTCTGTCACCGTTATGGAGCCCAGGAGTTCAAAATCAAGGTGTGAGCAGGGCCATGCTCCCTCTGTGGGCTGTAAGGGAGGGTCCTTCTTTGCCTCTCCCTAACTTCTGGTGCTGACCATCAATCCTTGGCGTCCCTTAGCTTGTATCTGTATCACTCTAATCTCTGCCTCTGTCACCACCTGGCATTGGCCCTGTGGGACTCCCCCTCCTCTTTTCATGAGGACCTGAGTCGTATTGGTCATGCTCCAGTATGACCTCGTATTAACATAATTACATCTGCAATGACCTATTTCCAAATAAGGTCAGTGTCTGAGATATTGAGGGTTAGGACGTCAACCTGTCTTTCTGGAGACACAAGTTAATCCATAGAACATGGAAAGCAGAAAGTTTTGATATACAAATTACATTATCTGAATTACATTTTAAAAATAGACTTTTGGCTGCAATGTTTAGGAACTAAATGGGACAAAATTGGAAGCAGGAAGAGCAGGAAGGAGTTGGTGGTAGATAATAGTTTTGGAGCAAGGCAGCAATAGTGAAGGTGGTGCAAAGTGATGGAATTAGACATATTTCAAAGGTAGAGCTGACAGGATTTACTAATAGTTTCAATCTCTGAGTGAAAAGAGCAGTTTAGATAATTCCAACATTTGGGCCTCAGCAAGTAGAAACGTGGAATTATTAACTGAGGAGAAAATTTAAAATGAGAGTCTAGGAGGATAACATTTGGATTTTAAGTGAATACATTAACTTTGAGAAATGCTTGAAGCAGGCTGCCTGATAAGTCTTGGTTTATACCTATTGCCTATGTTATGTATAATGAAACGCATTCCTGGTATTTCATATTTTAGCAAAATATGCATATCAGGAGTGCATTAGCTTACTGTGGCTACGATAAAAAATTACCCAAAACCGGGTGACTTAAACCAACACATTTATTCTCTCAAAGTTCTGAGGGCAGGATTGGTTCCTTCCAGAAATTTTGAGGGATAATTTCTTCCATGCTTCTCTCCTACCTCTGGTGGCTGCCAGCTGTCCTTGATACTTCCTGGTTTGTAGATGCTTCGTTCCAATCTCTGCTTCCATCTTCACATTGCCTTCTTCTCTGTGTCCTTTCCCCTCCTCCTGTCTTATAAGAACACTTGCTAGGTTTAGGGTCTATCCAAACCAGAATGGTCTCATCCTGAGATACTTATTACATCTACAAAAACCTCTTTGTAAACTGGCTGGTGTGGCACAATGGTTGAGCATTGACCTATGAACCAGAAGGTTATGGTTTGATTCCTGGTCAGGGCACATACCTGGTTGCAGGCTTAATCCCTAGTAGGGCGCATGCAGGAGGTAGCTGATCAATGATCCCGTCTCATCATTGATGTTTCTATCTTTCTCTCTCTCTCCCCCTTCCTCTCTGAAATTATATATATATATATATATACACACACACATATATATGTGTGTGTGTGTGTGTATATGTATATATACTGTATATTTAAACTTCTTTGTAGATAAATTTGCACTCACAGGTCATAACAGTGAGGTCCTAGGTTCCAAAGCTGAGAAATAAATCTCTGTTTAAACCACCCAGTCTACAGTATTTTGTTATGATAACCAAGCCGACTATCATAACACAAGTGGGGCAGTGTGTTTCTATTTACTGTATAAAAATTAGAAGGCCAACATTTAGCTCAAACATTTATAGCTACTTGAAAATATTTCACTCAATGATAACGATTTCATCCATGTAGCTGCCAAAGGTGTGTTTAATCTCGTTCTGAAGATTGACTTTTTATTTCAGTAGTTATTTTTATTTTGATGGAATTTCTCTTCTAAAATAATTTTTCTTATTTTGGATTTTGACATTTCTTGTGCAAATATAGAAAAGTGAAGTAATAGTTCCATTAACAGAAGTACTTCACGGATATACTAGTATGATACCAGTTTTATATCAAAAGTTGTTAAATGGTTCAAGTAGAAAAAACAATTCCAATAATGGCTTAGTTTTTAAACTAGAGGCCTGGTGCATGAAATTTGTGCATGGGGGCGGGGGGTGTCCCTCAACCCAGCCTGCACCCTCTCCAATCTGGGACTCCTCGAGGGATGTCCGACTGCCTGTTTAGGGCAGTCGGACATCCCTCTCACAATCTAGGACTGCTGGCTCCCAACTGCTCACCTGCCTGCCTTCCATATTGCCCCTAACCACATCTGCCTGCCAGCCTGATCACCCCCTAATTACTCCCTGCCAGCCAAATTGATGTCTAACTGCTCCCCTGCCAGCCTGTTTTCCCCTAACTGCCCTCCCCTGCAGACCTGGTCACCCCTAACTGCCCTCCCCTGCAGGCCTGGTCCCCCCCAACTGCCCTCCCCTGCAGGCCTGGTTCCCCCCAACTTCCCTCCTCTGCTGGCTTGGTCACCCCTAACTGCCCTCCCCTGCAGGCTTGATCGCCCACAATTGCCCTCCCTTGCAGGCCTGGTCCCTCCCAACTGCCCTCCCCTGCTGGCCATCTTATGGTGGCCATCTTGTGTCAACATGGGGGCAGGATCTTTGACCACATGGGGGCAGCCATCTTGTGTGTTGGAGTGATGGTCAATCTGCATATTACTCTTTTATTAGATAGGATAGAGGCCTGGTGCACAGGTGGGGGCCAGCTGGTTTGCCCTGAAGGGTGTCCCGGATCAGGGTGGGGTTCCCTTGGGGCATGGGGCAGCCTGGGCAAGGGGCCTGTGGTGGTTTGCAGGCCGGCCACGCCCCCTGGCGACCCAAGCGGAGGCCCTGGTATCTGGGATTTATTTATCTTCTACAATTGAAACATTGTAGCCTGGAGCAGGGCCAAGCCTTCTGCTTTCTCCGTGGCAACAGCCATTTCTGTTGGGATTTATGTATCTTCTATAATTGAAACTTTGTAGTCTTAAGTGGAGGCCTGGGCCAGCCAGGGCTGCAGAAGCTTGGCTTCCTCCATCGCCGCGGGCAACCCTAGCCTCCTGCTCTTTCCAGCTCCGTGGCTGCCACCATTTCTGTTTGGATTTATGTATCTTTTATCATTGAAACTTTGTAGCCTTGAGTGGAGGCCTAGGCCGGCAAGGGCAGGTGGAAAGCTTGGCTTCCTCCATTGCAGAGGAAACCCAAGCCTCCCTCCTGCTCTCTGTGGCCTTAGCCATCCTCGTTGGGTTTATTTGTATATTTGCTCCTGATTGGCTGGTGGGCATGGCTTGTGGGCGTAGCTTGTGGTTGTAGCGGAGTGATGGTTAATTTGCATATTACTCTCTTATTAGACAGGATTCCAATTCATGAAATGTAAAATTGTTGAACACTCGTAGTGATCAGGTGAAATATCTTACAAAATAATGATTATTTATTACAAATTCAACTAAATGGTTCAACATTTAAAATAAAATGATGTTAGGGAAACAAAGTTTGTTGCAGAAAAGTTACGAGGTAAAAATTTAAAAGTTAGTAAATTGAAAAAATTGGAATAAGAGATATATACATAACGCTACATTTTACATAATAACAATGACTGCAATTCATTTTTTTTGGTGTCAAAGCTGGTGTCCAGTAGAAAATATTGTCAAGTGTAGTAATGCTTTCTATCTTTGCTGCCCATGTATACATATTTAAGGCTTTGAAGAATTACTTAGTAATTGAACATAATTACTTAATAAATGAATTTTTAATAGTATTAAATGATTTTGTAAAGGCGCCCTCAAAATTTTGTTTTTCATTTTCTTGTGTTTAGCACCACTTCTATTTTCAAAAATGTGTCTGATAACTTGTCTAAAGTTAGTGTTTATGTATCTAATTGAACATTTCAAGAAAGCTGTAGGATGGTGTGTGGGATTTCAGGATAGAGGTTTAGGCCAGATATGCAATTTGTAAGTCAACAGTATACAGGTGGAAATTTAAGCCATAAAATAGAATTTTTTCCTCTCACTCTGTAAGGATAAATGAATCAGAATTCTTCATATGTAAAAATAATAATCCTCATTTAAATGTGTATTAAAGGCTATTCTTCAATCTTAATCCCCTAACACTTACTGCTAAGTGGGACTTTTGCATGCTATAAAGTCTTGGTTTTCCATAGTAGAATATTGCCTAACCTAGCCTAGATTAATATGCTGTGAACACAGACATAAATATCTGCTATAATAAAATTATATGACTCACTCATTTCATTTTTCTCAATACTTAATGGGAATTAGCATTAGGAGTAGCAAAATGCCTGTATTCCGTTTGTGATTGCATTATTTCATGCAATATTAGGAAGGCTACTAATAGTATTAACAAAATTTCTGTATTTGATTGCAAGAAAAAGCACTACACATAAGAGAAGTTTACACCTACATTTCCAGCTGCTCAGTTAAAACAACAAAACGAAACGCCTCTATCTGGTGGTTCTGCCAGAAACTCAAAATCAAATGGACAAAAGACAAAAGGCTAAACACAGTTTCCTATCCGTCCTAATTTCCCTCCAGATATTTCTTCTTCCTCTGTTTTCTGTTTCTGCTTGGGAATCACTTGTTTTTAATTTACCTAGCCTTAAAATATTGGGATTACTTCACATGCTCTTTATTCATTTGTCTTGGTCTAAATGATTCCAGATAACCCACCCATACTGCCTGAACCTTTGCAATAGCTCCCACATCCAACTCCATCCTCCACTCTTTCTGTCGTTAGCTTATTCTGACATCCATTTCATTCACTGACTGATGGAAGTACATTTCTTACCAGCCTTTCTGCTTCTGGTCTCTCCCATCTCTAACCTGTCTCACATAATGCTACCAATTTCTAAAGGTCCCTAAGCAGGTCACTCCTCTGCCTAATAATATTTAATATCTTTCCCATAGTTCTTGGAGATAATTTAGATTCCTTAAACTTGCAATTGAATCTCATCTAACTTTTCTAATCCCATCTTTCACTTTTCTATTTTAGAGTGTGGTCCAACCAAATTGAACTACTCTTGCCCACACATAATATCCTTTTTTTTTTTTCTTCCCTCCTCAATTCCCTTCCCAAAGAAATTGCTTCCTCTGCACAATTTTCCTTTTCTCACTTCTGCATATCAAAACATGTACTTCAAATGTCATCTGGCCTCAGCACTCATATAGAAAATTGAGCTGCTGAACTATTTTTTGTACTTAGTTCTAACTTTTTATAAAAGAGATTCAGGATGTCCCCAGAAATGTATACACACTGTACCAGCTGATAACTCACTTAATTTTGAAAATGAACTGTATGTTAATAAACACTGACTTCATAATCATTCAAAGTGTGTATACATTTTTTTGGGGGGACACCTGTATGTACATGGTTATATTAAAATCAATATTCTGTTTTCCTTAGAGAGCCATTTTCCTTATATTTATTTATTTTGGTGGTTACTTCATAACTCCAAACAACAAGTTGTAACTTTACATCAGTTTTTTAAATAATCTCTATTAAAATGGGAGATTAAAGACTCTCACGGTTTAGTTTACAAAATCTACATGTCAGATAAACCTTTCTTGATTGCCACTTGCTTTTTTCCCCCCAGACAATCGCTTTCTAGACTATTGACCAGCTGTTGAGCAATCAATTTCAGGTCAACTTCCATTTGGCCGGGCCCACCTTTGCTAAAGCCTGTATTTCTTTTCCTGCCAACACTTTATTCCATGTTTGAAGAGAGACCTTTCCCTAGACTCCTTGCACTAATAGTTAATAAAAGGGAAACTTTTAACAAGATCAAAAGTAACAAATTGCCTTTCCAGCACAAAGGATGGTTACTCGCAGGTCGAGTCCCACATTTCAAAATGTGCAGGAAATGCCGCTCCCGGCTCAGCTCCTCGGTCTGCCTCCTATGGCTAAAGCAGCTTATCTTTCCCCTCTGGGAATGCCCTTGGAGGCATCCACCCACACTGCTCAGATTGCAGTTGCGAAAGCCTTTCGGGGACAGAGAGAGGCCTGGTGTGTCCCTCTCTACAGCAAAGTGCACCTCCTGAAGCCTTGTTTTCTGTCTTCAGATCGACCCCCTGAAGACAAGTGAAAAATCAGAATATCTGCTTACTTAAGAGAGAGCTGAGCAGTAATCTTGCCTTACAGCCTTTAACGTTGTAACCTCCTATATGTACATAATGCCTGTTTTCTAAAAAAATTAGACTGTTCAGCCATAAATCATACCATATGTAGAATCACACTTTTACAGTCTCTAGACACAGGGCTTTGCTAATGATCAGCCTCTCTCATTTGTTAACCCAAGTTAAGTGAGAGTTGAGTATTTTGTTAACCCTCTCTGCAGTCTTCAGCTCTTTACTCTCTTAGGATGATGAACACACACAACACACTATGAGGTTATAGTGATCAAGTGTAGCAGAGATGAAACCCATCACTAAAAAGGAAGCTTTTTCTAGTAGAAATATAATCTGAACAAATCAGCTTTTCATATAACAAAGGTGGTCTCTTAAGTGATCGTGTAGAAAACCCAGGTCTCTGCCTTCATAACACTTCAAAAAATCCCAAACTATATCAGGTTGTTGCTGTGTGCAGCATATATTATCAGAGAGAAAGCTCTTTCACTACACATATCATTAACTTATATTTTTTTTATTCTCAAATTTGCAACTCGCTTGTCATAGTTCCAAAGTCTTGGACTAAGACTGAGAAATTCCAGCTCAAAGAACCAAGTCCTCTCTCAGCTGTTTAAAACTGCAAGAAAGAGTTCCGATTCTTGTGACTGGGAAAGGCAGCACCACTGTGAGGATCATTTGGAGGTGTCTTTTCTCACATGTGGAGGTTGATGACAGGTGGGTAAAGATGGTGGAACAGCTACTTATTCCTTCCCTTTCCTATAACAAGATGCTAAAACCTTATAGCAAGACAGCATACCAAGGTAACATGACACTTTACAATGCATAATTTACTAAGGCAATGCATGATAACATATTCCATGACACCGAAGGCCTCTGTCAGATCAAGTTTATTAAAAAAAAAAAAAAAAAAAAAAAAAGGCTAGGAGGTGTATTTTGAAGAAAGGATTTATTTAGTAAAGCTACCTTAAGAAGAAAAGTAGTGTAGGGTATTTTCAAAGTTGGCTGTAATATATCTCCATTCCCAAATGCCCTTTTAGAACATTGACACTCCCCATCTGGAGGTAAAATTTAATTCTCTCTCCGTGAATCTAAAGAGTACTGTGACACACCTGTAACCAATGGAAAGTGACAGGAGTGACACTCTATGTTCTCCGAGGCTATGCCATGAAAGGAAAGCTTCCACCTTCTTAGCGGGGATATTGATTCTGGAGCCTACACTGCATTGTATAAAACCCAACCACCCGGAGGCCACCAGAAGAGACAAAATTTAGTGTCTGTCCAAAGCTTCAGGGGAGGCCCCACCTGATAGCCAGTATCAGCCGTTAGACATGTGACAGAAAACACTTCCAGATGATTCCATATCCCAAGTGACAAGTCATCTCCCACCTTCCTATGTTCCCAGGACAGGCCCCAGATAGCATGGAGCAAGAAAAAGCCATCCCCACTGTGCTCGGTCTGATTTCCTGACTCATAGAATCTGTGAGCGCAGTACAATTAATTTGTATACCTTTAAGTTTTAAAAGAATTTGTGACGCAGCAGCAGCAACCAGAAGTGGACCCTACGCTGTGAGCACACGTGGAAGAGGATTGGGAGTCTCTGAGGAGTCACCTGAAGTCTTCCTGAAACCCACTATGCATTGTCTGCATGGAGGGACCTCAGGAGTGACACTCGTACAAAGTGGTTGCCGCAGGGCAGAAGGAAGAAAGCAGAGGCCTGCGGCAGGCAGTACACATCCCCACTGATGACAAGAAGTATGTCACCATTTCCCATGGACAAGAGGGAGGCATTTGGCCTTTTATGTCCTATCAAAGAAGACTGCGGGGAGGGTGAGGGAACTCCACAGCTAATGTCTGAGCGTGGAGACGAGATAAAAGCGTTCAGCTGCAGAAGAGGTAGCAGACATAACAAGGGATGAGCCCAGCAGGGAACTCCTCAGGAACCTTGAAAATTGTCCAGGATAGGAGGAGTTTGACATATCTGCAAGGTCTAGAGAGTTAGAAACAAGTTTATAATATTAGTACTATACTGTACTCTACTATACGAACACGTACTATAATAGCAAAATACTAGCACAATATTATATGACAAGAAATGTATTGTTTATTTCCTTTTGCCTCTCCTCCAAAATTGCAGTTATAGTTAGTGAAGAAATTAAAAGGAAAATAAAAAGTGAAATAAAACAAAAACACACCCAGACCTGTTTATAGAAAAGGGGAATGTGAAGTTGAGGACCCGCCCATGTATCCCATAGTAACCAGATGGAAGGCACAGTCGGTGGTCCCAGACACAGATGAGTAGATGTGGCTGCTAGAGTTAGGGGAAGTTCTCTCTTAAACACCCCCCCCATCTTCTCAATGAAATATTTAGTAGGATTATTATCAAGAGTTAGGGTGGAGGAAAATAGACATGTTGAGGAGAAAGGAGAAGCTATTAAATGGTCATCAAGACAAAAGATTGAACTAGTGTTACTGATGAGTGACTGTAAATATTTCATGTGAGGTCAGAGATCAAGAATTTAAAGTGATTTAGACTGAAGTGGTTATTGAGTCTTCTTCAGCCATGTTTGGCTGTTGGATGGACACATCCAAGGTGGGGCATAAGCAGATTTACAGTTGTGAGTATATGAGTCAGGACCTTAATATTTAAGCGGAGGAAGATGAAAAATGAAGTGAGGTGTGGTGAAGACAAGTAAAAGGCTGGTAGAGTCAAAGCTGGAAGTTCTGAGCAGCTGGAGTGGGGATAGGAGAGGGAGTCAGAAATATAGCAGGTGGTTACCTTAATTTAATGAATCAATGATACACGTGATATTTAAATATAATTTATCCAATCATTAGGATAAATTTGTATTCTATAGAATATTTTATAATATATATCACATATTGTATATATTATGTATTATATGTAATACTAGAGGCCCAATGCATGAAAATTCATGTAAGAGTAGCCTTCCTTCACCTGGCTGCCAGCACCGGCTTCTCTCCAGCACCCGGGACCAGGGCTTCCCTCCAGCCCCAGCTTCATCAGGAAGGATGTCCGGAATGATGTCTGGAACATGTCTTGTCTAATTAGCATATTACCCTTTTATTATTATAGGTAATTAGGATACTCAGATAAGAATGAATATACAGAATTATATTACCCCTTTCAGTATGAATTATAATCTAGTGATTAAACTACATTCATAGATATTTAGTATTCTGTATTACTTTTCAATTTCCATTTTAGATAATTTATGTGCCAAAGCATTTGATGCTCAGATTATTTATAGATACAGAGGCCTTTAAGTCTTGCTACATAAATGGTAAATAATGACACCATAAAATTATCCTTTAATATTACTTTATGAATATGTATGACATTATTATAAATAATATTCATTTCTCAAAACTTCCTTGTAAGCAGGGATAAGTACATTAATAAAACAAACAGTAGGTACTACAACTGTATTGGTTCTGTTCATAATTTCTGCATAAAGAATTTATATAAAAATCTTTCAAACATTTTAAAATTATGTTATTCTCTAGATTAATACTTATTTTTTACATTTTAGAAAGTTCTCTTTGCTACTAAGTAATAGAAAAAAGGAAAAATCATATTGTAGTGTAGGTGAATGATGTCAATTGGCAATTTAACTCCTTTGTCTGTGGTTTCCAGGAATACGGTTGAAAAATCAAAAACAATGGGAAGCCCAAATTCACCACCTGCTGTATTTTATACTTCAGATCTGGATGTAATTAAGCACGAATTTTATTTTCAGCATTGTATTCATTTTTAGCTTTAAATCCCAACTATATTGAGAGATTAAAAGTGTTTCATTGTCAAAGGTATTATACCTTTAAAAAGCTGGCTGTTTCATGAAAGCTGAATGGTTATAATTCTTTATATTTTTTTTCTCAAAAGCAGTTCATGATTATAATTATATACCTATTAAATACCTATTTTAAATGCCCTAGAGATCAATAATAGCAATATGATTTTAAATTTACCCCAAAGCTTGGTTCATAAAATTAAATTGCCCAAATCTAGCAGACAGGAAGTCTTTAATAGGAGACAATTCCTACTTAATTGCTATCTACTTTTGATGATTTTTCATTGATTCTTTAAAGTACAAGTATTTTGGATGAACTATATGGTTAAATCTTAATGGCAATTAATGGGTTAGACTCCTTGAAAGAGTCTTATACTACATTTTAGTTAACTAATATGAATAGCTATTGCAACAAAGGAAATGGTAGGGGAGATTTTAAAATTATTACTTGATGTAAAGGAAACCTTTTTACAAAGCAATTTACTGCCCATTTTTTAGAAATAAAGGAATACTAGATATTTTAAAAGAAAGTATATTTTAAATGTCTTTATGAAGACACATTTTCTGCTTTAGTATCTTTTTCAAAGGAGTAAATTTAATGCTTAAGATTTCGGACCAATAACAGTAAAAACAAACAAACAAACAAACAGAAAAAACAGAGCTGTAAAAAGACACATTTGAGTAGATAGTAAATGTGGTGAGAGAAAAGTGCTAAGTGAGGCGAATCTAATTTTAATCTTGGGCTTCAGCAATTGCTTGCTTTGTAAATTTGAAAAGTTGCTTACCCTTATGGAACTCCAATTTCTGATTTGTAAAGTGGAGAACAAAACTTCCTGATAAACAGGGATAAGAACATAATAAAACAGGCAGTAGGTGCTACACACTTAAGGGTTGTTTGGGAGATAAGAAATCTACAAAGAGGGTTGGGCAGAGGGGTTCGCCTACAGAGGACACTCAGCAGATGCTGGAAATCACTAGCATCCCTGTTTCATTTTTTTAAATCTTTATTGTTGAAAGTATTACATGTGTCCTCTTTCTCCCCCACATGACCCCATCTAGGCTGCCCCTGCCGTCCACCCCAGGCCTTCACCCACCCTACTTTCTGTGTCCATGGGTTATGCATACATGCATACAAGTTCTTTGGATGATCTCTTCCCACCCACCCACCCACCCAACCTACCTTCCCTCTGAGATTCCACAGTCTGTTCCATGCTTCTGTGTCTCTGGATCTATTTTGTTCATCACTTTATTTTGATCATTTGATTCCATATATGTGTGAGATCATGTGATGCTTGTCTTGCTCTGACTGGCTTATTTCACTAAGCATAATACTCTCTGAGTCCTTCCATGCTGTCTCAAAGGGTAAGAGATTTTTTTCTTTACTGCTGCATAGTATTCCATGGTATAGAGAAGTGGTCAGCAAACTCATTAGTCAACAGAGCCAAATATCAACAGTACAACGATTGAAATTTCTTTTGAGAGCCAAATTTTTTTAAACTTCTTCTAATGCCACTTCTTCAGGATAGACTCGCCTAGGCCGTGGTAAATTGTGGAAGAGCCACACTCAAGGGGCCAAAGAGCCGCATGTGGCTCACGAGCCTCAGTTTGCCGACCACTGGTGTAGAGGTACCACAGCTTTTTTATCCACTAATGTATTGATTGGCACTTGGGTTGTTTCCTGATTTTAGCTATTGTAAATAGCACTGCTATGAACATAGGAATGCATATGTTCTTTCTGATTGTTGTTTCAGGCTTCTTAGGACATATTCCTAGAAGTGAGATTACTGGGTCAAACGGCAGTTCCATTTTTAATTTTTTGAGGAGACTCCACACTGATTTCCATAGTGACTCTCCCAGTCTGAATTCCCACCAGCAGTGCCAAGAGACATAGGAAAATGCTCAACATCACTAATCAGAGAGATGCAAATTAAAATGACAATGAGGTACCACCTCACACCTGTGAGGGGAGAATGTGTCAGAATGGCTGCCATTTGCAGTATTTCTTACATAATCCCATAAACATATCTGCCTATTCATATCCTTCATACCTGACTTTGTACCAAAGAGCAAGATTGTGTTTTAAAGCTGTGAAGTGGCCAGATGTCCTTTACTACGAAAGGTGGTAACAATCTGGCTAAAAGTGAGCCCATTTAGAAATCCTAATATCTAAATGAATATAAAATTACTACTATGCTAGAAAGGTTAAAGAAGTGACCTTAATGGTGACAGTTTTGGAAATAATGGGAAAATTAGTATGGCAGACATGATAAAAGCCTTCATATAACAGTAGAGACAATTTATTTTCTTTCTATAGATCATTACTTATCACAGGAACTAAGCTATAACACAAAATATTTTATATTACCCTTCCCTCCTTCTCCCCCCCCCCCCACCAAAAAAAAAAGGGGGGGAAACAAGGCTTAGAAAGATTGTCACTTGCCAAGGTCATTAAACTAGTAATTGTTGGACAGGACTTTATCCCAAACTGATTCTGAAAATTATGTTCTTAACCACTACGTTATATATGTCTTTAAATATTAAGTGTACCTGTATATCATAAAAAAGGCTTTTTGTACAGAAATGTATGAAGAAGGCCTATTAATGAATATTGTCATTGGAAAAGCAGTAAAACAAGAATGATTACATTTTTATTTTTTATTCCACCTTCCTTTCACTACATTTTTATATTTGGATGTGAATTTTCATAAAGAAGTATCTACATACTACAAATACTAAAAATGATATTTTAAAAATACTTTTAAAAATAAAATAAATATAATAAAATACTTTTTATTGATTTCAGAGAAGAAGGGGAGAGGGAGAGAGAGATAGAAACATCAATAATAAGAGAGAATAATTGATCAGCTGCCTCTTACATGCCCCTTACTGGGGATTGAGCCCACAACCTGGGCATGTGCCCTGACCAGGAACTGAACCATGCCCTTCTGGATCATAGGTCAATGCTCAACCACTGAGCCACACCAGCTGGCTTAAAAATGATATTTTACAAAATATTTCTGTCAAAATTTGAATTATTACATAAAATGTATAAAGGCTTCTTACAGCTGGTTCTAAAATATATGAACAGTTCTATCTAGAGGATATTTGTATCACAGGTTTTATTTCCAGTTATTATTTTGAACAGCATTGTTGAAATAATTCACGTCATGCAATTCACTCATTTAAAGTATACAATTCAATTAATAAAAATATTGACAAAGTTGTACAACCATCATGGCAATCTAGTTTTAGAACATTTTTATTCCCTACAAGAACCCAAGTACCAATTAATAATCCTTCCAATCCTCTCTCCCATCAGCTCCTGAAAACAACTGTATAAAGATTTGTCTATTCTGAATTTTACATATAAATGAAATCATATACTGTGGTCTTTTGTGACTAGCTCCTTCCACTTAGGTCATGTTTTCAAAGTTCATGTTGTAGCATTTATCATTTCTTTTTAACAGTGAATAATATCCCATTGTATGGAACGCTGCATTGTATTTACAGTATCTACTCATCAGTTGATGGACATTGGGGTTGTTTCCAGTTTTTGGTGATTATGAGTAATGTTACTCTGAATATTTGCATACAAGTTGTGTGTGTGTGCATGTATGTGTGTGTGTATATGGTATTTATTACTCCTGGGTATATACCCAGAAGCAGAAATTATTGGGTCATCCAAAAATTGTGTTTAGTCTTTGCAAGAACTACCAGATGTTTTCCCCACAGCAGCTGCATGCTTTCATATTACCAACAACAGTATAAGAGGATTCAATTTCTCCCCACACTCACTAACATTTGTTTTTGTCCATATCTTTGGATATAGCTATGCATTCCAGTGAGTGTAAAGTGGTACCACATTGTGGGTTTGTTTTTTGTTTTCCTGATGACAAATAATGTTGAGCAATTTTTCATGTGTGTATTGCTCATTTGTACATTTTAGAGTAATACCTATTCTGATTATTCCTTCTTTAAATTTATCTTTTTTTATTGTTTGAAGTATTACAATAGTAGTACATATGTGTCCTTTTTTTTTCCCCATTGACCTCCCCCCAGCCTCCCCTAACCCCCCGTACATGCCTTTACCTGCCCCCCCCCCCAAGTGTCTTGTATCCATTGGTTATGCTTATATGCATGCGTACAAGTCCTTCGGTTGATCTCTTACAGCCCCCACCCCCCCAACCTCCCCTGCCTTCCTTGAATTTTTATATATTATTCATACTAAACTCTTATTACATATAATGTGAAAATATTTTCTCCCATTAGTGGATTGTCTTTTCACTTCCTTGAGAGTGTCCTTTGATGTACAGAACTATTTAATTTTGGTGACAACCAATTTATCTGACTTTTATTGCTTGTGCTTTTGGTATCAGATCTAAGGAAGTATTGTCAAATTTAAGGTCACAAATATTTACTCCATATGTTATTCCAGGGTTTTTATATATGCATTTCCTATACTTAAGTCTTTGATTTATTTAGAGTTAATTTTGATATTTGGTGTGAAGTAGGTGTCCATTCTTTTATATGTGAATATCCAATTGTAATCCATTCTTATTGGATACTAGAGGCCCAGTGCACGAAATTCGTGCATGGGGGGGGTGTCCCTCAGCCCAGCCTGCACCCTCTCCAATCTGGGACCCCTCGAGGGATGTCTGACTGCCCGTTTAACGGGAAATCGGATACCCTCTCACAATTCAGGACTGCTGGCTCCCAACTGCTCACCTGCCTGCCTTCCTTATTGCCCCTAACTGCTTCTGCCTGCCAGCCTGATCACCCCTAACCACTCCCCTGCCAGCCTGATTGATGCCTAACTGCTCCCCTGCCAGCCTGTTTTCTCCTAACTGCCCTCCCCTGCAGGCCTGGTCACCCCTAACTGCCCTCCCCTGCAGGCCTGGTCCCTCCCAACTGCCCTCCCCTGCTGGCCTGATCGCCCACAACTGCCCTCCCTTGCAGGCCTGGTCCCTCCCAATTGCCCTCCCTTGCCGGCCATCTTGTGTCCACATGGGGGCAGGATCTTTGACCACATGGGGGCAGCCATCTTGTGTGTTGGAGTGATGGTCAATCTGCATATTACTCTTTTATTAGATAGGATAGAGGCCTGGTACACAGGTGGGGGCCAGCTGGTTTGCCCTGAAGGGTGTCCCAGATCAGGGTGGGGATTCCCTTGGGGTGTGGGGCAGCCTGGGCGAGGGGCCTGTGGTGGTTTGCAGGCCAGCCATGCCCCCTGGTGACCCAAGCAGAGGCCCTGGTATCTGGGGTTTATTTATCTTCTACAATTGAAACTTTGTATCCTGGAGTGGAGCCAAGCCTTCTGCTTGCTCTGTGGCGGCAGCCATTTCTGTTGGGGTTTATGTATCTTCTATCACTGAAACTTTGTAGCCTTGAGTGGAGGCCTAGGCCGGCAAGGGCAGGTGGAAAGCTTGGCTTCCTCCATCGCCAGGGAAACCCAAGCCTACCTCCTGCTCTCTGTGGCCATAGCCATCTTGGTTGGGTTTATTTGCATATTTGCTCCTGATTGGCTGGTGGGCGTGGCTTGTGGCCATGGCTTGTGGGTGTAGTGGAGTGATGGTTAATTTGCATATTACTCTTTTATTAGATAGGATTCCAGTGGAGCTGAGAATAAACAGCTCCATTTGTTGAAGAGACCATTCTCTTCCCATTGAATGATCTTGGCAACTTTGTTGAAAATCAAGTGAACATAGATGCTTGCATTTATTTACCAGACTCTTAATTCTATCATGTCAATCTATATGTATATCCATATGCCAGTGCAAGAATATCTGGATTACTGTAACTTTGTACTAAGTTTGAAACTGGGACATGTGAGTCTGCCAACTTTGTTCCTCTTTTGAATAACAGTTTTAGCTATTCTGACTCCCTTGAATTCCCAAACGAGTTTCAGTATCATCTATGCTAAGTCTGTAAAAATAGTCATTGAAATTTTGATAAGGATTGCATTAAATTTTAGATAAATTTAAAGATATCATGTTAACCATATTGTCTTTTTATTTTTTTTTTAATTTTTGGATTTTTTTTAGGAGCGAGAGAGAGAAAAAGAGCAATTTGTTGTTCCACTTATTTAGTATTCATTGGTTGCTTCTTATATGTGCCCTGTCCAGGGATTGAATCCACAAACTTGGCATATCCAGACAATGCTCTAATCAACTGAGCAACCAGGCCAGGGCCTATATTAAGTCTTGAAGACAGAATTACTTTCCATTCACTTAGGTCTTTAATTTCTTTCAATAATATTTTGTAGTTTCCACTTGAACTCCTTTTGTTATATTAACTCCTAAATATTTTATTATTTTGATGGCATTGTAAATACATGTGTACTCATTATCAGATGATTTATTGCGAGTAAGATGAAATACAATTGCTTTTTGTATTGTTCGTCTGTTTATTCTAAGCTCCACTGGAATATCCAATAAGAATCTCACATCAAGGCAGAAATAGAAGTTAATTCCCACCTGCATTCCCACGTCCACCCAAACATGACCTTCCCCTATCTTCTTCATGTCAGTAAATGACATTCTCACAACACTGTTTTCCCACCCCCTCCCCCGCCCGCCCCAAACTATGAAGCCACCGTGGATTTCTTTCTCTTCCTCTTTCCAAATCGCTCTTTCCTTTATTAGCAAGTCCCCTCAGTTCTACCTTCAAAATTGATCTCAAATATATGTGTATATATGTACTGTATATATATCAATCCCAAATATATGTAATATATATTTCTCAAATAAGTGTGCGTATATACTCTGTTACCACAGTTAACCTTAGTCCAAAGACGTCAATATTTCTGCCTAGACTACTCTAAAATCTACAACAACCTCCTAATTGGTCATTTTCAGGCCACTTTTGTCTTCTCGTAATCCAAAAAGATAATACTGTTATGATCCTGAAGGGTCTTTAAAAAGTTAAATTAAGCTGTCACTGGACCACTTCTGTGCCAGGGGTTGGCCCTACCCTGGTACAGTCCAGGATCTTTCTGGTGTCAGGCAATCTCCAGATTCTAGACTTGCCCTGGAAAAGTTTCAAGAATGAGTCAGAGTGAGAACAAAGCAAGTTTCATTGGGATAGAGAAAAAGAAAGAGGCCAGGGAGTGGGTGAAAGAAGCAATCGTAGGCATCCGAGTGAACACAGGCCAACGGGCAAGTGAGTTGCTCGTGCGATCAGTCAGTCCTTGCGGATTTCTGTGTCTAGGTGGGTGGTTTCTAAGCTTTGTGGCACCAAATTCTGTCTCTGCCTCTCAGTTGGGAGGGGTCTTATTCCTAACATTGGCATGGCATTTGTTCCCCTCAGCCCCCCTTCTGCTTGTGGTGACCGTTTTCATAATAATGATGATATGATGAGCTTTAGGTGGTTTTGGGTCAGTTTTTCCTCCATGTTGGAATCATCTGGTTTTAGCCAGTCCTTGCCCTTGTTGATTTTTCTGACCACCACTGGGGTTTCCAACCATAAACTATTTCCTTTTGATCATGGAGTTTGGGATTCTGGTGAAAGGACCTAGCAGCTTATAATCTGGGAAATGCAAATATTTTTAAAACTATCAGGTCCCATTTCACACTGAACAGATTAAGATAAAACTGATAATACCAATTGCCATCTAGATTGTGGGAAGTAGAAACAGCCTTGTACTCATAGTGAATTTTGTAATGGTATAATCATTTTGTATAACAATTTGTCAGTAGTCAGTAGAGCTGAATATATGCTTTTCCAATAGTCCAGCAAAACCACTTCTAGGAATATTTGCTGGAGGAAATTTCAAATAATGCACCAGAAAACCTGCTCAGAGATGTTAATTGCATTATTTACAATTAAGACTTATTAAAATCCACATACATACCCATAAAAAGTAGATGAATAGCTGTTTTGTCCCATGATATAAAATTGTCTTACCTTGAAAGTGAATTATTTAGAACTATAGGCGTTTAGATGGAAAAATTTGCACTCGTAATATTTACTCACTAAACATATTGCAGGGTAATATAAATTATATAGTATTTATATATCAAACTTAAAAAGTTAACATTTACTTAAAATTTAACACAGCACAGTACTGTATATTGCTTAGAGATACATACATGTATAGTAATATAAGGAATATGCATGGGAAGAATTCAAACCTACTTCAAGGTGTGGCTGTCTCTGAGGAGCATGGGTGGTACTGGAGGGAGTACTAGCATATCTCGTGTTTCATGATTTTTTAAAAATTTTGAAGCATATAAGAAAAATACTAACTCTGGCCGGTGTGGCTCGGTTGGAGCTTCATTGTGTGCACAAAAGGGTCACAGATTTGATTTCTGGTCAGGGCACATGCCCAGGTTATGAGTTTGATTCCTGGTTGGGCATGTATGGGAGGCAACTGATTGATATTTCTGTCTCCTTCTCCCTTTCTCTCTCTCTCAACTCAATAAAAAAACATATCCCCAGTTGAGGATTTAAAAAATATATAAATACTATTTGTTACATTTGGGTAGCAGTGCATATGTATTAAATTACTATTTTCATTTACTTTTTGGTTTTAAATATGGCATGTATTCATTTCCTACGAATGCTGTAACAAATTAGCACACATGGGTAGATTAAAACCATAGGTATTTATTATCTCACATGCTAGAGGCCAGAATCATAAAATCAGTTTCATTAGGCCCAAATTCAGGTTTTGATAGGAACACAATTCCTCGGAAGGCTCTAGGAGAGCACACATCCCTAGCTTCAGTTGACAATGGTGGCTGGCATTCCTTGGCTTATAGCTTCATCCCTCCATGCTCTGCCTCTGATTTCACACCACCTTCACCTCTGTTATTGAATCTACCTCTGCCTCTCTTACAAGGACACCTGTATGGCATTTAGGGGCCACAATCCACATAAGGTAACATGCACAGTTTCAGAGGTTAGAATCTGAAGTCTTTGGAAGCCACTGTTTAGTCCACCACGTTTTATAACAAATAACAGGAAAGAAAACAAACTGAAGAACAGTGTTTATGTCCTCCCTTCCTTTGTTTCCCCTTTTTCCCCCCAATAAATATTTACAGAAGACCTATTGTAGGCTAGGTACTCATTAGGCTTGGAGGACACAATGGTGAATAAGACAGACAACGCACCTGAGTGAAGGGATCTTATGTTGTAGAGTGAGAGAGGCACCATAGGTCATCCTATCTAATAAAAGAGTAATATGCAAATTGACCATACCTCCACTACACCCACAAGCCAAGCCCACCAGCCAATCAGGAGGGAGTATGCAAATTAACCCAACCAAGATGGCTGTGGCCACGTTGAGAGCAGGAGGCTGGGTTTCCCCAGCAATGGAGGAAGCCAAGCTTTCTGCCTGCCCTGGCCTGCCTTGGCCTCTGCTTAAGGCTACAAAGTTTCAATGATAGAAGATACATAAATCCCAGATACCAGGGCCTCCACTTGGGTCGCCGGGGGGGTGTGCCGAGCCTGCAAACCACCACAGGCCCCTTGCCCAGGCCGCCCCACGCCCCAAGGGAACCCCCACCCTGATCCAGGACACACTTCAGGGCAAACCAGCCAGGCCCCACCCATGCACCAGGCCTCTATCCTATCTAATCCTATCTAATAAAAGAATAATATGCAAATTGACCATCACTCCAACACACAAGATGGCTGCCCCCATGTGGACACAAGATGGCCGCCACAAGATGGCCAGCAGGGGAGGGCAGTTGGGAGGGACAAGGCCTGCAAGGGAGGGCAGTTGGGGGTGATCAAGCCTGCAGGGGAGGACAGTTAGGGGTGACCAGGCCAGCAGAGAAGGGAAATTGGAGGCGACCAAGCCTGCAGGGAAGGGCAGTTGGGAGGGACCCAGGCCTGCAGGGGAGAGCAGTTGGGGGCAACCAGGCTGGCAGGGGAGGGCAGTTAGGCATCAATCAGGCTGGCAGGGGAGTGGTTAGGGGGCAATCAGGAAGGCAGGCAGGCGAGCAGTTGGGAGCCAGCAGTCCTGGATTGTGAGAGGGATGTCCGACTGCCCGTTTAGGCCCGATAAATGGGCAGTCGGACATCCCTCGAGGGGTCCCAGATTGGAGAGGGTGCAGGCTGGGCTGAGGGACACACACCCCTGTGCACGAATTTTGTGCACCAGGCCTCTAGTTATGTAAATAAAATCACTATAAAGTCTGATAAATTCTCTACATGGAATCCAAAATGCGTGATAAAAAAATATCAAGGAGTACAAGAGAGCTACTTTGTGCTATTTTCCTAGGAAAGGGCTTTCTGATTGGGTGCCATTTAACTGATTCCTGAGAGGCTGAGGAGAGCTGGTGATACAAAGAACTAGGGAAAGAGCTGAGGACCTGAACTAGTGCTTGTGAAACCTGCAAAATCACTTACACACATCTTTCTATGTCTAAATTCTTCCCAACAGTTTCAGCCAACTTGCTTTGTTGTCTTTGAAAAGAATAACAATCAAAAAACATTATTCAAACTAGATAACTTGCAGAAAGCATTTTTTATATTCATATGCACCAGAAAAATATCCTCCTTCTGTTCAATCCAGTCAACTATATAATCTATTTAACTGCAATATGATTGTATTTGGCCAAAATCTATAACCACAAGAAGAAGAGATGCATTTTTTTGTTTGTTTGTTATGCTTAAAGGAGTCACAGTACTTACTGCTAATTGAAAGAAGAAAGAATCCTACTTGGAAAACCTTGACAATTTATAAGAATAAAAATACTTGAGAGCCAGAAAATTAATCCATGGAGATGTTGAAATCTTTATGCCTGCAAGAAATAATAGCAAGGTCACTTTGTTGAAGAAAATAATCTTGGGGTTAGGAAGGGTGATTTTAGCTAGAGGATAGGAAGAGAGAAAATAAATCAGGAAGCATAATCAATAGTTGAAGGGCAGGAGGTCATTAACTACTGGCAATGTGTGGGTTTTTTTTGTGAATTTCAAATGAAGAACACATCAGGATTCTTTATTGGAATGTATGCCTTCTAAGTACAATGCTACAGAAGTTAAAATGTTGCAGAGAAACGATTCAGAAACAATGAATATCCAATTTGCAACTGAGTCACTTTGCCTGGAACTATTTCAAGAAATTACTTTGAGGGTCAGAATGCAAGAGCTTTGATGATCTTGTTAGGGCCCATAGGAGTGTGGCAGCAGCTGTAATAGAACTCTTGTTCAAATAAAGGACTAAAGATGCAGTTCCAGAGGCCTGACTCCCAGGGTTTGTTGCATTTGCGTTTGATCTCCAACAGCTGGGCACCACTCCACTCAAGGATCAAGTGTTTGTGTAAATGAGTCTTACATTTACCATGGTCCTCCAAGACAGGATTTTAGCACTTAGCCATGGAAAGAGATTTTATCATTCTGCCAAACAAGGTATAGTTTACAAAATTTCTATCCACAGAGCAATTGAGTAGAACTAACTGAAACCAAAAAGAGATGCATCAGGTCTCAGTTGGAAAAACACTTCTTTTTTTTTTTTTCATAAGAAAAAATTTTTAGAGCAGTTTTCGGTTCATAGCAAAATTGAGAAGCTACCAAGATTTTCCACATGCCCTCCACCCCAACACAGGTATAGTCTTCACCATTTTTAAAAATATATATTTTATTGATTTTTTACAGAGAGGAAGGGAGAGGGATAGAGAGTTAGAAACATCCATCAGCTGCCTCCTGAACATCCCCTAATGGGGATGTGCCCACAACCAAGGTACGTGCCCTTGACCAGAATCGAACCTGGGACCCTTCAGTCTGCAGGCCAACACTCTATCCACTGAGCCAAATGGGTTAGGGCAGTCTTCACCATTTTTAGTATACCCCACCAGAGTGGTACATTCATGACAGTTGATAAACCTGTATTGACATATCTATCTCCTAAAATCCATCGTTCACAACAGTGTTCACTCTTGGTGGTGTACAGTCTGTGGGTTTGGACATGTGTTTAATGACATGTATCCACCATATGGTATGATACAGAGAAGTTTCATGCCCTAAAAAGCTGTGCTCCTCATTTTTATCCCTCCCTGCCCCAACCCTGGGCAACTACTGAGTTTTTATTGTCGTCATCGTTTGGCCTTTTCCAGAATGTCATGCAGTTGGAACTATGCAGTATGGAATCGTTCTAGGCTGGCTGCTTTCACTTGGTGATAAGCATTTACGTCTCTTCCTTGACTTTTCATGACATGATAGTTTGTTTTTTAGCCATAGTTTACTTAACCGTTAATCGACTGAATGACCTCTTAAAATCGAGGGGTTGCCGAAACCGGTTTGGCTCAGTGGATAGAGCGTCGGCCTGCGGACTGAAAGGTCCCAGGTTCGATTCTGGTCAAGGGCATGTACCTTGGTTGCGGGCACGTCCCCAGTAGGGGGTGTGCAGGAGGCAGCTGATCGATGTTTCTCTCTCATCGATGTTTCTAACTCTCTATCCCTCTCTCTTCCTCTCTGTAAAAAATCAATAAAATATATTTAAAAAAAAAATTGAGGGGTACACGAGAGCTACTTTGTACTACTCTTCTAGGAAAGGCCTTTCTGATTGGGCGCCATTTAATTTCTTCCTAAGAGGTTGAGAAGAGCTGGTGATACAAAGAACTGAGGAAAGACCTGAGGATGTAAAGTTGAGCCTATGAAACCTGCAAAGTCACTTAGCACATCCTTCTATGTCTAAATGGTTTCTAACAGTTTCAGCCAACTTGCTTTGTTGCCTTTGAAAAGAGTAACAATCGAAAAACATGAATTAAACTAGATAATTTGCAGAAAGCATTTTTCATTCATATGCAACATGTGGGAAAAAAGCCTCCTCCTGTTCAATCCAATCAACTCTATAATATATGTAACTGCGTCATGATAGTATTTGGCCAAAATGTATTTATTACAGTCTACAAATAAGCCTTCTCCATTCTGCCCAGCCCTGATTGGGATCAGGTTGGAGACCTCTCATTGTGGAGAATATTCTTTCCTTCCTCAGTCACTTATTGACTCTTCCACCAGCTCTTCTTTTAATATATCATGACCTGAATGTCATATTATGTCAGAATTGTATCTTGATAGTTGTCTTATGGGAAATTGTGTTCGGAAGTGTAAAGTTCTTCAAAATTGTCACTTATCTTAAAGATTTATATTAACTTAATTTTTAACCAAATTTACCTCTTCTACTGGAAACATTAAAAAAGACACATCTGACCTGATTGCAGGAAATATCAGCAACTGTTGTGGAAATCATGTATAGAATATGCTAGTGACTTAGCTCCTGAAGTATTAAATGATGTTATGATATATAGCAATTTTTGATTTTTACTAAACTTTCTTCCAGTGACTTGTTTTTTTGGTGATAAATTATTTCTATGTAGATAGAGCCTAAATTAGACTTTGTGACTAGAGTTTGATATGTTATGTATTCATTAATTTTCTGGATTGTTAACTTTGTATATATACCACTAAATAAATTTAGTATCTTGCACTATTGATATATTAGCATATAAAATTGCACATATGCATGCCTCATATATTCATAATAAATTATATATAGGCTATCACTGATACTAAAAAGTGCATGTTCATTCTACCTTTGGTTAATAACTTTAGGCAGTTGAACATTTTTTAAAAGCTTACATCTTTTTTCTTTTAATATTATATTGACATATAAATTTGCTCCCTAATAGCCAGAATGCTCATATGAAGCCAGGGTAAGGTTAATGTGTAGTTACCTATGTATTTTTTTGGATAGTATTTGATATTGAACATCATATAAACATTTTGTCCATTATATAGCCAAGTGGAATTCAATAAATAGTGAGTCTCATTGCTATGTAATACAAAGGGAAAATAATAGTTTTTTTGGAAGAGTGTGTATATCAGAGTTTGAATAGTATCTTTACCTCTGACTACCAGCCAAAGTCCATTTCAGAAACTACAAATGATAGAAATGCTCTTGTACCTGCTCCCTTTATTATTTAACACTAGAGGCCCAGTGCATGAAATTTGTGCATGGGGGGGTTGTGTCTCATTCCAGCCTGCACCCTCTCCAATCTGGGACCCCTCGATCTGGTAGGGTCAGGCCTAAATGGGCAGTCGGACATCCCTCTCACAATCCAGGACTGCTGGCTCCCAACTGCTCACCTACCTGCCTTCCTGATTGCCTCTGTTTCTGCCTGCCAGCCTGAACACCCCCTAACCACTCTCCTGCCAGCCTGTTTGCCCCTAACTGCTCTCCCCTGCAGGCCTGGGTCCCTCCCAACTGCCCTTACCTGCAGGCCCAGTCACTCCCAACTTCCCTCCTCTGCCACCCTGGTCATCCCTAACTGCCCTCCCCTGCAGGCTTGATCGCCCCCAACTGCCCTCCCCTGCAGGCCTGGTCCCTCCCAACTGCCCTCCCCTGCTGGCCATCTTGTGGTGGCCATCTTGTGTCCACATGGGGGCAGGATCTTTGACCACATGGGGGCAGCCATCTTGTGTATTGGAGTGATGGTCAATCTGCATATTATTCTTTTATTACATAGGATAGAGGCCTGGTGCACAGGTGGGGACCAGCTGGTTTGCCCTGAAGGGTGTCCTGGATCAGGGTGGGGGTTCCCTTGGGGCTTGGGGCAGCCTGGGCGTGGGGCCTGTGGTGGTTTGCAGGCTGGCCACGCCCCCTGGTGACCCAAGCGGAGGCCCTGGTATCTGGGATTTATTTATCTTCTACAGTTGAAACTGTAGCCTTGAGCAGAGCCAAGCCTTCTGCTCACTCGGTGGTGGCAGCCATTTCTGTGGGATTTATGTATCTTCTATCATTGAAACTTTGTAGCCTTAAGCGGAGGCCAAAGCAGGCCAGGGCTGCAGAAGCTTGGCTTCCTCCATCACCAGGGGCAACCCTAGCCTCCTGCTCTTTCCAGCTCTGTGGCTGCCGCCATTTCTGTTTGGTTTTATGTATCTTCTATCATTGAAACTTTGTAGCCTTGTGTGGAGGCCTAGGCTGGCAAGGGCAGGCGGAAAGCTTGGCTTCCTCCATTGCCGGGGAAACCCAAGCCTCCCTCCTGCTCTCTGTGGCTGCAGCCATCTTGGTTGGGTTTATTTGCCTATTCGCTCCTGATTGGCTGGTGGGCATGCCTGTGGGCATGGCTTGTGGGTGTAGGGGTGGTACGGTCAATTTGTATATTACTCTTTTATTAGATAGGATACTAGTAAATGTGAGTTTTCATCATAGCCAAAGGGATCTGAAAAGACTTGTGCACTTTTGCTACTGGAGGAAAATCTTTTTCCGTGAAAGAGAAGGAGAAAGTGATGATCTTTCTTGTGCCTTCTATAAACTGTCATGACATATAGAATGTATACACCCATGTCAGCTATCTGTGATCATGAAGGAGCAAGCCTAAGAAGCCAATAATTTTGAACAACAGCAGACAAAAAAGGCAGAACAATCCTGAATCCTTGATTGCATTACTAGTTCTGGAAATGTCTTCCTCCGTATTTGCTGTTATATAAGATTATTTAAGTGTCTTTCAATTAAATTTGTATTCCTTGCATTTAAAAGCATCTTAACGATATGCATACTTTGTCCAAATCCATCTATTTGTCCTTTCAAAGCTCCCAGGAAAGCATATTTTGAATTTGATCTCTCTTTATCTCCCAATTCTCTAGGCAGCATTGCTATAATCTTTGACTTGAAATAGCACAATAGCCTCCTAAATGTTTTTCCTGCTACAATTTTGCTCTCATCAAATCACCACGCAACAGCTAGAATTGTCTTTTTTAAAACATGCATTATTATGTCACTTGTCTGCTTGAGATTCTCCACAGCTTTTGCTTTGCACTTAGGGAAAAATTCTAAAGTGTTTATTCTGGCCTTGGCCTTGTATCATCTGCTCTTGTCAACTTCTCCGTCTTCATCTCACACAGTCTCTGCCTCCCCCACTATGCTTTAGCCCCAGTGGAAAATTTTGGTTTCACAAATATGTCAACCTGTTTTCATATTAGGGTTTTTCCATAAACATCCCTGCTATGTATAATGCATGCCCTGTTGAGTTTATAATAACAGAATCCTTTTTGACATTCAGTCCTTAACTTTTAAATGGCACCTCCCCAAGAAAATGTTTCATGACAATCTAATTTAAATTAGCCATCTGATGACTCCCTTTTTTAAAGATATATTTTTGTTCATTTCAGAGTGGAAGGGAGAGGGAGAGAGGGATAGAAACAGCAATGATGAGAGAGAATCATGGATCGGTTGCCTCCTGCACACCCACACTGGGGATCGAGCCTGCAACCCTGGTATGTGCTCTGACCTGGAATCGAACTATAACCTCCTGGTTCACAGTTCAATGCTCAACCACTGAGCTACAGCAGCCTGGCTGATGAATCCATTTTGTAGCACTCATTTTAATTATTTTAACAGTATGTTTTCTTTCGTCCATATATTAATTCAGCATTTTTTTACTCTCCCACCTCCTTAGCAAAATATAAGCTTCCTGTGAAGAGAAAGCTTAAGTACCTTGATTTCATGTTGCACATCTAGAACACTGCTAGGCTCAGAATAGGCCTTATATTTGCTAATTCTGAAAAAGTACTTAGTCTCTTATCATTTTCCCAGTCTTACTAATATTTTATTTATATATCAAATAACTGACAGTTTCAAGTTTTTCTCCTAACTTTTGTGCTTAGTATGAGTCTCATCCAGAGAGCTTCAATATAGTTGGATATATTGACAAAATTAAATTTCCAAGCCTAATAAATTAAATAAAGAATTTCTAGAATCTAGCAAAATATCTTGTGGCTTTTATAGTATTCCATGGAGGTACACAGCCTTTTTTTTTTTTTTTCTTTAAAGAACACTCTGTACTTTGGTCCTAAAGATCTTTACATTTCATTTTGGGGTGTTTTTCTACATGCATTCTTTGCTCCCCAATTTTCTCTTCATCAAAGTAGTGTGAAAAATTCTTGATGGTTCTAAAATATTGCTAAAAGGTTATTTCCCCCTTTCTGTTTTTTTGGTATATTAATTAAAGTAAACTTTACATTGTTTCATTTTCTCATCCTAAACTCCTAGTGAATAAAGACATTAAATCACAATGGACATATTACAAGAGTGCACTTAATATATTTTTCACTGGAATATCATTCTGATATGATATAATGCACTCTAATTTAATGAGGAAAGCCTCTGAAGTCATAATTTGATTTCAGCATTGCTAATAAAACATTACTGTATGTTGTTCTATGGCTCCATTTAAAACTGGAACGTTCTTCAGGTTTCAGTGTGTTACCACTTAATTCCAGACTTCTTCAGAATACAGTCCATGTTTATGACTCCAATGATTTGCAAAGAATCTGACACCTAAGAACTATGCAAAAATTTTAATTAAACTAGGCTTTAGTGCTCATGATATTTGCAACGGTAGATGGAAAACAATAAAAGGAAAAGTCTAACAAGGCATTGCTTTTTCTGCATCTGTTGATATAATCATATGGTTTTAATCCTTTATTTACTTATGTGGTGTATCATGTTTATTGATCTGTGGATATTGTACTAACCTTGCATCCCTGGAATAAATCATACTTAGTCATGCCTGTAATTTTATCATCCAATGTCACATGGACAGATAATTTTTGAATTGTGTCAGTGGCTTGTTCCTGGAAAAGTCATAGTAGCAAGAGTCTCTTTATTTGTGCATCAAAGTCATCTCAGGAAATGAGGCCAGGTTTCACATATAAGAAGCAAATTAGAAAAAAGCTTACTAGTTATGTTCCTTTCTCTGTACCATATTTCCTCAGTGGTTCTTTGCCTACCTTTGTGCTACCACAAAGCAGAAAATAACATCTCCCATCCAGTGTGGGCTAATGTAGCTCTGAAACATGGTTTGGGTGGAAATAAGATGTCAACAGGTACATACAGACTTAATGGCTTTGAGAATTCTATCATTTCTTAGCTCTTCCATACACCAAAGGTAGCTGACTCTTGCTTAAGGAGACAACTATAGTCTTGAAAAAGCAATAGTGCCAAGACGGAGGTACAGATGATAAAATCGGAGGCAGGGAGGTTTTTAATCCTAAAACACACTATTCAAATTTATTGGAAAGAGCGTAAAAGAATACATTGAATTTTGTCTTTCTCCCTTGATACTCATCACTTTTGTTAGCCAAGGCAATATTTTGTATTAAAAAATCACATTAAAAATTAAAAAAAAAGATTGTACTTAAAGGAATGAAAATAAACATATTAGGAAAAAATAAATCTGAAGAAATTTGGTGTATAAACTTTAATTGTTTAAGACAATTTTAAGACAAAAATATCATCTGGTTGAAAAGGAACACTATATGCAATAAAAAATAAAATGCTAAGAAAATATGAAAATCAGAAATATACATATACCTAACATACTAATTTTCAAACATATAAATCAACATGTTAGAGAACTGCAGAATAATGAAAATATAGTGATAAACAGTTATGTTTGGAGATTGTGATACATATATTGATCAGTGGGTTTAGGAGTTAATAGTCTAAGCCAGTGGTCGGCAAACTGTGGCTCGTGAGCCACATGCGGCTCTTTGGCCCTTGAGTGTGGCTCTTCCACAAAATATCACAGCCTGGGTGAGTCTATTTTGAAGAAGTGGCGTTAGAAGAAGTTTAAGTTTAAAAAATTTGGCTCTCCAAAGAAATTTCAATCGTTGTACTGTTGATATTTGGCTCTGTTGACTAATGAGTTTGCCGACCACTGGTCTAAGCCGTCTTTAAAGTGTCAAATACAGACTGGCCCGTGTGACTCAGTGGTTGAGTTTCAACCTATGAACCAAAAGGTGATGGTTCGATTCCTGGTCAGGTCACATGCCTCAGTTGTGGGCTCGATCCCCAGTGGGGGGTCTGCAGGAGGCAGAGGATCAATGATTCTCTCATCATTAATGTTTCTATCTCTCTCTCTTTTCCCTCTCTGAAATCAGTACAAATATATTTATAAAAAAAGTGTCAAGTATATACAAAAAAATAATAAGTATATACAGCTCACAAATGAAGTACACAAATGAACACATTTGGGTTATGAAAATCCAAATTAAGAAATGAAATATTAAAGGTAGTTCAAAAGCCCTCTTTATATCCCTTCCAGATGCAAAGCCCTGCTTAAAGTAGTTACTACTTACACCATGGATAAATTCTGCCTATTTTGAAATGTATGTGACTGAAACCATTTCAATTTTTTTGTGCCTGGCTTCATTACTTAACTTTGTGTTAGGGAGATTAATCTATGTTGTTGTTTGCAAGAAAAGTTCATTCATTTCCATTGCCAAATGCTTTGAATGAGTATATATTCATCATTATATCTATTCTACTATCCATAGACATTTGGTTTGTATCTATCCTGAGACTTTACACATAGGGTTGCTATGAACATTCTTGTACATATTTTTGTGACCGTTTTTATATAATTTTGTTGGTATCCTATATAATAAAAGGCTAACATACAAATTGTCCCTATGGGTGGGAGTTTGACCGACCAGGAGTTAGATATGCACTGACCACCAGGGGCGGCACCAAACATGGCAGGTGTTGGCAATGGGCCCTGTTGAGAGCGGGACCATGGTGGGATGGTGGAGCAGGTGAGCGGGTGGCGCCAGGCCAAGGCAGGTGTGAAGGAAGGCCCCAGCTGACAGCTGGCAGCTGCTAGGGACCCTACACATGCACAAATTTTGTGCACTGGGCTTCTAGTATACCTATAAGAAGATTGCTGGGCCATTGGGTATGTTATGTAGATATGCCAAATAATTTTCTACAATAGTCAAATCCATCATTCTTCTTTCATTCAAGTGTTTTCTGTTATTGAAGACTATTGTTTGATTGCATATTAGATTAAATTGGTGTTAGTAATTAAGAAATTATTACTTCTGTTAAATGTAAGAATAGGTTTATGGTTATATAAAGAAATATTAATTTTTGGAGTTGTATTTTGAATTATTTAAGTACACAATGGCATGTCTTAAAATACCTTATAAAACAAAATGGTATGAGAATTAATTAAAAATAAGTATGAGAAAATGTTTAATTTTTGGTAAGTATAGAGACATTAGTTCTACTCTCTACTTTTGTGCATCTTTGGAAAATTTTATAGCAAATTTCATAACGTGAGGCTCAGTTCTATAATTCACTTCCAATCAAATGTTCTTTCTGTATTCACTTGAAACTTTCCAGTAGGTTTACAATTATAACTTTAATCTTAAGGGCTATCTTACTAACAAATAACTTACATGTGAAAAAAAACACAAGTACTTATAATTACATATTATGATTCATTTCTTTCTAATAACGGAATCCTCATTTATAAAGTAAATGAAAGTCATATTTGATGCTACTATTGAACTATATTTTATTTTGCAATCAAGCTATTATTTTTATATTAGAACATAAAAAGCTTTTATTAACATAAGCAAATATCAAGATGAATTAAAGAAGTTTTGGCTTCTGAGCCTTATTAACATAGGATTAACTTTCAAAGAATAGGATTAATTCAGCAAACATCAATTCATTTTAACTCAGAACCAAATTACTCTGTAAAATAATGGTGCATCAAATAATAAATAAATGCACACTGAAAACTGGCATTTGTTCATTCAATGCACATTAAACATGTAAAATTAAAAAAGAAAAAGTAATTCAAATGTGATCAAAGGGGAATTTCAATGGTTTAGATAAAAAAAAAAAAGGACTTTCAGTCTGTTCTTCCATTGATCTTCGTGTCCTTAGAAAAATATAATATTTATTTTCCATTTGT